>NC_136061.1:109894001-111094001 GCF_964261635.1 Lissotriton helveticus | reverse complement strand
CCTTGCATACTTCTTGGCAACCCCCTTGCACCCTTCCCACCCAATGGAGGGTGCTGCCACCTGGAACAATGGCATCATTTCAAAAGCATGATGGACTAGGGCCGCCCCTGACTGGGCCCACACCAGACACAGTGGTGATCCAGGGGGGCCAAGAGCCCCTCTTGCCCACCCTGCAGACACCCATGCAATTGGGTCTGATTTGGAGACCCCACACTGCATTTTGTGACACCCACCCTTCCAGCATACCGGACGTTCATTCTTGGATCTGTGCTTCCTGTAGCATGGGACATAGCCTGGCCTTGGTTTGTCAAAGCGGCATACACATGTTAGTGGCATTAGCGTTGTTTTTGCCTGTAGTTGTGGGCGGCGGGCGCTTGGGGGTTGTTGCGGGCATTTTTTGTACTTGGGATGTGGATGCCATTACCCCCATGTTACATGAGTTGTTTGTGTACTCACCAGGCTCTATGACTCCTTCAATGCCATGTACTCCCACCGGTGGTAGCAAGGCCATGACCTTCTCCTCCCAGGGATGGTACTGTACTGGTCTGCGGGGACCACCACATCCAGTGTGTTGGCTCTGTGCGTAGTCTTGGTCCATCTTCCACTTGATCATCCTCCGTAGATCGTACCACCTGGCCTGGCACTCCGTCCTGGTGCGTCTGATGGGTGCTACAGCTTTGACCCTATTGACTATCCTCTCCCACAGGGGGGTTTTCTCAGCTCTGCTGGTCCGTCTGACCAATGCGCCAAACAGCTGTGGCTCGACTCTGATGACCTCATCTACAAGGTTGTCCATCTCCTCCTTTGTGAACTTTGGATTCTTCTTTGCAGACATGGTGTGGGGTGACGGGGTGTATGGATGTGGGTGTGTGGGTGTGAATGTGACTGGGGGTGTGTGAGTCTGAATGTGATAGGGGTATGTGTGAAGGTGGATGTGTGCAGTTGTTGGTGTGTTGTCAGTGTCTCTTACTAATTGTGTATGTTGCAAAGGATCATGGTTTGTGTGTGTGGGCCCTTTTTATTGGTCCATTTGTGGGTGGGGCTTAGTTTTTGGTGGGTGTGTTATAAGGGGTGGTTCTGAGTTAGGCCCTCTGTTTGCCTGTTTGGATCTGGCCAGGACATTCATTTCCATGGTTTGCGCACAGGAGACATGTTTTGTGGTATAGTGTGAGTCGTTTTCACCCTCCTTGTGCTGTTTTGCAGTGTCCGCATGGTTTAGTACGGCTTGTTTACTTGTATTTACTTCTCTTTATTTGTGTGCGCAATGCAACGTTCTCGCAGTGCGAGTCGTTTTCTACCTCCTTGTGCTGTTTTTAGGGGTTCACGTGCGCTTCATTCAGGGGGGTTTGTCTCGTATTTGATTTTGTGGCTCGCTCATACGCGACGTTATTATGGGGTTCGCGTGCACTTCGTTCCAGGGGGGTTAATCTCGTATTTGATTTTGTGGCAAGCTCATGCGCGACGTTTTCCGTACAACTCAACCACGACGTTTCCCCGTATGAATCGCATTCGGATTCACCGGTCTGGATCGTACTTGTCGGGTCGAACAGCATGTATACGATTCGTACGGTTCACTTTCAGGTTCTGTATCGTACAGATTTTTACTTGATTTTCGTACGGCTCGCAAAGATTCTGACTATTTTATGCCAACGAATCGTACTACGTGATTCGTACAGATTTGTACGATTCGTACGGAAACGGCTACGAATACGAATCGTCGTACGAATTTCTTTCCCGAATTGGAATCGACCCCCTAGTTTGATAAACAAACAATCATCATCCCAGGTGATATCTTGTAGTTTGCCTAGGAAATCTTTGGTGTCCCTGATGTAACTGGGGAGTTTGATGACATGGTCCCTGAGAAAATTATCGACATACTTGGACACATGTTCTACTGCACTGTCTTTGGAGGATACTATAGGGCGCCCAGGTGGTCTAATGGGGTCCTTATGTATTTTAGGCAATAGAAAAAGAACAGGAAGTTTAGGATGATCTATTTTAAAGGAAACAAAATTCTTCCCTTTCGAGGAACCCCTTATCTCTCCATTTGCTCAGTTTGTCCCAGATGGTGGTGTTACCGATATTGTATATCTCTTTGGAAATGGGCATATAGAAATTGATATCACTGAGTTGACTTCGAGCTTCAGAGATATATAGGTCCCTATCAAGGATAACCACATTCTCACCCTTATCTGCAGGACGGATGATAATCTCTTTATCTGCAGCAAGTGAATTTAATGCCTGTCTTTGTTCAAAGGTGGGATTATTGGTGCACTTATTAGTGTTTCATGGCTTGTGTCTTAAGACCATGAGTGATTTAGGAACACTTTCATGGAAGGTGTCGATACTGTCACGGGGAAGAGTAGTTAAAAAGGTTGAATGAGGTTTAAAATCTGTGATGGCAGCTGCATCGTATGTGATATGTAGCTCTTCAAAGACCTGTAGTTCCTTGATCCCAGTCCCTGAGGTATCCAGATCTTGCTGTAATTCAAACATGGTGACCAAGGTGTCGATGTCAACTATGGCTAGTTCACTCTCCTTATTTGACCATTCTACTGCCCCTATTGGTGTTTTAAAGAGATCTATTCTGGTATTGGCATTACTGAAGGACGCAGAAGGGCAGATAGAGATTCTAAGACAGAGTGTCTGGAAATATACATATACATCAATAATATAAAATCTATTTAAAAACATTCTATTATGAATTAAAACATTAAACTATTTAATTGTCTTCAAACTTTATTTTACCTCTTCAGTGAGTGCAACAGTAGGGAAAGTGTTAGATAGCGGAGGGGAAAAAATTACTATTCCCACTCCAGTGAGTGCAACAATGGAGAAAGTGTTGGATAGCGGATGGATAACATTTACTATTCCCACTCCAGTCAGTGCAACAGTAGGGGAATTGTTGGATTGCAGAGCGATAACAATTACTATTCCCACTTCAATAATTGTAACAGTATGAAAGTGTTAGATAGCAGAGGGGTAAAAATTACTATTCCCACTCCAATGAGTGCAACAGTTGGGAAAGTATTGGATAGCGGAGAGGTAACAATTACTATTCCAACTCCAGTGAGTGCAACAGTAGGGAAAGTGTTGGATAGTGGCGAGGTAATATTTACTATTCACACTCCAATCAGTGCAACAGTAGGGAAACTGTTGAATTGTGATGGGCAACAATTAATATTCTCACTCCAGTCATAACAAAATTAAAAACAAACAAAATATTAACTACAACAAAAATATTTAAAATCCAAAATAAATACAAATATATACATATGTTAAAAATAAAAAAACAAATATATTTAATAATGCAAATTTAAAATAAATATTATCATGATAAATGCATATGACACATACCTACAAATATTATATTAAATAAAATAAAAAATAATTTTCAAACAATATGTTTAATTAGAAATATTAAAAAACATAAATTATTACATACATTTACTTTTTTTATTTCCTACCCGATAACACCACACAATTCAAAACCCACATCTAAATTAAAAATGATGTACTTACATAATTAACATAATTAGTTACCAATTAATATTACTAATTAAAAAACAAATTAAATATCATATAAATTAATAAACTTCCCACACTTTACTTCTATAAAGGACAGCTAAAGTTAAACTGTATAAAAATTAATTACACACTTAAAACCTATTTTCAATTACAAAACAAATTGTATTTAACAACTAATTATAAAGTAAGTCCCACATGGGCCCCCGATTCCCCCGTACAGATATATGGAATATTATGATGGGAGGATATTAAATGTCCCTAGAAAATAATACCAGCAATATGGCCAAGGTTAAATTGTAAAACTGTCTCCTTTTAAGGCCCCCAAAAGGCAGCGCTCCATAAGGCAGGAATTGCTCTGAGCTGCTGCTTACAGCCGGGTAGCAATGTATTGCATTGATGTTTGTAATATGATGTCTGTACATTGATCCTCACATGAATACTACTAATAAAAAGATTTTAAAAAACAAAATAAATTATAAAGTAAGTAAAATTAATTTACTCCCCACCCTGTACCCCTATAAAAGTAAAATCCACACAAAAAAATAAACAATTACCCTAAATAATTATCAATTAATTAATTAATATTAATGATCAACTAATTATTAATTAAAAAACATATATTACTTCCCAACCTTCACACCTAAAAACCCCACACCTAAAATTATTTACACCATTTCCATATTCAATTTTCAATTAATGAATTAATATTAATTAAGAACGAATTATTCATTAATCTAACATACCTCTGTAAACCCTACAACCCTCACCTAAAATTAATTACACAATTTCAATAATTAATTATAATAAATTAATTGATATCAATTAACAAAAAATTATTAATTAATCAAAAATAAATCACTTCCCACCCACTAACCCTATAAACCCCACAACTCAGACCTATAATTAATTACACAATTTCTATATTCAATTTTCAATTAATGAATTAATACTAATTAACAACTTATTATTAACTAATTAAAAATAAATGACTTCCCACCCTTTACCCCTATAAATCCCACAACCTGCACCTAAACAAATTACACAATTACCATAATTAATTAGGAATTAATAATTAATATTGATTAACAACCAATTAATAATTAATTATTAATACATTACTTCCCACAATTAACACTATAAAATCTCAATTAAATAAATATTAATAAATAAAAAATTATCATTAATTTATTATAATTAAATTACTTTCCACCCTATTACTCTATAAACCCACAACCCACTACAGAACTAAAAACCGCAAAATGTAATTAAAATAAAATTGATAACTATTAAAAATGTAACACATAAATTAAAAAACATAAGCCACCCATACCTCCCACTTCCCCGGGGGCCCGCAATGGGCCCCCACGAAGATTTTCTGCATTCTTTTCCATGGCAGAGTCTCTGCCATGGAAAAGCATGTCTCCTAATATGGATGGCGGTGCCTGCAAGGAACCACCACCATATTTAGTCCACTTTCCGCCCTACCGGCAATAGGACTGGCAGAAAAGCATCGGACGGTCTTCCTGTCCGCCGCTGTGCCCCCGCCATACTAATATAGCGGGGGTGAACCAGGGACATTTGGCGGGCGGATCGCCACCACCGGGTCAGCAGTATCCACTGAAGGCCCGGCGGCGGCGATCCGCCCAATATCATAATTTACTATTTCACAATTCAGCTCACATCTCCGACATTCTGATCTTCGGCATAACTCTGAGGCCTCTAGTCTCATTGGTGCCTAATGCCACCTTTTTTGTTTTATCGTAGTGAAAGTGAAGGAAAATGTCAAAGGTGCATTTTAAGCATTCCAGCAGGTGCTGCAGCTAGCAGCACCCGCCGTAATGTTAAATATAGCGGATGCGACCGCTGTGGTGGCGGTTGCATCGTAATTGCATCTCTGGGACTGCCACCTGATAGGCTAGCGGTCCTCACCCCCTTAGTTTTAGTCTGGCTTTCCTCAAATGTTTACCATGTGTCATGAGAAGCTCTAGTCATTATTTGCTTTAAAGTGGCATGCTTCTGGATTCAAATAAATACTGTCTGTTAAGATTTTTTATAGTCTTGAGACCACACCTTATGGGTTCTCCATGCCTTTTGATATTTCAGGATTCTAGAGGCTTGAATAGTAATATGCTGGGGTCCTAGCAATTTACTGAAAAATTCTATAGTTGTTAATATGTAGCTCACTCAATTCAAAGCCATTTTAGACTCCTACAAAAGTTTTCAATTTACTGTATGTAAGGAGGTGGTCTATGGTCTGACCAACTGGGCTCCGTTTATTAAAACCATATCTTACCATTGCCCCAGAGTGGTGTCCCTACCTATATCCTGCTTTCCTCTCTCAATATGTTAAATATAGTAGGACATGGAATGCAATACAGGGTGGGTGTAGACAAGTTTTATTTTGTGCAGAGTGATTATAGACTGCTGATGCCACCGAGTTGTGCCTTTTGCATTTTAGCCCATTTTATTCATTCTGGGGTTTCAAGTATTAAAAAGGGAATCTTTGCTAACTGAATCGCGAGCCAAATGTAATCACAGGGTAATTTTCGAGTACATTATGTGGCTGCATGCAATGTATTCATTTTCAGACATAGGGGTCCATTAGGATGTCGGGCGGTGGCACCACCGCGGCGATGGCGGGGCGGAAAAACAGCAACTCACGTCCGCCACATTAGGATAGGTAAACACAGGTTATTTCCCGTCCGCCGCGGAGCGCCGCGCTCCGCCATCAAGGTGCGCCCGCCACCGCGGCGGCTGGAGCCAATCGAGACCCTCCGCCGCGGCCGATGACGTCCGCCCCGCTCGACAAATTAGGATGGCCCAAACAAGCAGACGCACGGCAGCGGAGACACCGCACAGCTGAAGCAGGCGGAAAGTCGAAAGCGGAGCACGAACGCCGAGACCCGACATGAACCCCATGGACCCAGCCCTCCACATGCATCCGGTCATGTACCACTACACATATGCACCACACATCTCACATGCCGACACAGGGCCCAATCACAACACTGGCATCCTGCTGGGGGGCACAACACATCCACATGGGCACCCACACATCACCCACCTCACAACAAGGCACCCCACGGCATCCGGAACACACAACGTCCGCCAACCTGCAGCAACGTCACGGTCACGGACACGTCACCGCCGCGGTCAACACATGCGCACTATGCAGAAGGCAGGGCAACACCAAGGCATGGCCAGGTCCCAAACATCACAGTGACACACCACCCCGACCAACACTGCACCCCACCCGAGCTAGTCACAGGCCAGGTGCCTATCCCGTGCACCCCCATGCACACCAACAAGCACTGTAACAACAAGCACAATACGCACACACTGCGACACACAACCAGGGACACAGGCACTGCAGGATTGGCTGACAACGAACACACAACACCAGTGCACTCCCCACAGACCACACAATTGCATACAATCATCCACACAGGGCAAGACAAAACAAACAACAGGCATACAACTCCTGGCTGACACATGTGTGTCTCACACCATACAGGGGCACACATACATACACTACAAACTAACGCCCTTCACACTGCACACCTCTGTCACACCCAACACCACACATGCCATGTAAGCCATGCCACCAGGACTAAGGGCCAACACAAGACGACCATACACATACACGCCTGGGCACACAGAAAGGAAAACACACACACCTCATCACATCATAGACATCGACTAAACCACAGCACAGCTGCACACCCTGTGCTGCCAGTGTCCCCCAAGGTGACCTGTGAACAGGGTATGCAGCAATAGCAATTCACCAACACGAAAACTGCATGGCCTGTAAAATAGCCATCACAGAGTACAACATCAGCAGGGCCAGAATGGAGTGAAGACCCTGTCCCCCCTGTCTGAAAATCATATGGCCACATAGAGCCTTGCAATGGTGATTTACAAAATAGAGCATGGTACTCAGTCAAGCATATGCAAACAAGAAAAGGACTTTAATCAGTAAGGAGACTGAGAAAACACACCATAAGTAACTGTATTTATTCACATATTGCACAGATGTAGCTACACAACATTAGTAGACACCAGCAAGTCACAAAATCATGTACAAATGGCACAGACTATGCACTGGTCAAACACAATCGGGAAGTGCAGAGTCCTTGGCAGGGCAGGGGAGAGTACATCAGAGCAACAGGCCCAGAGTCCTTGGCAGGGCAGGGGAAAGTACATCAGAGCAACAGGCCCAGAGTCCTTGGCAGGGCAGGGTACAGCACATCAGAGCAACAAGCCCAGAGTCCTTGGCAGGGCAGGGGAGAGTACATCAGAGCAACAGGCCCAGAGTCCTTGGCAGGGCAGGGTACAGCACATCAGAGCAACAGGCCCAGAGTCCTTGGCAGGGCAGGGGAGAGTACATCAGAGCAACAGGCCCAGAGTCCTTGGCAGGGCAGGGTACAGCACATCAGAGCAACAGGCCCAGAGTCCTTGGCAGGGCAGGGGAGAGTACATCAGAGCAAGCAACAGGCCCAGAGTCCTTGGCAGGGCAGGGTACAGCACATCAGAGCAACAGGCCCAGAGTCCTTGGCAGGGCAGGGGGGAGTACATCAGAGCAACAGGCCCAGAGTCCTTGGCAGGGCAGGGTACAGCACATCAGAGCAACAGGCCCAGAGTCCTTGGCAGGGCAGGGGAGAGTACATCAGAGCAACAGGCCCAGAGTCCTTGGCAGGGCAGGGTACAGCACATCAGAGCAACAGGCCCAGAGTCCTTGGCAGGGCAGGGTACAGCACATCAGAGCAACAGGCCCAGAGTCCTTGGCAGGGTAGGGGAGATGCTGTGCTCCTAGTGTTGTATCGTTTAGTTGATGTATGTCCCAAGTGCTCACTGTCATCTGTTGTGGCCACTGACTGGGTGGACGTCACAGGCACCTGAGCTGCAAAGGGGGCATGTGCTTGTTGGAGGGCTGACGTCACTGTACCTGACAATGACAGGAGTGTACGATGTAGGCCACCCACGTCAGAGTGTATGCCCTCCATGAATGCCAGAACCTGGCCTAATTTGTTATCGTGTGCACTGAAGGCATTGAGCAGGGCGGTCTGGCCCACTCAAAGTTGCCGCAGGAGCTCTACGCACTGTGCACTGAGGGCAGTAGGGGGAACAGGTGCAGGTGCAGCGGTGCCATGTGTGAATGTCACACGTCCCCTCTTAGTGACACGGATACGGGCAGCCCCAGAGGAAGTGGATGGGAGGGTGGGCAGTGGCCGCTGGTAGTCAGATGCAGCAGCAGACTCCCCATCTCCTGTGGCTGCTAACAGGGACGCATCCCCCCTGCCCTCAGATGAAGTGGTACTCTGTGTCTCAGCCACAGATTCCTCATGCATACTCCTGTCACCCTCAGTAGCGCTGGTGTGGTCAGTGTCACTTGGCTCTGTCTCACTTTGCTCTGCTGCCGCTGTCGTGCTGGTCTCGCCACCACTTTCAGGATCATGTTCCGCCGTGGTGTCTTGCAAATCTGCATTAGTGACAAAAACATGGTTGTATAAGTGTCATTGTCTGGTCACACGATATCAGATCAATGCAGCACATGAGAGGCCTAGAGCTACATGGTAACCACCACACCCTCCAATCACTGTGCAGCTACACACCATATAGACCACAACAGTGCTTGTCATTCGGACAAACAGGCAGAAGTGGACCAATGTCGATGACACACAGCACTACACCCTGCCCATGGATGGTGTCCCCCCAGCCCACATTGACCTGCCCCATGGGCATGATGTAGCCACAACAAACATCACCACTTACAGACCAAAAGGGATCCAGAGGGGAATACACACACCTGTATTGTCTACACATGCCACATTGTCAAATAGGCCATTACAATCACCATGTGCCAATCTGGGTTCACATTGTCGTCAGATGTGTGGGCCACTACCATGAAGGTGCATGCAAAGTAGACAGACATGGTGTCACACTCATTAAGTGGACACAGCTGTACGGCATCATAGGGACTCCACCCACCATCACAAAGAAGAGTGACCATGTGGACAACAAAATATCTGTCAAGGACTGAAACCTGCAGGCAGAAGCTGCACAGTAAGGCCATGGTGGGCCAATGCCTCATACAGACACACATCACAGTTGCCACTCACATCACATATCACAGCATGGCAGCACATGCACATCACATGTGTCACCGCTGCCACAGGCACTCTACACATGCATCCACTCCCAGACAAACTCTCCCTCCCCGGATACTCACCATCTCTGTCTTGCTGCTGAAGCCCCTTCAGACGTGCATCCAGGTCTGGATTGGTCACTGCCAGTATGCGTCCCATCAGCGGAGTCATGGTGCGCCGTGCCACACGCCCTGTGTGTGGTACCATCCCCAAGGTCATCTCTGCCACTTGCTTAGCCAGCCGGCTGATGTCGTCCCACCTCTTGTGACAGTGTGTGTGTCGTCTGTTTGATACCCCCAGAGCTCGCACCTTTGCTGCTATGGCCCTCCAGACAGCCTTACGTTGGTGTACTTTGAGCTGCAGGTATGAGAGTAAAGAAGGCCAAATGAACATTTACACAATGTCATATGTCAGCATCTATCAGTACAGCAGCCAGACACTGATTCGGGACTCACAGTGACCTCCCTCCCTCCAGAACTGGGGGTACCCTCACAAGGCCACTCTGCATGGCATAAACATTAGTGAATGCATGCATACATTGAGGTTCGTAGTCTCCATGATAATCACACTAAAGAATGATGCTTCAACACAAATGCATCGACAGCACTGTGTAATTCAGAAATTGTACAGGGCATTGATGGGGCATATCCACTAATCATTATGAAGCAACTGTAGCATGTAGGTTGGCTGATAGACAACGTTTGGCTGTGCAGCCACTGAACCTACTCTGTGGGGCACACTGACTATGACTACAGGGGCACCCTGAAAATACATCACAAGCGGACACTGTGCAGGCATCTACAAGGCAAACAACCGTTGGTTATGTCTGCCCGAAAAAGTAGCAAATCCCACTCACACATACAAGTATAGGCCTAGGACAGAGTCACAATGCAAAACACACACTCCCACCACCTGGAAACATCTTGTCTGTCAGTGTTTGTCTGAACCCCACATCCAAAAGCACATACTGCAGCATCATGAATACACGTCTGACACCACCCTGCCCTACTGCTCCCTTCATATTGACTTACCACGACATTGGGGCCACCAAACAGGCGTGGGTACTGTGCCAGCACCTCATTCACAAGGACATCCAGCTCCTCACTCGTGAATGGACTGGCACGGATCTTATCTGTTCTTGACATCCCTGTGGATATGGCAGACCTGTGGCGGAAGTGAGTTGTGTTGTGTCCCAGGCAGCGGGCTCTGTGAGCAGCAGGAGAGGGTCACTGGCAGCAGCAGGAGAGGGTCCCAGGCAGCAGCAGGAGAGGGTCCCAGGCAGCAGCAGGAGAGGGTCCCAGGCAGCAGGCTCTGCGAGCAGTGGGAATGTGTGGCTCACTCCCACAGATTTATAGCCCCCTGGGGTCGTTAGGAAGCTAATAAGCTGCTACAATTGGTTGTCTGGGTCTGCCTTATTCAAAAGCATCCAATGACCGCCTCCGCGGCGGCGGAGCACAGCTTCCGCAATTTTCAAATATGCATCATGCCACCGCGAACACCCATGCCATTGGCTGTATGCAATGCTCCACGGCGGTGACGCTCCGCGGGTGTCCGGGGTGCACTACCGCGATGGTCCATCATTCAAAAGCATCCAATGACTGCCTCCGCGGCAGCGGAGCACAGCTTCCGCAATTTTCAAATATGCATCATGCCACCACGAACACCCATGCCATTGGCTGTATGCAATGCTCCACGGCTGTGACGCATCGCCGGGGACCGGCGGTAGGTACCGCGACTCATGCGGCGGAGCATAGCCACCGGCATGTATACAAGTCCATGTGCCAATGGCTACCTTGGCTGGGTAGATGGTGGTGCTGGGGTCACACCGCTGGGGACCGGCGGTAGGTACCGCGACTCATGCGGCGGAGCATAGCCACCGGCATGTACACAAGTCCATGTGCCAATGGCTACCTTGGCTGGGTAGATGGTGGTGCTGGGGTCACACCGCTGGGGACCGGCGGTAGGTACCGCGACTCATGCGGCGGAGCATAGCCACCGGCATGTACACAAGTCCATGTGCCAATGGCTACCTTGGCTGGGTAGATGGTGGTGCTGGGGTCACACCGCTGGGGACCAGCGGTAGGTACCGCGACTCATGCGGCGGAGCATAGCCACCGGCATGTACACAAGTCCATGTGCCAATGGCTACCTTGGCTGGGTAGATGGTGGTGCTGGGGTCACACCGCTGGGGACCGGCGGTAGGTACCGCGACTCATGCGGCGGAGCATAGCCACCGGCATGTACACAAGTCCATGTGCCAATGGCTACCTTGGCTGGGTAGATGGTGGTGCTGGGGTCACACCGCTGGGGACCAGCGGTAGGTACCGCGGCTCATGTGGCGGAGCATAGCCACCGGCATGTACACAAGTCCATGTGCCAATGGCTACCTTGGCTGGGTAGATGGTGGTGCTGGGGTCACACCGCTGGGGACCGGCGGTAGGTACCGCGACTCATGCGGCGGAGCATAGCCACCGGCATGTACACAAGTCCATGTGCCAATGGCTACCTTGGCTGGGTAGATGGTGGTGCTGGGGTCACACCGCTGGGGACCGGCGGTAGGTACCGCGACTCATGCGGCGGAGCATAGCCACCGGCATGTACACAAGTCCATGTGCCAATGGCTACCTTGGCTGGGTAGATGGTGGTGCTGGGGTCACACCGCTGGGGACCGGCGGTAGGTTCTGGCATTTTTGTACACATTGCTGTGTATGTCAATCCTGGACAATGTATAAGTACCCTGCAGCTACATGGTGTAGGGCACATCATTGTACACACAATGCCACACAGCCATTGCATCCACAGGAGGACGCACATTCAGTGTGAGCCACTTTAGCATGTGTTTGTGCCATTTTAGTAAGGGTTTGGATGGGTGATGATGATTGACAGACGTCAGGTGCTCTACATAGATGTCGTGAGGTTTAATGTGTTGTTGGTCAGTGCAGACCTTGACCGGGCTGGTGGCACTGCATTGTATCGTACCTGACTTGTGCATTCACAACTGATCATGCACACAACGAGAAGTGTCCCTGCTACTGTGATCATTGTGTTAATGAATGGTTGCAGAATGTACATGATGCATTGAGGTGTGGCAGGTACGGCAGATGGGTATGACAGACATGTTAAGTCACATTACATTTGTGGCTCTAGTAGCTCCATGTCTGCGCATGTCAAAAGTTCAATCATTATATCCACATTCACATTCCCCGATGTGTTACTGTCACTTGGGTATTGTCACTGGAGAGGCCTGCCCTCTGTGTGTAGCTATTGGCCAGCCATGTAACTAGATGTGCCATGCATCTCTCTGGCCCTTGTTGTTTTCCCATTACATCATTGATGCTTTGTGCTATGGCCATCTCATGATGCTTGTCATTGACCTATTCTTTTTAATCCTAAACTAGGAGGAGGCCAAATCTCCTACGTCAGTTGATTGTGCTTGAGGACATGGAGAATGAGGCAATCATCAGGAAATTCAGGCTGGACAGACCGACATTGAAGATCGTTTGTGATCTATTGGAGCCCCACCTGCAGCCTCGCCGTCACTATCCTACGGCATTCACACCCACCTACAAGGTAATGGCAGCACTACACTTCTTTGCGACTGGTTCCTTCCAAGAGACCGTGGCTAACGCTGGGGGGATGTCGCAGCCCATGTTCAGCATGGTGCTGAGGGATGCACTTGAGGCCATGATGATATATCGCAATCGCTACATACATTTTCCCAGGGGACGTGAATTGGCTGCCGTTAAGGGGGACTTCTACATGTAGTCGGTGCCATAGATTGCACCCATGTGGCTATGGTGGCACCGCAGGCGACGGAGCACATTTATCGGAACCGCAAACACTACCACTCCATGAATGTGCAGGTGGTGTGCCTTGCGGACATGACAATATCACATGTGTGTGCAAAGTATCCCGGTTCGGCCCATGACTCTTTCATTATGAGGAACAGCATGGTGATACGGATGATGGAGAATCTACATCCCGAACGTGCCTGGATTGTGGGTGAGTTACACTACTGCTATCACGTGCTATGTGTCACTGGCTTTACTGTGGCCGTACAACATTGCTATGTGTGTTTTTCATTCACAGGGGACTCTGCATATCCCAGTAGGCCATGGCTGTTGAGCCCACTCCGGAATCCCCAGACACCAGCAGACATCCGCTACAATGAGGCACATGGCAGGACACGACGGGTAATTGAACGGACTTTTGGCCTGCTGAAGTCAAGGTTCCGGTGCCTTGACAGGACAGGAGGCGCACTCGCATACTCGCCTGGGAAGGTGTGCAAGATCGTTGTGGCATGCTGTTTGCTACACAACCTGGCCATCCACAAGGGGGTCCCCCTGCTCCTGGACGATGATGAGGAACCAAGGCCACAACCTGCTCAGGGACCTGAATCCAGTGATGAGGACAGTGGAGAGGAGGAAGGAGTTGACCAACGCCAGCAGCTAATCCAACGCTACTTCACTTGAAGGTGTGTGACGAGTTACAACGTCTACATAGTCTAGTGTGGTAGCTTTTGTTGTGAATGGATATGCGCAGATGTTCCCATTAGCCACATGTTCTGTCACCTATGTATGGTATTGTTGGAATGGACGTTACGTACGGAGATGTATTCTGGACCGTATTTGTGCATATCAGCTAGACAATGTGTAGTGTACCTGTGATAATTTGGATATTTGTGGAGCAGTGATCTGTGTGTGTTGGCACGATGAGACCAGTAACTGTAGTTCTGTTGTGTCTCCCTAGGTGCTCCAGAGTGTTCCTGCCCTGCATACCGTACATCATGTTTACACATCATGGACATTATCATCAATGTAAATACTGCACTAAAGAATTCAATACACAAAATCTGGAGTGTCAGGTATTTTATTTACGGGGTGGACATGTGAATTGTGCGGGAATATTTACAGGAAGGTGGGGAATGAGCAGTGAGTTGACAGTCATGGTCGCAGAGATGCAAGAGTAGACACCACATGGATGTGGTGACCCAGTCCAACAGACAGGTGCCATTGCCAAGGCAATGTGGGGAAAGACAGTCCAAACAGTGAATGCAGTTGGGGAGAGGGTTGTCTTCACGGCTGGCTCCGTGACTGGCGTGTGGCAGGTGCATTGCTTCCAGAGACTCCCAGGCTCTTCTTCGGACGCCCCCTAGATCTTTTTGGCGGTGGGGGGCCTGCTGAATGGCCAGCGGCGTCAGAGGAATCGCCCCTCTCTGTTGGCGTAGGGGAGGATGGTGGACTGTTATCCTGCTGCACAACAGGAGGGGACGGCGGTGATGGTTGGGACACAGGCCAGTCCCTCTGCAACGCCACTTGCTGGCCCATGAGGTCCACCATCTGTCCCAGGCGGTTATCGATGGACCTCATCAGCAGGATGAGCTCCCTTAATAGTTCATCCGACCAGCCACTTTGTCCCTGGACCTCTTGGTAGGCCTCCACAACTCTGGTGAAGTGGTCCAGGGATGGTGTCCACTCCTCCTGAGGTCTGGTGTTGACCCTGGTGTCAGGGACTGTCCGGGACTATGTGGGGAACACAGTCAGGGACTCGGACAAGGACTGGGAACTGGGTAGAAGACGTACACAGAAAGGAGGAGTACAGTGCTGCCCAGGATCATACAGGGAGTCAGAGGAGAAAAAGGGATCCAAAGGGGAAGCCTGTACAAGTGAACACGATGGGTAAGACTCAGAAAGGCAGGGCACTCACAAGGCAATTTAGCATTCAGAATAACTACACCCAGGATGAATGTGCAAGACATATATATGAAACAACATTAACAAGAAAGGGTGGTGTGGGGTAAAGCACTCAGGAGCTCCACACGGGAAGACTGAAGCTCAGTAAGTTTCTTACCCACAATTGCTGTTACAGATACTGACTGCAAATACCCACATGTAGGATATGGATACAAAGGCAGGGTCTGTGGAGCTTATACCTATGGTGATGTTATACATGTAACTCAAAGACAATACTCACAGTGAACAAGAAACACCACCTAGGTAGTCAGCTGTGCCCACGAATCCTGGTGATCAAACAGGAACGCGCAAGGCAGTAACAGCAAAGGGGTAGAACTAAACACAAGCACAATAGACAAGGAGCTTGCAATGAGGAGTGCTTAACAGGAAAGGAAGGAAATGACAGGGCACACTTGGCAGAAAGCAGGTAACAACCATACAAGGTAACAGAAGTAAGACAGCAGAATAGAAGTACAGCAAACTAGAACTGGAACCAAGGAAATGGGAAGTAAGGCAGGGACTGGAAACGGATATACAGAAGGGGAGGCTCCAAGGGTATACTAGAATAGTGCAGGTTAAGGAATCAAGAAAACAAAGAAGCATAGAAGGCAGTATTGGGGCAGGAACAAGAAGTGAGATAAGGCTCAGGAGTCAAGGCAGCACTGCAGGCAGTGCTGGTTCAGGAACAGGGAATTACTAAAGCTTCAAGGAGTCAAGGTAGCACTGCAGGCAGTGCTAGTTCAGGAACAGGGAAATTACTAGAGCTCAGGAGTCAAGGTAGCACTGCAGGCAGTACTGGTTTAAGGAAACAGGACATAGCTACAGCTCAGGAAACAAGGAGTCAAGAGAGCACTGCAAGCAGTGCAAATCAGGAACAAGAAATAGCTAAGCCCAGGAACAAAGAATAACTATAGCTCAGGAACTCAGGAAACAAGGTAGCACTGCAAACAGTGCTAATTCAGGATAAGGGAAACTGCTGCAGTTCAGGAACAAGGAATACTAAGGCTCAGGGGTCAGGGAAGCACTGCAGGCAGTGCTAATTCAGGAACAAGGACAACATCAGCAGGTCAGGAACAAGGCATAACTAAAGCTCAGGAAACAAGAACAGCAAAAGCTCAGGGAGCACTAGAAACAAGGATCGGTCTCACCGGTAAACAGCTACAATGACCAACCATGGTGTGAAGGGAGCTGGGGCCTAAAAGAGCTCACAGTAATCATATGCATCAGGTGTGAGCATGCTAGCAGCAGCCAGCCACAGGTGAGCTGAATTCCTCCACCCATCCTTGGCCTGCAGGGGTGGAGACAAAGCAGTTAACAGGGAATTCTGGGTAATGGAGTTTCAGGCATGAATAGGCTGGCTTCATGTATAAGCAGACTGGCTTTCACAAAACCCGGCATGGATTGGGAATGAATGTCAATTCCCAATAAGTGTCCAAATGCCTGGAAGTTAGGATATGCATACAGGTGAGTGTCTGGAGGCATATTAGAACACTGGAACGCCCCACAATTCAACCCCCTGGTGGCGGACACGAGAGCACAGGGAGCGAATCGTGACACCTGGCCCTCCCACCTGCTCTGCTGCCACGGACCTCTTCCCTCGCCACTGGTGCGCCACGCACTGGCTCCCTGCCCTCCACAGTTGTTGGTGTGGGCTGGTCATCCCTAGGGACAGGGAGGGTGCTGCAGGTGGTACTGGTGGTAGTGGTGGTGTTGGTGGCAGTGGCTGCGGTGGTGGTTGCGGTGGAGGCAGAGGCCGTGACAGCAGGGGTCTGCTGCGTTGTTGTTGCAGCAGAGGTGGTGGTGGGGAGGATGGGGGCCTGGGACCTCTGGGTCTGTGGAACACCAGATGGGCCGGCCTGGAGCTCATCATCCAAACTGTCCTGGGAGTCTGCATCTGTGAGTCCATGTGCCGGAGGTGGAGACTGGCTCTGCTGGTCGTTGGTGTTGTCCCCAGCAGTGAGTTCTTCATCACCTGTGGAGTAGATGGGGAGTGGTCAGTGTTTGTGTCATCTGCGTATCATCAGCTGTTTGTACACTAGTGCAATTTGCTGTCATCAGTTGTACAAATCATGGCAACACCGTGTTACATTACATAGTGCAGAGTTACATCATGGAGTCATAAAGGTTGATTGTCTATGCATTGCGTACAATAGTTATTTGATTTCTACACACACACACATCATGAAGATATACGGTAGTTACATACCTGTAAGGTGAGTGTGCAGGGTGCAATGGCTGACACTTGCTCCTGGCTGGGGGAGGCCTCCATGCTGCTGGGCTGTGGGCAGGGGGGCATGCTGGGAGTAGTGAGACAGGCCTCCCTCCCTGCCTCCCACAAACAGCCTCCAAGTGAAGATGGCTACCAACCTGTAAGTTTGTTTGTTAAACAGTGCAATGGCTGACACTTTCTCCTGGCTGGGGGAGGCCTCCATGCTGCTGGGCTGTGGGACAGGGGGGCATGCTGGGAGTAGTGAGACAGGCCTCCCTCCCTCCCTGCCTCCCACAAACAGCCTCCAAGTGAAGATGGCTACCAACCTGTAAGTTTGTTTGTTAAACAGTGCAATGGCTGACACTTGCTCCTGGGTGGGGGAGGCCTCCATGCTGCTGGGCTGTGGGACAGGGGGGCATGCTGGGTGTAGTGAGACAGGCCTCCCTCCCTCCCTGCCTCCCACAAACAGCCTCCAAGTGAAGAAGGCTACCAACCTGTAAGTTTGTTTGTTAAACAGTGCAATGGCTGACACTTGCTCCTGGGTGGGGGAGGCCTCCATGCTGCTGGGCTGTGGGACAGGGGGGCATGCTGGGAGTAGTGAGACAGGCCTCCCTCCCTGCCTCCCACAAACAACCTCCTAGTGAAGATGGCTACCAACCTGTGGGTTTGTTTGTTAAACAGTGCAATGGCTGACACTTTCTCCTGGCTGGGGGAGGCCTCCATGCTGCTGGGCTGTGGGACAGGGGCTATGGTGGGAGTTGTTGTACTGACATTCCGGCCCCATACAGGCCTCCTCATCAGAATGGCTGGCTACATGTTGGTTAGGGATGGACAGTGTATTGGTGGTTGGGTATTGCAAGGAGGTAAAACTCAATGTGGTGTTAAACATTTGTCAGTACTTACCAGCCTCCGCTCCCCCGGCTACTCCTGTGAAACTCTCAGGTAGCAGGATAGCAAGCACCTTCTCCTCCCATGGTGTGAATGTCTTCAGTGGGATGGGAGGGCCACTGCCAGTCTTCTCAGCCAGCGTCCAGTTCTTGCTCCTCTTCTCCTTGACAACCCTCTTGAGATCATGCCACCGCTTCATGATCTCCTTCTTGGATCTTGGAGTGGCCCCAACTGCATTCACCCTTTGGACTATCCTTTCCCACATATGTGTCCTGGTGGCTAATGGTGTCTGTTGGACTAGGTTACCAAATAGTTGTGGTTCTACTCTCACAATCTCGTTGACCATGACTGTCAACTCACTCTCTGTGAATTTTGGCATTTTTTGTGATGTCATGGTGTGGGGGGGTTGAGGTGTTTGTGGGTGCAGGGGTGTGTGGGTGCAGGGGTGTGGTGATGAGGTATGTTATGTGCTGGGGGTTTGATTGTGATGGTGTGATGGTGGTGTTGATGGTGGTGGTGGGTGGGTGGGTGTGGTGTGCTATTTTGCCTCTCCTCTCAGATGTGGTGTGTGGCCTTCTGTTCTGGAAAGATGCAAAGGATTGTGGTGAGTGGAGGGGGTGGCTTTGTACTCAGCTGTGTGGGTGTGTCCAATTGGATTGTGGTTGTCAGGTGTGTTGTGGGTGTGGTTATGTTGTTTTGTATATTTGTTTGTCATTTCTGTATCTGTGTGTGTGTGTTGTATCTATTGGGGGCAGGGCTACTTTGTTTATGCAGTATTTGGCATCACTGCGGTGCTTTGACATCGACCGCCATGTATTTCATGTTCGTCCGCTGCGGTGACTTTGCTGGTGCTTGGCCGCCATTTCTCCCATGCAATCCTGCCTGCGACCGCGGCGGTCGGTGCCTGCGGTTCCGCCCGCGCCACCCTCGGGGATATCGTAATTTCCCGTGCGGTGTCTCCGCTTTCCCTGTGGGCGGTTTTGTATTTTCCGCTGCTTTTCCGACCGCCGCGGTCGGAGTTTTGGCATCACCGCACACGTCGGGCGGTTTCTTCTTCACCGCTACCGCCGCGGTCGGTCTGTACTGGGGGTCGATCCTAATTTGTCTGCCGGTTGAACCGCCTCCATGGCGGACGGTTGTTTTCCGCCTCCATGGCGGGCGGGGTGGTTTTCCGCCCGCTATCCTAATGGGGCCCATAGTTTGCTTCTGCCTTAAAGAAATGATTTTACTATTTTAGATAACTTCTCCTCCATTGTTGCATTGGAAACTATTTAGGGACAGCCTTACAAAAACAATATTTAGGCATGGTGCTATGTTCATTATTATCACTTGAGTCCTCCCTAAAATTGATAGACTGAAAGCCAACCATCTCGTCCAATCCTTTTTTTCTATTCATTGGGGGTGAAGATGATCTTTTACCAAGTTATCAAGACCCCTGTAACATCTGCAGCTTGCCTCACTAGCAACCACCAGTGGTTTGCGGTTAAGACAAACAGTAGTTGGGAAAATGGACATCCTTGCCTCATACAACAGAGTATCTTCAATATTCGTTATAGGTGACCACTGCCATAGAATTTGAATAAATCCTTTTCACTTGCAACAGAAATTCTGTCCTCATCCTCATGTGCATTAACACACAAACTAAATATCCCAATTCTACCCGATCCTGATAACTTTTCAGCATATAGTGAGACCACTGGCTTTTTGTCTTCACCATCACATATCTGCAATAGAACATGAGCCAATGGTCTCAAATGGGCTACTGAACAGCGATACAGGACAAATCCCACCCAATGGGTGTATCAAGGATGGCAGGATAATTTTTAACCTGTTGGCCAGTACTATGGATATCTTGACATTGACAGTAGGTCTATAATTTGTGCAGTTCAAGGGATGTTCATCTTGCTTGAGGATGAAAGAGATTCTGGCTTTATTCGACTCAAGAGGGGAGAAGTTACCTATTTGTGGGGTACCAAATATTGTTTATTAATTTGGGAGAATTCAGTCTGATTGCTATTCATCCCAGAGGCTTCACAGGTGGGGAATTTGTCTACCACTTGCCAAATGTATTCCTGTGTGATGTCTCCCGCTTGCTGTTGAGCCATATCTGGGGACATTTAGACAAGCTTGGTCTCACCTTGCAGAATAACTTTACCTGCTGCCATTAGCGTACGGGGAGAAATCACAGAGTCCCAAATCTCTTTCATTGGGGTGATTGTACCAGGATGCATTGAGCAGGCCTAGCTCAATACATATCCATAGGGCACCATAGTCTGAAGTGATATTCAGTTTAATGTTTGTGTCGGTTACTTAGTTCAACAGAGAGTGTAGCACTAAAAAGTAGTCTACTTCGGTTTTCTGCCATGCGCACATGAAGTGAAGTATACTTTCTACTTGATGTGTGAATTGCCATGGGTCTAGCAGGGAATGGTCCACCATAAGATCCAGCAATAACTGTCTATCTACGATGAGACTGACAACTCACACTCAACCATGCAGGAGCTGGTACATGGGTTGGGGGTGTTTCAATGTACTCAAAAAGTGGGTGGTCCCACACACTCTAAACGTCACCTGCTTGATCCTATCTCTTCAAATATACAGAATCTTCTGGTCAGAGATCCTATTCCAATGCCCTGGTCAAAGCATTTCTGAATTCTGTTCACTTGGGTATCGCAGGATGCTAATATCCCGGATGTGAGAACCAACAGACAGGTTCGCACTTGGTCAAAACTTTCAACGGAGTCTTGGGAGACGAATCTGGAGAATTCTACACCCACCTCCGACGCAAATCCGGTTACTGCAGGAGTCGTCACTTGACATTGAGCTCAAACAATCCTGCAAAAGGTTGGAAAAAAGCTGGAGAAAGGATTTCTCAGCAAATAACACAGTTAAATATAGAGAGGCAATAAACACGTATAAACCAGAAATAAAATCTGCCCAAGTTCTCTATTACAAAGAGAGAATTATATTGGCTGCAAACTCCCCACGCGAAATCTTTCGTATTGCAAAATCACTCCTTATACCTCTTGCCCCACCTGTCGCCTCCGACAATATTCCTCTACGTTACAATAAAATAGCAGAGTTCTTTTTTGATATAATACAAAGTACCTATATGTCCTTTCCTCAGGCTACCTTCAACAAACGATGAAAAATATAATCCAACATGGAGAGTGCCTTCTGGAGGCAATTCCCCCCCCCCCTGAATTTGACCTCCCTTCGAGGGATTCTCAGACAATTAAAATCTGGATGCCCCACAGATTCTACCCCTCCTACTATACTAAACCTAGTCACTGAGACTGTATCTCGAGTGATTTTAGACGTGAACAATGCCTCACTCATGACGGGACATGTGCCCCCTATCTGGAAGCAGGCGGTGGTTAGAGCACTCTTGAAAAAACCTAATCTGGACCCTGATGTGTTGGCAAATTACTGTCCCATTTCATTATTGCCAGGCATTAATAAAATAGCAGAGAAGCCCATAAATTCTGTCCTCTCAACTTTTCTGGAAAGAAATAACCATCTTCATCCCTCACAGACAGGATTTAGACCACAGCAGGGCACAGAGACGGCACATCTGGCAGTTGTAGAAGAATCAAGAAATATTTTAGATAGTGGCGCCTGCTCTGCTCTTATCCTTTTAGATCTCAGCGTAGCCTTTGATGCGGTGAGCAATCAATTGCTGATTCAAAGACTCAGGGATGCAGGAGTGGTTGAAACTGTGCTAAAATGGCTGCAGTCCTTTCTGGAGGACAGATCTTTTGTAGTCTTCAAAGACGAAAATATCTCAAACCGAATGCCTCTCAGATGTGGGGTTTCTCAGGGATACTCCCTGAGTCCCACTCTAATCAATATCTATATGAGCTCCCTGGCAGGAGTAGTACTGAATTTTGGAGTACAGATCATTACCTATGCTGATGACACTCAGTTGGTGGTTTCTCTCGATCAACTGGATAACTCAGGACCTGGACTAGCCTTGGGCCTTGAAAAGGTATCAATATGGATGGACAGCTCCTACTTAAAACTCAACAGGACTAAGACTGAACTGATGCTCCTTGGTAACCCTGCACCCTGAACATAGGTTCTTTTTGGCCCAGCTGTCTGGATCCAGCCCCCTCCCCGACAGAACATATTAAGAGCTTGGGTGTATGGCTGGACCATAATCTTGATTTTAAGTAGCAAGCACGAAAAGTCACAGCATGCTGCTAGGGGATTTTGAGAATGATAAGAAAGATCCTCCCTCTGCTACCTTTTTCTGCCAGAAGACTGTTGGTTCAAGCATTAATTTCGTCACGCCTTGATTATGCCAACTCCCTTTACCTGGGAGCCCCACACCTCACTACCGAAAAACTACAGATCGTGCAAGTTTGTGCAGCACGTCTGCTCTTGAATATCCCCAAGCGCCTTTCAGCTAAGCCGGCACTGACCTCGCTTCACTGGCTTCCAATCCAGGAGAGGATCCAGTTTAAGGTGCTGTGCATTACACATAAAGCACTTTCAGGCAAGGGTCCACCAATTATAAGATCCAGCCCTATCGTTCGAATAGGGGCTTTCGGGCAGACAATAAACAATTGGCGGCAGTCCCGAAAATAAGAAGAATGCGAAGTGGAGGTCGTCTCTTCTCGTATAGTGCCACCAAGTTATGGAACCACCTCCCACTCTGCATTTCACCTTAAGACAAACTACCTGGCCTTTCAAAAATTAATAAAACACATCTGTTTCCTTAACTGTGCCCGGAGTTTGAAGTTGCACCACTGTCAGTTCAGGGATGCCCCCATGTAACCACGCGCTTTAGAAATGTTTCTTTATTCACTATTGGGTGGTCAGACTTGCCTACCAGGGAGTCAAGAACTAGATTCCAATCCACTCCAATTAGCACTTTGGCATGGGATAAAGGGAAGGGAGCTTTATTAATCGCTTTAAAAACACTATTATCACAAACTGGAGCATAGACCGAGCCCAGTACATCACCTGCTGTTGTATTGAAGCCTTCACGAACAAATAATGTTCCTATTGATCCACCCATATTTGTGTTATGCTTAGAGGCAGCCCTATCTGAACTATGATAGCAACAGCCCCTTTACAATAGGGTTTGGATTCAAGAGCCTTACTGGTTAGTTAAGAGCTTTTACAGTAATCATATTCTCTCTCAAACTAGTGTCTATTGAGTTTCTCACTTGCTACTGGTGACAGGTGTGTCTCTTGTGTTAGGGCAATATCTAGGTGGGCACTGTGGATATAAGATAACATTTTCTTTCTTTTGATGTAGTGTGCAAGCTTATTGACATTAAGGGGTCGATTCCGATTCGGGAAAAAAAAAACGTACGATTTGTATCCGGGGCCCTCTCCGTACGAATCGTACCCATCCGTCCGAGTCGCGAAGTACGATCCGTATTCTGTGAATCCGTCCGAATCGTCGCAATCTGTACGTATTGCATCGCTGAAACCGTGAACCGTACGACTCGTACACATGCCGTACGACCCGACGAGTACGATCCGGACTGGGGTATGAGGACGCGATTCGTACGGTCCACGTCAGGTAAGGGTGAGTCGTACGAAAAAGCACACAAACACATACACACCATACGGTCCGTACACCCCATGATCTCAGTGGTGCGTCTGTGCACATTGAGGAGGATGCAAGTCAGGGCTCTGGTGGTGAGGGCGTTCAGCAGGTTTTTGGCGGTCTTGGGGGCGCAGTCAATGGTGTAGGACCGTCGGCAGCGCCTGCAGGAAAACTGTCCTTGTGTGGTGTTCGGTTTGGCTCATGGCAGCCGCTGTGTCTCTGGGGTTAAGTGCGTGGAGGGCATAAGAGATGTATTGATGGGATTCCGGAGATCCAGGGTTCATGGCGCTGGCCGCGGACCGTTTGCGGACAGGAGCAGATGGGCTTGCCTTAGGCGCAACTTCGGCACACCAGCAGCGTGCCCGCTGCGTGCGGCTGCCATTAAGTAGGGGAGGGAAGCGGGACTCAAGGTGGGGAGGTGGGAGCAGGGGCTGTGTAAGGGGGAGGGGCCGAATGGCATTTTCATTCATCTATGTGTGCTGCAAAATGCAGCACATATAGAAAGAGTAAAAACCGAGGATAATAAAGGAATTTCTCCTTGTTGCTCCACTTTAGAATCTGATGTATTCCCAGGTTTACGAAGCCTTGTACATCTGGGAATGCATTAGAATCCATGGGTGTTGCATGGGAACACCCGCAGCAACGAATCACTGACAGAATATCGACGACCAGAATATCGGAGACATAAATAACGGACCCAAAATATCGATGTCGACAATATCGAAGTCCTAGCTATATAATGGTAAGTACAAAATTATCAGGAACAAATATCGTTATTAATAATATCAATATTTAAAATAACGTTTTTTTAAATGTCTAAAAATAATATAAAATAAAGTGAATAATACATATAATAAAAAAACAATGAGAATTATTAGAAAATGTTCACATTTATAAATAATAAATATAATGTTAATAAAAATTAAACATACATATAATATATAATATATCAATTTAATTTATAATATTAAAAATATATGTTATAACAAACTATACAACATTTGAGCAATATTAAAAATTATAAATCAATAAACATACATATACCAGTCAAATAAAAATAAAAATAAATTATATATATAATAATTAAAAAAATTAAAATATTTAAAAATGTTCACAATTACATTTCACACTACATTAACAGCAACAGTAAAAAAAAAAAGTGGACAGAGGAGATGATAAAATTACTATTCTCACTCCAGGGAGGGCAACAGTATGAAATGTGTGGATAGCGTAGGGGAATAATTGACCATTCCCACTCCTAGAAATAACACAGTAGGTAAAGTGTTGGATTGCGTATAATATTATTTTCCTATTCCCACTTCAGGGAGTGCAACATATAGAAAGTGTTGGAAAGCGTAGGTGTAAAACTGACTATTACCACTTCGCAGAATGCAACTGTAGGGAAAGTGTTGGATAGCCTAGGGGTAAAAATTACTATTTCCAATCCAGAGAGTGCAACAGTAGGGAAAATGTTGGATAGTGTAGGGGTAACAATTACTATTCTCAATCCAGGGAGTGCAACAGTAGGGAAAATGTTGGATAGCGTAACAGTAAAAATTACTATTCCCACTCCAGGGTTTTTACTAGTAGGAAAAATGTTGGATAGCGGAGGGTAATAGTTAACTATTCCCACTCAAACAAAATATTTAAAATTAATTGACATAATATTAAGTAATAATAAGACATTTGGCACCCCAAAAAATATACCACTATTAACATAATTTATTGGTAATTAATTAATTAATTAAAATTAACAAGCTTTTTAAAAACAATCAAAAATGAATTAATTCACACTATTAACACTATAAAACAATTTAAAACAAATAATGTAAAGAACAATTTTAAAAAATATATAAAAATTAAATTACTTCACAGCCTACTGCCCTATCAACCCACAACCCGCTCTTAAAAAAATAACACAATTAAGATATTTACCAAATAATTATTAATAATTAGAAAAATAATAATATCAAAGTAATAAAACAAAATATAAACAAATGAATACATATATATTATTTAATAAAAAATATTAAGTAATTAATTATAATTAAATTACTTCTCACCCTTTTCCCCTATAAACCCACAACTCGCTCCTAAAAAAAATAAAAATAAAATATTTACTAATTAATCATTAATAATAACCTACCAATTAATAACTAATTAATAATCAATTCATGACCACAATTAACAATATAAAATATTAAATACATACATATTAAGTGATCAAAATGATGTAATAAATAATAAAAAATAAAAAAACTTCCTACCCTATTCTCCTATAAACCCACAACCTGTTCCTAAAAAACCCCATAATTTACATATTTATAAATGTATTATTAATATTTAGCAACCGATTATTACCTAATTAATAATTCATTAATTACCACATTTAACAATATAAAATATTAAATGCATACATATTAATTCATCAAAATTATTTATTTATTAAATATAATTAAATTACTTCTCACCCTATTCCCCTATAAAGAAGCTACTCTGCTGCCCTGCTACTGCTTGAGAAGGACTGAACATGCATTTTGACCCTAAGACCACCAGAGTGTTTCCAAGGGCTTGTTGGCTGGCCCCCCCGATGAGAGTCTCATGGGTAGGAAAGACTCTAACCACCTTTCACTCTGCACCTGGAAACAGCCTGCGGTGAGTCCTCACCCCGAAGTGGTGCCTCTCCTGTCCTGGACTCTTGGATGTGATCCTGAAAGTGCTCTGCAGGCCAACTGTGGTCCTCAGCATAAATAACGCCTTCCAACCCATCTCCTTGCATCTCTGCTTTGGAACCACCACTGTGAGACGCATCCCTGACACAGAGACTCACAGCTCATTGGAACCGCTGCTGCCCGAAGCATTTTCGATGCAGGACTGTGTGGCACATAGGATCCCCTGCAGCGCTACACATCTCCAATGCAGGACCTCGCATTGTAGCCTCGCAGCTCCTCAAAACCGCCACTGTGGACACATCCTGGATGCAGGACCTCATAGCGCTCCTCAACCAGGATTAAAAATAGTTTGTTCAGCGGGCCTAATTTGGTACCTATATCCAGCCTGCACTCCATCACTGTCATCCTGAACTTGTGACTTTATCCCGCTCTTGTGCAACAAGATAAACATAGTTGGCAGTTTGTGTTTCAAGCACTATTGTTGCTCAAATCTCCAAAACTGAATAACCATGATTCCACTAATTAGATTTGTGTTGTTTTAGCGTCAAATAATGTATTATATTTTGCTCAGCTTTTCTCACTTGTGGGATTTTTCTTGTTTTGAGTTTTTACTTTATTACTGTTTGTTTGCTGCATAAATACTTTATACATTACAAGTTAAGCCTGACTGCTTTTATGCCAATTTACCAGAGGGTTAGGTGCAGGTTAATTTGGGGTCTGCTTGTGCTCCTCCCTGACAAGAATTGTAGTTGTTACCTGAGTAGGATTTCATCCTCCCCAACCAGGAACCCAGTTTCCTACAGTCAGGTTTAATGCAGTGATTATTTTGATACTTTGAAGTATCATATTTAGTAGTTCCGTTCACAACTTAGCACTGCTGAGTTGTCAGCGTGCAACTCTGTATTCACCAATGGGGCTTCTAGCCTTTTCACAGTAAAAACACAAATGCAGGGTGTTTACTGTCAGGACATGGAAAAGTTAACAAATACATGTCCATCTTTATAATATAATGCCCCTTGCATGCAGGGCTCAGAAGGCCTGCTAAGGGATGACTTATTATTAAAAAAGGAATATTTGGGAGTTGTGATTACTTTAAATGGCAAAATCAAGTTAGCATTTTAAAAACCTCTTAGCCAGTTGGCAAATGCCAGGCATGGGAGTCATGTTTTGCTTTGTCACACATGGAGTGACTCATTAAGTGCTGCAGTCCACAAGGTACACCTTAATTTCCAGGCTCTAGGTACCCCTGGTACCATACACTATGGACTAATAATTAAGGGCATGATTACTAGTTTTGCCGTCTGACTGTCATACTGACATCGAAGTGGTCTAACCCGCAATATTATGATGTTACTGATGGGCCCATAGTTGTTTTTCTGACACAGTAAATATTTTTTCTTATTTCTTGATGCATGTGTGTATATTTTGATTGCATTAGTTTCCAATATACACATGGCACAGTTAAAAAAGTATCTACTACCCGTTGCTGGGTTCTGGACCATATGTGTCCAGTCCAGTCAATGGGTAAATAGTACAAAATGAACTTACCTGGATTTTGACTCTAAAAGGGTCATTTACTTCAGGCTCTAGATGCTGCTGTGTAGGGGCCAACCTGAAGAAAGGGACCCACATTGGAAATTGAACCCCAAAACCTTTGCTATCGCCAACTCGAAGCAGGCTGTCCCACTATTATGGTCAGCTTGTCGGAAAGCCAACTTGTAATTTGTAAACTTCTCTTTTCTGCCCTACACAGCTGCTTTCCCTTGAGTGGCATTGAGGAGGTCTGTGAATGCCTGTCCGTGTCGGCGATGCGCCAGCGGTCTTTCATTCTGAAATCTGATAACATCGTCATACGGCAGGTGGATTGCCTAGTTGGCAGCAGGAAATCCAACACCGATGCCAAGGCAGAGTTCGAACCGCCAAAGTCATAATCAGGCCTTTACTTGCCGATTGTGGGTGAGCCAATTAAACATATACCATGAGTCCTCTGCAAGGTATATTAGCTTTGCCAATGTTTTTAAGACATGTTGCACAGCAGCGCGGGCTGCTGTGCAAGATGGCTTAAAGTAAAGAAAAAAACGTTATGGCATGACCAGTGTGAGGGAAGCTTGCTCTGTATATACTATACCAAAGTGAGGTATAGTGTGCACAGAGTCCAGTGGATCCTCAAAGGTAGGCAGAAGTAAAGTTAGATAGAACCTCACTCTCTATTTGTGGTAGTGTGGTCGAGCAGTACCGCAGTAACAGAGGACAGTGTTAAGCATTTCTTGTACACCCTCAGTCAGCAAATGAATTCATACACTAAAAGACTGAACTTTAGAAAAACTGTTTTGTAGAAATATATTCTTTTAGTTATTTTATTTTCTAGAACTACGTAAGCATGGCACAGGTAAGTGATAAGTACTTTGCAGTAAATATACAGTTGTAACACAGTTTGGATTTGTAATAGTAAATGCACTTTGTTTTGACTTACAGTGTGGTTTCAGAGAAATGCAATACTTTGTAAATGCAGTCCCTTGAATGGGCTTTTCAGTAAAATTACAGGTGTTACTTTTGAGATTACTTTCCTTACTCAGAGTAGTATACCTGGATACTACTGTGGGACATTTCCTGTAAACAGGTAAGTAAAATCGTTTTTGTTAGTTAGTGCAATTTTAAATAATTTCTTTAGGTTTCCAAACTCCACACTTTTCCAAGAAAAACAGTCAATGTTATCCTATGGAAGAAAATAGTGTTATCAGTTTAAAGGTAAGTATTTGGTAGTGAGAGTTGAGGTTCTTTGGGTAGACTCAGGGGTCCCCCAGGGTCAAAGATGCACTCTTGTTACACCCTCAGCTGCACTAGGGCGGCCGGGTGCAGAGTGATGAGGCCCAATGTTATTCAGTGGGGGTGGGGAGCCTCCAGTTTGGGGCTGCTGACAAGCAGGCCCCTTGGTTGTGGGAGCAAAGCTCCTGGACTTTAGCTCAGGGCACATAGGGAAACAAAGTTGCACCAAAGGTGTACCCTTAGCAGCACTAGATCGGCCGGGTTCAGGGTGCTGTTTTGACAATGGGCACCCTGTTGTTTTCAATGGGGAACCTCCAGTTTGTAAAGGCACTGTAGGCTTGAGGATGAAAGACTTCTGGGTGCGACCACCACTTCTAGAGGTAAGTTGGGAAGGTAGGGGTTGTTTACGCACTGTCAGTTTGAGCACCAAAGGCCGTGGGGCGTCGGGTGCAGGGGTGCCTTTTGGGGTCGGATCTTCTAATCAGCGGTTGGGCGGACCTTCTGGATTTAGGCTGCAGGCGTCTGCTGGAGGCTTGAGTCAGGTCACGGGTCACCGGATCTGAGGTCTGGATCGCCGGGGTGACCTCCTCGTTGTGTTTGCCCTTTCGAGCCTGTGCCGTGATTGGCTAGTGCAGAGTAGCGCGGATTCACGGATTCCGGCCGGGGCAGAGCGTTGCAGCCAGGCAGGTCCTCCGGGGTTTTCAAAGTTACTGGCTGCAGGACACACCGGGATTTCGCAGGAGCAGGTTTGAGGTGGAGACAGGCCGGTAGGGCTGGGGCCAAGTCAGTGGGCATCTTCCTCTTGATAGCTGCTGCACGGCTGTTCGGTCCTTATTCTTCTACTTCTTGTAGTTTCTTCTTGTCTGTGGAAGCATGATTCAGGGGTGCCCCTATATACTTGATTTAGAGGAGTTACAGGTAGGTAAAAGATAGGGACCAATGGGTCCCTTCCCTGGGGTGGGTACACCCTCTATTATGCCACCCTCCAGTGTGAGGGGGGGCATGAGCCTGTCCCTGGTTGGCTGAGTCCCCCCAAGATGGCAGGGACTGAGAGTTGGACTTCATCTCACCTCACCCACCTGAGGGGTGGAGTTGGCAGAGGTGGGCAGACCTCTCTTCCTCACTTGTTTTTCCCGCCGGTTCTCCCGCTCATAGTGGGGGATCAGAACCAGTGGGGACCAGTTGCTGAAGAGCAGCAAGTGGCCTGGGGAAGCTCACAACTTAGAACACTGTAGGGGTACAGGGCTCATGCATCTGTACCCTCACCACTGTAATAGTGCACTCTGCTAGAGAGGTGACTGACCTATGCCAGGGCAGGGGGTTGTACGCATGGCACACAGAGATGATTTCCATGTTGACTCTTCACTTTGTTCTGCACCAAATCAAGCATCATGCAAGGCCGTGTGTGAGCGTAGTGCTACAGGACCTCTAAGGGTGGCACAATAAGTGCTATAGTCCTTAGAGGCCTTCTCTGGTCACAGTGCCCTGGGTACCTGTGGTACCATTTGCCAGGGGCTAACCTGTGGCCAGAGATGCAAATTGGGGTTTGGCTTCAATGCAGTTTTAGGGAAAGAACATAGACCCTGGGTACCTGATTAGCGGGAGCCCAGGGCACACTTAGTCAAAGCACATCAGCAATTCAGCAAAAAGTGTAGGCAACCATGCAGACAGAGGGCACTTTCTCACAGTAATGCAATGGAGTTTTCATGTGTTTTGCATCTGTATTAAGGTTTTGTAATATGGCCCCTTCACTATGAAACATGCAAATATGTATATGTACTACACATGGTACCGATGTCGAGCTGTGGGTATTTGATGGCTTAGAGTGTTTGAACTAGCCTGACTGCTTCTAGTGCTCAACCCTGCAACCCAACCATCTAACCATTTACTGGTACCCACAGCCTTCCATACAGCATGATGTTAAGCACAGGCTCATCCTTGGATGAGACACATGCTCTCTCCTACGCCCACCCAACCGTGTAGAGGTCCAGCACCTTTTTGCCGTAGTTCTGAGTTAAATCCAGAGTAAGGTTCCTCATGTGTATGCTCTCTTTTTCTTTACTTTAAGACATGTTGTACAGCAGTGTGTGCTGCTGTGCAGCATGGATAAAAGGAAGGGGGGAAAAAGATATATGATGTGGCCAACGTTAACCTCATAATAGTGCATAACGGAGAGCAAGGGAATGCAGGGAGAAGGCGACACAAGGGAGGTGTGGGAGATGAGGAAGGAGGCAGCAACAAAACAGAGAGCGGGTCAAGCTGGGACATCCAACAAGAGGGAGGTGCTGAGAGGAGGGAGGGACTGGAGACCTTTGTAGAGAGCATGTGAATGAGTGAAATCAAAGTACCTGCTGCAGCCTGCGGCCAGTGGAAGAGCAATGGCTGACTCTGGAAGCTGTACTAGGTCCATACTCCATGGAAGAGACACTGAGGCACTTGGAGGAAGGAACAGAAGGTGCTGACCAATCAGAAGAAAACAAAAAAGAGTGAATAGGAAGCCACACAGTCCTAAGTATTAGTAAGCAATGGATGGGTTCTAAGCCCGTATTCATTTTTTTTAATTATTATAAAGAAATAGATTTCGCTGACAGCCCATGTACGTAGTTCAGGCAAAATCGAAAAACAGGTGCTGACCTATCAGGATACTTAGGGCCTCATTTATGAGGCAGTGCGTCACTTTTACGCCGCCGGTGCGTCACTTTTTGTGACCCACCAGCAGCGTAAATAATGTGCCTTGTTGCCCCATATTTACAAAGTGACGCATCTAGGTAGATGCAACACTTTGTAAACCCCTGCACCACATTATACCTGCGCCAGGTATAATGTATGCAAGGGGGGCGTATTGACGCAAGGAAGGGTCGTAGAAGTGACGCAGTGAAATCTATGAGATTTCACTGCGTCACTTTTAGGACGCCGTTGTGTCAAAATCTTGCGCCTGCCTCACAGCAGGCGTAAGACTGACGCATGCCCTTTCACATGTGAAAGGGAGCATTGCTGGAGTTGCGTCACTTTTGTGACACACTCCAGCAATGCGTCACTTTTGCGCTTACAGATACGTCAGAAATACTGACGTATCTGTAACTCCTTGCGACATGATGCGTCATACATTAAATATGACGCATCATTGGTGTCGCAAGGAGTGCGCAGTAAAAATTGACGCATCGCTGTTTTCACGCAGCGATGCTTCACTTTTCATAAATGAGGCCCTTTGAATCTTGCCAAATGGTCACGGCTATGCTGGTGGATGCGGTAACTTGGTTGCCATGGTTTTTTGACTGTCAGCCGCCAAGTTTCAAATGAGGCTGCATGGGGCATATTATCAAGACAGGCGATAAAATTATCGCCACTTTATCGGCAGAAAACTGCAAATAAAGCGGCGATAATGGGCTTGATAATATGCTCTATGGAATTCCAATCGAAACCCATGTTAGATGTGAAGACAGTTTTCTGCCGATAAAGCGGCGATAATTTTATCGCCTGTCTTGATAATATACTCCTATGTCAGATAAAATGCCAATGCAACAAAAAAAAGGAATTAATTCTAAGCACCTATGGCTTGCTTCTATGGAGATTGGTAATGGTGTTTTTAAGCTAAAGGACATATAAACGCCTTGATCCAATTTTCCACTTCTAATCATTCAGGGGTGTCATGCTCTGTCCATTCTTAGTAACGATCATGACTCCTTTAAACTGATTTTTTCCGCCTATAATTACCTACAGGCGCATTTTGGATCATTCTTGTCAAATAAACAAGCTTATGGAATGGGCCAAACAGATTCAACATCAACATAATCTGATTATGCTACATAAAAATCAGAAACACTTGTTTACATCGTTCTTTTTTATTATTTTGTGTTGGTCAAAAGGACACATTTATCGACTGACTTAATTTATCCTGTAGCAATAAATCATTAACAATGGGCCACATTATAATTCACTTGCAGTGTGAACTAAATGAAATGATTAGCACTGTAAATAATGGCTGTCCTGTTTACTACGGTGATAAAATGTGCAATTTTATGTTTATGGCCATCTATTTGCAGGCAAGGAACGATGCTGAAAACGCCTCTCATTTTGCCACGTGCTTGCGCCGGTTCCCTCTCTGTAAATCACTGTATCTCCCTGACTTTACGACTGACCATGAACACTGACCATTGTATTCAGATTCCTAGCAAAGCCATTCATCATTTTGCACATCTACTTCAGATGCAGCATAAACAGACAGGTTTGGGAGCACGCCATATGCCAGGGATGCTTTTCAAAAGCACATCTTTTCCCATCTCTACAGAGATGCATTCACCGTCAAGTTCAGCAGTATCTGTTCATGTGTGAAGTACTCACTGGCTTGTCAGAGCACACTAAAGCATACTGTTGTAATAGAGAAGCACTAATCCTCATAAGCTTTTTAAGGGAAAACATTATTTAGCTTCATGGTCGAGCGTGACTTCCCTCCGCGCCAGCTCAAGGCCAGCTGCCGAGAGTAGAACGTCCAGCTCTCCCAGTAACCACAGAAACAACAGAACAATGACCAGAGAACACCACATTTCTTACCGTCATGCAAAGTGTTAGAGCACAAGATTACAACATATCTTCCTCGTTTCAACTTCCCCCAATCATAAGACAAAAACCATATGCTTCCGGATTAACCCCTTGGATGCGTCCGACGTCACTGTGGGCGTGTGCGGAGGATGGCCGGGGGCCGTCTGAACCACGCCCACGCCCGTCCGCCACGGTTAAAGGGTTAAACAAATTTACATCACATACAGGCACATGCATCAACCATTTTTGCGAGTGCAAACGGTGCGATTCGCAAAAATTGTCCATTTGCGCCGCACTTGCAATTTGAGAATTTAAAAATAATTGTGAATTTTCAAATTGCGATTGCATTTAAGGAATCACAATTTGCGATTCCTTAAATGCAATGCAAGAACCACTTTAAAATGGCGATTTCGCTATTAGGGGGTGCAAATTACCATTAAGTTGATCTTGATGGTAATTTGCAAAAATTTAGAAAAATGCACTAAAGTGCATTTTTAAAAGTAGTAGGCTACACACACACATGCCCTTAGGGCATGTGTGTGTGCAACATGTGTGCACAGAGCAATTTCAGTCCCATTGGTACTTGCAAATTGCGCATGCAATTTCCCATTCATTCCTTTATTGCGACTCGTAATTTGCGACTCACAATTAAGGAATGTTTGGGAATCGCTATTTTAATAGCGATTCCTACATTCATAGGCTTTTGAGAGTCCTTAATTGCGATTCCTTAATAATCGAAATTAAGGACTTGCATAAGCTTTTCTTGATGCGTGTGCCTGTTTGTCTTTTATGTACATTGGAGGACCCTTAATTCTTTGTTCTCTCCCGTACCCCTAGTAGCTACCCCGGTATCCTTTTATTTTGGGTGCCACCGGTATAATTAACAATAGCATATACTGGATGCCTTATAGGTTATAATTATTTAAGAATCCTGCTTGTAAACATGTTTCAGCTGTCCAGTTAAAGGCCACTAAGGGTCAATGGCTTCCAAGCCAGGTTTGTGTTGCATAGGTCAGCCGGGCGGCTTTATCACCACAGCTTTCCTGTCCTCTCATCCCCTCTATGTGTTAAAAGTAAATTTCATTACACAGGTGGACTATGCAAAATGTGTACATTTCGAGTTAGGCAATTGTTCATAGGAACAGCAGAAGCGATCCAATGCCGGTATTTTGTGTGTCTGATGCCCTTGAATAAAATATTTACACGAGACATAAGAGAAAGTACATTTTGTGTAATACGTGTAATTTAGAGTCATTTTCATTGAAAGTATGCACATTTCACGATATAAAATGTGAATTTTGCTTGCCCTTAATTCAAAGTACCTATGTCTCTGAAGTCCGCCCTTTGTTGCGTTTGTAAAGGTTTCGGGTTTTCTTACAGTTAGGACCAGGCAAAGTTGCTTGTTGCATTCTCCAGAATGTTAGCTAATTAACCTCAAGCAATGTTGTATATGGAAATTCTCCACACATCAATTCTTAGTATAAAACCAACACCACCTTTCCAGGAAAGAGGATTAGCAGAGATTGTTCCACAGTAGGTGCTGGAAATTGAGGAGAATCATATTTAACATATTTAAATATGCGCTTTTGTGCATGGTGCAGAAAACAAACATCTGGTGCAGGAAGAAGAGTGTGAGGATTGAAAAGGCGATGATGGAACACAATTGCAAGAAATTCCATTGATAGAAAAATAAGTGTGAAAGGCTTATAAGTGGCCACGTTGAAAAAAAAAAGTTATATACCACAAAAGTCGGTATGAAACCCCCAAAACATAACACACCCCAAAAAATAGTTCTTTTGAGAATCACCAGCAAAACTTAATGTGCAAGAATGGTTGCTGCTCTGCGGTGAGAAGTGCATACTTAGACTGGAGAATGAGGGCCTTTTGTCACTTTTACACTTTTTGTGACGCACCAGGAGATAAAAAATGCGCGGTAGATGCGTCACTTTGTAAACCTCTGAACCACATTATACCTGCCACAGTTCAACCCGATCACAGCACACGCTGAACTCGTGGGAGACGGGAGGTGATTTACGAGGGTGTCTCGTGTAGCATGACACGAAGTGGGTGCGCATTACATCTACTGAATTGGAAGCCCCACATCTTTGAACTCCACAAGATTGAAACCTACTATGCAGGCATCAATTCCCTTGTTTTACTGGGTTAATCGTAATTTTGAATTCAAGTCCTATAATTGGAGGACCCATAACTTCAGTTCGGCCTTTCACTCACAGGTAATTAATTTACCAGCAGAATAAGAGTCATATCCATAGAGGTTCATCCAACCACCTCTGGGGCAGGTGCTGCTCCCTTGGTTGCCCTAGTTTACAGTCCTGATGAAGACTCGCATGGCCACGGTCTAAAATTACCTCAATGGCCCCAAGACGAGTCGAAACGTCGACGCTCTAGTTTGTCCTGGATGGTGGCAGACACATTTTAGTGCAAATACTTGTTTGGAAGCAGTGTCTCCATTAATGATGAACTGTGCTTAAGTTTTTGCAATATACACCAGGACCTTGAGGAATTTATTATTTTTGTTTAAATCCACATATTGTATATATAATTCTGTAAAATATGGTAAATATTGTATTATTCTATGTTCTTCTTCTCAACTTTTCTATTTATCACCTCATATTTCTATCTTTTTGCACATTCTTCTTGGGCAACTATAAAATGCCTTCCAAATGAGACAGCCACAAATGCAATGAATTAAAATTGCCCCATAACTCTTGATTTAGTACTGTTGCTATTCTTCTTTTTGCCTTGCTTATTGTGAAATACGGACATTGATTGAACTGTGGGAAATTAATCATATGTGCCCACCAAATCAGATGAACTCTGAATAGTTAACCTATTGAATCGGTTTTAGAAAAAGGAATAGTCTGAGACCATTGTTTTTGTATAACAGGTATAATATATGCAGGGGGGGCATTCCGACGCAAGAAAGGGTCGTAGAAGTGACGCAGTGAAATCTATGAAATTTGCCTGCGCCACTTCTAAGACGCAAATCTGTAAATATCTTACGCCTGCCATATGGCAGGTGTGAGACTGACGAAGGCAAATTTAACATGGGACTTGCCCATGTGTAATGACCTATTGCTGGAGTTGCATCACTTTTGTGACACACTCCAGCAATGTGTCATTTTTGCGCCTATAGATACGTCAGAAATAATGACGTATCTGTAACTCCTTGCGCCATGATGCATCATACTGGAGATATGACACATCATCGGTGTCGCAAGGAGGGCGCAATGAAAAGTGACACATTGCTATTTTCTCGCAGCGATACGTCACTTTTCTTAAATGAGGCCCTGAGTTTTTAAAAACAAATAACTACAGTTAGAGCAAATGCAAATTATGGTTAGGCTTTGTTTTAGCACCATAAATTATGTGTACAATAACTCTCTAAAATTAACTTTGAAAAACACAGTAAAAGTAGAGTAAAAAGTACAAATTAAAATTGAAAAACACCAACATTCATGAGCTTTGGTTTACTCCACAGTTCATAAATCAGAAATCAGCCATGCAAACCATAATTCGCATTCCCCAAAAAATTTCTTTATTTCGGTTTAACAAACCATAAAAGAAGCTACCGTACAGATCATGAATGTCATTTGGAATCAGAAGAGCGTTTTGGAAACAATGTGCAAATAAGAAATAAAAGCGCTCAAAATGACATTAAAAGAATATTAGCATCATATCACCAAAACAATATCCACAGAATTCATGACTTCGGTCTCACTAACATAATTATGTGGCGAAAGTGAAAGTGCGTCAATAATAATTATACAACTCAATTTCCAGGTTAATACCTGACACATTAAACCCTTAATCAAAAAAAAAAAAGTCCCAAGACTAATCAAAAAACCCTGGATAAAATACATAAAATAGAACCATAAAATACTATTTTAAGAGTTTAAAAATGAGCAGCATTACTTGGTCAGGACACAATCTTGAATGGTCAGCACAGCCTATTTTATCTATTCATGCCAGTTAGCCTTGTTAGTTGTGTCCTCTTTCTAATTGCCCAAAAGTGACCTAAATATTTCGCAGTGGCACAGGCGAAAAATGGTCTGGCACCTGATTTTAATATCCATAGGGCGTTTTTAGAGCTTTGGGTCCCTAATTGCCTACACACAGGAGCTAGCCATTTGCTTCTTGGCTTTGAGTATGTTTTACAGGCAAAAAGTACATGGCCCATGATTTCGAGTGGACATGGACAGGAAGGGCAGCCCTTAGATCGGGATTTGTTATTCTGCCACGAGCTAGTAAAAACATTAATTGGTAATCTGCCGTGTCTAAAGTGTGTGTACAACTTCCTGTCGGCTGGGACCTTAATAATATCGAAGTAGCTTTCTAGATTACAATTAGGTTTCAGATCGATTACTCAATCAATCAATCAGTCCATTTATAGAGCACACTACTCACCCTTGAGGGTCTCAAGGCGCTGGGGAGGGAGGGAGTGCTGCTACTGCTTGAACAGCCAGGTCAGCAGGTCCTGGGTCTTTCGCAGGTGGATGGGGAGAGTGTTCTGTTCTGTTAGTTTGCCAAGATGGTTTTTCTGAAAGTTGTTCTCATCAACCCAAGCCCAATACAAAAGTTTAACTTGAGTTCTTGGGTATGAACGTGGTTGGCTGATAGCCTGGATTGACAAGCCAATGTTAGACTGTAAAGCATTTACTTGTTTAATCCAGGAAATTTTATTTGCGGTGTCCATATTTGAGACCTCGCAAAAAGCAGCTGCATAGTGTGCCAAATCAGGGGTAGAGGCCAATCTAAGCCGTAGCAACAGTGGGCAAAGCCCCGCAAGATCGTTGATGAACTTAATACCCAGATCAAGCTTAAGAGGGAGAAGAGGTGTGCTCAGAGGAAGGGATATCAGGTTCCTAAGGAATTTGTTTTCCACAGCTGCAAGCTCATTAGAGGATGCTGTGCCCCACAGCTCTGCCCCATAAAAAGCACTTGTCACGGCCTTGCAGTTGTACAATTTGAGAACTGGGGCTACAAGCCTGGTATACGGCAAACAATGTGCCCTCCTCAATGCCCCTGTGAGCTGAGTGAGTTTCAAGGAGACCTTCTCTAAATGTCTCTTCCAAACCATTCCCTCTGATAGTCTAATACCCAAGTAATCAAATGAACTAACCCTCTCCAGCCGGACATTATTCAGGAGTATATTTTCCTTATAAGATTTTTGCAGGTTGAACATCATAAGCTTGGTTTTGGAGGTGTTGATAGCCAAGCTCCTCTCATCACAGAATGCCTTTAAAATGATTTAAACGTTTTTGGAGACCCATGGGAGTTTTGGAGGTCAATAGGCTATCGTCAGCAAATAGCAGTGTGCCGATTTTTTGGTTCGCCAGAGATGGTACATAAGCTGGTAAAGAACACAAAATATATGCCACCTGATTGTCGTACAGGAAAAAAAGGGTTGGAGCTAGTACACATGGACAGAATGGCAGAAGACCTTTTCCGCACAATCGATCAAGCTGATCGGGCGGTAGTTGGAAGGCATCAACCTGACCCCTTTCTTGAAAATGGGTACTACTTCAGCCCTCTTCCATGAATCAGGGATCCTCCCCCCCGGTTACATCGTTGGCCAATTTATTAAAATATGTAGCCCAGTTTTTCCTGTCTGCGTGAAAAAGGTCGCCTGGGATACCATCTGGACCAGGGGCTTTCACAGGCAAGATAAAATTTCTTCTCTGGAAAATGAGAGGGTACGCATTGGGCTATGTCCTTTAACAACAGGTTTCCGTCATGTGTTCGCATGAGAGAATAGAGGTCACTGAAGTGTTTATGCCACTCTACGGCTGGGATGTTGTTGGCCAAAAGGGGCGATCTTTCAGAATTTCCCATCGACAGGAGGGTCCAAAACTTCATGCTGTCTGGGTGACAAATGGCCTCCCCAAGCTCTTCATATCTCCTCTCTTCCCATTCTCTCTTCGCTTTGGACTGTACTTGTTTGTATTCCTTCCAGGCTTTTCTAATACTGGGTGCATCCCTATTTCTAATAGCTATGGAGAATCTCACTCTCGACACTCTACACTCTCTATTTAAACATAAGTTGGAACCCAGCTGTCTGGCCTGGTCTTATGGCCATGGTCAGGTGGTCAAAGAAGTCTTTGTGTGAAATACTACAAGAGACTGCATTGGGGGAATCGTCATACTCAACGCCTATGATCTCTAGGTGTTTTTCTAGATCGTTTGTGATCATCCTAGTCTTGGGTCCGTCTGCCATAATGGCAGGCCATTTAAGCCTGCGTTTAATTTTGGAGGGGATTACCTCCTTGTTGCTCAATGGAATCAATCCAACCTTAGCCCTATCACCCCTGGGTGTTTTCGACAGTCAGGCTAAGGAGATTATGGTCACTGTCACAGGATGGAATCATAATCATGTCCTATACCAAGGGCCATAAAATGAGGTCTACAAGAAGGTAGGCAATCCTGCTTGTCCCTTTCGGTCCGCTAAATGTCATCCCTCCTCCTTTGTCAGAGCTTTTTCTCCCATTTGCGGCTCTTAGCCTGTGTTCCAAGATTATGGCATTTAGCTGAAACGCTGCTTTTGACGATTTTTTATAGGGGTAAGCTCCATAGGCGGTACCATCCATGCTCTGTCCTCCTCCATCACATCATGGGACTCTATCCAAACCAGTAGCTCAAATGTCACATTGGAAATCACCACCGACTAATAAGGAGTGGCCATCCTGTCTAGCTTCCAATAGTTGGTCCAGGAAATGCAAAGTTGTGGAGCTATCTCCTCTGGTACTTCTAGCGTACACATTAAAAATGTCAATGGTTTTGCCCTTGCCATTCTTTAACCTTACCCCAAAGATTTCATGGCTCTTAGTATCCACTTCTTTTCAATCGCAATTAAGTGAGATGTTAATTAGGATAAGCAACCCACCTGATGGCCGGCCGTGTTTGGATGGAATGGCTGGCCTGTGTAAAGTCATGAACCCAGGTATAAATATGGGGCTCTAACCCCATGTTTCCTGAAAAAGACAAATCTCGTGAAGGCGGACGAACTCGAGCCCTTGGGGGCAATCTGATTTACCCCTTATGCACGCCACATTCCATGATGCTATCTTTAACACCCTGCCCAAGGGTGTTGGAAGGCGAATTTGAGGAGACAGTGAGGTATTTGTGGTGTTTGTCTTAATTGTGGAATAGCCAAGTGTATCCTGAGTATTAGCCTGTACATATCCACTTAATTCAGACAGCAAAGCAATAGCTAGAGCTGGCTGTATGTTACGTAACGTGCTCTCAAGCTATTGGTGGAGACCCTCTTGGTGTATTTGAGCTAAAAAGTGAGGATGCTTTAGAATTGTACTGGGGATGCACCTGGACCTGGAGTCCTTTACTACAGGCAACAAGAGTATAGCTGGGACAGACAGCCCACAGAGGAAACGGACATGTCAACAGACTGGTGGGCAGTTACCCCCCTCTCACCCGCTTCTGTCTCCTCTCATCAGCAGGACAATCCATATCTCCCCACAGAATGGCAAGACGAGACGGAGTCACCATGGACACCTGAAGACGTAAATGGATACGGCACCTTTACCTGGGGAATCTTGGAGAACGACACTCCTCCCTTCCCCTCCCCTCGGGAGCGTCATCACGGCAGGAACGTCAAAAGAAGGAGGAACCCGGAATTGGTGGGACGGCATTTCCCTGGAGGGAGTAGACGGAGAGTGCGAGAGAAGGAGAGCCGAGAAACCGAAGATAGCTGAGGAAGAAGACGGGACGGACCAGGCTCCAGACTACCTGTGCAGTACCATCACGCCAGGAGGCCAACGTCCTCACGAGCCGCCCAGCCACGTTCTCACGGGAGGAGCGTGGCTCAAACAGGTACGGAGCAAGGTTGCGAGGTGGGTGTGTCTGAGCCGTCAAAAGTTCAGCGAAGGGTTATAAAGCAGTTCAGAAATACAATGGCGCTCTACAGGTAGTGGTAGGGTGTTGGTTGAGAGCTAGGGCTAGCGGATTTGCTTCCCTACTTTCTCCGACCGCATACCCGGCGGCGGACTTTGACAACCAACCCTCGCTACCAAGACGCACAAGAAGCAACCACTTCGAGCGTCCCCTTTTTTTCCTCACCCGATTAGGACCGGGTTGGAATTATCACCGGTCCGACTGCACAGGCCTCATCCTATTACTCCTCAGCCCTGAAGAGTCACGGGTTCACCCCGATATTGACGAAACACGTGTCGGCTGGTTATGATGTAAAACAAAGACCCATACTGGATGAATAAACACCCAAGATGTTATGAACATTGGAGTCGGATCTTATATTTACATTAACTCATTACAAAACTAAATCGATCAACTGATGCATGTTGTGTGCGTTTGACATTGTTGTAATGTCTGAGCAGTCAGTCTTCCGTGCCGCCTCACACCTGTAAATAGTGTAAATACCTCTACAGTCCCTGCTCCCATATATCCTCTCACGAGCACTTGAGCACCGGACAGGCAGCTGAATATCACTTGAGCACTCTGTGTCCCTCACTCCCCGGTCCCTCGCATCAGAAGCGTCCCGAACAACCCCCTAATTTCTGGCCTTGTGTTTTTCTCTTGCTTTTGGGGTTCGGACGGACCAGAGCGTTCCATCTGGTACCGGACATTTCCAACCTGGCGTTCCCGTAGTTTACCAAGACGGACCCGGCAGCTTTTGCAAGAGAAAGACTAACTAGCAGACAAAGAAGAGCATATCTAAAAATAAAGCCATCTTTAAAAGCACTGCTGAAAGCTTCAGACTCCATTACTCCTGCGCCATATGCCCCTTTCACAAAGAGTCAATCATTCTGGAAGAGTGATGAAATAGTTGAGTCCTGAGAAGCCGGGGTATGGTATTAAATTGTTCTAATGTGTGAGAGATGTTTAGTCTCAGCTTAATCTTTGTAGGAGATGGAGAGTGCGTTCTCAATTCCATGTCAACTAAATTCTGTACCAAAATGCCATTTACTAGGATAAATTCTAAGGCATAAGTTGGACTATTTTCAAGTACACATCTTTTTACCTGAACAATATCCTCCCTTATGATGGATCTACAACCCCTGGTGTGCCTCAACCAATGTATGGCCTTGTTTTTGAGGGTTTCTGTATTCTCATGTTTGGAACTGTTGTCATCCACTTTAGGGATGTTGGTCATGTATATTTGTTTCGACTTAGGTGCAGAGTAGGCGGAATAGACTAGTTGAGGGGGTTGGAAAGGTGGAGGTGCCCTGCTAAAACTTCTCCTTAATCCTTGCTGCATCTGATTAAACAGTGATCCAGACCCTGCTGGATACCGTGACGTATCCCTACATTTCTCATCCATGACCTTCTGGGATATTTCGTGGGCAATCGATGGAGTAGCTGATGCCCTTCCATTGGGAACAGGTGCACCTGGCTGACGGACGGAATACTTAGTTAAGACTTTCCGACCAGTTTGCTTCGGGAGAGGCGAAGCAAACCCTGTCCTCAATTTAGCATAGTTATGTGCACTGGGCACTACATAGGGGGGCTCGATTCTAATGCATTCCTCCAGTGTATGATACATTTTTGACAAAAGAGTTGTTATGGATTCTATGGAACCTTTTAGGGTAACTATTTCCCTCTGAAGGTCTAAATTAGAGGGTACACAATTGTCAGCCGCCATGTCTCCCGGTGGGAGGTGCAATGTGAGCCCAGGCGCAAGAGTGTCAATATGCTTCTGGGCATTGTGTGTATCACATGTAGCCCGGAGATCATCAAAGAGGGCAAACCGGTTACTCAAGGGAAGGTTGGGTATTATATCGAGCTCTTGGGGGCACACATCCCCCGAAGGGCACAGTGTGTTACAAGGGTGGGCTACGGGGCTGGTGTTGATATTGATACCGGCTTGTTTTTATTAGACGCTTTCCCAAAAAGAGTTGGAATTTTCCCATACACTGCACTCTTTAGCCCGGTCGAAGTAGATGCATGGGAGAGCTTCTGTGCTGGTTCAAGGACAGGCTGATCTGTAGTAACAGTGGATGACAGGAGGAACCCCTCACAGGCTGTAACAATAGTCTCAGTACGGTCTAACAGTTGCTCCCCAGGCATCCCATCATTCTCAATTTCGTCCCCTGGGACCTGGGGCCGTTTCTTAGATTTCTTTTTGGACGCACTGCCCGCCCCGGCTTTAATCCACTTTCTTTTCCCCATTTCAAGCCGAGACGACCACTAATAGGTCCACAGATGAAGTCTATGTGCAATTGAGAGTAGGAAGCAGACAAGACGTAAAGAGGGCAGTAATTAAATAATTGTCTGATACACAGTACCCCAGGATTTCATAAATCGGGACCTCGAGCTGGTGATATCAGGGGAGGTGGCCGAGCCCAGCCTCTTCCGGACACTGATGGGCAAGGACGGGCCCGTCCTTGGCCCGGGCTTTGCCTGGCGCTGCCCGCATGCGTCCCGCCCTGCAGGAGCCCGCGTTGGGTTTTGTAGCACCTCCTGGCACTTCCAAATGACATGCGGGTTGCGGTGCGGCTGCTGGTTCTTGAAGTCTTGGTCTCAGTGATGGCCTCAGTAGTAGCTGCAAGGTGGTGGCAGAAAGTGAGTCGCGCGCTGCGGGGGCCTGTGTTGGGCTTTGTAGCTCCTCCTGGTGCTTCCAGATGACGTGCGGGTTGTGCAGCGGTTGCTGGCTCTTGAAGTCCTAGCATCAGTGTCGGCCTCAGTAGTAGCTGCAAGGTGGTGGCAGAAAGTGAGCCCCGCACTGCGGGGGGCGTGTTGTAAACTATATGCTTTGCTGCAAACAAAGAGTGTTTAAAATGTGGAAAAGTAGGACATTTCTCGAAAATGTGCAAAACTAAGAGTAAGCAGAAAGTTGCTGTCGTGGAAGATTCCTCATGTGACTATGGAGGAGACAAGCTATTAGTAATTGGTGACTCAGATGTTGCCAATGTCAATGATCAAAGAATGAATAGACCTAAAGCCATAAATGAGCGCGAAGTTTCGCTGATGGTTGACACTGGATCCCGACACACTATCATTCCTCAGTCAACATTTAGGGAACTTTGGTTTGACAAACCTTTACTCAAGAGTGACATATCTCCCAAGGGATTTCAAGGAGAAACTATAAATATTATTGGTTACTTTGAATCTAGCATTGTGTTCAAGAAAAGGTCCATAATGGGGAAGGTTTATGTGTCATTTGATGGACCGCCCATTTTAGGGTGGATTCATCAATATGATCTCTATATAATCATAAATCCAAGGGCTCCTGACCAAGTTATGGTTTTAGAGGATGACTCGTTAGATATGATTTTGAGTGAGTTTGTGTCTGTTTTCAGGAATGAATTGGGCGAGTTGAAAGGCTATTCACATTTGATAAAGATGAAGGAGGGGTGCATACCCATCCAGCACAAACTCAGGAGAGTTCCTCTCGCCATTAGGGATGATGTGAGAGTGATATTAGAAGAGATGTTACAGAGTGGGGTCATCGAACCTGTGGAAGTGTCACCGTGGGTTTCGCCAGTAGTGATTTCAAAAAAATCGGATGGCAAGCTACGCTTCTGCATTGACCTCAGGTCTGTGAATAAGTGTGTGGTTGCAGACATTTTTCCCCTCCCAAACATTAATGAATTGGTATCCACGCTACAGGGTGCCAAATATTTTTCAAAACTTGACCTTAAAAGCGCTTACCACCAGGTTAAGCTACATGACACTTGCAAGCATATCACCTCATTCATCACCACAGAAGGTGTTTTTCAGTTCACTCGTTTACCGTTTGGTTTAATTTCGGCGGCAAGTGTTTTCCAGCGTTTGGTACATGAGCTGTTTAAGGGTCTTGCAAAAGTTATATATTTCCAAAATGATATTCTTGTGTTTGGCAGTTCTGTGGAGGAACACAATAAATTACTCAGGCAGGTGCTACATAGGATTGGCGATGCGGGACTTACATTACGTAAAGAGAAGTGTGTTTTTCTTGTCCAACAGATTGAGTACCTAGGACATGAGATCTCTGTGGATGGTATTAGACCCAAGAAAGATTTGCTACTAGCGATAAGGTCAGCTCCTCGCCCAACTGATAAGGATCAGTTGAGGTCCTTCATGGGCCTTATAGAATATTATTCTAAATTTGTCAACAATTTTTCGGAGAAGACTATTGAGTTGAGGAGTTTACTCAAGAAAGGTTGCAAATTTATTTGGAGTACAGAACAAGAATCTGCTTTCGAGATGATCAAGGAGCAGATTTGTAAAGCAGGTGTTTTAGCTCCCTTTGACACTAGACTTGCAACGATTCTCATGGTTGACGCAAGTGCATTTGGATTGGGTGCCATCCTTATCCAGAAACATGGTTCCTTGGAACGGCCTGTTGCCTTTGCTTCTAAGACATTGTCTGATGCTGAGAGGAATTATAGTGTAATAGAGAAAGAAGCCTTGGCTGTCGTGTGGGGTGCACACTATTTTCGGACGTACCTTTGGGGTATCAGCTTTGTTATCAAAACTGACCACAAGCCTTTACTTAGGATTCTTGCTCCTGGTGGAGCTGTCAGAGGTTCTCCTAGATTGGCCAGGTTAGCCTCCAAATTGCAAGATTTCCATTTTCAAGTAGAGCATATTCAAGGTTGGAGAAATCTCCAGGCGGATTGTTTTTCTAGATTGCCTTTAGTTTCTACGGATTTTGATCTCCAAATTGACCTGTTAGATGAAAGTGTTGCATGGGTGCAGGACGTCACCTCTTTTGGGGTGGGTTCCTTCTCGCATCAGGATTGGGTGGATGCCATGGAGAGTGATGAGGTTCTTAAGGAGGTGGTCAAGTTACTCAAGGATGGTCCTAGGAGAGAGAGTTGTGTGCAAATCCCTGTTCGTCCTTACATTAAGATATTGGACGAATTATCTACATGTGGGGAAGACATAGTCTTGCGAAATGACAAATTTGTTCCGCCATGTAGCCTCAGACGCAAGCTTTTTGATATTGCACATGAGGGGCATATTGGGCAGACATTGACTCAACAGAGACTCAAACATAATTTTTGGTGGCCCGGAATGGATGCACAGATTACAGTGTGGGTTGAACAGTGTGGGCTGTGCAAGGAAGGAGAAAAGCGTCTGAAAGTAGCTGTTGGCTCTAGCATGGGCGAGATAGCTTGTGCTGAAGTGCCCTGGCATACTATATGCATGGACTTCATTGGGCCCATGTCTGAGCTTGGCCTACATCAACGGTTTGCTATTGTGTGTGTTGATGCGTTTTCTAAATGGGTGGTCGTCAACTTTGTCAGAGACATCACTACTGAGACCACCATTTTGTTCCTCAAATCTTTGTTTCATTCTGAGGGTTTTCCTAGTGTCATTGTCACTGACAATGGGACCCAGTTGGTCTCACAGAAAATGCAGTCTTTTCTTTCCCATTCTGGTGTGTCCCATCATCGTACTTCACTCTACAATCCTCAAGGAAACGGATTGTGTGAGAGGATCAATAGACTGGTGAAGGGAACGATTCAACTGGCTGTCTCTGGTGGGTGCAGTGTGTCTGATATTGTTCAGGAGATGGTGTATGCTCATCGTACGGCGGTTCATGGGAGTTCCATGAAATCTCCTTTTGAAATTTTGTGAGGAAGACCACCGAGTACAAAGCTTGTTCCTTCTTGGTTCAAACAACTTTTGTTGAATCATGGGTCTGTTGATTCTAAGCATGTTATGTCATCTCCAACTGAGAGTTGTACTGTTTCAAAAGGGGATATGGTCAAAGTTAAACCAGGGAGGTGTGCCAAGGGTTTGTCAAAATTTCGAGGGCCTTTTACTGTTAAAAAAGTTTTTCCCAATTATGTACTCCTAGAAAATGGGGAAAAGTGGAATTTGAGAAGGGTTGCTGTTTACCAGAAACGTGGGCGAGGTCCTCCTGTTTCTGTTGTTCCTGTTTCTCATAATCCTTGTTCTGTTTCTGCTAAGGAAGGGGGTGGTAGTGGTTACATGTTTTTATCCCAAGAATGTGCTTCTTCCTCCTCTTCGGACAGGTTTTGCTTCGGAGGTGGTGATGCATCGGATTCTGGTTCTTCTGCTGTCTCATCCACCATCATTGATCCTTCTCCCTCCCTTCCTCCTCCCCTTTCCACTTCCAGGATTCCAAGGTACCGCAAACCACCCAATTATCTAAATGATTACCTTCGTAATTAATATGTTTTCTTTTCTGTTGTTTGATTTATAAGGAAAGGAGATGTGTTGTAAACTATACACTTGTTATCTCTATGATTTGCTCTATTTCCATGTTCTTCCCTCCCTGTATTCTGGAATTGTATTACGACTGTGGACTCTGAGTTCTGCCAGGGCAGTTGGTCGACTGGTCGGCAGGCGCTGGGTCCCTCACTGCTGCGCTCGTAAATAAACCTTCTTATCTACCTTAAATGGTCTGTGAGTTTATCTACAACAGGGCGCTTTGGGCTTTGTAGCGCCTCCTGGTGCTTCCAGATGACGTGAGGGTTGCGCAGCGGCTGGCTGGCTCGAACTCGCATTCCAAGCCCTCAGCGTTCTGCAGATCAATACAACAAATTTGACAAATCTGATTATTTCAATGCCAATGTTGAAAAAGACAATGAACGCGCAAATTACCGACGCCTCATTTGAAAGAGACTTTGAAAATCTCAAACACAAGCCACTCTTCATAACTCTTCATATCTCTGGATGCCCAGCCATATTTCAAATACCCACTGTGTCCTCAGACTCGAAACAAAATCACTTACATGAGGTTTCAAGTGCTACCTATTACTGACTTTTAATCCACACTGGGCACGCATAGACGGGATATATCTTGTATTTTATGCGACTCCTACCTCGAGACCTGGCTACACATGCTGTGCTGCTGCCCCACCTTGCCATTGACTGAAGTCACCTATTAATTCCTCTCTGTTGAGGCAAGTGCCTCAGACGCTACAGGGAGGCATCCGACAGGTGCTTCACAAATAACACCGCACTGCACACAGCCCAGCCCACTGGGTGGAATATGATGAAGAACAGTGAGACTACTGCTGAAGAACATATAAGCTTTGACTAACTGATCCCGACAAGGGAAAAACATACTACAAGAGCCACGTGTAAAGACCTTTTAGTGACACAGGTATCACAAGAAGACTGTCTCCTACCTCCTATCTTCGTGCACCATCTTTGTGGGCCTTACCTAGTGGGGCTGTGCAAAGTGCAGGCTAGTTGGTCCTTCTGCGGTTTTGGAACTCAAGGTGCTTAACAAATGGGTGCGTCAGGATGTTAGACACCAGCCCAGACTAACATCCTGACGCACCCATTTGTTAAGCACCTTGAGTTCCAAAACCGCAGAAGGACCAACTAGCCTGCACTTTGCACTTTGCCCTTTTTTTCCCGTTCCCAGAACTCTGAACACAAAACTGTTAAAACCCTATGGACTTATTTTCATCTTTTCATTCTTAAATAATTTTAAACACTGTTTAAAGGGCATTGTGCTCTTTTTAGAAATATTATTGATTGTATTTTATATCCTCATTAGCGTTTATCAAAAATTACTGTTTACTGTATCTTTGTGTAATTGCACCGCACGGTTGCGCATATATGTAATGATTTTAATGAATCTAACATGAATAAACTGAAGTGATAGGTGATCTAACCTGTGAGCTCATTTATAATAATAGTGCGTGCAACAGCCATATCAAGATTGCACAATACTTTTTACATATATAGATATTTAAATAGTTGTCCACTAGTCAAAAATTACATTCCCATGGACTAAGCAGCCAGGACTGGCCACATTAATCAACGGGTTCATTCTGGTGTCATCTGTGTTTGTATCCACTACAGAAAATCTGGTAACCTAGAATCAGAGGAAGTGCAAGGGAATTTAGCGGAATGGAGGAGGAAATAATGTCCTAACAGGTCACATGGTCATCATTCAAAAAACCTTAGTGGTACAGCAAAGACATATTTTCACAGCAAGTGCAATTTATTTAAAGTTGGGCAGTGCACACCGTGGTGTGCATTCTGTAGCACTGCATTGGGTCAAGGGTAAGACTTCATGAAGCACTATATTTACAAGGATCACGTGACGCTGATGTCGTGACCCGTACTCGCTCAAAAAACATTACCTCCTCATCTGCCTTCCTCGTCCCAGTCCTACAGGCAACACGGAGGACAAGCTGGATCCAGTCAGCCATTCCCTCCATCAATAAAGAAAAGAAAATAACAATAAGAAGAAGGATGACCCCTGGCTCAGCACAGGTGCATCCTGCTTCTGCCACCATTATGTGAAAGATAAGATTAGTGGGGTTTAGTCCCTAATTTGCATCCATTAATATGTAGGGCGGGGCTCAAGTCCTTTAGTCCGCCCAGAAGTAAAGCTTTGTTTTGACTTTATAATAATCTACGATGTAGGCAGGAGCCACATTAGTAAGGACCGCGAAGAGGAAGACTATGACTTGGAGTAATGAAGATTACCCGTAAGAAATCCCTGCATGGTTTAGCACAGAATTGAACTAGGTGGTCTTGCATGACATTTGTATTAGGGGTACAACTTTCAATGCACTGACCACTATTCAAGTATGTTAAATGATGTACTTCTAGTGTAAATACTCATAAAGTCTTGTGGCAACACACTCTTTTACCCTCACACCTTGTTTGCAGGTGAGTGTATTTGTTGCTACCACTTTATAGCAAGCCATGTCATGCTACTTCAGTAGATTTGGAGTTTTGTAGATTCCTACAGATATTTGCAATGTCCCTGAGCCTTTTTTTTACCCTAGCACTCATGAATTATGTTTTTGTCATTACCATATACAAAGCCATTTGAGGCTGCACATGCATACATTTTTTGTTAAGGGAATGGGAAACTTAATTGAACCTGCTGATTCCACTGCAGCGTGTCATGTAGCGACAATGTTCACTGTGTGATCATGGCTCAAATGCACATTACACCTGAGGCATTTGCTAAACCCGACCTGAGCTAGCTTTATGGGCTCGAATACCCATAGCTCTTATCCCATCAGATTTTCAAATCACTTTGATTCTCAGACAAAGGAGATAAAAATGTTGTAAAAGTTGGCCAACTTATCTATAACTTATCTATAAGTTATAATGTGACAGATGAACAGAGGTGTCGCTTGAGGGGGTGTGTTTGGGTTGTGACACCCCTCAAATAAATGAATTCTTGGCTTGCTAGTTGAAACTGCAGGCACTGAATCATGTCTGCTATGTCTGTGTTGGCTTTTAGATCGAGCTTAAGCATACGACCTCTTGTATACTTTAGTATACATATATCTCTGTGGGCAAATGTCAGGTTGTGCTTCCAGGGCCCAAGCACTCTAAAGCAATGCTGTCTACCAATATGCACTACCCTGTAGTCCTTTGTGTTATATAACATTTCCATTACACTTATTTATGCACTTATGATTGATTGTCTCTGTGTAATTTGTGTGTGATGCCAAGTGCTCTGACGGCCTACACTGGTATGTGTGGGGCTTTATAACTAATAACATGCATCTGAATATTAGTGGCTATGGAGCCTTAAGGGAAACTATTAAAGAGTGGTGGTGAGGGAGTTCCCATCACTCAGCCTTACCTCAACAGAGCCTAATCACCGTCTCAGCATCAACACAGCCCCACCACCTCATCAGTGCACCACCAGTGCAGCACCAACTCAGCATCAGCGCAACATTAACATCAGCACTGCACGGGACTATCTCAACATCAGTGCACCACCTCCAACGCAGCCCCACCTCAGCATCAGTGCACCACTACCTCAGTGCTGCACCAACTAAGTATCACTTAGCACCACCTGATCACCAGCGCAGCACTACCTCAGAAATAGTGCCGCACCCCCACCCCAGTATCACTCAGCACCACTTCAGCATCATCACAGCACATCAGCATCAATACAGCACTACTACCTCATCCGTGATCCACCACAGGTGCAGCACCAACTCAGCATCAGTGCAGCACCAGCGCAGCACCATCTCCTCATTAGCACACCACCACCTCAGCAAGCATCAGCACAGCCCCATCTCAGCATCAGCACAGCACTACCTCCTCATCAGCGCAGCACCATCTCAGCATTAGCACAGCACTGTCTCCTCAGTTTACCACTAACTCAGCACCAGCGCAGCACCACCTCAATATCAGGACTGCAGCATCTCAGCATTAGCACAGCACAATCTCTGGATCGGTGCACCACCACCAGCGCAGGACAACGTCAACAGCAACTCAGGACCCATGCAGCACCGCTTCAGCATCTGCGCAGCACCAACTCAGCATCACTCTGCACCTCCTCATCACCAGCGCAGCACCACCACCTCAGCATAACTCAGCACCACTCATCATTACTCAGCACCACCACAGCATCACACAACACCACCTCAATATCACTCAGCACCACCTCAAAATCCCTCAGCACCACCTTCATATCAGTGCTCCACCAACTAAGCATTGGCACAGCACCTCCTCTGCATTTGCATAGTACCATATCCACATCAGTGTACCACCACTTCAGCACAACACCGCATCAGCATCACTTAGCACCAGCTCAACACCACCCGAGCACCAGTGTAGCAGCACCAACTCAGCAGGACTCAGCACCACCTCAGCACCTGCACAGCACTACCTCAGCATTAGCACAGCAGTATTTCCGCACCAGTGCATCACCACCAGCTCAGAGCCAAAGCAGCCTCACCTTAGCAAGTCAGTGCAAATACAGCACAACTTCAACATCAGTGCAGCTTTACCTCAGCACAGCACCAACTCATACCCAGCACCACCTGAGAACCAGCTCAGAACCACCTCAGACCCAGCACAGCACCATCACCTCAGCCTCACTCAGCACCACCTCAGTCCTACTCAGCACCACCTCAGCTTCATTCAGTACGACCTCATCATCTCTACCTCATCAGTTCACCACCAACTCAGCATCAGCGCAGCACCACCTCGGCACCAGCACAGCACAACATAAACATCAGCACAGCACCATTTCTGCAACCGTGCACCGCCTCCACCTCGGCAGCAACTCAGCACCCATGCACCACCTCAGCATCAGCAGAGCATCGCCTCAACACATCACCACCTCTGCACCAGCGCTGCACCACCACCTCAACACGACTCATTGCCACAGCGTCACTCAGCACCACCTCAGCATCAATCACCACCACCTCAGTAACATTCAGTATCGCCTCCACACCAGCACACAACTACCTCAGCATCACTTAGAAATACTTGAGTTTCCTTCAGCATCACCTGAGCATTACATCTGTACCAGCACACTACCACCTCAGCCCCACTTCAACATTACTCAGCACCACCTCAGTGTGGCCTCAGAATCTGGCACATGCCGATTCTCTCCTAGTGTACGTACACTGCTCATGTTGTAATTCAGGTTGTATTTTTCTATCTCCACCCTCCTATTGTTTATGTCCGTGCATAACAAAAAAACTATAACAAACAAGCATTATAACAGGCAGGAGGAGATTGCCAGCATTGCAAGGACAAAAAAACATATGAAATTTTTTGATAATTCTTTTTTTTAAATAGTCATTCAATTGTACACCACTACCTAACACCACACAACACAAAATACTACTCCATATACTCACACTCCATTACACACAGTCTCACACCACATAATTCCAACACACTCAAAAATACATAATTATGCTCCACATAATACAACTGCACACAATACCACATAATTCTCCTACACAAATCCACACCACAAAGTTTCACACCACACAATCCCACAACGAATAAGTCCAATCCAACCCACATAATTGGTACACACCAAATACATCTACTCCAATCCATAACACATAGGTAACAGACATTTACATTTACAATACCAATAGCTCCAACTCTTTCCTTTTTTTAAACTCATAGATCTGATGCTTAGCTCCTACCTACTTGTTCTTTTCCGTCACCAAAAATGCAAAGCTATACACAAAGTTCCATGCCACACAATTCAGTTCCACACATTTCCAACCCGACCACATAATTTAACACCAAACCACATAATACAACTCAACAACACAATTACACAACACCACATGCATCCAATCCACGCCACACAATTCCACATTGGGATCCAAATTCAACTGCACACCACATAATTAAACCATTCAAGTTACCACTCCACACAATCCCATTAAACATAATGCCTCTATACTGAATACCACAACATTGCTAACCATATATTTCTCTAGCACACCATGCCACATAATGCCACTACACAAATCCACTCCACACCACACAATCACACACCACACAATTACACAACCAACTAATAGAATCCAACCCACATAGTTCCACTACACACCACATACATACACTACATACCACATAACTAAAATACATTCCCATTTACAATGCCAATAGCTTCAACACAAACAGATGCGAGACAGATTGCATTTCAAATGCTAGTTCTCATTGTGCACCAAGAATAAAAGATACATCAGTGAACTTAGATGTAAAACTGGAACATCTGGTGGCTGAGTTCAGAATTTGAAAACAGATAACCTGGAATCAATACCAGCTTCCCTAGGTGTCCAAATTGTGTGATCCAAGGCAATCATTATATATCACAGAACCTCCTTTTCTTAATCATCACACAATGGAGCACTTTTCTATACTTGATGTCAGGATGTGTATTGTACAATCACCTCTTATTTTGATTTATTACACTGTAATGTATCATTATCTATATTAAGAATCCAGGCCACATTTAAGGTTTACATGACTACTGACTTGTCTCTATTCTATAATTATTTTGTCGTTGGCGGATGGGGGGGCGAGCCATTAATGTTTCTAAGTTTGTGATTAAAAGCTATCACTTTTAATAAATATCTGTCTACACAGTGAGAAAATAGATGTGCTAAGGTGAAACGCTACCGCATGTTGAAGAAACATACTCTTACAAATTTTGAAGAGAATGTAACTTATTGTTGCATTACATTTTTTACACAATATTCATGCTGAACATTTTACTTACTCATGCAGGGACTCTTAAGGTCGACCCAGCCCCTTGGCTCAGCTCTGGCTCAGCTCGCCCTATTAAATTGCTTACATTTCCAAACCTATTTCCAACCTTGGACTTAGTACATATGGCCATCAGTCACTTGATAAATACTTAGTAAATGACAAGGTCTGGAAACATGGAGTCCTGCCTACATGAACCAATTTGACAACTCTATGATCAAGGATTCTCCTAGCAGAGAGGAAGAAGAGCGCGTGCAGTGAAAAACATTTGAAATAAGTGATCCGAAGGAAGGGACTCAAGGCCGTTGTGTTGTACATAACTGTAGTCATGAGTTCCCAAGAAGCTTCATGGGAAGACTTTGAGGTGTGACATGCCCTAAATGTATTCTTTACTTGTTAGTTTTTCTCTACATTTCAATAAGAGATTTTGACTTGGTCATTGTTTGGAGCAGGAACGATATATAGTGATTGCTTTAGTAAAGAATGTAGGGGCATATTACCAACAACTAGCGATAATTATCGCTATGTTGGCTTAGCGGCAATATTTTTATCGCCAAGCTGCGGCGATTTTTATCGCTTAGGAACCTTGCTATTATCAAGGTTTATCTCCTAAGTGATAAAAATCAGCCGAAATGTATGAATATCGCTTAAAAGTCAGCGATATTCATGCATTACCGAGCTAATGCTCTTAGCCATGTTATCCACCTCCCATTGGATAACATGGCTAAGAACTGCTCAGGGGCAGGTGTTAGCTTTTGGAGATATTTGCGCTTAGCGCGAATATCTCCAAAAGTTGGTAATAGGAGATAGCGATGTTAGCGACTATTTCCAGTCGCTAACATCTTGGCACGCCCACTTTGCATGTCATTAGTGATAAATTTCACTGACATGCAAAGCGGGGCCCAAGATGGTCGCTATCTCCTACTAGCTGTCGCTAACTGGTGTTAGCGACAGCTAGGTAATAGGGAATTAATTTTATCTCCGCTTTCTTGGCTTTTAAAGCCAAAAAACAGAGATAAACCCCCTTGATAATATGCCCCGTAAATCTGCACCCATAGAAGTACTCCTTGAATTGGTACAATTTTACTACTTTGGAATTCACAAACATTTGCAGTAGTAGGCTTTGTAAATATGCACCATTCTCAGATTTCCAGGCTTGCTAATGGCAATCAAACACTCAAAAGGTGATGTAATGAATGCTTGCAAAGAGTCTCACCAGTGGGAATCACTTGGACTATCATTCCAGCCCACCATATTTCAACCATTGTGCCACTCTAGATATAGACCTAATGCAATTCAGTACTGACCATGTTTCTCATGGAAACAGTCCATCCCGAACCTTGGTCATCTCGTTCCTCCACCCTTCAGCACACTGTTTTTTAGTGGGAAATCAAACTGCCTAAGCTATGTTGCTGTAAATGGGGAATGCGCATTTGCATAGACTAAGTGCATCAATTGCTGGACGCAGCGATACTGTTTAAAATATAAATCAATGGTGATCAATTTGGCTAATTGCGCGTTATCATGTATGCATTTATGCCCAGTAAAGTAATCAAATGCAAACTGCACACCAAGCTGAATAGTTCATCACCCATAATGCATTTACCACTTCTATATATTTCTTTGTTTCTGAAAAAGAACAGGGTGCTCACAATTCCCAATCAGTTCTGTGAAATATAGCTAATTGCCCTGTATTTGGAAAATGTCACAAATGTGAGCGATTGCAAATTATTAAACCTGTCCTCAAAATCTGTCACTTTCATGCTTCCAACATGCATTTTGTTTTTTCTTCAATCAAAATATAACATATGCGGCTTATTAATACATTGGCATTTAATCAATTATCAGAGTAGGAGGAAAAAACAACTTCCACAGAAAGATGAATGTAAACTTTCTATAGCGATCCATCGATGAATAATTCATTAAACTGTAATAGGCACAGTATCATCAGTCTGCTGATGTATGTAATGTAGCTAAGAGGAATCATAGGACGGCTCGTCCCCCGATTTAAAACATGAACATTGTCTTATCCTGCAAGTGAAACTTTGGATCGATTTCTTCCAGCTGTATAGGTTCAGTGAGACTGAAATTTTGAATCCTCTGAGCCTGGAAGAAGTTTGTTTTTAGAATCTTTTGGAGACAGTCTTAGACTTGCTTTGGTTGAATTATGTTTTCTGTTGACTTTCCCTTTTTCTGAGTTACTGACCTCTATCTCCGTACAATTCTCAATTATTTTGGCTGATCTTTTAATCTGTGTACTGTGAGAAGTTGTGGCCTGGTATATGATGTCCACTATTTTAGTGGGCACCTTGCACCAGTCCAAACGACCCTTATTGATGGTACGTTTAGACAACCTTTATAGAAAGCTGGCTTAAGAATTAGTTGTACCTCGGCACTCTAATATTTAGACTTCAGCAATTTGCATTATTTGTCATAAAGTATCTAAATTAATGGCCAGTATTCAGAGTCTTACAAAAACATAGCCTCATAAGTAAAGTAGTTGTATCTGACAAGAAGAGAACATCCAAGAATTCCGGTATTTGACGTGTTTGATTTAATGTATGCTCAAGAGTATTTAGACACCACGTAACATTGAAGATCAAGTGGCAGAACAAAAGGTATTCACAGTAAGTACATGATACATCGTTGCATTGAGCACATTGAGCACTATAGACAAGCAGTAACGGCCAAGTGAGGGGTCCTAGTCCTAGGGCCTTCCCAGTCTTGATAGTTGAAAGACAGCCGATGACAGCTGACACGTGTTTCATTAGGTATATGGAACTTTCTCAAGGCTTTTGCTAGTAATATGGTATAATAGTAGATTGTCCCATCCAATGTATCTTGGCTTTGGTGCGTGATTAGAAAAAGTTCTGAGATCCTTAAGTTATGTAGTTCTCCTTTGGATTTGGAGTCGAGTATGCCATAGAATGTGGAAGAGAGCTAAGCAAGATCCATCTTATTGAAACCTGATACGTAATAGGTGGCAAGTCGCCCCATGTTGGATTCACAACCAGTAAATGGGAATATTTTATAAGAACGCCATATGTCATTTATAAGGGGATCCGTGAGTAGCATGAAGAATGTATTTGTTATAACAGCCAAGGGCTTTAAGTACATCCTTATTAGACAGAGGTTCAAAGTGGTCCGACGTACGGGGCAATCCTACGCGATATGTTGAGACTTTATGGAAAGCTATCCTAGTGGTAGCTGTGGAGAGCAGCCTTCAGGCTAAGTCTTGAAGGAATGTAAAGCAGCTTGTATTACTAGTATATAATCTCTTGAATGACCAAATGAAAGGAGATCCACACCAAGTATATATAAAAATATATGTATTTATTCTAAACACACACCTCTAGTCTCTTTATGAGGCTATAGGCAAAATTACAATACATTTACGTAATTAGCATGCAGTAAATTAGCACAGTATACGTTTTGCCCTAGGGGCCTCACAAACCATATACCAAGAAAATGTTATGAATACAACTCTGAGCATAGAGACAAGGCCTAGGGCCTGTAGAACCGCAGGGGCCACCAGGAACCACCCAAGGTAGGAGACGCAGGAGACCCATGGGGGACGCGCGCAGTGTCTAAACACAGCCTCGAATCACCACTGACTTCTATGGAGAAAGTTACATTTAGGTTTTTAAAGAATAAGGACACTTGGGAGTGGACTACGGTAAAACCCCTTCAGTACTGGACAATTCGAGAGTCAAGACCCACGGGAGCACTGAAGTACTCGTGTTACCTCACCCAGGAAAGCTGGGTGCATAGGTGTCTTTTCGTGTCAGGTTTCGTCGTAGTTTCCTATGGAGAACTGCAAAGAACTGCTGCAGGCAACCATGTAAAAAGTGTCTGGATTGATCCAAGGGTAGATCGGAGATCTGAAGAACCTGAAATCAGAGGGGACAGAGTCTGAGTCACTAGCCAGTGACCAGGAAGGCGACAAGAAGATGCCAGCCGATGTTGGGTGATTTCAGGTGATGTAGGTGAAGCTTGACTCTTCATCCATGAGGAGCAGGAGGTGTTGATGACAACCAGGAGCTGGATTCGAGCTGTCCCACGTCGGATGTCGAGTGCTGCAGCAGCGGTATACAGATTGGACCCAACAAGCCTTGGCAACAGAAACCCATGCAAGCTAGAAAGATTGGCTTCGGAGCAGACCAGCAAGGTCTGAGGGACTTACTCTTTGTAGGGGAGTCAAGTCACATCTGGAGCAACCAGAGAAGCCCAAGAAACAAAGTAGATGCCTTTGTGGGGACCCACCAGTCGACAGACCAGGGATTGTGAAGCGGCCTCAAACAGAAATGCAGGAAGCGGGCGCACGGAACACTTGTGGAGTGTAGGTCTCTAAGCTTCGGTGAAAAAAGGTACTCAGGGCTTGCACTACAAGTAGCCTAATGTACAACTTCAAGAAAGATTGGGAAGTTGATGCACTAGCAAATGGGCTGGATGTCCAGGAGTTCCGGTCCCACGTCTCTCGTGATGGCTACAGGTCTCAGATTTGCTGGTGACTTGTGTCAGCCTCGGAGATGTCTGGAAGTCTGTGTCTTGTGTCGCCGATTCTTGGGCATCCGGTGGGAGCCTCGAAAATTATGACCGGCAAGATGCTTCTTTGGTGCCTGTTTGAACACGGTAGTCCCTCCTTGACCCCAAGGGAGATTTCTTCCATCTTCCAGTCGAAACGAAATGTTGAAGGTCCAAGATATATGTTTCAGAGTTTCATCCAGGGTAATCTAAAGTCCTAGGGACTGGGTTCCTATACTTATACTAAGTTTAGGAGTTGGACTAGCTCTAAGGTCCCACCTATGGGAGGACCTTGGGGTGGGGTGGTTACACTCCTTCCCCTTTTTGCAGTTTCACGCCAGAGCTGAGGCTGAGTGCCCAAGCAACCGGTTTGAACTGGGAAATGCATGGGGACACCTTGTGTGCCCCAGGCACTGTCTAGAAAACATTCACTGAATGCACCCACCCTGCCCCAATACACTAAGCCTGTCTAGGGAGGTGCTGGCACCTCCATGGACAGGAAACCTACTGTCTTGGCCTCCCCTGCCAGAGTTGCATCCAGCAGCAGGAGGTCAGACTCGTGTCTGTGGCAGCACCATCCATTTTGTGATTCTGGGGCTCTGTTTAACTTTTACTGGGTAAGTAGTTGTGTACATGTGTTCTCCCTCTAGAAGGGTGGAATGCTACCCCTGCCGCCAGAACTGACAGGGGTGGTGAGGGGGGTCGTAGTCCAAAGCATTTGACACTAAACATGACACGTTTTGATGCAGCCATTCCAAAGCTGGCATTAACCGCGAGGTTATAATGTACTTAAGAGTATATGGTATGGCTGTATCATAGACCAGCTATAAGGAAGGTATTCCGAAAGCTGCAGAGGGGCTCAGCTCATGCTTGGGCACCCTCTCACACAAAACCAAGCACTCTGCCTTCAGGATTGTCAAGGCCTGCGATAGGAGTGAGTGATAGGTTTATATGTTTCTATATATATATATATATAGGTAAATATAGGTATACTATATCTAAGTAAGGGGTACAAGTACCACCTTATCCAGGCTGCAGTAGCATACATGTGATGCCATTTTGGAAGGCTTCCCATGCCTATGCCCTTGGCACCTAAGGTACCACATACTAGGGACTAACAAGGGTGACCCAATAACCAATCTGGAGTGTACCTAATATACAGGCAATACATTTAGAGAGGAAGCAGCTAGGCTGGGGTCCTGGTTAGCGGGGCCCCAGCCAGACTAAAGTCAATAAATCAGTGAAACACAGCAAAAAGTGGGGGTAACCATAGTAAGCAGATCCTACTCTCCTACAGGTACATTGACAACTGGCATCTTTTTTTTACCTTGGATCCACTTTGTTTGTGAGAAACTCATTTGACTATATGGTTTGTGTCATTCCCTACTCATTTGGACTCTATGTAGCTCACTTGATGTTAGGAGCCCAACGATCTTTGCAGAAGCAGAATCAACGCTGTTCCCTATGCCCGCCCACCGGTGCCGCCGCTTACTGAACAAGCAACATAACCAATAGGGGGGAAAAGGGGAATGGGAGAGAGAGAGAAGAAACACTCCGTCCACAGCTACCACCCTCGCAATGATGCAGGATTCTTCGGTATTTGTACTCCTGACTGTTCAATGGGTGTCTAATACACAGATGAAAGGGGACATAAGCAAACAACCAATTTCCGACAAGTTTTACTATTGTCTTCAGTTAGAATCAATCCTACCAGCTGTCTTGAAGTTTTCGCCCCTCTTCTGTGATGTGTGTGTATGTTGGAGTTGCTTATAGAGAAGTCTGATTTCTAAGGGTAGGAAATAACAAGTTAGCAAGGAACCTATCTATTCTCAAGCTATTCTATGTTAGATACCTAATAACTAATACCTGTTATCTTCTCTATACTGCGTTGTACATTTCTATCAAGTCCTTGAGTAGACTCCCCAACTATTTACAGATGAATTGTCAATTGCCAGTATTTGTGTCCTTGTTTGAAGCGCGCAAAAGGGACAGGAAAATCAGGTGAAGCGCTACAAGGGTAGAAGGATTCTTAACTGGCTTAATCTGAATGGCATTTAGAAAACGCTGCTTTCGCTATTCTTACTGTACAAGTTCCTGCTGCGTTTCCCTGCTGCTCCGAGGTTAAGGTTTGCCGACAAGTAAGTAGGTTCACTCATGGTTACTGCGCACTGGCATTCCACTTTACTGCTGCCTGAAGAGTTCGTATTCCGTGAAGCTCCTTCGACGAAGCTAATTCGACTCTTGTTGACTACTACCTCCTCTAAATAACCTTCACTCAAGAATGCGGACACATTCTATTCCATAAGGTAACTAGAAATTACCGTTAACTCCTGTCATAAGAATAGACGCGGAGGAACGGTCTCAAGCTGCTGACTCGAACAAACTTCAGTTGATGTGCGCAGATAGAATCTCGTGCACTTCGTAAAACCACTAGACTGTGCGGGTGCGTTCTATCTAAACTAATTACCGCAAAAGCGGCAGCCATCTTAGGGTGTGTAAGAAGCCTACTTCATGTTGTACCAAAGATTTACCATGCTGGGTTTTATGATCACTCATGTTCTTTGTTGTGGCTTATGCAAGTGAGGATGAATGACTGAGGCAATGGTGTGTTTCCTGACACTTGACAAGATTTTGCATTCCCATATTTCTTTATTTGGACACTTGTTATCGATCATCAATCAAACCTTCTTGAAAGAGGTAAAATCAGGGCAGGAGTGAAGGACGAAAGGTAGCTTGTTCCAATGAGATGGAGCATTGTAGGAACATGATCTGCCCCAATATCTTGAAGTACAGGAGCGAGGAATCACCAAATGACTTGTCCGATGCTTTCAAGCATCTATATGGGAGATAACGGTTTAGCAACATAGCCAGGTAGACTGGCCTATACTTAAAAAGGCTTTGTGTGCCAAGCAGCAAAGTTTGAAACTGACACGCTTCGTAACAGGCAGCCAATGCAGCTTTCTGAGGAGCGTAGCGGAAGGCACGCGCCAAGGGAGGTTACAGATCAATTGCGCTGCGGTATTGTGGACCACCTGCAGTTTCGCCAGCAAGGTTTCATTTACCGAGGTCTGCAAAGCAAAATCTTGCTACTTCAGTAGATTTGGCCTTTTGTAAATTCCTACAGATGTTATCCGATGTTTTTCATTGCAAGACCGCATCAAATTTAATACGGTGAAAACCCCCACCCCCTATACATTTAAAAAAAAAATTGTTAAGAGCTTAACTTTGAGAAGGGCGAGCCCACAATGAATTTAACCTGCGGCGATAGCTTCCAGCCACACTACCCACAAGATTGAAGAGTTACAGTACCTTGTTTAGGGTAGAATGAAGAAAGCGAGTTGGGTTCCTTAAATATGGTATCCTGCCGACTACGCCAGTGTAAGATTCCCTCTTAAATCGATGAATGAAGAAACTCAAAGGCAGGTAGATGATATCAAATTCCAGATTTAATCTAAAGATAAGGAACCCATCCAAGCGTAAACCAGAACAGGTCAAACTCCAGTAATCTTTCAAACATATACATTCCAACAAACAACTCTAGTGGAATCTACAACATTCAAGTACCATTCTAAGCAATAGAAATAAAAGCAAGACATGAAATGCAGAGAATATCACACTGAGCCATTATTCTACCCTTGCATTTATAAATCAGGTTTTTGTCACTAAAAGTGCAAAGTCATTTGACGTTGCACATGCATAAACTTTTTCTTAAAGGAAAGGGAACTTTGATTGAAGCTGCTGTTTCCACTACAGCGTGTCATGTAGCAACAATGTTCACTGCGCGAACACTGCTCAAACGCTTGAATAATTTGCTATACCCAACCTGAGCTAGCTTTATGGGCTCGAATACCCATAGCTCTTATCCCATCAGATTTCCAAATCACTTTGATTCTCAGACAAAGGAGATAAAAAAATTCTAAAAGTTGTACAATTTATCTAGAAAGTTATAATGCATTAAATGAACAGAGGTGTAACTTCAGGGGGGTTGTTTGGGTTGTGACACCCCTCAAATAAATAAATACATTAATTTTCGGCATGGTAGTTGAAACTTCAGGCCCTGAATCAAGTCTGCTATATCTCTGTCGGTTCTTCTAATCGTGCACCAAGAATGAAAGCTAAATCAGTGAAATTTGATGTAAAACAAGAAGTTCTGGTGTCTGAATTTTAAAATGTGAATCCAGATAACCTGGAATCAATACCAGCTTCCCTGTGTGTTCAAATTGTGTGATCAAAGGCACGCATTTTATTTCACAGAACCTCCTTTTTCTTAATTATCACACATGGGAGCACTTTTCTATTCTTGAGGTCAGGCTGTGCACTGTACAATCACCTCTTATTTTTTATTTATTACACTACAATGTATCTCTATCTATATTAAGAATCCAGGTCACATTTAGGGTTTACATGTCTACTGACTTGCCTCTTTATTCTATAATAACTTTGTCTTTGGGGGTGGGGGGCGAGCCACTAATGTTTCTAAGTTTGTGTTTAAAAACTATCTCTTTTTGCACAGTGAGATTATCTGATGTACTAAGGTGAAAGGCTACCTCATATTAAATAAATATACTTTTTCAAATTTTGAAGAGAATGTCACATATTTTTGCATTATGTTTGTTACATAATATATATATGCTGAACATTTTTACTTGGTCCATGCTCGGACTCTTAAAGCCGAGCCTCGCCCTTCGCTCAGTTCTGGCTCCGCTCGCCATATTAATTTGCAGGCATTTCCATACCTAATTTCAACCTTGGACTTAGTGCATGGGCCAGTCAGTCTCTTGATAAATACTTACTGAAATACAAGGAATGGAAACATGGAGTTCTGCCTAAATGTGCCAATTTGACAACTCTACAATCAAGGCTTCTCCTATCAGAGAGGAAGAAGAGCACGCGCAGTGAAAAACATTTGAAATAAGTGTTCCCAGGTGAACGGACCCAAAGCCGTTGTGTTGTACATAACTGTGGTCATTAGTTCCCAGGGAGAGGTAACAGTGAGGTGGAACAAGCAGTGACATAGCCCTAAATTTATTCTTGACTTGTTAGTTGGGTCTGGGGCCCTGAGTCAGATTTCCTATGCATGTGTCAGGGTTTCTCCACTTTTCAATAAGACCTTTTGACTTGTTTATTTTTTGGAGAAGCAACTAAATAGTTGATAGATTGGTTTAGCAAAAAATTTAAATATTGCACCCATAGAAGTTCTTCTTGAATGGGTACATATTTACTTCTTTGGAATTCAGAAACATTTGCAGTAGTAGGCTTTGTAAAGCTGCACCATGCTCAGATTTCCAGGCATATTACTGGCAATCAAACACCCAATAGGCGATGGGATGAATGCTTGCAAAGATTTTAACCAACGGCTAGCATTCGGAGTAGCATTGCAACCCATTGTTTTTCAACCACTGTGCCACTCTAGACATAGACCTAATGCAAATGAGTACTGACCCTGTTCCTCATGGACACAGTCCATCCGGAACCCTGGTCATCTCGTCCCTCCATCCTTCAAGCCCACTGTTTTTGTAGTGAGGAAACCAAACTGCTTAAGCTACGCAGATGCAGATGGGGGATGTGCACTTGCATAGATTAAGTGCATCAATTGTTGGAGGCAGCGATGCTGTTTAAAATATAAATCAATGGTGATCAATTTGGCTAATTGCGGATTTTCATGTATGCATTTATGCCCAGAAAAGTAATCAAGTTCAAACTGCTCACCAAGCTGAATAGCTCATCTTCCATAATGCATTTACCACTTATATATATATTTCTTTGTTTCTGAAAAAGAACAGTGTGCTCACAATTCCCAATCTGCTCTGTGAAATAGAGATAAGTGTTGGGTATTTGCAAAATGTCACAAATGTGAGTTAAAGTAAATTATTAATCCTGTCTTCAAAATCTGTCAGTTTCATGCTTCCACCATGCATTTTGTCTTTTCTTCAAGCAAAATATAACGAATGCGGCTCATTAATAAATTGGCATTTAATCAGTTATTAGAGTAGGAGGAAAAACAACTTCCACAGAAAGATGAATGTTAACTTTCTAAAGAGATCCATCGATGAATAATTCATTAAACTGTAATAAGCACAGTATCATCAGTGTGCTGATGTATGTAATGTAGTCAAGAGGAATCATGGGATGGCTGCATCCCCCGATTTAAAACATGAAAATTGTCTTATCCTGCAAGTGAAACTGTGGACCTGTTTCTTCCAGCTGTATAGGTTCAGTGAGACAGAAATTTTGAATCCTCTGAGCCTGGAAGAAGTTTGTTATTAGAATCATTTGGAGACAGAGTCACATTCTTGTTTTGGTTTAATTATGTTTTCTGTTGACTTTCTATTTTTCAGAGTTTCTGACCTCAAAATTATTTTTAACCTTGGATTCACAGTCTAGGGGCCTCATTTATGAGAAATGACGCATCGCTGCGTGAAAGCAGCGATGCGTCACTTCTCAGTGCGCACTCCTTGCGACATACCTGATGCGTCATATTTAATGTATGACGCATCATGTCGCAAGGAGTTACAGATACATCAGTATTTCTGACGTATCTGTAAGCGCAAAAGTGACACATTGCTGGAGTGTGTCACAAAAGTGACGCAACTCCGGCAATGCTTCCTTTCACATGGGGCAAGCCCCATGTGAAAGGGCTTGCGTCATTCTTACGCCTGCTGTGAGGCAGGTGCAGGATTTTGACGCAACAGTGTCCGAGAAGTGACGCAGTGAAATCTCATAGATTCCACTGGGTCACTTCTACGAAGCTTTTTGCTGACGCAGGTATAATGTAGCGCAGGGGTTTACAAAGTGATGCATCTGCTTAGATGCGTCACTTTGTAAATAGAGCGCAACAGGAGGCATGTTTTATGCCGCCGATGCGTCACAAAAAGTGATGCATTGGAAGCGCAAAACTGACGCAAGGCCTCATAAATAAGGCCCTAGGAATTTATTAGGATAACTCTTTGTTTATGAGAAACTCATTTGTTTAGAGTATGCATACCCATATTTATTTATGTGGACACTTGTTATCGCTCAACAGTCGCTCCTTCTTGAAAGGGGTAAAATCAGGGCAGGACCAAAGGCTGAAAGGTAGCTTGTTCCAATGATAGGGAGCATTGTAGGAAAACTATCTGCCCCCATAGCTTGAGACGGGCGCAAGCAATCGCCAAGAACGACTTGTACGATGATATCAAGCATCTACATGGGAGATAAGGGTTCAGCAAGGAAACCAGATAGACTGGCCTTTTTTTTTTTGTCAGAGTTTTATATAGCGCAAACTAGACCCGAACTGAATCAGGTATCAGAGCGCTTTACATAGCACCAGTTACGTTACATGAGGAAACGCATTCATTTTAGGCACGGGGAGATTAAGTGATTTGCCCAGAATCACAGGAGGTTTTTGGCGTCGTTACCTCTCCCCAGCCTTGACTTAAAAAGGGCTTGGTGTAGCAAGCAGGAAAGTTTGACAATGACACGCTTCCTAATAGGCAGCCAATGCAGCTTTCTGAGGCAAGCTCAAAGGAAGGTTACAAATTAATCGCGAGAGCCTGGACCAGAGTTTTCCTAGCCATATCAGGAAGCCAGGGCAGAGTTTTTTTAAAAGCCTTAAGGTAGAGAGGCATATGCCACAGGTGGAGCTGTCATGATCTTTCATAGAGGGAGATTGATCTAGCCTCATGCTCAGATTTTTTACCACCGGCTTTGGTATAGGGGCTGCTCACAGGTTTGCGGGCCACCAATCGACTTGCCATATCTCAGCACCCTTGCCAAACAACATTATCTCATTTTACTCGCTGTTTAATTGGAGGCAGTTGTTCTTCATGCAGACATCGACCTCTGACATGCAGTTTGAGAATTTGCTATTTACCTCGTCTGATCAGGGCCAAAGGAGTACAAAGGAGTACAAAAGTCTTGTGTCATCTGCGTATAACACAATCTCTACACCACAGGCTCTAATGATTCCGGCCAAAGGCACCATATAGACGTTAGACAAAGTGGGGCTCACACACGATCCCTGGGGTACCCCCTTGTCCATATGCATCAGTTGTGATTTAAAACAATTCAGGTGAACTTCTTGTGTTCGATGTTCAAGAAAGTCCATTTGCCAGTGCAGCGCCCAGCCATAGAGCTCGCCTCGTGCAGCCTGCGGAATAGAATGGAGACCGTGTCGAACGCTGCTGATAGGTCTAACAGCACCAACATGACCGGAGTTACCACATCAAGAGAGAGCCACCGTCTCCGTGCTGTGGAGCCCCCTCATTCCCTATTGTGAGGTATCCAGGAAGCGGTTAGCTTCAGGAAAGGCAGAACGTTGTTTATTAATACACCTTTCCAATATTTTTGCAAGGACAGGTAATAGTCAGCTAGGTCTGTAGTTGGAGAGACATGAAAATGTATCAGCTGCAAGGCTGCAACTGCTATTAAATGTGGTCAGCATGCAGTCACTTTAGAGCCATTGGACATGGGGGACACGGTGATGGACCACAGTGATGGACTAAAGTTAATTTAGATGTGTGTTCGGATATACAACTAACAATTCATTACAGTGCTACACAAATCAGAGATGTTCGCTTCATTTGTGGTTGGATAACTGAGGAGGCAAACACGACTCGCACAGCTGCACTTGTAAGTGAGCGAGATACAGAAGGCCCGATTACTAGTAGTGCCTTTTGTGCAGACTCAGGAAAGTAAACACTGTGCAAATAACTTGCAGCCATATTAGGATTTTGGTAGAAGATCATACCATAGAACGAAAAGTAAAGGATTACGTTTGACTAAGGGCTCAAATTATGAGTTAACAACAGAGGCTTGGATCGTTCAGAAGATTCTGGACAGTGAAAGACGACAAAGAAGCAAAGTGGTCCCCAGTCGATCCTTTACATTTGTTTATTTATGTATTTATTTTATTTGGTGCTTATGCTTAAATCCTATACAAAGACATTAACAGTGGAAAAAGCATACAAAAACATACAAGTCACATACAAATTAGCACAAAGACAGGTTCATCAGCAATTTAGACCAGAGGCAAGCTGAGAGGAGACGTTTCTGAGGGAAGAATGAGTGGAAACAATACACCAGACACAGTCAGTCTGTTGGTGTAAACAAGTATGCCAAGCTGGTGAAGTGAGGGGCAGGTTCTCCGGTTGAACTGACGTTAACTTTGGTAATGTACATCCTATGCGAGTTTCTCAATGGAACCTGACTATAACCCAATTGGGGTTGGTCCTTTCTATATATAGAAGGGACCTCATTGTTAGGTCACAGAGTGCTTAATTCGCCTGGAGTAGCCAACCACTGTGTAGATAGTGTAGTATTATTGGTCCTGAAGAATCTCCACATTATTTCCTACACATGTGGTGAGAAACATGTCGACCTCTCATATCTAGCCGCCTCTGAACATCATACCAGGGGTGGCACCGTAACTGTTTTTAATTGAGACCAGTGGACTCACAGATTAAATTCATTTTGAAGTACCACTGCGCCTCATTTTATCTCATTACACACTACTTCACTGCGCACTGTACCCACATCTATACTACAAGGTCCCATACCCCGCACTTCACCTAATGGCTTGGGATAAAGACATCCGACAAAGAGCCCCTCACTGGGTGCCCATCAGGCATTGCAGTGCTAACCTGACGAGGAGCAAGCCCTATGATGAAGCATGACACCCAGTTGGGTGTGTGAGGGTCCCACTCTCCAAGTTGGGAGACAACCCGTCTCCACCTCTGGGTGGGGGTGTTGAGCTTCCTAGTCTACATTCCCCCTAAAACAGGAAATGCATACCTTTTCCTCTCATGTCGTATATTTGTGGGCTTGTATGCTGGACCTTTAAGCGCCCCATATCCCTTTTTTGTTATAGTGGTGTAAATAAGTAGAATGATTTGAAACAGGGCAAGATATTTTTGAGATCTTGGACAAATTGTGTGGGAGGAGATGTAGAGTTGAGCAGACGGAGCATTATGTATGCAAATAAAAAATATGAAAGCTAAAAGAAAATCTGGGAGAAAAATTGGGAAGGGAAAAATAACTCTACACATCTATAGAACTATTTGTATTGTAGGAACAGGCAGAAATAGGTAGGGGTCATTTGATCTTAAATTTGACTTGTGGATTCATTATTAGTATTACAAAAAAAATGCAAAATACACGTTTTAGGTTTATATTCATCTGATAGAATGAACATCCTTAATATTAATTGCTGCTAGGTCTGCTACTTATTATACTGCTCATGATGTATATTATTTCTTTCCATTGGTGAACTCTCCTTCTTACTTTTGAATTGCTTACAATTCTAAAACATTACGCGTGTCATATCTGTGCATTTTATTTTTACTGTAATAATATAGGTATTCACAGTTTCCTGCTGCAGAACGAACACTGAGGTCATATACTTGTTTTTCGAAAATATTTGTGATACTTGTAAACTCTCATTGCACCATAGAATCAGGCTTGCAGTGGGAGTCGTGCAGCGGGTGCTTCAGCACCAGTTACCTGTGGGTTATGCGGCGGCCAATCCTGAGGCTGAGTCAGATGTAAGATTGGCTCTAAGGCCTGGGCAAATATGACTCATACTGTTCACAACTTTCTCCTATAGAATATCTTCATTATATCAACAAATGCAAGTCAGTTCCAATGTCCTGAATGATCTCCAGTATATACACTGCTTTGCATCTGTTACAGAGCTATAGGCGTTATGCACAGGAAGAGCCAAGGTGACCAGATTATAACAATAAAAAGGGTTCTACAGTGTGTTTCCTCCAGGTATTATACATATAGCCACCCTGTATACAGTAGTCAAATCATTTAAACAAACTAATACAAATGTATGCAAGAGCATTTCTACATATATAAAAAAAAGAAGTTTACACACGTTAGTGCCTTTTTAGTCAGTAGTATTTGTTTGTGTTATTATTTGCATCTATTACACACGCACCTCTATTTGCTGCTCAGCCAAACTGGAGTCAGAAACTATTCACTGAAATGTCGTCTTGTGCATTCTGAACTTGAGTCAATCAATGCAGAAATTAAATAAACCAGAACCATCAAAACTGAACCAGTGGTGGTGGAGTTTCTCAACTCTGGCAGCTCAGTGGCTGTATCTATTGCAAACAAGGAGGAGGAGGAGCCCATTGTTCATGTCACTTAGACAACCACTGGTACGCCTCTTGGTATATCTGTGGAGGAGACGCGAGAGCTGTAGTGAAACAAAAGAAAGCAGGGGCTTAGAGCACTTTTGCACCACGTAAAGTAATACTAGTGTGACACATGGCTCTCATAAACACTTATGAATCCATGCAGAGCCACCCTGTGTAGCTTTGAAGGACCTCGCAAATCATTAGTACTGGGATGTAACGCAAATCGCTGTGTCGCCTAACTCTGCGCCAGGGAGGCGATTCATGGGTGTTGCAATGGGTTTTACAATGCAACACCCAGGGAATTTTATGCGGCCCCAGATTTACAAAATGATGTAAACCTAAAGAAGCCTCAAGAGGTGAGGCCTAATGAGGAGAAATATGTTCATTTCTCGTTGTTTTTTTCTCTTTCTATGTGTGATCTAGTCTGCAGCACACATAGGAAGAGAAAAAACCTTTTTGGATTATATGTGTGCAGGACAAAAACAATCCTGCCTGAAACGGAGGCATTCTTGCATCAAGTTATAGGGATGCCTATGTTGGAGCTCGGCTGCTGGCACCAGAGCAGGCAGAAAGGACAGAAATTCACTGTATAGTTTAAATAATGTGCATTCCTGTCCTTTCACTTTGGCTTAGGGCTGAGCAGCAAGGGGCACTAAGGGGCACATTAGGATGGCGGCAGCCCGTCGCACAAAGGGACCGCCCGCCATAAGGGTGAGGGTCCCATGACTGCCATTAGGATGCGCCCACCACTGGGGCGGGCACATCCTGCATTCCTAACATTGTGGCGGGCGGTGCACTCAGCACCGCCCCCCACAATGCTAGGAAGGCATGTTGTGCACTTCCAGCACAACACGGCAGGCACTGCGCGGTGCCTATGTTGTGCATGAAACTGCAGGGGGGTACCATAAGTACCCCCCATGTGCAGCCCCGGAGTCCCTGGGGGCCCGCAACAGGCCCCCCAAGCAGACTCCGCATGCCTTTCCATGGCGGCAATTCCCCCAGGGAAAGGCATTTCAAACCCCACATCCTAATATGGCTGGCAGTGTCTTTCAGCCACCACCACCATATAGAACCCTTTTCTGCCCGGTCGATATGTCGACTGGGCGGAAAAGCCACGGATGGTATTTTGGTTCGCTACGGACCCCCCAGCCATTGTAATATGGTGGGGGTCATTTCTGCACGGATGGCGGGCGGTTCGCCCCTGCCAGGCCGGCGGTGACTAATGCCGGCCCGGCGGGGGGCGAACGGCCCGCCATCCTAATGGGGCCCTAAGGACCCGATTACGATACGGGCTGGAAGGGCTCCGACCGTCGGTCAGAGCCCTCCTGCCAACATCGTAATCCCCGATTCGGATTCCCTTCGGACCAAGCCATTTCGATGGGCTCAGTCTGAAGGGAATCCAAATCAGTCTTCTATATGGCTTTCGATGGGCAAGGAGAGCTCGTCCGCCATTCGGAAGGCTCGCAGTATACCCCCGGCCAGCTCTATCTGGCCGAGGGATTACGATGGCAGTTTCCCATTGCAATTTTGTGCATGCCTTTCCAACATAAAAAGCATTGGGAAACAGCTTTGGGGGCTCCCGCAGGGCCCCCTGGGTGCAAGGACACCGAATGGTGGCATGGGGGCACCTATGGTACCCTACTGTTGACCCTGCACCCGGTGGCAGGCACCTTAAGGTGCCTGCCACCGGGTGCTGGGACGAATTGAACCCCTGCTCTTGCATATGAGAGCATGCATTCCGTTTGGAATGCATTCTCTCATAGCAAGGTATAGGTTTGTGACCGAATAGGGTTCAGTAGCATCCTAATTGCTGGGCTAGACCGACGACTGGAGGTCATTCGGTTCCAGAATTATGCTGGACGGACTCGGATCCGACCGACATCGTAATCCTCCCTAAGAGAAATATCGGGTTGAAATCCTGTCTCCTCTCTGCACTAGGAAAGGCCATCATTATATGACCCCTGATATTTGTATCGAATCACACCTCTAAGATCACAGTTTGAACATTAAAGCCACACCTTTGGTTCCCGGACTATGGTGGCCATGTATGTCTACCCCACACAAAACAGCCCCCCCTTCTCAGCCAAGTCCTCAAGCTGGGATATCAATATAGTTCCATTGTTTAGTATAATTCACCCTCTACTACTTCTTACAGAGGTGGGACAAAGAGAAGACTTACCTCCCTTATAATGGGCAGTGCAAGATGATATCCACAGCTGTGTAGTCTGTCCGTCTGCACCCCAGTTGGACTATGTTTGACTATGAACTGCAAGGGGTTCTTGATGAAGCACAAAACCAACATCTACTCTAATAACTTGGGATTAGCTCACCATATACAAGGTTTTTAATGAAATAGAAATGCACATGGGGCGATGTTGGGTGGTTAAACACTGGGTAACATTTCTGCCTGCTTAATCATGGTGACTAATTACTGAATAACTTACCGAGTAACTTACCATCCTCTATACCTTATGTACTACACCTGTGTTGTATGCTTATGTAAAATTGAGAAGCAACTGGAAGACACATTTAATTGTGCATAAATGTACAGGTGGAAGATATTTGGCAGCCATGCCAAGTTTCCTAGGTCCCTGTGTGAACAACTGCTCCATTCTAGATTTTCTCTTTGAATTTTGTGACTCATAGTCTTGTCTTATTCGTTTATAAAACAAGGTCTACATGTCCCAGAATTCAAAGAAAAAGCCCGGGCTGGAGCAGCTCATTTCGCAAGGACCTAGGAAACATGGCAACTATTGATTGGATGATTAAGAATATCAACAGAAAGGGCAGAAGTGGTCTGCAACAACAACTTAGCAACACACTGATTGTGTAAGTCTTTATTCATCCTTAGAGCTCCACACACCTTACTAAAAAGCTCTTAACAACCACAGGAGATTTGGATATTTCCAAAATATATGTCGGCTACACAGTAACCGTGATGCACTGAAATACTGGCTTTTAAAGCTGACTGTAATTGACACTATTTGTCAGAATGGATATTGAATCCATACCATCACTTTGGGAATCTTTACATCGTGGTGATTACATTGCAAGTGTTTTCATCTGGAGTATTTTTTTGTTCGCATCATTGAAAGTAAGTGTGTTTCTTAATGAAAAAGTATTGTTAATACTATGTATACAAAAAGTAAGCTTTAAACTGTTGAAGGAACTGCATTTATTTTTATACTGAAACTATTATACCACAACCATATTGATGACATTTTGTACATGGCACATTTCCAAACACTGCAACTCATACAAGTTACTATTACATCAACCTAGCAGTGATACGAACTCTGAACATGACCCAAAACTAAACAGTCTTTGAAGGGGACAGTGTTTACTGTGACTGGGTTATATGCTGCATCAATGCTTGGGATTTTATTGCCCTACCTCTTGGATATGGAGCTGGGAATTTCTAAACTTATTTGTCTGTTGATGTGATTTTATAAAATTGAATAAAGATATTTCTACTACTACTACTACTATTTATTGACATGTAGGAATATTTTAAAATTAATTTAAGCTATTTTCACTTGAATTAATTGTTATTTTGATATAGTGTTTTATTCTGATTAATTCCTAATTAGAATTTGAGCCTGATTATCACTCTTTCTTGTGGAAACCCCTTGGTAATATTAAACAACAATAATACATGTATTTCTTCTAATAAAGAATCTACCATTTAAATACATTAGATGCTATTCTTGAATTTTACAGTAAGAATCACCTGGGGGCATATTATAAAGACCTGGTATAAAATTATCGCAGCTTTAGCAGCAGAAAACTGCCGCTAAAAAGGCGATAACGGGCTTGATAGTATGCTCTATGGAATTCCAATTGAAGCCCATGTTAGATGTCCTTCACATCTAACATGGGTTTCAATTGGAATTCCATAGAGCATATTATCAAGCCCATTATTGCCGATTCAGCGGCAATTATCTGCCGCTAAAGCGGCGATAATTTTATCACCTGTCTTGATAATATGCCCCTATCTGATTAAATTTACTTTACTTTCTCAGAACACTTTTCTTCAAACTTTCTTCTACGTCCGAAGGTAAGAGTTGACTAGGCCCCATCCACTTCTTGTATCTGACTCGCGCTCCTTCGCTGTTGGCCATATTTTTTTACATTGACCCAATCTCATGTAACTAAATATCAATGGTGTGTACTTCATAAATACTTTATACATTATCTCTAAGATAAGCCTGACTTCGTTTGTGCCAATATACCAGAGGCTTAAACACAGGTTGATATAGTTGAGGTTCACCCTGACAGGAATTGTGGCTGTTGCATGACCAGAGTTAAAATCCCAGTCAACCTACAACCCAGATCCTCACAAGTAGCAAATACAAAACAAATTAATCAATAAGTTACAGTGTTCTCATCTTAAAGGACATTTAAAAAAAAGAACAACCTAAGACGAGACAACAAAAGAACAGACCAAATTCAAGCCCAAGTGGGCAAAAATCCATCCATAATGATCTCATTTATATTACCCAAAGAAGATTGTTGGAGAGAAGCCCGGTGGAGCTCTCTGAGTATGGATCCAACAGACACCAATCTGCAAAAAATATATCACAAAATTAATCTTTCAACAGAAAGTTATGTAGTGTAGTTACTATATTCCCAATAGGCTCTGCACATTGGAATGATATATCCTATAGATTAGACGTAGGACTGAGGTCTACTAGGTCTCTATCCATACTAATATAATAAAGAGAGAGCCCAAACCTTTGAGGCGGGTAATCTCAGGAACCACAGCACCAATCACAACACCCAATACAGCGTTGGAAAGGGCAGTTGCAGGAGAAGGACATAGGCTATGCAGACGCCCACCATATACATTTAAAAGGTAAAAGAACTGCGGCAGCAAAGTAGTCCCTTGTGGGCGTGTCTGCCCTGTGCTGTGGGCATGTGCTGGGGGCGTGACAAACGCTGGGGGTGTGTGGTACGTTCCGCCCTTCATGCCATATCTCATATCGTGTGCTAATCCCACCCTGCTCCCTTTAAATACCCCTGTACCCCATAATCATAACCCACCCTTACTCCTTAAAATACCCCAACGCCCTTAAACACTAACCCATCTTAACCCTATAAATATACCCTGTACCCAAAAACCCAAACCTATCCCTAAACACTAAAAATACCCCTCTACCCCAAAACCCAAACCTAGTCCTGAACCCTATAAATACCCCTGTACCTCAAAACCCAAACCTACCCCATTACCCTAAAATACCCCTGTACCCCAAAATCCAAACCTAGCCCTGAACCCTTAAAATACCACTGTACCCCAAAACCCAAACCTACCCCTGAACCCTAAAATACCCCTGTACCCCAAAACCTAAACCTAGCCCTGAACCCTTAAAATACCCCTGTACCCCAACACCCAAACCTACCCCATAAACCTAAAAATACCCCTGTACCCCAAAACCCAAACCTAGCCCTGAACCCTAAAAATAACCCTGTACCCCAAAACCCAAACCTACCCCTGAACCCTAAAATACCCCTGTACCCCAAAACCCAAACCTAGTCCTGAACCCTATAAATACCCCTGTACCTCAAAACCCAAACCTACCCCATTACCCTAAAAATACCCCTGTACCCCAAAATCCAAACCTAGCCCTGAACCCTTAAAATACCACTGTACCCCAAAACCCAAACCTACCCCTGAACCCTAAAATACCCCTGTACCCCAAAACCTAAACCTAGCCCTGAACCCTTAAAATACCCCTGTACCCCAACACCCAAACCTACCCCATAAACCTAAAAATACCCCTGTACCCCAAAACCCAAACCTAGCCCTGAACCCTAAAAATAACCCTGTACCCCAAAACCCAAACCTACCCCTGAACCCTAAAATACCCCTGTACCCCAAAACCCAAACCTCGCCCTGAACCCTTAAAATACCCCTGTACTCCAAAACCCAAACCTACCCCTGAACCCTAAAAATACCCCTATACCCCAAAACCCAAACCTAGCCCTGAACCCTAAAAATACCCCTATACCCCAAAACCCAAACCTAGCCCTGAACCCTAAAAATACCCCTGTACCCCAAAATCATACCAATCCCTAAACCCTAAAACTACCCCTGTACCCATAACCCAAAACTATATCTGAACCCTTAAAATACCCAAACACCCCAAAACATATACCTCAGTACCCCAAAACATATATTTCGTAATGAAAGTATGCGGAAAGAAAGTTGCGGAATAATGGGTGTTTACCCTCCCCCGGGAAGTACATTGGTGGCACGGCGGCCCACATCTCCAGCAACATACTAATATTTTTTCACCACCCATTTGAAAAATGCACAGGTCTCTCTCATTGATGGCCAGCACCGACATACACTTTTAGACACACCTCCCGCCACAAGTTCTAGAATTGCGAACTTTAGAGCTGGGGAGCTACGTTCGAAGCTCGGCATCAGCTCAACATCCTGTGTTTCCAGGCAAATCGCTTTGTCTCCCCGTGCCTACCACAAATGAATGTGTTCTTCTGTAATGTAAATTGTGCTCATGCCATGTTGTCGAGTTCGCACTATATAATATTGCAAGGAAAAATAAAGTAGGGAAACTCGAGTTCACACACTACTGAACGCGCACTCTTAAGTGCATCAGCAGTGCACTGTGAATCGGAGAGCTTCACAGGCCTGTCACAGATAAGAAATGCTATCTAAACGAAATCCTACAAAACAATATACTACTGGCCGGCAGCAATTCATACCCGGACAACGTCGGGAGGGGCTGCTAGTCGAATATATTAGACTTAATTGTGAGTGCCAGCTAGCTCAGAGGTCACTAGAAACTTTCTCGAATTCACAAGAAGGGATTAGTTTCTGACAACCGCATAAACATGACAACTTTGTTTGCCCAAGATAAAACTGATCTTCAGAGTCGTGGAAACAATAGATAGATATTTTATTCAGTCAATCTTGCATGCTTCATTTCACCAGAGGTGCAGGGAAATAGATAGATGGGCGTTTTCAATAAAAAGGTTTTATTGAACAGTCTTCTTTCTCAAGCATAAGAAATGAACTGCTACAATCGTAATACTGGTTGAAAAGTATAATGTGAACAGTAAGAAGAGTAGGATAAAATAATACCGTAAAAGCATTGTATGGTTCCTAAACCATAGATAAATACATACATAAATAACAAAGGCTAAAAGTACTCAATTGGTGCTTCTAAAATACGCCTACTCCCATGTACCTAACCTAAGCTTAGTACGAGGGAAGAAGTAAGTGAGGTGTAGCATAAATGTAGTATTCTTTTGCCAAGAATCTGTCCAAGATTTCTCTTAGGGTCTAATCAGCTCCGTACCTTAGTTTGGAATGAAGAAGGTCATGCTCAGGAATCGATTTCCCAGCAACCCGCAAGGGTAGCTTGGAAACACTGGAGCTGGATTTCTCGGCAGGAGAAAAGACAGCGTCTCTTTCAGTGCATCTGTTGGAGGGTCGGCTTCCTTCGGCACTTGCTGCAGCAGGATGCGTCGGGCAAGTAGATAGTTGAACTGCTCCCAACCACTGTGTGTGTGTGCTAAGGCAAGTGTGGGCAAATTTATACCTTGAAGTTGCCGAGTTTGACATTAAGGTGGACATAATAACGTCATTAAAGACTCTCAGTTCTTTGAAAACTCCATGAGTTCTTGTACAAGTCAGTTCTCGAGCAAGGGAAAGTCCCTAGTTGCTATAGCCGAGTTTTCCAAGAAATCGTTGTAGATTTTCAGAACTAGTGGAAGTAGCCCTGTCATATTTGGACTGCATGAGCTATGTCTAAATATGGTTATGATTCGTATGCCTATATAACGACATAGTGATTTATACCTATGTAAGGGCATGAATCAGGAAATTTATAATAGTGTCCTGAAATGGTTCACAACACCCACTGCACATTATCATGTTCATCTAAGATTAAGTACTAAACATAAAAGCTAGAGGATGTGTTTTTACAATCCCACCCTAAAAATACATGAAATGTATTAAAAAAATGGTCGTACACAAAATGCGCATTTGTACAATATGCATCTAAGGACAATAATTTCATCGTAAGCATATGATATGATATTAGCAATGCTAACCAAATGAATCACAAAATTTACATTTATATTTATGAAATGGCTCGAGATACAGAAAAAAGGTCGAGACCATCTCATAGCAGAATATAAAAGTTAGTTCAAATTTGTACATTAGGTCAATATTGCTTCTATGAAGTAGTTAAAGAATTCTTGTTCTCTGAGAATAGTTCTACTTTAAGCAGATTGCTTTGTGCCAAAGTTCAGGCTGTTTTGGAAAAAGTCAAATTGAATTGTAGTGAAATAGAGTTCCAAACTTGGAAGCTTTTGTTTTGAGAAAAAAAATGAAGGTCAAATTTCAGAGTTCGAAAGATTGCTGTGTGCGAATTTTAAAAGTTATTCTCGGTGTCAGGAGAAAACATTAAGTCATCCAGGCTGGCAAAGAAATCGTCTATCACAGTAGATGAAAGTTCAACTACTTCATTAAGAAGGTCAATTGTACACAGATGTGAAGCATCGCCGTCACCGTCAGCCGCATTAGCAATGTTCATAGCAGATGGTACCTGTGTGCCTGTCGGTCCGCGTATCTCACCTCCAGTTGAATTTGCCAGTGAGATCTCAATGAATGCTGTCATCAGGATTGGTAGCCGTTGGGGGCAACACAACACATGAGCCGTTATTGGACCCAGTAATGCATCAACATCTGATGGCATAGCCGATGGTAGTGTTAGACAGATATCTTACACGCATTCCTCTCCACAGAGCAGGCATCGTAGAACAGGTAAGATGCAATCTTGCCAGATTGGTCTGAATGACAGGAACCATGTGGTATTCAGATCTCTCAAACGAGCCAAGCCAAGAATCTGTGTTATTCTGTCACAATACCTCATGGCCTGGTGTGCATTCTCCATGCTGACTTGGGTATCGCTGGTGGCTGGATGTGCCATAACGGAGCAGGAGGAATAAAAATAGGATCCCTGCTACGAGTCCCAAGGTGAGAGGCAGGCCGCCGAACACAGAGTGTACGAAGTTAGGAAAAATGCCCAGGTCTACTTCAAAGGGTGCTAACAGTCCTGAAAAACTCGTCTTAAATACATGTGCAATACCGCTGGTATCAGACATGTTAAATATACGACCTAACATTTCTGCGAAATGTATTGGGCAGTTTGTTGAATATAATGCATGTATCTCTGCAGAGGACCTAGCAACTTGTAGATCATACGTCTCTCTGGGCGCGGTCAGTGGCACAGGTTTTTGCAAAAGAATGGCTTTCATTCTGCTTAAAGTATCAATTTGTATAGAAGAGATGTTCAGTGAAGGCCATAGTGGCGACTCCCCTTCTGTCTTAGTTTTAGGAAACAATACTTGCATACAACAAGTGACCGTGGCTGACACACTAATGGGATAGCCTATTCCTGGCATCATTCCATAACAGCTGTGATCATTTAACATAATGTAGCTACCATTGGAAAGCTGCCTAAAAACTGTATCTATCACCACTGTGGGCGAACCTTGCAGGTGGCAAGAAAGGTTATTGGAAGAACACTCGCAGGCTCCGTGTAAATTAATACCTTGACATAACAGAGTACCGCTTCGTGAGTTTTTACAATTTTTACCACTCAGAAATACCTCCTTTCCCCCACTCCATCATTTGTGTGTGTATGGTAAATCCCAGGTCGACTTAATGTATTCTTTACCCAACCTTTCATACAGGCCTGCTGGTATGGCTGTATAGCGCCAAGAAACCGCTGGTGAACGTGCGCTTTATAAATTACTTTTAACATAACATAACATAACATATGTGTTTTAAGCAATACTGAAACTGGAAAGTCGCCACTTGTATCGTGATGGTACCATGTATTATCCATTCAACCAATGGTTTCTCAGAAACTGTCAATTGTAATCTCTCCAGTTTTTCTATGCTCAGCACCATATAGTTTGCTCCCCTCTGTGCCAACGAGGTTTGTTTATCTGTAAGGTTAAACACAGTAAACAATGACGTAGTGTTGATTAAACGCCAAGGCACGTAGCCTGAATGGAGATTTTGTAACGTCCAGCCTAGCAGCAATACAGAACACAATTGAGACTGGCCATGTAACATTAGCAAGACCTGTTCCATTTTGTCAATGGCAGAGAATACAATGCTGTCCAAAGAATACATTCTTCCCATGGCTTTGTTGCATAGTCCTTCTTTTCTCACTGTAAATTCTTCAAAGGTGATGAGTCTTTCAGTTTGAACCTCTTGTATGGTGACATAGAATTGTTAACCCATTGTCAACTACAGAGAGTGATTTCTCTAAATGAATACAATCAATTTCTCGTATTCTTTCAGCTGTTTCAACTTGCGTGACTTTCCATGCTTCATTGTATTCAGCGTAGATACCGGCGTATATGAAACGTTTATGACGTGGATTAAGAGGTCCTAGTAAGAATTCTCGCAAATCAACGCCATCTTTAAGCAAAGATAAGTGTTGTTTTATTTCTGGAAGTGTGGATTCCTGCAGCCACCCAAGGGATAGTTTTTCTACACTATAAGTTGTTATTATCCCTGGATGTTGTCTTTGGATATATCTTGGATGTGGCCGAGTTACTGTGAACCCTTGTGTCTTGTTCAGAAATCTATCTTGACAGGTATTCGTGTCTGTGGGCCAGATTAACCATTTTTTCCATTCAAGATGTGTTGTGTTTTGTAGAAAAATATCATTTATGTCTACCTCCTCACCTGAAGTTAAATTACTATCAGGTGTGGGTTTAGGTATGGACGGTTTGTTTAAATCTTTTATCTTAGCCAGGCCAAGACAAGATGTCTGTTGAACAGTTTCATTTAAGAACAGTATTTGTTTTGGGATGATGCAGGCTCTGAATAATGCTTCTAAACCTTGTACCTGCCAGTCTTTTGTGCCCCAAACAGTTTTTGACTCAATGTTGTCTTTCCAAAAGTCAGAGCCTAAGGTGGACAATTGAGCATAAAATGCCGCAGAATAAATTTGTTTAGTATTTGTCAACATACTTTTCAAGCCTCTTTTATTCATATTTTTAAAGTAAAAATGTTCTGGGTTTGTAACATTAAAACCTGTAAAATATGGAAATTTTCTAATAAATGTTTTCAAACTACCTTTTGGAGGTGTTGGGCAATGTTCCCATTGATTATAAGTTAAAATATTTCTAGGGTATGCACATTTATGCAAGTAATGATGGCCAAAATGATTAAAACAATACATTTCTTCATAATTTGATGAACCTTCTAAGTATTCATGTTTTGTAAATTTTGCTGACATTTCTAAGCCTGCCATCATGTTTTTAACAGTTTCAAAGTCCCAATCTTCAGAGAATGTGCTGGGTGAAACGAAATCACTCAAGGAAACTTTAAATTGGTGTAGAATTTGCAGCAGCTCAACAGGGCCATAAATGTCATAATCAGTTGTATCCCAAGCTATTCCACCAGGTAGAGGAACCGCTGTGATATTCACCAGGTCTCGTTGTTCACGATGAGATGATTTGTGTGGCTTCAGAAGCAAGTTGAAGATCTTACTTGCTATGTCCATTTAAATGTGTTTTCCATCTATCAGCTTTCCCAAACTTAAAACAAGAATGAGCCATAGCAGAAGATAAACTACATCTAATCCAATCCAAAATTCAACCCATGGTGAAACCAGATATGTTTTTGTAAGCTCTTGACCAAGTTCAGTTAATTTTTCCTTGAAAGTTTTATTTGCTGGCGTAGTTTCAGGTTCACTGGGATCGTCAGAAAAGTTGATAAAATAGCCAGAGGCAGTTCTGTCAATAGTTGGTATTCCTTCCGGTTTCTTTGAAATCGCTGGAGTTGCTTGGTCCCTTGACATATTAGTATAGTCAGATGCTACATCATAGTAGACTGGAGTTTCTTGACGAACTGTTATTTGGGTTTCAAGAGGCACAAGTTCCATGGCTTTGTTGCATAGTCCTTCTTTTCTCACTGTAAATTCTTCAAAGGTGATGAGTCTTTCAGTTTAAACCTCTTGTATGGTAGCAAGATTTGGTCTTCTGCTACATCTTGGGAGCCCACTGGGCGTACTACTTATTATCGGCCACATGGTGTGGTTTTACCAGGTCAATTGATACAGACCGGTTCTCCTTCCTTCCGGCAAGGGACGGCAGTAGCACTGTTCTTGATCTGTGGATTGCTAGTACAGGTACTGGTTTTCTGTAAGACGGCCCAAATTCCTTCTTGTCCACAATTTTTTCCCTGACCAGATCCCCAATCTTTGGAATCCAGACAGGTCTTGCTGGGACAGGTGGTTTTCCTTCAGTGGTGGTTGGCTTTCCACTGGTGTTGCTTAGACTTCTTGTTTCATTTAAGTCCTGTAAAACAGCCAAACGATCTTTGATATCAAATGGTTTTTGTTCCACCAGTGAAGTGTGATGATCGAGATCTTCAACCAACATTCTAGTACCAAAAAGGATTTCATATGGAGTGATTCCACCCAGAGAATTTCTTGGCAGGTTATTAGGACTACGTTGGACATTTATTAGATGTTTGACCCACCCATAAACCGAACCTAATACCCTAGCTGTTATAGATTGCTTTATGTCACGTTTTTTTCTCTCCACAACTGAATTTCCCTCAGGATAGAATGGACTTGAAAATCGCAATGCAACGCCCAAGCTGGCCATGGCCTCCTTGTAAGCCCTAGAGCTAAGCGCAGGACCCTGGTCAGAATGTAGCATGCCGATTGCGTATGTGCCGATAAAGATTTGCAAATCTTTTATAACAGTTTGGGCATCAGCCGAGCGCTGAGGCCAAATCCAAATGAATCTTGTCCTAGTATTTGTGGGACCGCTTTTGTCCATTGGGACGCTTGAGCGTGGATAGTCTAATGCTATCTAACAATGGTGTCTGTACTGGGCTGGCTTCACTGTAGTCAGGAATCTTGTGGTGTTCAAAGCTGTGGTATGTGTAACAGTCATCGCAATTAATTCCGAATTCGTATACGTGAGCTTTCATCCCTGGCCACCAGTACATCTCTTCTAATTTTATTAAAGATTTAGGGCCATATGTAGGTGGCCAAATTTACCGACCAGTATTTGGAGTTTGAGATGTAGGGGTCCTAAAAATTACCGATTTGGTAAATTTACAGTTTCGGTAAATTACCGAATCGGTAAATTTACCGAATCTGTAATCTGAGATGTAGGTGGCACTGTAAACAGTGCCACAGGGCCCTAAGGATTCGTTATTTACCACCAACTTTTAGTTGGTGGTAAATAACAAATACCTGTGTATATGTAAATCTGTGCATGTACACCTGTGCCATGTCCCAAAGGGCATGTATGTGTGTCACATGGCACACAAGCACTGATCAGGGGCACAACAGGGTGTCAAAGTGACACCCTGCCACCCTTGACTATTCGGTAATTTTACCGAATCGGTATTTACCGATTCGGTAATTGCATTGATTTCTATGGGCCTCAAGGCCCATAGGAATCAATGCAATTACAGAATCGGTAAATACCGATTCGGTAATTACCGAATCTTAACGATTCGGTAATTTTTACCGAATATTTATCTATATAGCATTTACCGATTTGTATATACCGAATCTGTAAAATTCGGTATTTATGATTCGGTAAATACCATTTACCTACATGAGGCCCTTAGAGATCCCTTGACCCTCTCCCATACGTGCTTAATGAATCAGAGCACCTCTGCGGTTCCTGTTTGGAATTACCCTATCCCCCACTCCAGGGATTCAAGCAAAAGGAACAGAGTTTGCATCAATTATGTATGTATATTTGAGTGGATAATTTAGAGGTCCGCTACCTTTTCGAACGAGTGATTGCAGCTACGGAAGCCGTTTGCACAGCTGCCTTCGCGGCTTCATCAGCCAATGAATTCCCTTCAACGTGAACGCCATCACGCTGATGACTGATGTATGGATCACGTGAGTCTTTTGTAGTTCTTTCTGCAAAAGAACTACTTGTTCTCAAAGCATCTTATGCTTGATTGTGCCACCTTTTGCGTCTTTAAAACCATTTTGAATCCAGTTCTGCAAGTATTCATTGTAAGATTGAACGCAGTAATACGAATCGCACACTATGAGTGTGGCGAATTCGCGATCGGTATTTTCCAGCGCCATCTTGAAAGCCTGTAGTTCAGCTCGCTGAGCTGTACAGTCTCCTAAAGATTGAGATTTTGTGATCGCACCAGCAACCTTTAACAATTGTGCACGTAGTACTATAAGCTTGTTTACCCCTAATTGCGGGCTATGCTGATCCGTCTGTATGTATTATACAGCTGTAATGTTCTAGAGGTAGAATTTCAGTAGGCAGAGGACATTCTTGTTCGTATTGGAGACATTTTTGTGTTTTCAAGTAAGGGTCAAAAATGTATTCAACGTCTGTCGCAGCAAGAGAATTAACCCATTGTATCCATCTTGGATGTAGAGCTCTTGCATTTGGAATGCTTGCCTTCGTTACCGCCTCTAAGGCAGGTACAGGTGTAACAACTTTAATGCATTTACCCTGTGCGAGGGCTCTCTCCTTTGCTACTGCAGTTTGAACCGCTGTCAGAATTTTTTCTGTTGAAGTGAATTTTATTTCAACTTGTGTGTACAAGTGTGACTTGTAAGCTATTGGTACCTTTTCACCTTCATTAAAGGTTAGGTATGTGAATCCGCATCTCCCTGGGATGATTCGGATTACAAAGTTGCGTACATTGTCGCGTGTTTGTAAATGTGTTGTTGCCAACATGTCTGTTTGTACTGAATGCAAAATTTCTGTGTTTTTTTTAGTCCAATTATTAGGTTTTAAATAAGTTTTATTAGTCCGTAGCAGGGCCAGACTGGCTACCGGGCATTTTGACATTCTACAGAGCTGCGGGCTGATTTCGTTGATGGGGACCTGCGTGTGCAAAACGAAATTAGTTTTGCATTGTTGATTTCGAAGCACACGCAGGTCTCCATCTACGAAATTAGTCCCCACCGCAGTGACATCAGCCCCGAGCTCTGCAGAATGCCAAAATGCCCGGTAGCCAGTCTGGCCCTGGTTCGTAGAGAGATTTAACCCTTTCTACGTAATTCAGAATGTAAGTTCTTCCGAAGTTTAGGAATCCTAGAATTGACTGTAAGTTTTTCAGCGTTTTTGGAGGTTGGAGCAGCTCACATTCTTCTATAAAGTTGGCTGCTAGGCTTTTGCCTTCACTTGAAAGTTCATATCACAAGAATAGGACGTTGAGATGGGCAATTCTTGATTTTTTAAAGTTGAATTCATACCCTTCAGAGGCGAATCCAAGTATTATGGTGTTCACCCTGTTCAAGTGCCTGTCCAAATCATCATCTGTAAGATAGATGTCATCGACATAAGATAATGCCTCATTATCATACGTTTGTAGTAACTCTGTTACTCTGGCTGAAAATAAACCCAGACTATTCTTGAATCCTTGGGGGGGGGGGGGGGGCGGCAAAATTGACGCTGTGTCCCCATGATTGAGAAAGCGATCAAGTACCTGCTTTCAGGTGCAATATTTTGACAGAGGAAACCGTTTGAAATGTCTAATGTCATTTTGTATTTTTTGCGAATGATGTTATTCATCAGTGCTGCACTGTGTGCATTTTGTACTGCAAAAGTTTTGCAACAAGAGTTTAAATGACTGTAATCCAAAACTAGACGATATGATTCATCTGGTTTGGAGGCAGGAAACAAAGGATTGTTCATGGACGAGGTGCATGTTTCAATCACGCTGCTTTACTGGGTACTGCCTCTGAGCAGTTGGTTGATTTTCTAACTGTATTTTATGATGAGTAGAGTCCTCATCCCATCCCACATGATTTTTATATAATGCTGGAGCCTGGGCCACATTTTCTGGCATAGGTGTCTTTTTTATGAATAGGAATATGGTTCGAGAAGGCTGGCATAATGATTTCTTCGCCATGTGGGCACACCCTGACAAATTCAGGTGGCCAGTCTTTTTCAGCCAAAAGAATGTCATAACCCTTGGATAGTTTTTCCCAAAAGAGTGCTTTTATTTTTCTAGTAATGTCCCCCTCTATCCGGAGTGTTATTTCATATAACTTATGGGGTACACTAACCCTGGTGTCGGCAGTTTCAACCTGAATGCATTCATTCAGATCCACTGTCTCCAGATGATCTTTTAGGATCCTGCGAGCTATGGCGACCTCTGCTGCGCTATCCAGCATTGTCTGGGCCCACTCCCCATTCTTGAGTTGTGTCCTCAAGATCCTCGGCATGTCTGATTTTAATACTTGCTACCTTCTTTTTGAGAATTTCAGTTTTCTTATTTTTTGGAAGGTGTTGATCGTCTTTGGACTTCACCCGTTCTTCTTTGTGTTCTGATCGTCCTCTTCTTTCGGATATCTGCAAGGAAGTCTAAAAGGTAAGAGAGGATCGTGTATCAGTTTCTTGATATCTATCAGGTTTTCTTAAATTATCCCTATTTCTAAGGTTATGCCTCTTTTCAGAGTGCTCCTTTTGAGGAGATCTACCTCTGAACTGAGAGCGCTTCTCTTTAGGAAGTGACTGTCTACTATGTTCACATTTCTCTTTAGGAGTAGTTAGATTGTTTTTGATAAAAACTTTTTCAGGATTTCTGTTAATTCGGGCTTTACAGGTTTCCCTCCCAAACTATCTCTTCCTAGTTCTTCATAGGATTTTTTTTAATATTTCTGGCAAGTGCATACGGTTGCTCAGTAATATTGAGTTCTTTTAATTTTTGGTGGATTCCCACGGATGCTGCTTCACCTTTAATGTTATCTAATAAAATAGCTGAGACTTGTTTGAAATCTTTCAGTAATTTCATACCAAGATTCAAGGTTGGTTCTGGACCATATTCATTTTGAATCTGTCTCAGAACGCCTGGTATCACCGCCATAGACAGGACACCATGTGTATTTGTGTAAATTGAAGCAAAGACTGTACCCCAAGTATCACAGTCCGCCACGTGTGGTGCAATCCCCTTTGGTAAACAGATTGTTAGAATCCTGTGTTTCTCATGAGATGTACTATTGGGAAATACTGCCTCTTTTTGAGTAATTTGCTGGGCTAACCAAAATGGAATTTGTTCTCTTTTTGCGGGCAACTTACCGATGACTGACTGTGTAGTCTGAGGTGTGATTTTGTTTGTGTTCCCCTGATGAGGGGTGTGCTGTGGAAATCCTATAGCAGGTTGGACTGTTAGGGCTCGATTCACAGAATGAACTTAAGACTCAAGCCTAAACTTACTACTATTTAGGTATTCACAGAATGCACTTACTACTTTTGGCATTCACAGAATAAACTTACTATTTTTGGTATTCACAGAAGTTAGGATTTTGTCTTAACTTTGTCTTAAGACAAACTTAAGACAGACTTAAGATAGACTTAAGACAAAGTTAAGACAAAATCCAAACTTAAGTCTGTCTTAAGTCTGTCTTAAGTTTGTCTTAAGTCTGTCTTAATTTTGTCTTAAGACAAACTTAAGACAATATCCTAACTTCTGTGAATACCAAAAGTAGTAAGTTAATTCTGTTAATACCAAAAGTAGTAAGTGCATTCTGTGAGTGCCAAAAGTAGTAAGTGCATTCTGTGAATAACAAAATAGTAGTAAGTTTAGGATTGAGTCTTAAGTTCATTCTGTGAATTGGGCCCTTAGAATCCGCATGACATATTGTACCAATTGTCTATGTATTTTGATTAACTGTTTTAGCTGAGCTAACAGTTCTACATCTGTCATTTGTTCTATGGCAGGATGTGGTGTATAGATGGCTAGTACCGGCCATGTTGCTCCTGGTCTGCATAGTGGACCGAGCCTGGTAATGTGATTTTGATGTGGTAGGGCACCTTTAAACCAGAGCTGATGCTCTTGGTAAGTTAGTGGAATTTCAATGTCCTCAAAAGGAACGTATTACGCTGGATGTTCCTCTATTTTATAGTAGTGGAACACATGTGTTGTTTGATTTGGAAAGACAATCCATGAATAGAATACCTCTGTCTGCCGATATTCGTGTGCCTCTATGACAAATATGACTCTACCAACCTTTGCTGATAGGCCATTTTTTATAAGCTTTATAGCTATGGTTTTCCTTATATTTATTGGGATGATTATAGCATCATCGTAGGCTTCACTAAAGCCTGTTGTGTCAAGACCTGGTTGGTCTGCTGCTGCAGCTCCACTGGTCTTGTTGTTGTCGTTATTCGACATTGTTTAATGAAAGTCTGCAGAGCAAGTTTCACGGAAACAAAGATTAGGTGTACAATATTTTGGAACACTGTTTCCTTGAACGTTGAACTAACCAAAAACCAATACATAGGATTTTCGTCCCACTCAGTTATGGCGGAAATTATCCTTTCACCCACTCCAGACGTCTATTGGAGTTTTTTTATGGGAGAATGGGGTCTGTGTGTAAAGCACGACTGAGTTACTCTAGTATCTAGCGTTAAATTATTAGGTTACTAAATGTTGGGCGCCATGTAGTGTAGTTCCTATATTCCCAATAGGCGGTGTGCATTGGAATAATACTACATCCTATAGATTAGACTTAGGACTGAGGTCTACTAGGTCTCTATCGAATATATTAGACTTAATTGTGAATGCCAGCTAGCTCAGAGGTCACTAGAAACTTTCTCGAATTCACAAGAAGGGATTCGTTTCTGAAAACCGCATAAACATGACAACTTTGTTTCCCCAAGATAAAACTGATCTTCAGAGTCGTGGAAACAATAGATAGATATTTTACTCAGTCAATCGTGCATGCTTCATTTCACCAGAGGTGCAGAGATATAGATAGATGGGAGTTTTTAATAAAAAGGTTTTATTGAACAGTCTTCTTTCTCAAGCAAAAGAAATGTACTGCTACAATCGTAATACTGGTTGCAAAGTATAATGTGTACAGTAAGTAGGATAAAATAATACTGTAAAAGCATTGTAAGGTTCCTAAACCATAGATGAATACATACATAAATAACAGAGGCTAAAAGTACTCAACAGGTGCTTCTAAAATACACCTACCCCGATGTACCTAACCTAAGCTTAGTACGAGGGAAGAAGTAAGTGAGGTGTAGCATAAATGTAGTATTCTTTTGCCAAGAATCTGTCCAAGATTTTTCTTAGGGTCTAATCAGCTCCGTACCTTAGTTTGGAATGAAGAAGGTCAGGCTCAGGAATCGATTTCCCAGCAACCCGCAAGGGTAGCATGGAAACACTGGAGCTGGATTTCTCGGTAGGAGAAAAGACAGCATCTCTTTCAGTGCATCTGTTGGAGGGTCGGCTTCCTTCGGCACTTGCTGCAGCAGGATGCGTTGGGCAAGTAGATAGTCGAACTGCTCCAAACCACCGTGTGTTTGCTAAGGCAAGTGTGGGCATATTTATACCTTGAAGCTGCCGAGTTTGACGTAAAGGTGGACATACTAACGTCATTAACCGCTTCAGCGCGGCGCAGATTCCTGCGCTGTGCTGAACGTTCCATTGGGCTTATGGAACCATGACGGAACGGTTCCGTCATGAGCACAGCTCAACCGACGCTCATGACGGAACCGTTCCGTCATGAGCATGGAAGGGGTTAAAGACTCTCAGTTCTTTGAAAACTCCACGAGTTCTTGGACAAGTCAGTTCTTGAGCAAGGGAAAGTCCCTGGCTGCTATAGCCAAGTTTTCCAAGAAATCGTTGTAGATTTTCGCAACTAGTGAAAGTAGCTCTGCTGTATTTGGACTGCATGAGCTTTGACTAAATATCGTTATGATTCTTATGCCTATATAAGGACATAGTGATTCATTCTTTTATAGAAGGGAATGAATTGGGAAATGTACAATAGTGTCCTAAAATGGTTCGCAACAGTTATGCCAGGAGGAAACACAGAGAATAGCACTTATGTATGGAAAGGACAGCATTCATGATCACTAAGGGTGAGAAAATTAAATACAGGTTTTAAGTACCAAAATGGACACTTAACTCTTCACCTTGATTTAGATCTTGTGCCCATAGTTTCCAGACTAATAATATAACTGGATTCCAGTCATTTCAGACTTTGGATTCTGCTCCCACCTCTTGATTTTTATTGCACTGTACCAATGGCATAAAACCATACTAGGCTGGCATTACTTTTCCGTTTCACCTGAAAATGTCCAGCCACAGGATATGCAGGGTTGTTATTTGATACAGCGCACATATGTTCTAAAACCATTTTTAGCTGTGTGTATCATGCTCCTCACATATCCTAGTCAACAGTGAAATGTTAGAACATCACTAAAACATTAGAGTTAAATGTAGGAAATTGTCTAATCTGTAATGCACATGAAGAATGAGGGCCAGTGATTTTGTGCTTGCTAAGATGCATCGAAGACAGTAAGAACCCACCATTCTAAATAAAATGATTACATTACACTTGTCCGATACCCTATGCTCACCCTCTTGTAGCTTGGCACAAGCAGTCAGGGTTATACTCAGGGCTCGAGTGTAAGTGTTGGCACAGAACCTGCCTTCACAACGCACTGCATTTGCCACAAAAGACTCCACACAACGTATGTATAAAAACACTTGTCTTTTTAGTACACACTCACATTGAAATGCAAGCGAGATACACATTGTATATACAGAAGTGTGGCTCAATGGTTAGAGCGGCAGACCCTGATGCAGAGGTCTAGCCCGGGACCAGGGTTCAATTCCCCGCCTCGGCGGGCCTTGGGCTCAAAAATTCCATGGACCTTATAATTCTCGCCTCGGTGCCTATTCCAATCATGGAGTCCCACTCTGCAACTCTGGGCAATAGCTTGCTTAATCTCCACAACGGCCCCCACAACGCTAAGGATGCCTGGCCTCCACCTTGGGGGTGCCCAGGAGTGGACACCTCACAGGGAAAGCCAGGATGGGTTCCACAGCGGTATTTGTACAAGCGCCTTGAGCCCCTTGCAGGTGAGTAGTGCGCTATACAAGTATCAATTTACAATTTACATTCAACAGTTATACTCAATTGTCGAACACCTCCATTGAAATCAAAATGAAAAACACATTGTATATACACTTCACAGTTATATGCAAATATTATAATTTCCCATGGCAGAAAGGTCAAACTGTCACTAGTCTCTGACTACGCCTCATGACCCAGCCCCTCAGTCTTGCAACTCCACCAGCCAATGATGCACGTTGCCCCTGATGGCACCCTGTTGACTAGACAGTCATACTCACCTACTTCGTTTTATCCATCAGGATTAGACCTCAGCGGAATCTTATGGAATTTTAATGAAATTCAGAGGAATACAACTCTGCCAATTCCACCCACCCCTACTCTGGAGGCTAATTTGCATTAGCCTCCAGCTGCACCCCTCTGAGTACTCAAGCCCTGAATAAGGGGTGAAAACTGCTCCTGGAGCTGAGACAGTGGCCTGAGTGTGGAGAGGTGTTTCTCGGGCCGGATGGGCATTTAAGCTGTGTACCGGATCTTAATTCACTTCAAAGGGATCTCTCCTGTCACAGGTTGATATCAGATGTCACCTGAACATGTCCCAGACTTTGTTCCTGCATTAGGCATGGACCAATTCCAGGGCGAGGACAGCTTTCCTCTGACTTATTTAGAGTAGCCACTGAGGAGGAGCTGTTATTTTCCTGGCCACACCGCAGGGTAATTATAATTAGGATCATATTTTTTGGATTACTTATATCTTTGGCGTTGCTTGATGGATCTTCATGAAACTTTCTCTCAAAAGATTGTTGTCGCAGTTCCTCACTGAAAAGTTTCAGGGGTATCCGTCAAGCTAGTGCTGTGAGCCCGGGACATCTCTTGCTAAGATCTGATTGGCTGCCACCACATCAACAATGTGTCAGTAGCCAGCTTAGGACTCTGGGTTCAGTCCTAAAATAAAGCAATAAAGAGACAAAGGGGCAGGAATAACTTGACCCCCTAGGTCAGGTGCTGTAGTCCCAGAGTGGTCAAAAATGTGTTCTTTTAATTTTCTGCACCTGAAAAAAGAATAAGGCTGGGAGGGCCATGGGCCTGGAGGGGGGCAATGCATTTTCTATTCAGGAGGTAGTGGGTGCATGGTCGCCCTCATCAACCCTCCCATCCCCCGGGCCTGATATTTTAATGAAGGGGAGGAGGACCATACAGCCTCCCTTCCAGAGTCTAAAGAAGCCCAGAAACCCCACCACTGGGGTGATATATTTAAAAAGGGAGAGGGGAGCATGACTTCCCTCCCCAAGCTTTAAGAGGCCCCAGGAAACTGAGATTTGGATGAAGAGGAAATAGGCTGCTCCTTCCCCCCCTTAGAACTTAAGGGGCCTCAGGGACTCCATCCAGGGGGCAGTAGTAAACTTAATAGGGGAGGGGGCCACGTGGCCCCCCTCCACGAGCCTTAGAAGCCCCCGGAGACTCTATTCCCTTGTGTCCACCTCAATTACTCTTCCCTAGGGAGCTCACCCCTGGGACAAGTTGTTTCTTGCCTACATCAGTGCGGGGAGGGAAACACATACTTGCTGGTAGAAGCATTTTTAAATCTCTTGCCAGGCAGGAGGAAACATGACTTCCCTGGCAACAGGAGCAAGGGCAGTGAAGGCATGTCTACTCCCACCCAGCTGAAGATTTAAAAACACTCCCGCTGGGTGGGAGCAGACTTCTGTTTCGCCGCCCTTGCTTTTGCGGCCAGGGAAACAGGTACTGCTCCCATCCAGCGGGATCAAGCATAAACAACTGTAGCACCATGCGGGGAGCCGGCTATAGCATAGGGTATTGCTGCTCTCCCAATGGCGCCCAACTTGTGATCTGTCGGTTCCTCAGCTGGGATGGAGTCCTAGGGCCCAAGAAGGCTTGGGTGGGAAGCCACCCACACCCTCCCCATAGTAATGCAATTCAGCACGAGGGAATGCGGTCCCGGAGCGTAGTAAGACTCAGGGAGAGGGGTTGAGTGGCTCTCTCCCCCTTTTCTATTGCATTTGGCCCCAGAGGATGGGGTCTCTGGGGCCTACTAAGGCTCAGGAATGGGAGCCTAGTACTCTTCACCTTAATAAGAGAATTTGACCCCAGAGGATTGGGTCCCCGGGGCCTATAAAGGCTCTGGAGAGGGAGGGTTTGCACACCCCTCACCTATATTGAAGAAATGGCCCTAGGGGATGGATTTCCCAGGGTCATTAATGTACTGGGGAGGGGGTCCCTTTAAATGCCCCTGGGTTCAGGTCCTTGGGCCCCTTGTCGCTCTGTAAGGGGAGGTACATGCCCCCTACCATTTACAAATGTCATTTGTCTAAACAGATGACTCAGCACCTACTAGCAGTGAAAGTTTCCGATAGTATACAATTCAATAAGACAATGTTTCAAAGATTAAATCACAACTAAATCATACATTGCACAGACTTCATCTCAATTTTCCTAAAAATAGATTTCTCTATTCGCAATCTCTTTTTTATAAACCTTCTTTTATTTTGTCATAGCCTTTAGCGTAGCCAACATGTTTGATCCCGAACCTGGACGTATTGAGGGTTTGAGGCAGATGTTTCCTCTAGGACACCCACTAGTCGCGCCATCTAGAACCGAACACTGCCAAGAAACTGGGAGTAAGCTAATCTCCAAAGGACCCTTAATATGAGTCTCACATTCCTGATCACACAAGATCTTTTTCAATAGTATATTTGATATGTTGTCGATAGGTGGCAGTGACAAATGAGATGAGAGGGCGTGGGAAAAAAAGCAGAGTTAAACAAAACGTTATATGTCCTTCCTCTGTAAGCATATGTGAGTGAGTCTACCATTGCATGTGAGAAGAGCACTGTAATGATCCTGTGACTATCGTAAGCCACTCATGGCATGTTGTGGTGAAATTCAAAAGTCAAACTAATAAATATTAAATATATTACCTAGTGGAGGTTGCCACTAGGTAGTTATAGATAGCATTACTTTTCCATTGGAAAAAAATGTTTGTGCTGCTAATAGCTTTGGTACAGTTTGACTAATCTCTACAAAACCTTCCAAAATGGTGCTAATGTTTGCCTACTTTGTGCATGGAGGGTTTCGGGGTAATCCATAAAGTGGGGGCTGAGAAATAAGGGAGGTCCCACACACAAAATCCCCATGCATTTTCCATATACTTTTTTAGACTAGGCCACAGAAAAAGTAGAAAGCAAAATTAGGACACATTTTAAAGATCTTTCTCTTCTATTTTATTAAAACATTCTAACATGCAGAGTGAAACAAACTTTAAACCAGTTAACTTCCTGATGACCAGCAGCTATACCACAGTGCAGAGCTACTAGAGTGCTAGCATTCTGAATTTGTGCCACAAGTGTGGCAGATCTGAAAGCCATCTTGATGTAATTAAAGTGAAAGCATTTTCTACTGAGAATATTGCAGTAAATGGGGAAATTAAGGCGCTTCGGGCCATATGTATCAAGATACCCATTTGCGATTCTCAAATAGCGATTTTTAAGAAATCGCTATTTGAGAATCGCAAATGGGTATGTATGTACAAAATCGCATTTTTTTTCCGATTCCTTATAATTCCTTAATTGCGATTAGCAAATTGCGAATCGCAATTAAAGAATACTTTCCCATTCATTTCTATGTGCCAGGAGGTTCATAGTTATGAATGGGAAGTTATTCTCAATTTGCGATTCGCAATTTGCGAATCGCAAATTGAGAATGATTTCAAGGGTTCAGGGGTGTACAAAGGACACCCTGTTGCAACCCTGAAATATGCATGGGTGCACATGTGGCGCACATACATGCCCTAAGGGCATGTATGTGCGTCACATGGCACTTTGAAAAATGCTAAAATTTGCACTTTTCAAGGAATTCGCACCTTACCACCAACTAGAAGTTGGTGGTAATTTGCGATTCCTTATGGGCATTTTGCTAATTTTTTTTGCTACATACTTTGCATTTAAGGAATCACAAAATATGCGATTCCTTAAATGCAATTGCAAAATAAGGAATCGCAAATTTTGCGATTCCTTATTTTGCACCAAATGTTTCTTAATACATTCCATTTAGAAAATTCGCATTCGCAAAGGCCGAAATTCTGCGAATTCCGGCCTTTGCAAATGCGAATTTGCTTGATACATATGGCCCTTCATAACTAAAAAGTTTCCTAAGAAGGCCATCAGAGACAAAAGAGCCCACATGTAGCACACAAACGCAGCCCAAATATAGCCAAGACACAGCAGTGTTCAAAATGCCTTTTTTTCCTTGCAGTATTATATAGCGTGGACTCTACCAAAAGGTATTGGAGTGTTTTAAATGAGCATCTGTTACATTACATAAGGACGCATTCATTTTGGTTTTAGGCATAGGGAGATTTAGGGCCAGATGTAGGTAAATCCATTTTACCGATTTTTAAATACCGAATTTTACCGATTTTTACCGAATCGGTATTTAAAAATCGGAAAATGACATGTAGGTAAAAAATCGGTAAAATTTACCGATTCGGTAAAAGTCGGTAACGGATGATCTGTATATACCGATCGGTATTACCGATCGGTATGTACCGATCGGCATTTACCGATCGGCATATCCAATGCATTCCTATGGGCCTTTTGGCCCATAGGAATGCATTGGAAATACCTATCTGTAATACCGATCGGCAAATACCGATCGGTAATACCGATCGGGAAATACAGATCGGTATTACAAACAAACGTGCAGCAAACAAAAGTGAAACTGAACACAACAGCCAATCAGGTGCAACCACCCTCCCCCTTCCTCCCAGGAAGTGCCTGCCCAGCCAGCTGCAACTCATTAGAAAGTTCTGGAGACAGGCAGAGCAGAGCACACAGAGAGAGGAGCAGGGGGAGAGTTGTTTGTGTTTAAAACCCAGGAATAATGTCAAGCAGCAGTGAGAGAAAGAGAAAAATTAAGTTCAGCAACACTGAGCTTCAACTCCTAGTTGAGGAGGTGGTCAGGGTGCACACCCAACTATTTGGGCAGCTGTCCCTCACCATGGCTGAGTCAGCTAAGCGAAAGCTGTGGCTGCACATAGTGGAAAGGGTAAATGCAGTGGGAGTCACCAGCAGGAGCATGGAGGATTTAAAGAAAAGATTTTATGACCTCAGGAGCCAAACCAAGAGGAAGCTTGCAGAGCTGCATAAACAGGCTGGTGTCACTGGAGGAGGCAGGAATCCAGCACCCCCCCTGACTGAGCTGGAGGAGTTGGTGGCGTCTACCATCGAGCCAGACAGTGTGGTGGGACTGGGAGCAGTGGACAGCTCAGCCCGAGCCAAATCAAAAGGTAAGATGCATGCGCAGCACAACACCCCATACCAAGCAGCATCCCTTAAACCTCTGAGCACAGGCCAAGCCCAGTCCAGTACTGCTAGCACTATACAGGAGCAATGCATAATGGGAAATGTAGTCTGCTAATATTAGACCATGTATAACTGAACAGACATCAGCAAGGCAGTGAAAGTATTGCAGATTCATGAAAGTTAAATGTGTAAAGATTTATTCATAGTCACTGTGACACAGTAACAATCAATGTACATACGCTTATTTACACCTAGGGGCACCATCAGCCAAGCAAGGCACATCGACACCAGGGACTGCAGCAGCGAGGGAGGAGAGAGAGGAGGCAGGGCCAAGCCATGTGCAACCATCGCAAGATGAGGAGGACACAAGTGGCATTGCACAGGAGGAGGAGACAGGCCTCACCCCGACCTTCCACACTCCCCACACCTGTCACAATCACCTGCATTGGTATTCTCACCGGAGACTTCCCCAGTAATGCAACAGGCTGCACCTGCAACACCACCAGCCAGGAGGCGACTCGTGGCCACACTGCCCTTGATGGAGGCAGCATTAGATCAGGCTGAGCAAACTCCACCTATGCCTCATGCTGCACTGCAGGCAAACACTCATGAAGACACCATGCACAGACGTCGCCCCATGCCCAGCACTGCAGGAGGCACTGGAGAAGGCACTGTCTTCCGGGGGCTGGAGGGAAGCATGGTGCGCATCCAGCGCATGCAGGGCAGATCCATCCAGGCCTGCCACCGGCAATTCCGTGCTCTCAATCAAACTGTAGGAGAGATGGGGAAGGGCATTAATGATATAGCCAATTGCAGCAGGGACATGGTAAAATCAAATGACAACCTAGCTGCTGGTATTACGTCTGCTATCACGCAGCTGTGCGATAAGATGGACCACATCGAGAACGCAAGGCGCAGGGACACCCGCGCTACCAACAGGGCGCTGAATCGCCTTGCCACTGCCACTGCACAGCTATGCAGGAGAGGAAACAATATGCAGGAAAGCCTAACACAAAATACAGCAGAGGTCACAAGGGGCATAGCCAAAATAACCAGTGCCCTAGAGGCAATGATGATCACTAATGCTGCTCACAATCCTGCCCTGGATGTGGCTGAAGGAGAGGACAGTAGTAGCCGCAGCAGCTTGGGTAGTGCTGTGGTGCCTGCTCGTAGGAGCCGGAGGCGCCCAGCTGAGCCTTCAAGCCTGGAGGAAGGCAGTGGGGATAATCCCAGTGTGTCTGGGAAGCGGCAGAGAAAGTGACTCTCCAAGTTTGGGTGAAGTAACCCTGGACATGTTGTCCCCACCTTTGTACATTTTAATTTGTTGCACCTAAGTGCTGTAAGTTCGTGCCAACAGATAAATACTTTACTTCCATTCACAACCTGTCTGTGTGTCATTACTTACTCAGAAATAGTTGCTTGTTATTTCCTCACGCCTGTATCTCCCATCACTTGGTGTTGTGACTCCAGCAGGTTGTATGTCAGGCACGGCATTGTCGTCGTCATGGTCCTCGTACTCTTCCAACTCCTCCTCTGTACCCTTTTTCACAGCCAAGTTGTGCAACATGGCACAGGCAGCTATGATTTTGCAGCATGTTGTGGGGGTATACTGCCTTGCGCCTCCACTCTTGTGAAGGCATCTAAATCGGCTCTTCCAGATGCCAAATGTCCGTTCTACCACATTCCTTGTACTTTTATGTGCCCGGTTATACCTCCTTTGGCTGGGTGTGGAGGGGTTGAGGTAGAGAGTGAGAATAAAAGAACGTAGGGCATATGCACTGTCTCCTAAAAGGGAAATGGGAATACATTACTCACATGTATACTTGTAAACTCACTGCAATATGTGTGAATGCTGTCGCAGACTCTGTCTTACCTAGGAGGTATCCTTCGCCAAATTCCCCTGCTGACAGCCGTTCATAGATGCCGCTGTTCTGAAATATATAGGAGTCATGTGTACTTCCAGGGAATTTAGCTACAAGGTCTGTGATGACGTACTTTGCATCGCAAATCACCTGGACGTTGATGGTGTGGCTTGACTTCCTATTGCGGTAAATGTATTCTGTGGCAGCAGGGGGACAAATGGGGATGTGTGTCCCATCAATGCATCCGATGATATGGGGAAATCTTGCCATCTGGTAGAAGTCTGATTTTGTTTGTACCAGTTCAGCATGGGTGGATGGAAATGAAATATAATGCTCCATCCTGTGCAACATGGCGTCAAGGAATTTGTGAAAAAACCTTGAGAGGCTGCTCTGGGTCACCCCTCCCGCCACAGCAACCACGCTCTGGTAGCTCCCTGACGCCAGCAGGTGGAGGCTGCACAGCACCTGTACATGTGCTGGTATTGCATGTGCCCTTGGGGTGGGGTGCTCCAACAGTGGTTTAAGGTCCCTGATGAGCTCCATGATGGTTACTGGAGCCAACCTGTACCTTTGTACTATCTCCTCCTCTGTCAGCATGAACAGGGTGACCCTCTGCCTGTAGACCTGCTCCTGTCTCAGCCATTCCCTCTCTCCTTCCTCCCGTAGCCGTAGACGTCTTGCTATTACATAGAATGCCGCCATTGTGCAAACTGAATTGCATTTTGGGTCCTTTTTTATAGGCTCCACCTGGTTACCACCTGATTTGAATCCATGGTAAATTCCGACTCTCAAATACCGATTTTGAGGCAAAATCGGTATTTCTGGGCCTCCCTACATCTCAATTTTCAATTTTACCTAATCTTATTTACCGATCGGTAACATTTCCGATCGGTAACATTACAGATCTGTGACATTACCGATCGGTAACATTACCGATCGGTAACATTACCGATCTGTGACATTACCGATCGGTAACATTACCGATCGGTGACATTACCGATCGGTGACATTACCGATCGGTAACATTACCGCTAGGTAACATTACCGCTAGGTAACATTCCATTATCGGTATTTTACTGCTCGGTAAATATACAGATCGGTATAATTACCGATTCTGCCTATTTTTGGTCACCTACATATCGAACGCTCACTACCGATCGGAAACGGACGGAAATCGGTATTTTCGGCCGATTCCGATCGGTAACGGCCTACCTACATCTGGCCCTAAGTGATTTTCCAAGAACCACAGGATGTTAAGCCAATGCAGAAACTTGAACCTGGTACACCAGTTGCAAAATCTGCAGCTCCAGCCGTTACACCACATGGTGGCATTTCCCAAAATTAGGTCACGGAACAAGGAAAGGGTTCCATACCCTTATGATGGGATTTCAATACAATCTACCATGCGGTTTGTATACTATTTTGTAAATTTTACATCAATATAAGGTGCCACTTTTTAAAAGCTTTCCTAGCACGAACATTGCTACCTATGAACCAGAAGTTTTATATTTTAGTAATCTGGGTGATTTAATGGTCTGTAATGCTTTAGACAATGCGTGCAAGGAAATGTCTAACTCATCTGGAAAATATGAGTTATGAACCATTGAATGTTTTCTATCGATTGTTTTAGGCTGTATCAAAATAGGATTTTACTGTTTTTGTTTAATTATTGTTTTATTGCTGGTTCTTTTATGGTTTATCAGTTTTATAAACCAAATAAATATATTTGAAATGTAAATGTATTTCCATGCTTAAACCAGTAATCACATTCCCCATACACTGCATCATAGTCATTTGTATATTAGAATATCATTAACAAAATTATCGCCTCATATAAATATAACCTCAAAGGAGGTGTTAACTCATTAACAAATGGGACTCTGTCCCCTTTTTAAATGTAAAAATAAAAGTTTGTTTGGGAGTATTTAGGGGTCCAAGAGACTACTGCCAAATCTAATACAAACAAACAAAAAAGTATATATATTTTAAAACATCTTAGTTTCCTTTAAGTACAGTGCAGTACAATAAAGATGCATTTTAATAAAATGCAGTCACAAACATGGTGGTCTGATAAACCCAGTAGCTCATCATCCCTTTGATTGCATCCAATCCTACCAAGTAATAATTTGGGACCTACCAGATGAATATTGAATATTGATGAGGTAGGCCAGAGTGTGGCCCACTGCAATTCTAAATTTAGCAAACCAATCTATTAAGCATCAGGTCAGATCACAACATTCCTTTCCATGCTCAAAAGGCTGGTGGGTAATATGCAACCACTTTTTGCACATGGAAATGTTGTACATTAAGCCCTATATTTTTGCCAGACATTATTAAGGATCACAATATTGTTGTGCAGTGATTGGTATCTCTACTGAGGTGCTAAAGTGCTCGGATTAAAAACTGTGCTTGGCTCCTTTCTCAACAGTTGTTGTTCTTGCGACTCATTATGTCACTGCTGCTTCAGAAACCCGCGTGCACCTGCCAATGGAAATGGCTTGCACTCATTAAATCGTTTGCAATTATCCGTTCCATTAGTGCAGCATGGGGATAGCAGAAGGTGGTCTTGCTGTTTAACAGCTGTTATGTGGAACTAATATACAGAACTCACAGATTACAGCATAGTAGATGTACTCTCTCGCACACACAAACACGTGGCTACAGGCATATGAACAGTGGAGGGTACAGGGGGTATACAGTTTTAAACATTTACACACACAAACACACTCAACACGCACACATATACACACACACACACAGATATTTTATGCTTCTCTCAGTGTCTCTAGACGTGTGGCTTTTTTACTGCTTGTTTGCTTTTAGGGGCAGCATAGTGTCAGTGCAGTGTTATACAAAAGAGAAACAACTAGGGGCCTCATTTATGAAAAGTGACGCATCGTTGCTTGAAAACAGCGATGCGTCACTTTTCACTGCGCCCTCCTTGCGACACCAATGATGTGTCATATTTACATTATGACGCATCATTGCGCAAGGAGTTACAGATACGTCAGTATTTCTGACGTATCTGTATGGCGCAAAAGTGACGCATTGCTGGAGTGTGTCACGAAAGTGACACAACTCCAGCAATGCGTCCTTTCACATGGGGCAAGCCCCATGTGAAAGGGCCTGCATCAGTCTTACGCCTGCTGTGAGGCAGGCGTAAGAAATTGATGCATTTGTGTCCTAGAAGTGGCGCAGTGAAATCTCATAGATTTCACTGCGTCACTTCTACGACCCTTTCTTGCATCAATACGCCCCCTTGCATACATTGGGGCAGATTTATGTCGGACTTGCGCCACGTTTACGCCGCTGTTGCGTCACGCAACAGCGGCGTAAACGTGACTCATCCCTGCGACCCATTTAAAACGTGACGCATCTAGGCAGATGCGTCACGTTGTAAAGCCCTGCGCCACATGTGGGCGTTCCGGCACAGGGTGGGCGTTCCCAGGCAGGTGCGCCTTGCAAATGTGCCTGCGTGAAATCCACAAGATTTCACGCAGGCACTTTTAGGCCAATGCTGCGTCAAAACCCTGCGCCTGCTTGAGGCAGGCGTAAGGCTTGACGCAGCATTGGACAGATAGGGCCCCCAGAGCATTGCTGGAGCTGTGTCACACTTGCGACGCAACTCCAGCATTGCGCCGCCTTTACGGCACAGATGCGTGACGCATCTGTGCTTTTTTTGCCCCATGGTGCACCGCATTGTACATGCGGCGCACCATGGGTGGCGGAGTTGCGGCGCACAATAACTGGCGCATCCCCGATGCTTGTAAATCTGCCCCTTAATACCTGGCGCAGGTATAATGTGGCGCAGGGGTTTACAAAGTGACGCATCTACCTAGATGCGTCACTTTGTAAATGTGGTGCAACAAGGCGCATTTTTTACGCCACTGGTGAGTCACAAAAAGTGACGCACCAGCGGCGTAAAAGTGAAGCACGGCCTCATAAATGAGGCCCTAGGGGTTGTTGTAAATGGTGTAATTGTCTTTAACATAATTACTCATAATTACCACAAATGTACTCATAATTATATGAGAAGTGTAATTTCACACTTCGTGCTATTTCCTTAGTGCAAAATGAACACTTGCGTCCAAAATGGGCTTGGGGGTGCATTCTGCGCTAAGAAAATAGCACTTAATGCTACCAAAGATAAACAACAGTAGGCAGTAGCCTCTCTCTTGTGTCAATGTTCCTGTGGTATGATGTTTGCCCCAAATGACTCTTAATTACTCAACCTGAGGTTATCACTTATCACGTAATTTCGCACCACAAAGGTAATGAGAAATTACTCCGGCATAATTAACATTTCTCTCAGACCTAGAAAAAATTGAGCAGTGCCATATTTGAGCAAATTTTTGGCAGGTGATGTCATCGGCCACGGTTAATCTAAAAAGCTGTTTTAGGGACCCTAGGCATGGCTCACAGGCGAGCTACCAGAGCCGCATGTAAGATGTATTCCTGGCGCACAACCTCAAATTCAAAGTTTAATACCTGGTCACGGTCTGGTCCAGGGCTAATCCATATCAAATGTGTAAATATACAGCAATTTCACAACTCAGGCGATGGCATATCAGACGATGTACTGCTTGACCTTGGTTTGCATTGAATTGCATTTAGTTTTAAGATTTCATGCAATGCCAGGTCATGCTATTTCAGTAGCACTGACTTTCAATGAAAGCATTTAGGTGTTTGTTTTTCTCCAGAATCATTATGGCCCACTGCCATTTAACATGTGAGGATTTGCACTTTTGGCACTAAATAGTTTTTTGGGTGCAAATGCTGATCGGCGCTGCCCTTTGTGCACTCTCAAAAGTATAGGAAAACTGGGCAGAGATGGTTCTGCTGAACTCTGGCCATGTGTAAGACACGTTTATGGCTCGGTTTTACTAACTTTTTTGCATAGGGCAGTTTGAAAATCTGCAGAGCTGCCCTGCCATGAATGATAACATATTTTTACAGGTCTATATCTAAAAAAGTGTTTCACTCCAAAAATGTTATCAGACATGTTGACGCTAAAAAAAAAAAGCTGTTTGATGCAATGATGAGCGTTTTACAATGCAAAGTAGGGCCAGTGGTTTCTTGCATAAGAGGTGTGCTCGAGGTACATCCTCAAGCACAAGAATAACCAATGTAAAATTTTACATTTCGCTGACATCACCCGTTGCTCAGTTCCTCTGCTCTTTAGATGGTCAGTTCTGCCGGTTTATGGCCTTCGACATTTAGGGGCAAATGAATCTAAATGTCAAGCATGACATTTGACTGCTCTGGGAGACAGGGAGAAAGCAGGAAGGCACCACATATACTAAGATAAGGCATATTCCTGCTCTCCCCATGTGCTGGTGCATCGTAGGCACCCTTGTGCCAGTGCAAAGATGCCTGCATTAAAGGCATGTTGGAACCGACACTTGCTGGTTGGACGAAGGGATGCCCCAGCCAGGCAGAAGGCACTGCTCCCATCAAGGGTAGGTGATTACACACACTGACATCCCCTGCTCACCCTTGGGTAGCTTGGCACTGAGCAGTCAGGCGTCCTTCAAAAGCAATGTGTAAGGCAAGAGCACAGCACGCGCACACAATAAATGTTCCACAGGACACAAAGGAGAGACTTCACACTTGATGTCAAGAAATGTTGTTTATATTCAACACACACAAACAATGCAACATGGATATCATGGAATCTTGGCCATAAATTACAATATTACCAGCAGCACTGGTAATAGTGTGTAGATCAGATCTCGATAATATGCACAAATAGGAAAAGGCCTATTCTAATCCCCCATTGCATCCTTATGAAATGAAATCCAGTATTTGTAAAGCACGAACAATTAACCGAGGGCCGTTGGGAAGATTAAGTGATCTATTGCCCAGTGTCACATGGTGCTGCGCTTACCTGCCGCCGGTGATCGAAACATGAGCCCCTGTGGTCCAGAGTCAGACACCATGGCCGCTGCGCCACACCTCTTATGCAGAGCGACACATTGTCAGTACTGGGCTGACTCTCACAATCCAAATAATGCAATTTCCCATGGATATAGGGTGCACTCGAGGCTACAACAATATCAGTAATATGTAGATACGCAGAATTATAACACTTTTAGCAGCACCACAGGATGAGGAAACTATAGACCAATACCACCGACCAGTGTCATGAAGCATAGGTGGCTCACAGATGGTCACTCACACACAATCAAGCTCACTTTGCTTCCTAATGCAATGCGAAAGCTACCGGGCCGGCTGGGCACTTTCACACACATAAGCACCCATGTGGCTTATGTGCCACATGGGTGGGTGCTTCTGATACCAAGCAGGTCAATAGCTACCACTCCAGAGACCCTGAGGCACCACGACTCCTGTCACCCTCCAGTTCACTCCCACGATCCCAGACAGCAGCCCCTCCCGCTGGACACAAGGCCCCTCATGGCTGAGGTCACTCCTTCTCTGGCACTCCAGAACGTAGGTGGGAAAAGAGAGTAAGCAAAAACAAGAGGTAGTAGTAAACAAAAGGGGTCTTGGAGCTTTTCAGGAAGTTCATCTACAAGTTGCAAATCTGATACAGGCTAAGAGCAACAATAAGTTACAAACAGGGGTTCACCAGAGCCTTCTTGCACCAGCTCAGTTCTGCAAAGCACAGGGGGCGGGGGTGGGGGGGGGGTGTGATACAGTCTCTGCACCTGCTCCCTAACCTTCTCGAAAGGGTCACTTTGTCCTAGTCAAATCCTCTCAGTACTACCTGGCACCACAAAGTTTTCGGAAGGGCTAGATGAGAATAGTGCAGTTGGTCCACCGTGAAGGGGCCAGTTAGGGGACAAGCAGTAAATGGGGACCAAGACACAGGGGAGCCTCTCTGCTTCAGGAGGCACCCAGCCAGTTCTGCGTTGATTCGGGTTGTGCTCTGACAATCTGGGTACAGGCTCTTGATGAGATGAGTCGCACCAGACACTTCAGGTAACACACTAAGTAGAGTTGAAATGTTGTACCTCCCTAAGAATGAGGCACTAGGTTCTGCACACCTTGATACTGGTTACACCAGATGGTTCTGGTCTCACACACAGGCACAAGTTCAGGAATGCGTCATAAGGTAGAATGAGACTCTGCAATGGTTGCGACCCCCACCTCCGAGGGTCGCAACCTGTGAGTCGGACATCGCACCCAATGAGCATGCAATCGGCATGGTGCACAAGAGAAATGCGGCAATGAAGTGGGCCACTTTGGATATCACAACCGGTGAATCTGCTGACCACCAACAAGATGGTTACATCCCCTCGAAATCCCCAGTTCAAAGCTGTAGGGAAACGGAGTCTAGGCGACGGACTGCTGCGGAAGCCGGAAGTCAGAGTTGGAAGTCGGAGGAGGAGGAGGAGTCACATGCACGGGTACCGGGAGCCGGAGAGCCCGGAGGCTAGGAGTTGAAGCTTGAGCTCGAGCTTGGGCAGGCTTTAGGCTTACCGCCAGAACCGCTCGCTCGCCTGTATCCTTTCTCACCTTCACGCCAGCTGTGTGTAGCAGTGAGCTGCAGCTGTCTGAAGCTGCCAAGCAGTCTGGTGAGGCTTGAGTGGGTTTCTGCGGCATCGACATCACAGACCGAGCACCACACTCTCCCCCCACTGCCCCCCACTGGCTTACAAGGAAAGCAGCAGTGTGCACAAGGAGGCGGCAAACAGAGTTCTAGCTGTGTGTGACATCTGGCATAACAGCACCGACCACTGAAGACCAGTAAAGTGCCCGGTAAAGAGGTAAGAGCCCCCCTCCCCAAGGGGGGAAGCAGAAGCAGGTGAGAAGCAGCAGCACGCATACCAGCCCACATGCCAGCTGATGGTGACCACAGCAGAGACAGTGACTAATGGTGAGAAGCTGCTGGCGCTGGGGGTGGGTGTGAGGGGATCCAGATTTGGAAACCAACTTCCCTCCCCTAGACCTCGCAGGACAGATAGACCAAACTAAATACTCATTTATTCACTTCTCAGACTCATTCAATTAAGTTAACAAAACAAAAACGATTCAAACACCAAAACTTGTCAGAACTTGCCAAAGCAAACCCTCCACGGAACTCCCCCAAACTCACTGTTTAAACCTGCAATTCCGGTTCACAAGGTGAAAGGGCAACAACTCGCTATGAGGTCTGGAAGGACGAAGGGAGGAGAGAAAAAAGACAAAAAATGTTTAGCCAGTTCCAAAAAAGAAGCAGAAAAAAGATGGCTCCCGGCATTGGTCATGGAGGAAATCAGCACCCCACCTGGCTCCCCGCTGGGAGGAGCGACCCAAATAGTGACCCAAATAGAGCCAAGGCAGATAAACTGTGACAATCAGCACACGTTGGGAGCTTCATCCACGCTCACTTCTGTAACCCCTGGAAAGACAAGTACCATGTCTACCATCAGCAAAAAAGTCATCAAGTCAGACCCACAAGTATTCATGAAGGTGGCAAGAAAGGTACTTCATTGGCACCATCCAGGCACCATTCATGCCCAAACAGCAGCAAACGGGTGCTGATCACCGATTTTTTTTAAAGTGGCTGCAAAAACTATCAAGATTAACCAGGATCGCACTGAACTCAAATGCCCTGAATACTATAAACTCAGCAATGACATCACTGACACTCAAAGTGAGGTCGCCACAAATTCCCTCTGGGACAGAAGCTTCGGTAAGAGCCACAAGCAGTAAATAGAATAACTTTGGGGAAACGGAACCAGTCTCCTAAAATGTGATAAACAGTGAAGTCAAAGGCTCGCAATTTCACACAACCAAAGCTCTTCTAGAAACAGGACAAAGCTAGAAAATTAAAACTACCGAGGCATTAATACATCACCAAGCACCTGTTTCAGAATCACAACTGCACCAGGAAAAACAATTCGCACTCAGCCGCTACTGTAGCAATGAGGTTGTCCCAACATATGAGATGAGCTTAAATATCCTTAGTCCATTTGGAAACACACACACGCTAATGCCTACAGATGACTCGGACCCCGTCAAAATAAACACCAAGAAGCAAGAACAATTTTCCTCCGTGATTCGTCCCGGGAAGATCGGGCAGTGATTGGAACACTGCTTCAAAGTGGTCAGGATCTCTAGTTTTTCAACCAATATGATGACACGCCCTTCAAATTGAAAAACTTTGAAAATGTCCTAAGGGTGCAGCAGTCAGAGAAAAGGGAGAAACCAAGTGAGATTCCGGATTCACCGAATTTACCATCTCCGGATCTCCAACTACCACAGTAAGAGAAAGCCAGCTCACCACCAATTACAGTCTTGCCGCATCTGTTAAGTACTCTGAGCACCATCAGTAAAGCTATGATTTACCACGCAGATAAGATAGACACCAAAGAGGATCTTTTAAACACCCTAGATATTCACGTACAGGGGGTTGAACAAAAGTTGCAAAAACTTTAACGAAATGATCACGAGGGTGCAGCAAGATCGAGAAACATTTTATCAAATGTGTCACTGCCACTGCACTCAAATAATAGATCAATTAACTGTAGTCCCAGGTTTAATGTCTGAATTACTGGGGGTCATCAGGAACACCTCATCTAAGACCAACCCATCAGTCAACAAAATAGTAATTTTGAGGGAAGAGGATCAGGTTCGTCCTAGCCCTCTCAAGGAGCAAAATGAAAAAACACTGAAGACCAACTCTGCTCAAACACCGGGAAATATAAATAAACCACCATCAACAAACGTTTTAGGCAACATAGGCACCCTGACCATTCCCTCAACTGATAATAGCATCGAGTTACCAAAAGTAACAGCTCCACTATCCAAGCGGGAGAAAAAACGCTTGAGAAAGGCCAGAAATGGAAAAAAACAAGACAGGTACAGAATGTAACAAGCGCCATCAAGGAGCAAGATGCGACCCAAAGTGAAGACAATATAACATCTACAAACACTGAGGATGCCAGACCTGAGGCCAAAATGACCCTATCCACTAATAAGATTTCCACCTCAATAAGCCAAATTCAACCCATAACAGAACAATTGCAGCCAGTAAAGGTATACAGTATATTCAATCCCACCAAAAAGGAAAAGAAACGGTATCCAATAACCCAGGCCTTACAAACCCTGAAAACCACTCTCACATCGGGATATAATACGCCAGAAGCCACCACAAGCAGCGTAAAGGATGCCATCCCGCCTAAGGAGGGTGACCGCGAGGTCAGCAGCAACCTCGAAATAATAAACAACCACCGCTTGGGAAGCAGTGCAGCAACGACCACAAAGAACAATGCCACACATATCTAAAACATCACATGTAATGTTCAAAATCACTGCCTGATCTACACGGGACGAATCATGGAGGAAAATCAAATCGAAAAAAGTCAGGAAATCGAAAAAGTTGGACTTCATCCTCCACTATGTCTCAAGGGGAACTCCTTAACAGAAGCGTACTATTAAAACTATTTAAAGCACTTCTTCCTTGAGTCATATCGATACCGGCAACTTAGTAAGCATAGAGTTTAGGCTTAACCCCACCCAACCGGTCACAAAATTACAAGAGCAACTTTTTTTGACAATTCCATCATCGAGCAGATCTGGTTGCAGCAGGAGTCATTTGCAAAATGATGCATAGAAATAAAAAATCTAGCTCCCCCGTTATCCAAGCCTGCTACCACAACCAAATCCACCAGAGAGCATGCTGAGAGGCAACGAAAGGCCCGGATCAACATAGCACAACAAAGAATACAGCCCAAACTGGAAGGAAAATCACCATCACCTTCGCTCACCCCGAAGCAGTTAAGCACACTGGTCATAAGCAGTCAAACATAACCAGTATCATCGACAGAATGGCATGAATAAATTCAACTAGAGCAATAAAACCAGACAATGGTTGTAACATCAGCTCCTGGAATGTCAATGGCCTAAGCACAAAATTAGAAGATCCTGACTTCATGGAATTCATTGAACAGTACGACCTTCCTCTTTTTCAAGAGACATGGCAGACAAACCCTTCACCAATTGTGGGATATAAAGAATATCTAAATCCGGCTACAAGAGATTCAAAACACGGAAGAGCTAAAGGAGGCCTCTCTAATTTTGTCTCGACCTAGATCACATGGCAAGTTTCTGAAGTAGACCTCGACTCAACTTGGATGTCATGTTAGTCTGAATTTTGTAGAGTGCACGTTCACCGCATGGTTTCTTGGCGCTGTGTGCCGCTGGGGAACCCCTCCTGGCTTTCCCTGTGAGATGGTCCCTGTTGGGCATCCCCAAGGTGAAGCCAGGCATCCCCAGCAGCGAGGGGGCCGTTGTGGAGATTAAGCAAGCTATTGCCCAGAGTTGCAGCGTGGGACCCATGGTTAGAGAGGCACCGAGGCAAGATTTATCGAGCCCGCTGACATTGGTTCCGTACCCTGCCACGTCGGGAATTGAACCCTGGTCCCGGGCGACCTCTGCTTCTGGGTCTGCCGCCTCTAACCGGTGAGCCACACTTCTCCACATGTCATGCATCAAACTAGTGGCTTTGCCCTTCTTTACCCTGCTAATATTGAATGTCTACATCCACCCTTCACCTAGACAAAAGAGATCAAGTATTGAGATTTTAACATCAACAATAGCCACCCTCAAACTTGCTCACTCACATGCCAACATCATACTGTCATAAGATTTCAACATGAACCTATTTTAAGAAAGGTCAATAGGCCATACTCGATCCAACAAACGAGGTGATTCACATGGTGATAGATGTGCATCCATGCTGGAAGAACAGTGTCTTCCAGCATACACCAGGGATACGCAAAAAACAACCTTTGATTATACACTAACAGATCAGGACATTCTCCTATACATCTCACATTTCCAAATCAAAGAACGGACAGAAAGCGATCATGATCCCCAAACCTTCTCTTTGTTCAAAAGTATGGCAAACAGACAAAGCAATGTCCCTACAAACACAATGCTATAACTTGAAACGACTCACTTGGAAAAGGGAAAGCATCGGTGATATCATGGCCACATGCACTGCTCGTTTGGAGAGTTTTAAAGTCGAACCATCACTTATAAAGGTCTGGGTATTCTTCACTCATGATCTAAATAAGGAATTCACAAAACAAGGCAATGGCCGCAAAGTAGGAAGATCAGTGGGGGCAGCGTGGTTCACTACCAACCTAAGGAAACAAAAAAAAAGACTGAATAAACATTTAAGGCAACTACTAACCCGAGGTTCAGAATCTTCACAGGATATTTTTTCTTTAATATCAAAATTAAGAAAAAACCTAAAACGGGATATCAAGGGGGCTATAAAAGACTTTAGAGAATTTCTCTGGGCAAAGCGCCACTATGCCAGCAAAAAAAAGAGCCTCCAAGCTCTTCTGGGAAGTCATTACCCTGCTATCAAATGGCAAGAACAGCCATTTCAACTCGGAAATAATGGAGAACACCCGGAGAGCGCATATCGAACATACATACAACGCTATCGACATTGCAAATTATGGAGTCTCAAATGCAGGAACAGCCCACGACACAGTAAAGTCAGAACCATCAGATTTCAAACTGGAGATTTCACAAGAGTAGGTCCTTAACATCATAAGAAACTTAAGGCCTGAGGGAGCTCCAGGCCCCAACAGTTTGCCAAATGCATTATTTCGGCATGACCCCTCATTTTTGTCTGGTATCCATACTCCACTTTCCACACATGTGCTAGCATCAGGCACAATCCCTGAGTCCCAGCAAGGAAGCATCTTAAACCCAATATATATATCAGGTTCACGCTCGGAAGCTGCTAACTATAGAATGATAGCACTAATTGACGTTGAGATTTACGCTTCGAGTTTGCTGGTTGATCCAGAAGATTGGGTGAGCCTTACAAATTACGCAAAGTGGATTTCGGGTTAGAATGGGCACCCTTACCAACATCTCCACAGTTACACTCCTAGCCAAACAAGCATACGCAAAATCTCGTACTCTGAACGCGTGCTTCATCGATCTTAAAGCAGCATTCAATAAAGTACGAAGAGCAAGACTATCGGCCAAAGTACAAAATTGGGGGGCACCAACCAAACTTCTGGAGGCAATAATCAACCTCTACTCAGTCACGTGGGTGCAAGTAAGGATAGGAGATGGGCGCAGTATAACAAGCACGATTCTAACAAAAAACGGATTAAAACAGGGGTGCATGTTGGCCACCTGCCTATTTAACATCTACCATGCCGAACTTGAGAAACATCTCCAATAAGCTCGAACTGACCCCCCAAAACTGGGTAATACGCCTATCACCAGCCTCCAATATGCAGACAATATTGTTCTTCTATCACAAACACCGATAGGTCTGTAGCAATCAATGACCCAACTAGGAGCATATACGATCACTACTCAATTAACAATAAATCTCATGAAAACCAAGGTGCTATGCTTTTCTAAACATCAGAAAATAGGGTCAAAAGATAAATTCATCTGGAATCCAGATGACAAACCAATATCCCAGGTGAACTCATACAAATATCTAGGGTTTCAACTTGATCACAATCTTAACCTTAACCAACAGCTGGACCAAGGGAAAATGAAAGCAAAACAACTCCACTACGCCTGTAAAACTCTAGAGAGGAAGTCAAAAGGCTGTTCAACCGGTCACCTGCTAAAGGTAAATGCAGCAAAATGTATTCCAACTATATCATACGGGTCAGAATTGATGAACACAAAAGATGCGGCCACCTTAAACAAAGCGCAGTCAAGTCTCTTCAAGAGTCTGTTCTTAATCCAGCAGCACATCTCCCAGTCACAGATTCGACTGGAATATGGGCTTAAAAACCAGAAACCAGCCTGACAAGGTGCGGTGGCTAAATATTACTGGCAGATGAGGCAAGCAGAGGAAAATACTGTAGCTCACTCTTGCTGGGCAGAAACTGAAAAGCAAGCAAGTATTAAAAGAATCACTCGCAGACCTATATTTTGATTTGTTTTATTTATTTATTGTTCAGTTAATTAAAACCATAACAATATTACAAACACTAATTTTTAAAAAAGAGCAAATCGCATAAAAGTTACATATCTCCAAAAACATCTTAAAATTCTCGCAGCCCTATACCTCGAAGAGGCCGGGCAAACAATTACCTCTTTCTCCATGTTCAAAGGTTTTGTGAACATTGCAACCAAACGAAGTTCTCTGTTAATGGATAAAATTGCCTTTGCGAAAAAAAAAAAACATGCATGGGCAGTGATTCAATCTTATCAGACACTGAAACCACAACAATATTTGTCAGAACACTTCTCACATCATAAAAAGCACTATCTGACGATGTTATGGTTGGAGTCATTCGCCACGAAGGATTTGACCCCCAAGTGTATATGGTAGACGAAAGATTGCCAATTGTGTGGATAGGGAGAAGAGACATTATTACACCTCCTATGTATCTGCCCCTCGCTTTTAGAAACTCGGAAAATTGTTATTTACAAGATTTTCAGGAAAAATCAATTAAGGACATGCAGAGCAGCTGTCATTCAATGCCTTGGAGCCTTGTCAATCCAACTGTCCTGCAAAACCATTACGTTTTGGGAAATGGCAGCCAAAGAACTAGATAATACACAAGAATTAACTTGAGTGGCTCTGACAAGACTGCGAGGGCTCTCCTCATCCACTCATGCTCTATTTTCTGATTTCTCTTCAATGAATATCCTAGCAACGTTTACACTGCACTGATTATAAATTTAATATTTCTTATTTCAACTGTTGATGAGGACTGAGTCATGACGACGTGTTTTTATCCCTTGCATCTTTCAAATCACCATATTTAAATCATTGTGTATAACGTGCTTTTACAATCTTTTACGATTTTTATGATTTTTACGAAATCAAATATAAGTATTATTGACACCAACAAGATGCTTATGCATGCTGAGGTCCCTATAGCAAGTGGTGCCACTTCACAGTAGATGCAGGCAACTTCTTGAGCTCTGCACTAGGCACTCCAGTCACTCATTCACAATTCTGTAGATCCAAGCTCACACCACGCTGTACAGCATTCAGCAGGCGATGTGAACACTTAGAGGGAAACGTACTCCAGAATGTCACCGGTAGATGGTGTCGGCCTTACATAGGAGATCTTTCATATCCCTGAGACATCCAAGAGAATAGGAGACCAGCCAACCGGTCGTGCCGAGTGCCACACGTCAGCAGGTTGTTGGCCAATGCCGGCCAATATTCAGGAAGACACGCAGTCCTTTCCAGGGGCAGTTATCCTTCATGTGTACAACAGTCCGCTGGCAATGTGCACCATACATTCCAGGTTCTCCAGTCCTGCGTCCCCACAAGTGGATACTTCCTGATGGTGGGGTGGCACGGGGTAGTTATACCCCACTAGTCCTTTGAATTTAGGAGAAGGTTCAAAGTGTATTCCTTTGAACCACAGATATGTCCCCTACATTTCCGTCCTGTCTGCCATAAGGCCACAGATTGCAGATCTCTATGTTTATGGGTGATGTGATCTGGCCCCAGTGGCCAGGTGTCACAATCCCTGCACCCCATATATTCCACCAGGCCCTGCAAAAGGCAGAGATCAGTTTTCTCAATTGTATGCCGAATTGCTTATGACTGTTGCTCGGGAATGCCCAGATGAACTCCCCTCGCCTCCAGTGCTGACCGGCTCCAAATACCATGGCACACAGCGTTTGATGCATAGAAATGTCCAATTCCCCTAAGTTGCATGTCCACACAAGATATGCCAAGTCCACCATTACATTGGGATGGGTTTGCCTAGTTAATCCATTGAAAGGAAGCATCATATGGCTGCGCCACTGCAATCCATTATTGCAGCTTGGAATGTTGGTGACCCCTTCCCCATGCTAACCTAACAGAAGAGAAAGCTTCCTTCATAGGGGATCCCTCATGGGTCTTCCTTCCTACCTGGGCAGCAAACACTCATATGGCCTGCCCTGCTTGTCTCCTTCCTTCCTAGTGGAGGCGAAAGACCTCCAGATGGACCGTGTTTGCAACGGTCCAGCTAGCGCACGCACGCAAATGTGCTCTCACAGCTCTACTGTGACAGGTTGGACACACATTTAAACAAGCAGTCCGTGCGAGTGCACACACAGACTATAAGAGCATGTTGGACACATGGCTCAATTCTACCCACAGTGTAAGTGCGCTCCCAGGCCGCAACAGCAGGTCTGACCTACGTTTATAAACGTCAGGTTCATAACACTTCCTGACATTTGTCTGAAGGGTGCACACACTAATTTCACACTACATTGCAGCGGGTAAGGCCCGGAGTCTTAAGTCTCCGAATGAGAATCAGCACACACACTGGCTTCCTGTGGCAGGCCAGAAGCCTTGGTCTCCAGGACACCCGTGCTATACGTGTGCTATCCGGCTGTCAATGGCGGTCCGAACTCACGCTAAGCAATTCATTGGTGCCACTAAGCTAGTGGCAGGGCCTAGTAGCATCACTGGTGCAAGGTCTCAGGTAGACTGGAACTATTAGGTCCATTACATCCTTGTTGCTAGCGCAACCACCTCTTGTCATAACAGGTGGACGATCTGTTTCACCCCCTCAGCTAAGCACTGCTTCCTACAAAACGTAGGACGGGTGAGCGGCCTTCAACACAGCACCCAGAGTGGAGAAGGCCTCTGCACTATGGCCACAAAAGGGCCTCTGCAACCTCAGGAGGTGTCCCATATAGGGTAACTGACCTCTGAGGTAGGGGGACCCCACTTAGGGGCTCTCCCCTGTTTGGGCAGGGATGCTGCTAGGGACCCCACAAGGCTACTCGCTTACCCCCAGCTAAAAACCCTCGGGACGTATCCTAGGGCTGCTCCAGTGGTAGGGGATGCTCCGTCCGGGTTGTCGAACCCATGGAGACACCAACCTGAGTAAGAGACATAATGGGCAGGTGAGTCCCATGGGGTATATTCAGTGCCACACCCCCCTAGTCACCAATGCCATACCCGTCCTACTTATATGGTGTACCCTTCTGGACGGCACTTCTGGAGATGACACAATCCAATTGTGTGAGCACACTGCCCTTACCTCGTGCAGGGAATGTGCTTGTACCTTCCCACTTCAGTACAGTGGGTGCATGCTCTGAGTTCTAGGGCCACGAACAGAGAGTAGGCGAAGACTAGGTGGTAAATAGAGCAAACGGGGTCAGTGATATTCCCCTAAGAAGGCCATGTTTAAAAAGACAAGATCCTGCACAAAAGCAATCCGTAGAGGCATTTACCTCATTCTACATGAGCAGCAGAACAGGGCAAACATAGAAAGAGGAAATAACAATGAGAAATGAAGATATTTCTCCTCGTTATGACTCGGTTAGGATAGAATGCCATTCTGACGCAATCCCAGGGTTACTACCCTTTGTAAACACGGGATTGCGTCCAAATCCGTGGAACATCTCCCTGTCACAAATTATTGCAAGGCAGTGATTTGCACTACTGTGCAATACTCTGGATTTAGTAAGTCATGCCGAGCCACACAAGGTGGATCTGCGTGGCTTAGTAAATCTCAATTAAGTCATTGTGATGCAAGGGCAATGCAAGAGTTTAGTAAATTTGGCCCTTACTGAGTTAGGAATTTTGGTGGTAGAGCACCAAATAACCCATAAGTAATGGTATTTACTCTTTTTTCACAGGTCAATGACATGCGCCACTAAACTGGTGCACGCAGAGGTCTCACCCGCCCAGACTCCAGGGTCCTCATTTATGAAAAGTGACGCATCACTGCGTGAAAACAGCGATGCGTCACTTTTCATTGCGCCCTCCTTACGACACCAATGATGCGTCATATTTACAGCATGACGCATAATGTCGCAAGGAGTTACAGATACGTCAGTATTTCTGACGTATCTGTAAGCGTAAAAGTCACGCATTGCTGGAGTGTGTCACAAAAGTGACGCAACTCCAGCAATGCGGCCTTTCACATGGGGAAAGCCCCAAGTGAAAGGGCTTGCGTCAGTCTTACGCCTGCTGTGAGGCAGGCGCAGGATTTTGACACAACAGCGTCCTAAAAGTGACGCAGTGAAATCGCATAGATTTCACTGCGTCACTATTACGAGGCTTTTTGCGGTGGAACGCCCCCTCTGCATACATTATACCTGACACAGGTATAATGTAGCGCAGGGGGTTTACAAAGTGACGCATCTGCTTAGATGCGTCACTTTATAAATGTGGTGCAACAAGGCACATTTTTTACTCCACTGGTGCGTCACTAAAAGTGACGCACCAGCGGCGTAAAAGTGACGCAAGGGCTCATAAATGAGGCCCCAGGGCCTTATACAGAGCACAGCTGGCCCAGGGTGCTCAAATACACTGAAACCACCTCGTTTTGTTGTTGCGGGTGTACACGAAAATCTTACCTCCCATTTGCTTATATGTCACCACTAATTTAGAGATCTTTTCCTTTGTACTCTCTGAATTAATCACCAAGCAGATATTAGGTGCAGTTCCAAAATTAGACATTCATTCTGTGTAATTAGCAGCCATAGTTGATCTCTGGAGAATAGAAGGGACTCTTAATTAAAGCAGAAAAAAGGCACCGAAACATTTTGACAGTAAAGAACAGCAGCCACCGTAAACACAGCCAAACAGCTGTAACATATAATGGCATTTACAAAGACTAACTCAAACAATAGCATTTAGATTTCCGTGCCTGCAATTTCCCTGGCTCGTCTTGCATGAATTTTTTAAAAGCATCTGTGGACATTTATTCGCTGATTTCAAGATGCAATAAGCAAGGCAAACTGCCTTACAAAGAGAGTATACTCTGTGAAGGATGATTGCTTGCTTGTACTTCCTGCTGGGCTGTATACATTCTGGTATGTAAATGCTAAGATATCGGCCCTGCATGGGATGTTAGCAGCTACTGTTGCCCATTACCCCTGTTGCCTAAGTTGTGCAGGTGTGTGCGAGTGATAAACACCCTAACTTACTGCTGGGAACTGGGACAATTGGAAAAGGGGGAAGGCAGAAAGAAAGAGGGAGAGAAATGAAGGAAAACAGTGACAAAGAAAGACAGCAGGTATACAAAAAAACCTACACAACTGAGATGAAGAGACAGGGAGTGCAGGGTGGTGGATGAATGAGGCATGAGGTGGAATCATGAATATCCAGCCATGCTATTTTGCAACCCCACCATTCAACAGCAATACCAATGGACTTCTTAGAAAAACCTATGGCTCCTGCCCTTAATTGTTTAGGTTTAAATCTTTTTATTGATACAGACAAAATGCAGTGAAACAGTACCATGCCATCTGTGGAGACTCATGCGAAAATGCAGGACAGTATGGCATAAAAGCAAACCCCCAGCTCCCCCCTACGACCTATTCCTCCCAGACCCCCCCCACCCATCCATTTGTGCGCCCCCTCCTCCCCTCCCAACCCAGCCAACAGCAGGGAGAAAGACCAGAACGGCGCCAGTGGTGCCTTATATCAGTGAAGGTTGGGCCGAATCTTGAGTCAACGCTGGGATATGTGGTAAGCGCAAGTATCTCGGGCATGTGAGCTGTCGATAATCTGAATTTAGCAGTGTCGTGAAGGGACGTCACAGATTCGCAAAGGTAGCACCGTCTCCCTGAAGCAAACAAGTAATGTGTTCCATACCTAGTACATACCATAACCTGCGCAACCACCCTTGGAACGTGGGAGTCCTATCTGTGCCCCAGTGAGACAGAATATTTAGCAGGGCTGCGCCTAAAGCAATTCCCATCTGTCAGCCCCTGCGAGTCCGAAGGGGGAATGTAAGCGGGTTGGGCAATCCCAGAAGGAAAACATCCTTTACAACGCAACTTTTACCACGCAGTGCTTTTACTTTGCAACTTTTACAACGCAAACCATTACAACGCATTGCGCTGGGGGGCGCTCTAGGATAGGGAATAGATTTAATGTACTATCCAACACCTTCCCTACTATCCACGGGGACTGGAGTTGGAATAATAAATTAAACTATTCACTATCCAGCACCCCTAAGCGCTATGCGTTGTGATGGTATGCGTTGTAAAAACTGCAATGTAAAAGCATGCGATGTAAAAGCATGCGTTGTAATGTCATACATCCGGCCCAGAAGAACATACGCAGGGAATTGTGGTATTTGTGTGTGTAAATGTTTGTCTAACTCGTTGAGGATCTGCTCCCAGTACAGTGAGAGTATTGGACATTCCCACAGCAGGTGAGTCACAGTACCTTCGGATCCACATCCTCTACAGCAGCCCGATGGGCGATCGGGGTTGCTCTTATGCAGTCTGGGGGGAGTGAGGTACCAACATGTTGTTATCTTGTCCGTGCCCCTCCCCGTCCCACTGCTTGAAGGCCACCAGGTCAAGGGCAGGAGTGAACTCAGGGTTATTAGTTATACGTGTGAGTGGCGATGGAAAAGTGGTGAGGCCGCAACGAACAGCAGTCGCATTCCAGGCCCTTAGGGTTGACCGAGTGACTGGCGACCCGTAAAACCCTACTGAGCGCCGGGTTTTGAGGGTGAAGGGAACCTTCCACAGGGATTGGCCAGCCAAGGCTCGCTCCAAAAAGAGCCAATGCTTCTCAGATTCCCTCTGGGATCATTCCAATAAGACCCGCAGCTGGGTAGTCCGGTAATATCACTCAATCTTAGGAATTCCCAGGCCATCCTCCTGTGGGTGTCTATAGCTTAAATCCCTACGCAACCTGGGCTTTGTGTCTGCCCAAACAACAGAGAGGATTGCTTGCTGAAGAGATTTCAACAAGCTGGGGGCTCTACTGGTAGTGTTTGGAAAATATATAATACTTTCGGGAGCACATTCAGTTAAAACGCTGCCACGTGGTCAGCCACGAGAGGCCTAATTGCGGGTAACGTTAGAGGTACTTCTGATCTGCTACAAGAGATGATTATAATTTAAGGTGACTGTGCCCTGAGTCGAGGTTGCTAGCTTTATACCCAGGTATGGTATAGACTCCATATCACACTGAATCAGGCATCTCTGGTTAAGGGCGTCCCTAGTGTGAGGTTAGGGCGTCCCTAGTGCAAGTGCCCTTTTGTTTTACAAAGTAAGCACTTCTTACCACATGCCTGTATGACAAAATATGAACAAAATTATGAGGATACACCAATATCTCAACCAAAATACTGAGTTTACATACTTAGAGAGAGACTGTCCAACATTTTGCGCCAGGTTAGTATCACAAAAGTGACACTAATATTTACAAAATAATTTTTCCTGATTCACCTTCCAGTGCAAAACTTGGTTTGTGTTAGAAAGTACCTAAAAGTAACCCCAAACAGTGTGAATGGGAGTGTTACATCAGTGGTACATGGGTTTTCCCAAGCAACTAACCATGCTTTTTGCCACTAAACCCTATCTACTACCATTAGGAAACAGGATTTAGCACCAAAAATGAACTGCGCGATAAAGCAGGCATTAAAAAGAGGGATGTTTTTATTTCTCCTTTCTTTTCTGACTTTACATGTGTGCTGCACTATATAGCTGAGTAGATGGTGTCAACCTTGACAGAATAGCCAATCGCACTCCTTGGGGAGTCGTGTTAGATAATCAAAATTTCAAATGAAGAGTACTCAAAAAGTAAACTGGAGAAAATGACTTCTCATTCAAATGTATTCATCTTTTCGTTTTTCCAAATTTCACTTTGGTATGAGCTGTTGCTTCACAGCTACATCAACATTCCTGAATATTCCAAGGTTATTCCAAAAATCCATATAATCAAATTTATAATCCTCCAAATGCCCAATGCATTTCGTGCTGATAGCACTTCATCAGGGGAAATACATTACATCTATAAAAAAAATTCAAATAGAGTGTAATCAGAGATAAAGAAGCGGGCCACAGTCTATAAGAAAGCATGTGATAAAGACTTTTTGAAACGCTGCGTATTGTTCAACACTGTGTTAAACATGCAAATAAAACAAAATAGTCCGAAAACGCTTTTAAAACATAGAGCAACGTAATAATTAGTGAAGGTAATGGTATGGGATACCAACATTTACACTAGTTTGTCTGGAGGACGTGAGGGTAAACATGGATAACCGGCATGTGTGTGGAAGCGGTAAAAAACGATCGTTCGTGAAAGTGAAGAGGTGCTCATATTTAAATCAGAAAGCCAGCGTCTATTGAAAGTATTATCCCCGTGTGTCTAAACCGAAGTCTAGAGTCTCAGAGCACCCATGCTCACGTGTTCTAAGTCGAAGCTGCTCACTCGAATATATTAATAAGTGCCGCTTACCTGGCGGGTGTTCGGAAAGCCGTGTGAGTTTAGCCTTGGTTAGTGACAGCCTGCGGCGTGATGGGCTTGTGCTTCAACTCGGTCAATAAGGTCAAACCGCTCGTGCCCCGGAAGTAACTGATGTTCCATTAAAGGAATACTAATGCGTGGTGATGTTAAGTACACACAAGGTACTAACGTAGGAAAATTGGGTACGATAAATTAAAATAAATAAACAGATAAAACAATGATATCGGAGTGTATATATGTATGGCGGCCTTGTTGGAATGGGATACTTAGTGTGGATGGATGTACACAGTGCTGAAAACATTCGGTTGGGAAAAAAAACGATGAGTTAAAACAATTCAAATAATGTTGTACATATTAAAACCAATATACAAACACTAAATGGGAGGCTAAATTCACATGAGTAACTGTTCAGTGTATCGCAAAGCAATGTCGGTTATAAGGTTCATGATTATCCCACAGGTAATGGGTGCTATAAAAAGCAACTGTATTCAAGCCGTTCATTCAACCCTGTTGGGTTGCAGGAATTCAGTTTTTTAATCCAAAATGTTTCACGTTGAAGCAGTCTTTTCTTGTTGTCCCAGCCTTGTTTCACAGGAACACACTCCAAAACCATAAATCGGATCTGAATGATATTGTGATTATTGGAATTATAATGTACAGCTACACGGGCCTTGGTGGATTTATTTCTTATGGTACTTTTGTGTTCAGTCATACGTGTTTTTATTTTCCTCTCTGTTTTGCCCACATATGGGAGTCCACACGGGCATTTTAGTAGGTACACCACGTTTTTGGAGTCGCAAGTAGCGTTAGTGAAAAGTTCAATTGGTCATCTACCTTTTTCTCAGCTGCTAAGGATGAAAAGGATATCGTCAAATGATCAAATTTACAAATCAAATGCAAACTTGATGATCACCAAATTCCGTGAATGAAAATATCCAGAGACCATTCTTGAGGAAGCCAAAATGAGAACTCAAACCTTCCCTAGGGGAGAGTTACTTAAAATACATGTGAAGGACACCAATCAGGACAGACCAGTATTTGTATCCAAATTTTCAAACCGGAGTGAACAAATTAAAAGAGTCATTTTGAAAAATTGGCAAATGGTTGAAAAGGAATCTGATTTCCAAGGACTCTTTACCAAACCTTTGTTTGCTTATCAAAGATCAAAGAATCTTAAGGATTTGATTGAAAAGGACCCACACAACGTGAACATCAGATACACAGGGACGATCCCATGTGCTAACTGTGGACATTGTAACAATATAATCCGCGGCAATAGCATTAATCATCCCACCACAAGAAGACCAATTGAACTTTTCACTAACGCCACTTGCGACTCCAAAAACGTGGTGTACCTACTAAAATGCCCGTGTGGACTCCCATATGTGGGCAAAACAGAGAGGAAAATAAAAACACGTATGACTGAACACAAAAGTACCATAAGAAATAAATCCACCAAGGCCCCTCTAGCTGTAAATTATAATTCCAATAATCACAATATCAGTCAGATCCGATTTATGGTTTTGGAGTGTGTTCCTGTGAAACAAGGCTGGGACAACAAGAAAAGACTGCTTCAACGTGCAACATTTTGGATTAAAAAACTGAATTCCTGCAACCCAACACGGTTGAATGAACGGCTTGAATACAGTTGCTTTTTATAGCACCCATTACCTGTGGGATAATCATGAACCTTATAACCGACATTGTTTTGCGATACACTGAACAGTTACTCATGTGAATTTAGCCTCCCATTTAGTGTTTGTATATTGGTTTTTATATGTGCAACATTATTTGAATTGTTTTAACTCATCGTTTTTTCCCAACCGAATGTTTTCAGCACTGTGTACATTCATCCACACTAAGTATCACATTCCAACATGGCCGCCATACATATATACACTCCGACATCATTGTTTTATCTGTTTATTTATTTTAATTTATCGTACCCAATTTTCCTACGTTAGTACCTTGTGTCTACTTAACATCACCACGCATTAGTATTCCTTTAATGGAACATCAGTTACTTCCGGGGCACGAGCGGTTTGACCTTATTGACCGAGTTGAAGCGCAAGCGCATCACGCCGAAGGCTGTCACTAACCAAGGCTAAACTCACACGGCTTTCCGAACACCCGCCAGGTAAGCGGCACTTATTAATATATTCGAGTGAGCAGCTTCGACTTAGAACACGTGAGCACGGATGCTCTGAGACTCTAGACTTCGGTTTAGACACACGGGGATGATACTTTCAATAGACGCTGGCTTTCTGATTTAAATATGAGCACCTCGTCACTTTCACGAACGATCGTTTTTTACCGCTTCCACACACATGCCGGTTATCCATGTTTACCCTCACGTTCTCCAGACAAACTAGTGTAAATGTTGGTATCCCATACCATTACCTTCACTAATGATTACGTTGCTCTATGTTTTAAAAATCGTTTTCAGCCTATTTTGTTTTATTTGCATGTTTAACACAGTGGTGAACAATACGCAGCATTTCAAAATGTCTTTATCACATGCTTTCTTATAGACTGTGGCCCGCTTCTTTATCTCTGATTACACTGTATTTGAATTTTTTTTATAGATGTAATGTATTTCCCCTGATGAAGTGCTATCAGCACGAAATGCATTGGGCATTTGGAGGATTATAAATTTGATTATATGGATTTTTGGAATAACCTTGGAATATTCAGGAATGTTGATGTAGCTGTGAAGCAACAGCTCATACCAAAGTGAAATTTGGAAAAACGAAAAGATGAATAAATTTGAATGAGAAGCCATTTTCTCCAGTTTTCTTTTTGAGTACTCTTCATTTGAAATTTTGATTAAACATTGGAGTGATCTAACACGACTCCCCACGGAGTGCGATTGGCTATTCTGTCAAGGTTGACAGCATCTACTCAGACATATTCGATAACTCCCCTTTGGTCAGAGGGAGCAAACCGGTCAGCACCCAAGCCACTTAAGATTGATTTACATCTGTATTACACAGAGTGCCACACAACTTCACTTGCTTGCTGCACTATATAGCACACACACAAAATAGGGAAAGGCTTTTCACTTGTCTAGCCATAGTATTTTGTACAGGAAGGATACACTTCCTGCCCAAAACCTGTGGTAGACTCAGGCATGCACCAAAGCACTATGGAGCCAAGGTGTATGCCTAGCACATGGAAGCTGAAATGAGTGCCTGCACTAGGGGGAGGGGAGGAGAGAGACATATCTCTGTGAATATGGCGCTCTCTTGCTCTCCTCCTGTCACACAACGCAGCACAGCATTTTTGGCTACTGTATACCGTTCTTTGACACCGTTGAGAATCTCGGCCTTTGTACGTAAACTATAAAAATATTGAACTAATATAGTCGACCACAATATCATCAAAAAAATAAGTTAAGTCTATCTATCTATCTATTTATCTATCTATCTATCTATCTATCTATCTATCTATCTATCTATCTATCTATCTATCTATCTATCTATCTATCTATCTATCTATCTATCTATCTATCTATCTATCTATCTATCTATCTATCTATCTATCTATCTATCTATCTATCTATCTATCTATCTATCTATCTATCTATCTATCCATCTATCTATCTATCTATCCATCTATCCATCTATCTATCCATTTATCTATCTATCTATCTATCTATCTATCTATCTATCTATCTATCTATCTATCTATCTATCTATCTACCTACCTACCTACCTACCTACCTACCTACCTATCTATCTATCTATCTATCTATCTATCTATCTATCTATCTATCTATCTATCTATCTATCTATCTATCTATCTATCTATCTATCTATCTATCTATCTATCTATCTATCTATCTATCTATCTATCTATCTATCTATCTATCTATCTATCTACCTATCAATCTACCTACCTACCTACCTACCTACCTACCTACCTATCTATCTATCTATCTATCTATCTATCTATCTATCTATCTATCTATCTATCTATCTATCTATCTATCTATCTATCTATCTATCTATCTATCTATCTATCTATCTATCTATCTATCTATCTATCTATCTATCTATCTATCTATCTATCTATCTATCTATCTATCTATCTATCTATCTACCTATCTATCTATCTATCTATCTATCTATCTATCTATCTATCTATCTATCTATCTATCTATCTATCTATCTATCTATCTATCTATCTATCTATCTATCTATCTATCTATCTATCTATCTATCTATCTATCTATCTATCTATCTATCTATCTATCTATCTATCTATCTATCTATCTATCTATCTATCTATCTATCTATCTATCTATCCATCTATCTATCCATCTATCTATCTATCCATCTATCTATCTATTGATCGGTCTGTCTGTCTGTCTGTCTGTCTATCTAAATATATATCAGTATATTACATTTATTTAAATCTATTAAAGTTAAATTAAAGATTTGGTGTCCATACCTGCTTTGCAAGTCGATGTAGTTTGAGAGGAAGGACTTGGCTTCTTTAATTAATATACAAAATAGAAACAATACATAAATGGTAAACATTAAATTATAGTAAAATAATAACAGGGCAATCCTTTTCATAGCAGGGTTGTCCTCCTTTTGAATCTTCCCCAGGTACAGGAGTGTTTTGAAGAGTGGTTCTGAAGGTCCTATTTGTATACCTGGTGCCAGACTTTATGTGAGGGAATGCCCTACTGCTCCCTCACCCCCAAAACTGGTTCTGGTCAGGCCTTCTTTTCCCCTGTTCCTGGCTCCAAACTGCCTATAGAGACAAAGGCAGGGTTGGGCCTGGTGTCAAGTCCCTTTGGGTACGCTGTGGTTAGGGTACTTTGAAATGAAATCAGAGAAAGGTGTAGCTCCTCCCCAGCCATCCTGTCAGAAAGACCCCATTCCAGCTATACCCAGGTACCATTGTTAATTGTCTGGCCCCAATACACATCCTTGATATGGCCACCATTAACAGGCGCAGACAGCTGGAAACTCCTAGAAAGTCCTCCGTAACTTTGGGCAGAAAACGCCATCTTTCTAAAAGTGGCATTTTCAAAATGATGATCTAAAATCCAGCTTTTTTTATTTACCCCTTCCATGCTCATGACGAGCTCAGCTCGTCATGCAGTACACTGCTCGTGTGCTCATGACGAGCTGAGCTCGTCATGAACAATGGCAAATCATGAGTAACAGCACTCAGGGGGAATTGCTGTAGCATTGATGAGGTTAAAGATGATTTTAAATTGCAATTCATTTAAGTGAAAGCATAATTGCTCTAATTGCTCGCAATCCAAAGTTAGCAATTCTTAGATGAAATAAGGTAACTCAGTGTTAATCTATGGGAGAGATAGGCCTTACAACAGTGAAAAGTGACTATTGGAGTTTTTCAATGTTGGGACATATAAAACATAAGCAAAGGTGACTTACTTTTTAAATTCCATGCACCCTGCCCTATGAGCGTTTAGAGCCTACCTTAGGGGTGACTTATATGTATTGAAAAGGAAGGGTTTGGGTTAGAAATAGGTTGGTTTTGCCAGGTTAACATGGCAGTTTAAAACTTCACTGCAGGCTGAAGTGCCATGTTTTACAACGCTACTGTAGTGAGTGGCGCATTGGGTGCTACTGCCTACTTGGAGAGTTCAGTTTTCAGACTGTCAGTACAGGTAGTGCCATTTACTAGGGACTTCCAAGTAAATTTAATATGCCAATCAGATGTAGCCCAATGTTACCATGTTTGAAGAAGAGAGCACAATGACTTTAACACTGGTCAGCGGTGCACAGAGCCCTAATGCCAAGAAAAACGAGTTCAACAAAGTAAAGGAGTGAAGGCAAAAACGTTTGGGGGAATGAATACCATGCCAAGGATGTCATGTCTAACACTCCTAATGGTGTGTTATTTCATTAAATGCATATTTCTTGACCTGAAGACATTCAACATGGTAGAGAGGCCTGTGTCAGGGGATGGTGCTGCAAATTGTCTGTGACTCTCTGTTCTTGTTCTATAAAAGTCTGCAGGTCTGCTGTGCTTTGGTTTCTTGCACAATTTAGTCATCTCTCTGTTTGTGGAGCATCTCCATTCTGTGGTTGACATGTTTCTCTTGCTTTGCACCCACAGAAAAGAAGCATATCATATGCATTAAAAACATGGGGCCTCATTTATGAGAAATGACGCATCGCTGCGTGAAAGCAGCGATGCGTCACTTCTCAGTGCGCACTCCTTGCGACATACCTGATGCGTCATATTTAATGTATGACGCATCATGTCGCAAGGAGTTACAGATATGTCAGTATTTCTGACGTATCTGTAGGCGCAAAAGTGACGCATTGCTGGAGTGTGTCACAAAAGTGACACAACTCCAGCAATGCTTCCTTTCACATGGGGCAAGCCCCATGTGAAAGGGCCTGCGTCAGTCTTACGCCTGCTGTGAGGCAGGCGCAAGATTTTGACGCAACGGTGTCCTAGAAGTGACGCAGTGAAATCTCATAGATTTCACTGCGTCACTTCTACGACCCTTTCTTGCGTCAATACGCCCCCTTGCATACATTATACCTGGCGCAGGTATAATGTGGCGCAGGGGTTTACAAAGTGACGCATCTATCTAGATGCGTCACTTTGTAAATACGGCGCAACAAGGCGCATTGTTTACGCCTCTGGGGCGTCACAAAAAGTGACGCACCGGTGGCGTAAAAGTGACGCAAGGGCTCATAAATGAGGCCCATGGCTGCGATCTTGTGAGGTGTGTTTTAAGGGCCAGAAGCTGCATGTGGAAGCACTCAGACGCTTTATCGAAGCTATTTTAAGACATAAATAGCATTTTTCTAAACGCAGGCAGCGCTGTAGCCTATAGAGACACATCGGGTGAACAGGTTTATGCTATTCCCCAGGCGTTTACTTGTCTTTTTGACCTGCTTACTTTGTATTTCGTGCTGCTCTGGGCCCCCAGTTCAATATTTCTCGCATTGTATTTGCACCTTGTTTCCAGACGTGCCAATAGACAATCTCCAATGCAGGCCATTTGGTGCAAGGCTCATTAATCACATCCAGTGCATGAAAATGATATAACAGGAAAACATATTGTGGTAATAAGCCTCTCCTGAATACACCGAGCTTTAAAGAAATTGGAAAAGCTGCACGAAGACCGCAGAGACCCCGTGTCTTTCTAGTTGATTCCCAGCCTGCGTTTCGATTTTTTCCCTCTAAAAGCCCGCGCTGCTCATCGTTATTCAGTCTAACCTTCTCGTTAGTTCATAAAATGGGCACACAAAACAAACGCATAATTGGATTTCGAGAAAAATGTAGGTTTTACTTTTATAGACGCAACGCCAAGGTTAGGAATACTAGTTAAAGTTTAATTTCAGTTCCTTAGTCTCTTTCTGAGTTTACGAGATTTTCTTCTGCTGCAGCAGAATGTTTTGACCGCATCAAATACTTGTATTATTTCTCCTATCCTTAACCTACTAGGACACATACAGGAAAATCAGTGTCAAATAACTTTTTTCTTACTGAGGTTTACTTTGACGGCTAATCTTGGCCCATATACATTTATCGGTAAACACACCTCACTGACATATGAGTTATAACTTATTTACAGGTTTTTCACTTGTACTATCAGTTCAATGTGTGCATGCATAAATTTAAAGGGCCAAATGTACGACCAGTTTTAGCAGTTTCAAACAGCGAATCGGGCCACCTGCACCTGCTAAAATGGCCTGTAGCGTGTATTAACCAAGTATGGGTGAATTTTGCGGATCTGTGGTCCGCGAATTTGCGCAAAATCACCAAAAAAGTCTGTGAATTCGTGGATTTTTTTGCGATTTCCATCTACTCAACTGGAGTACTTTCTACTGGCTAATCAGTAAGTGCTACCTCGTTGGGTAAATGTATAGTGCTTTTCCTACACTGCAGCTGCGTAAAGGGCCAGAAGATTTGTCTCAACTGACCATGTGTGCCTGTAAAATTGCCACCGCGCCAAAAGGCGCCAAGGTCCCTTGAGTGAGCTGTCCATCAAAGTTGGGAAAGGGCGGGAAGACGTTTGATACCGCTAGTGTGTGGTGTGGGGCTTCTATGCGTCTCAACATGCCGCTTGTGTATAAAGGGTCAGAGAGCGAGCAGGGCAGCAGGTGAGGAGAAAGCAGCCTCCTGGTCACAGGAACTACACAGGGATTGCGCTTGAGAAACTCATGGATTCAAAGACCTCCCTCGAGTATTACAGCTAATTTTCGACAGCAGATATGGGGTTAAAGTACACTTGCCCAGCCTCGACCGTGCTCACTAATGTTTAGGGCTGATTAAAACGTTTCTGTATTTGAGCTTCAACCCGGGCACCTGCTTTATTTATATCTGTAAGTGCTTCCTGTTGAGGTTTAATTTTTGTGACAGGAGCCTCGTGCCAGAATGAATCCTGCCCTGCATAGTTATCCACGAAGATGCCACCGTTTTGTGCAATACCTCTACTCAACTGGAGTACTTTCTACTGGTTAATCAGTAAGTACTACCTCTTTGGGTAAATGATAGTCCTTTTCCGACACTGCAGCTGCATAAAGGGCCAGAAGATTTGTCTTCACTGTCCATGTGTGCCTGTAACTTGCCACCGCGCCAAAATGCGCCGAGGTCCCTTGAGTGAGCTGTCCATCATAGTTGGGATTGGAAAAGGGCGGGAAGACGTTTGATACCGCTAGTGTGTGGTGCGGGGCTTATATGCGTGTTCACATGCCTCTTGTGTATAAAGGGTCAGTGAGCGAGCAGGGCAGCAGGTGAGGAGAAAGCAGCCTCCTGGTCACAGGAACGGGGATTGCGCTCGAGAAACTCATGGATTCAGAGACCTCCCTCGAGTATTACAGCTAATTTTCGACGGCTGATATGGGGTTAAAGCACATTTGCCCAGCGCGACCGTGCTCACTAATGCTTTTGGGCTGATTAAAACGTTACTGAATTTGAACGTCAACTCGGGCACCTGCTTTATTTATATCTGTAAGTGCTTCCTGTTGAGGTTTAATTTTTGTGACAGGAGCCTCGTGCCAGAATGAATCCTGCCCTGCATAGTTATCCACGAAGATGCCACCGTTTTGTGCAATACCTCTACTCAACTGGAGTACTACTGGCTAATCCAATAAGTGCTACCTCGTTGGGTAAATGTTAGTGCTTTTCCTACACTGCAGCTGCGTGGGGCCAGCAGATTTGTCTCCACTGACCATGTGTGCCTGTGACTTTGTCACAGCGCCAAAAGGCGCTGAGGTCCCTTGAGTGAGCTGTCCATCATAGTTGGAAAAGGGCGGGAAGACGTTTGATACCGCTAGTGTGTGGTGTGGGGCTTCTATGCGTGTTCACATGCCTCTTGTGTATAGAGGGTCAGAGAGCAAGCAGGGCCCAGGTGAGGAGAAAGCAGCCTGCTGGTCACAGGAACGGGGATTGCTCTCGAGAAACTCAGGGATGCAAAGACCTCCCTTGGGTATTACAGCTAATTTTCGACGGTAGATATGGGGTTAAAGCACACTTGTGAAAAAACAAGGAAATCCCTTGGCGGACAGAACTAGACCATTAGCCCATGTATTAGCACAGGTCTCTAACACATATAGTATGCGGAAAAAAATATTATTATTTTTTTTTGTTATAAACAAGGGGGATATTTCACTTTTTATTTTTGTTAAAAAACAATTCGTACAAAATAGTTTTTTGAAAACAAATTATAATTTCATTAAAAACATATACAGTGCTCTCACCACCATATTCAACTAAAATTAATAAAATTACAATTAATACACAATAATATAAACATAAAAAATGGTTGTCATATACATCAATTGAGTAAATTAGAGAAGAGAAAAGAGGAGAGACAAACCCAGACGGTAGTCAGACAAAATATCGAAATTAAAATATCGATATACAATAATATCGATGTTTTAATATCGATGGTATAGTATATCGATGTGCCATAATATCGACAGACAGAATATCGAGATTAAGGTATGTATGTAAGTAATTTCGACATTTTGTTGTTTAGTGTTATGTATTTTATTTTGTTGTTTATATCTTTGCTAAATATGTTTAGAAATGTATGTTTGAAAATTAGTAATTTTGTTAACATTTTGCGTTTTAGTATTAGAGCGGGTTGTGGGTTTATAGGGGAATAGTGTGGGAAGTATTTTAATAATAATTAATTAATTAATATATGTTTGTAAATATTTGTAATTAATAATTAATTGGTAATTAATTAATATTAATTAGTTAACTAATTAATATATGTTTGTAAATATTTTTAATGATAATTAATTGGTAATTAATTAATATTAATTAGTTAATTAATTAATATAATTTTGTACATATTTTTAATTAATAATTAATTGGTAATTAATTAATATTAATTAATTAGTTAATTAATATAATGTTGTACATATTTTTAGTTAATAATTAATTGGTAATTAATAAATATTAATTAGTTAATTACATTAATTAGAGTAATTTTTTAATATATATAATTTGTTATTGTTAATTAATTATTTGGGAAAAATTAATATTAATTAGTCAATTAAATTATTATAGCTAATGTGCTAATATATTTACTTTATTGTTATTGTTAATTAATAATTAATTGGTAATTAAATAATGTTAATTAATTTTGGGTAAAGGAGTATTTTTAGGGTTCAGGGTCAGTTTTCAGTTCTTGGGTAAAGGGGTATTTTTGGGGTTCAGGGTCAGTTTTCAGTTTTTGGGTAAAGGGGTATTTTTAGGGTTCAGGGTCAGTTTTCAGTTTTTGGGTAAAGGGGTATTTTTAGGGTTCAGGGTCAGTTTTCAGTTTTTGGGTAAAGGGGTATTTTTAGGGTTCAGGGTCAGTTTTCAGTTTTTGGGTAAAGGGGTATTTTTAGGGTTCAGGGTCAGTTTTCAGTTCTTGGGTAAAGGGGTATTTTTGGGGTTCAGGGTAAGTTTTCAGTTTTTGGGTAAAGGGGTATTTTTAGGGTTCAGGGTCAGTTTTCAGTTTTTGGGTAAAGGGGTATTTTTAGGGTTCAGGGTCAGTTTTCAGTTTTTGGGTAAAGGGGTATTTTTATGGTTCAGGGTCAGTTTTCAGTTTTTGGGTAAAGGGGTATTTTTAGGGTCCAGGGTCAGTTTTCAGTTCTTGGGTAAAGGGGTATTTTTAGGGTTCAGGGTCAGTTTTCAGTTTTTGCGTAAAGGGGTATTTTTAGGGTTCAGGGTCAGTTTTCAGTTCTTGGGTAAAGGGGTATTTTTAGGGTTCAGGGTCAGTTTTCAGTTTTTGGGTAAAGGGGTATTTTTAGGGTTCAGGGTCAGTTTTGGGTTTTTGGGGTACAGGCGTACAGGGTAAAAATAAAATAAATTTAAATTTAATTTAAATCAATTAAATGAAATTAAAAAAAATAAAATTACATTAAATTATTAAGTTTTTAATTTATTTAAAATGTATATGTATTACTTTTAATTTTTTATTTAATATTTGTTAAATTATATGTATTTTAACATTATTTTTACATTATTATTAATACATTTAAAAAAACGATATTTTCAATTTCGATATTTTTGTACTACGATAATAATTTTTCGATATTTTTGTACTTACCTTTATGAAGATATGACTCTGATATTTTTGATTTCGATATTTTTGTGTCGATATTTTTGTATGTAGATATTCTGTCTGTCGATATTATGTCATACATTCAAAACAGACAGTACTATTTGTCATGAAAATTGCACCTCTAACCAGACCAATATTGAAGCTATATCCTGGACCTATTTAATTAATCTTGTCTGCAGGATAAGCTTAGTCCCGTAATTGTGCAGATGTGAGCGTCGACGCGTTTTGATGGCTTTTAACAGTAATGTACCATCTTTTTCAAGACTGTTTGATGGGTCTATCTTAGTAAAGGGTACTGGTTGGTTACCACTTTGATCAAATCCTGTAGACAAACATATTTCCATCAATATCATGTAAGGAGGCCATCTTCTGATCATCTTACATTTTAGACACCTGGGCATTGGTAGGACATACTGCCAACAGTTTTAATCTCATTTGCATATTCTAAGATAGGTGGCTGATCAATATATCCCTGTCAAAGAGATCTATAAAGATTTTAACTGGTCACATATTTACTTCAATGCAATACAAACATTGTTCAATTGTTGACATATCTGCATATTGGTGACATTTTGTTCCTCCAGTTCTAATATATCGGCTTATTAAACCTTGTTACGGGATCCTCCCATGTTCCTGTCCAAGTTGTCCCATGTTTACATATGTTAAGGGTATTGTCTCCTCAGTTTTGTCATGGTCTGTGCCCATTTTCTACAATATACGATTGGCGTTTGTCCCCAAGGGTCTATAAAGGGGAGATTTATAGATTTTTTACCTTATTTCATATCACTTCTCTGCATTTCTCTGGATTCTATGTAGTTTATGTGATGACATCCTAATATACATTAAAAAGCTGCAACACAAAAGATTTAATTGTTGCTATGATCTGTTTTATATAGTCACCCTATTCATTATGTTCCTTAAACTACTTAATTCAGCGTTTACCTCAAGATCTGCTCCTGCTTGCATGTGCAAATTGCTTCTGCATATGTGATCTATGTTGTGTTGTCTTTTCTTGTCTACAAAAACCTTAAAAAGATTTCTATTACCATGCAGAAATCATGGACAAAAAATTACGCGAGAGAGGGTACCCCAAAAAATTGGTAAAACAGTCTTTGAAACTGGCTAGATTTTACGATAGAGACCACCTGTTGGATATGGACAAAAAGAAAACCAACAAAGTTCAGGATAGGATTGTCTTTGTCAGCCAGTATTCTGGGTTGAGCAATAAAATTAAAAACATAGTGAACCGTAATTGGAAAATCATTAATAATGGCCTAGCAACACCATTAGCCAAACCGCTCTTCTCATTTAGGCGGAACAAGACAATTAGAAACGCCTTAGTGAGTACATACAAAAATCCCACAAGTAGCTTTCAAACAACTATGACAGGAAATAAAAAAGCTACAGGGAACTACAAGTGTGGCTCATGCTCCATCTGCCCGAACTGCATTGAGACCAAGTCACTTACATTCAAAGGAAAAGCATTAGTTCCAAAAAGTCTGAACAATTACAATTACCTGCTTGTCTGCCCTTGTGGCTTAGGCTACGTGGGTGAGACGGGCAGGGAGCTCCGCATCAGACTATTGGAACACAGATCATCAGTAAAAAATAAGAAAGAATATGCGCCCTTGACTGACCATTTTCAAAACATGAATCATGACTGTAACGACTTTACCTGGTTCATTTTGGAAAAAGTTAACATAAGCAGGAGAGGAGGCAACTTAGAAATGATAAGGAAAACACGTGAACAGTGGTTCATGTGTTACCTTGACACCGTGGACAAAGGCCTCAACTCCAGACAAGAGTGGATGAAGTTGTCAGCCAGTCAATAACACATCATCAGCCCCCACAATAACTGCCAACCTTCTATTGCACGCAGAACCTGTTAATAGTAACGAAAAAAAAATGCACTAAATAAGAGTATAACATGTGTAGTTCAAAAATAAGCACGAACAAATTAACAGTTGCTGTAAACATTTAACCTCCGCAAATCTGAGGGCTGAGCAGAATAACACACAACAGCCATGCTTTGACCAGAAGATTGCACTAAGATTAAGAATTAGAATACAAGATATACCTAAGGCTGTTCATCAATATGAAGGGTATATTTAAATGCATAGAATAGGCATCTGGGAACAGGAATGGCCTGTGTATAAACAAGAGTTAGATCGTGCACGAGCGTAGAGCCAGACACATGGAGACTATACATGCCATCACTCACGGATAAGGGAAATTCTTTATATGGTGTCAACTTATATTCCAAAGAGAGAGTCAGCCGACTTTGAATTTTCAGAGGAGCTAATAACACTCTGTCTTAAAAAATCTAGAAGCATGCCATTTGACATTATGACAGGTGCCATGAAGTGATCAGCGAATAATGTTCTAATCACCAGTGTATTCCGCCGGAGGCAATAGGCAGTGGTGTTACTCGAGTATAGAATCAGCCTACACAATAGCGAGCGTAGATTATCAAAATGGCCTACATGGAAGCAAGGATTGAGACTCGGCACAATAACAGCCAGAACGAGGCTTGAATCCCACCCCTGTACATGCCCCGAAATAGGGGCTTGTAACGCGGAAATAGTAAATAGTTAGCAGGCAGGCTGTGACCTATTGTCATCATGACAACGGGCACTAAAACGCGCGAAAAATACACCTTTCAGCTGACTGCGCGACTGGCTGTCCAATGATAAGATGTAGGAATTCTGTTTAAAAACGCATCCGGAAAGATGATGAATTGTTCACCATTTCCGGCAAAGGCAGCTTGGAGCTTAGTCGTTTCGGGCGTGGAAAGAAGGGGTCCCAGCAACCACACGGTAAGGAGTTGTTAAACCGGGTTCCCTAGTAACATACTAGAAGTAGTACCTAAAGTTTAAAAAGGGTCACAATAGTAATTGGGATTGTGTGTCCCCTTTCTCTGATTACATTCTTTATAGAATCGGAAGGGACTAAGGACAGCTTTCTATATTCATCCCAAGCAAATTCTAGCGGACCTGGAATCCGGTATGTACTTATGCTAGTCATATTCCCAATTTAGATAGAGGGTGCTATGCTCAGGGTAAATAGAGTTCTCCTTCTTGCCCTTTTTCCCACAGAAGAGAAATCCAGGTCTATCAGACGTGAGCTTCTTATGATATCGGAGGGGCCGGGGAATTGCACTGCCTGAGTAACAACAACAACAGACCTATTGGTAGTCTGGTTTTAAAGTAGGTATTGTCACAAGTACCACAATGCGAACATATGAAAGAGACATGCTGATGTATAGCCAATAGGAAGGTTAATAGAGAAAATCCCCCCTTTTTTTTGTAGACAAGAAAAGACAACACAACATAGATCACATATGCAGAAGCGATTTGCACATGCAAGCAGGAGCAGATCTTGAGGTAAACGCTGAATTAAGTAGTTTAAGGAACATAGGGCCATATGTAGGTGGCCAAATACCGGTCGGTAACGGCCGATTTCGGCGTTATCGACCGGTATTTTGATTTTCTGATGTAGGTGGCCAAAATATTACCGGTCCTGTATATTTACTGAATCGGTAAATTTACAGAATTTGTAAATTACCGATACGGTAAATGTACAGAATCGGTAATATGGGATGTAGGTGGCACTGGAAACAGTGCCACAGGCCCTTAGGAATTCGGTATTTACCATGAAATATTATGGTATGATAAATAACGAATTCCTGTGTACATGCACATCTGTGCATGTACACCTGTGCCATGTGGCACACAGACATGCCCTAAGGGCATATCTGTGTGTCACATGGCATAAAAGCCAGAAACAGGGGTGCAACAGGGTGTCAAAGTGACACCCTGTCCCGCTTGTAAAATCGGTAATTTTACCAAATCTCTAATTACCGATTCGGTATTTGCTATTGAATCCTATGGGCTTCAAGGCCCATAGGAATCAATGGCAAATACCGAATCGGTAATTACCGAATCGGTAATTACCGATTCTTACCGATTCGGTAATTGTTAAGGAATAATTACCTACATTGCATTTACCGAATTGTAAATACCGAATCGGTAAAATTCGGTATTTATGATTCGGGAAATGCAATTTACCTACATATGGCCCATAATGAATGGGGTGACTATATAAAACAGATTATAGCAACAATTAAATCTTTTGTGTTGCAGCTTTTTAACGTATATTAGGATGTCATCACACAAACTAAATAGAATCCAGAGAAATGCAGAGAAGTGATATGAAATAAGGTAAAAAATCTATAAATCTCCCCTTTATAGACCCTTGGGGACAAACGGCAATCGTATATTGTAGAAAATGGCCACAGACCATGACAAAACTGAGGAGACATTACCCTTAACATATGTAAACATGGGACAACTTGGACAGGAACATGGGAGGATCCCGTAACAAGGTTTAATAAGCCCATATATTAGAACTGGAGGAACAAAATGTCACCAATATGCAGATATGTCAACAATTGAACAATGTTTGTATTGCATTCAATTAAATATGTGACCAGTTAAAATCTTTATAGATCTCTTTGACAGGGGAATATTGGTCAGCCACCTATCTTAGAATATGCAAATGAGATTAAAACTGTTGGCAGTATGTCCTACTAATGCCCACGTGTCTAAAATGTAAGATGATCAGAAGATGGCTTCCTTACATGACACTGATAGAAATATGTTTGTCTACAGGATTTGATCAAAGTGGTAACCAACCAGTACCCTTTACTAGGAGAGACCCATCAAACAGTCTTGAAAAAGATGGTACATTACTGTTAAAAGCCATCGAAACGCGTCAACGCTCACATCTGCACAATCACGGGACTAAGCTTATCATGCAGACAAGATTAATTAAATTGGTCCAGGACATAGCTTCAATATTGGTCTGGTTAGATGTGCAATTTTCATGACAAATAGTACTGTCTGTGTTTGTGTCTCTTCTTTTCTCTTCTCTAATTTACTCAATTGATGTATATGACAACCATTTTTTATGTTTATATTATTGTGTATTAATTGTAATTTTATGAATTTTAGTTGAATATGGTGGTGAGAGCACTGTATATGTTTTTAATGAAATTATAATATGTTGATTTAAAAAAAAACTGTATTTTGTACGAAATGTTTTTTAACAAAAATAAAAAGTGAAATATCCCCCTTGATTATAAAAAAATATATATTTTGGCTGCATACTATATGTGTCAGAGACCTGTGCTAATACATGGGCTAATGGTCTAGTTCTGTCCGCCAAGGGATTTCCTTGTTTGTTCACTGTTTACGAGTATCCTATTCCCCTGGTGCTGCAAGGGGTCTCTCTCAATTACCTAACATTTAAAGCACACTTGCCCAGCCTCGACCGTGCTCACTAATGTTTTGGGCTGATTAAAACCTTTCTGAATTTGAGCTTCAACTCGGGCACCTGCTTTATTTATATCTGTAAGTGCTTCCTGTTGAGGTTTAATTTTTGTGACAGGAGCCTCGTGCCAGAATGAATCCTGCCCTGCATAGATATCCACGAAGATGCCACCGTTTTGTGCAATACCTCTACTCAACAGGAGTACTTTCTACTGGCTAATCAGTAAGTACTACCTCTTTGGGTAAATGATAGTGCTTTTCCTACACTGCAGCTGCATAAAAGGCCAGAAGATTTGTCTTCACTGTCCATGTGTGCCTGTAACTTGCCACTGCGCCAAAATGCGCCGAGGTCCCTTGAGGTAGCTGTCCATCATAGTTGGGATTGGAAAAGGGCGGGAAGACGTTTGATACCGCAAGTGTGTGGTGCGGGGCTTCTATGCGTGTTCACATGCCTCTTGTGTATAAAGGGTCGGAGAGCGAGCAGGGCAGCAGGTGAGGAGAAAGCAGCCTCCTGGTCACAGGAACGGGGATTGCGCTCGAGAAACTCATGGATTCAAAGACCTCCCTCGAGTACTACAGCTAATTTTCGACGGCAGATATGGGGTTAAAGCACATTTGCCCAGCGCGACCGTGCTCACTAATGCTTTTGGGCTGATTAAAACGTTACTGAATTTGAACGTCAACTCGGGCACCTGCTTTCTTTATATCTGTAAGTGCTTCCTGTTGAGGTTTAATTTTTGTGACAGGAGCCTCGTGCCAGAATGAATCCTGCCCTGCATAGTTATCCACGAAGATGCCACCGTTTTGTGCAATACCTCTACTCAACTGGAGTACTACTGGCTAATCCAATAAGTGCTACCTCGTTGGGTAAATGATAGTGTTTTCATACACTGCAGCTGCGTGGGGCCAGCAGATTTGTCTCCACTGACCATGTGTGCCTGTGACTTTGTCACAGCGCCAAAAGGCGCCGAGGTCCCTCGAGTGAGCTGTCCATCATAGTTGGAAAAGGGCGGGAAGACGTTTGATACCGTTAGTGTGTGGTGTGGGGCTTCTATGCGTGTTCATATGCCTCTTGTGTATAGAGGGTCAGAGAGCAAGAAGGGCCCAGGTGAGGAGAAAGCAGCCTCCTGGTCACAGGAACGGGGATTGCTCTCTAGAAACTCAGGGATGCAAAGACCTCCCTTGGGTATTACAGCTCATTTTCGACGGTAGATATTGGGTTAAAGCACACTTGTGAAAAAACAAGGAAATCCCTTGGCGGACAGAACTAGACCATTAGCCCATTAGCCCATGTATTAGCACAGGTCTTTAACACATATAGTATGCGGACAAAATTATTATTCTTTTTTTTTGTTATAAACAAGGGGGATATTTCACTTTTTATTTTTGTTAAAAAACATTTCGTACAAAATACAGTTTTTTGAAAACAAATTATAATTTCATTAAAAACATATACAGTGCTCTCACCACCATATCCAACTAAAATTCATAAAATTACAATTAATACACAATAATATAAACATAAAAGATTGTTGTCATATACATCAATTGAGTAAATTAGAGAAGAGAAAAGAGGAGAGACAAACACAGACAGTACTATTTGTCATTAAAATTGCACATCTAACCAGACCAATATTGAAGCTATATCCTGGACCTATTTAATTAATCTTGTCTGCAGGATAAGCTTAGTCCCGTGATTGTGCAGATGTGAGCGTCGACGCGTTTCGATGGCTTTTAACTGTAATGTACCATCTTTTTCAAGACTGTTTGATGGGTCTATCTAAGTAAAGGGTACTGGTTGGTTACCACTTTGATCAAATCCTGTAGACAAACATATTTCCATCAATATCATGTAAGGAAGCCATCATCTGATCATCTTACATTTTAGACACCTGGGCATTGGTAGGACATACTGCCAACAGTTTTAATCTCATTTGCATATTCTAAGATAGGTGGCTGATCAATATATCCCTGTCAAAGAGATCTATAAAGATTTTAACTGGTCACATATTTACTTCAATGCAATACAAACATTGTTCAATTGTTGACATATCTGCATATTGGTGACATTTTGTTCCTCCAGTTCTAATATATGGGCTTATTAAACCTTGTTATGGGATCCTCCCATGTTCCTGTCCAAGTTGTCCCATGTTTACATATGTTAAGGGTATTGTCTCCTCAGTTTTGTCATGGTCTGTGGCCATTTTCTACAATATACGATTAGAGTTTGTCCCCAAGGGTCTATAAAGGGGAGATTTATAGCTTTTTTACCTTATTTCATATCACTTCTCTGCATTTCTCTGGATTCTATGTAGTTTATGTGATGACATCCTAATATACGTTAAAAAGCTGCAACACAAAAGATTTAATTGTTGCTATGATCTGTTTTATATAGTCACCCTATTCATTATGTTCCTTAAACTACTTAATTCAGCGTTTAAGATCTGCTCCTGCTTGCATGTGCAAATTGCTTCTGCAAATGTGATCTATGTTGTGTTGTCTTTTCTTGTCTACAAAAACCTTAAAAGATTTCTATTACCATGCAGAAATCATGGACAAAAAATTACGCGAGAGAGGGTACCCCAAATAATTGGTAAAACAGTCTTTGAAACGGGCTAGATTTTACGATAGAGACCACCTGTTGGATATGGACAAAAAGAAAACCAACAAAGTTCAGGATAGGATTGTCTTTGTCGGCCAGTATTCTGGGTTGAGCAATAAAATTAAAAACATAGTGAACCGTAATTGGAAAATCATTAATAATGGCCTAGCAACACCATTAGCCAAACCGCTCTTCTCATTTAGGCGGAACAAGACAATTAGAAACGCCTTAGTGAGTACATACAAAAATCCCACAAGTAGCTTTCAAACAACTATGACAGGAAATAAAAAAGCTACAGGGAACTACAAGTGTGGCTCATGCTCCATCTTCCCGAACTGCATTGAGACCAAGTCACTTACATTCAAAGGAAAAGCATTGGTTCCAAAAAGTCTGAACAATTACAGAAGCAAGAGCGTAGTATACCTGCTTGTCTGCCCTTGTGGCTTAGGCTACGTGGGTGAGACGGGCAGGGAGCTCCGCATCAGACTATTGGAACACAGATCATCAGTAAAAAATAAGAAAGAAAATGCGCCCTTGACTGACCATTTTCAAAAGATGAATCATGACTGTAACGACTTTACCTGGTTCATTTTTGGAAAAAGTTAACATAAGCAGGAGAGGAGGCAACTTAGAAATGATAAGGAAAACACGTGAACAGTGGTTCATGTGTTACCTTGACACCGTGGACAAAGGCCTCAACTCCAGAGAAGAGTGGATGAAGTTGTCAGCCAGTCAATAACACATCATCAGCCCCCACAATAACTGCCAACCTTCTATTGCACGCAGAACCTGTTAATAGTAACGAAAAAAAATGCACTAAATAAGAGTGTAACATGTGTAGTTCAAAAATAAGCACGAACAAATCAACAGTTGCTGTAAACATTTAACCTCCACAAATCTGAGGGCTGAGCAGAATAACACACAACAGCCATGCTTTGACCAGAAGATTGCACTAAGATTAAGAATTAGAATACAAGATATACCTAAGGCTGTTCATCAATATGAAGGGTATATTTAAATGCATAGAATAGGCATCTGGGAACAGGAATGGCCTGTGTATAAACAAGAGTTAGATCATGCACGAGCGTAGAGCCAGACACATGGAGACTATACATGCCATCACTCACAGATAAGGATAATTCTTTATATGGTGTCAACTTATATTCCAAAGAGAGAGTCAGCCGACTTTGAATTTTCAGAGGAGCTAATCTCCGTCTTAAAAAATCTAGAAGCATGCCATTTGACATTATGACAGGTGCCATGAAGTGATCAGCGAATAATGTTCTAATCACCAGTGTATTCCGCTGGAGGCAATAGGCAGTGGTGTTACTCGAGTATAGAATCAGCCTACACAATAGCGAGCGTAGATTATCAAAATGGCCTACATGGAAGCGAGGCTTGAGACTCGGCACAATAACAGCCAGAACGAGGCTTGAATCCCACCCCTGTATACGCCCCGAAATAGGGGCTTGTAACGCGGAAATAGTAAATAGTTAGCAGGCAGGCTGTGACCTATTGTCATCATGACAACGGGCACTAAAACGCGTGAAAAATACACCTTTCAGCTGACTGCGCGACTGGCTGTCCAATGATAAGATGTAGGAATTCTGTTTAAAAACGCATCCGGAAAGATGACGAATTGTTCACCATTTCCGGCAAAGGCAGCTTGGAGCTTAGTCGTTTCGGACGTGGAAAGAAGGGGTCCCAGCAACCACACGGTAAGGAGTTGTTAAACCGGGTTCCCTAGTAACATACTAGAAGTAGTACCTAAAGTTTAAATAGGGTCACAATAGTAATTGGGATTGTGTGTCCCCTTTCTCTGATTACATTCTTTATAGAATAGGAAGGGAATAAGGACAGCTTTCTATATTCATCCCAAGGAAATTCTAGCGGACCTGGAATCCGGTATGTACTTATGCTAGTCATATTCCCAATTTAGATAGAGGGTGCTATGCTCTGGGTAAATAGAGTTCTCCTTCTTGCCCTTTTTCCCACAGAAGAGAAATCCAGGTCTATCAGACGTGAGCTTCCTATGATATCGGAGGGGCCGGGGAATTGCACTGCCTGAGTAACAACAACAACAGACCTATTGGTAGTCTGGTTTTAAAGTAGGTATTGCCACAGTACCACAATGCGAACATATGAAAGAGACAGGCTGATGTATAGCCAATAGGAAGGTTAATAGAGAAAATCCCCCCTTTTTTTTGTAGACAAGAAAAGACAACACAACATAGATCACATATGCAGAAGCGATTTGCACATGCAAGCAGGAGCAGATCTTGAGGTAAACGCTGAATTAAGTAGTTTAAGGCACATAGGACCATATGTAGGTGGCCAAATACCGGTCGGTAACGGCCGATTTCGCGTTACCGACCGGTATTTTGATTTTCTGATTTAGGTGGCCAAAATATTACCGATTCTGTATATTTACCGAATCGGTAAATTTACCGAATCTGTAAATTACCGATTCTGTAAATGTACAGAATCGGTAATATGGGATGTAGGTGGCACTGGAAACAGTGCCACAGGCCCTTAGGAATTCGTTATTTACCATGAAATATTATGGCATGGTAAATAACGAATTCCTGTGTACATGCACATCTGTGCATGTACACCTGTGCCATGTGGCACACAGACATGCCATAAAGGCATGTCTGTGTGCCACATGGCATAAAAGCCAGAAACAGGGGTGCAACAGGGTGTCAAAGTGACACCCTGTCCCCCTTGTAAAATCGGTAATTTTACCGAATCTGTAATTACCGATTCGGTATTTGCTATTGAATCCTATGGGCTTCAAGGCCCATAGAAATCAATGGCAAATACCGAATCGGTAATTACCAAATCGGTAATTACCGAATCGGTAATTACCGATTCTTACCGATTCGGTAATTGTTAAGGAATAATTACCTACATTGCATTTACCGAATTGTAAATACCGAATCGGTAAAATTCGGTATTTATGATTCGGGAAATGCAATTTACCTACATATGGCCCATAATGAATGGGGTGACTATATAAAACAGATTATAGCAACAATTAAATCTTTTGTGTTGCAGCTTTTTAACGTATATTAGGATGTCATCACATAAACTAAATAGAATCCAGAGAAATGCAGAGAAGTGATATGAAATAAGGTAAAAAATCTATAAATCTCCCCTTTATAGACCCTTGGGGACAAACGGCAATCGTATATTGTAGAAAATGGCCACAGACCATGACAAAACTGAGGAGACAATACCCTTAACATATGTAAACATGGGACAACTTGGACAGGAACATGGGAGGATCCCGTAACAAGGTTTAATAAGCCCATATATTAGAACTGGAGGAACAAAATGTCACCAATATGCAGATATGTCAACAATTGAACAATGTTTGTATTGCATTCAATTAAATATGTGACCAGTTAAAATCTTTATAGATCTCTTTGACAGGGGAATATTGGTCAGCCACCTATCTTAGAATATGCAAATGAGATTAAAACTGTTGGCAGTATGTCCTACTAATGCCCACGTGTCTAAAATGTAAGATGATCAGTAGATGGCTTCCTTACATGATACTGATAGAAATATGTTTGTCTACAGGATTTGATCAAAGTGGTAACCAACCAGTACCCTTTACTAAGAGAGACCCATCAAACAGTCTTTGAAAAAGATGGTACATTACTGTTAAAAGCCATCGAAATGCGTTGACGCTCACATCTGCACAATCACGGGACTAAGCTTATCCTGCAGACAAGATTAATTAAATAGGTCCAGGATATAGCTTCAATATTGGTCTGGTTAGATGTGCAATTTTCATGACAAATAGTACTGTCTGTGTTTGTTTCTCCTCTTTTCTCTTCCCTAATTTACTCAATTGATGTATATGACAACCATTTTTTATGGTTATATTATTGTGTATTAATTGTAATTTTATGAATTTTTGTTGAATATGGTGGTGAGAGCACTGTATATGTTTTTAATGAAATTATAATTTGTTGATTTAAAAAAAACTGTATTTTGTACGAAATGTTTTTTAACAAAAATAAAAAGTGAAATATCCCCCTTGTTTATAAAAAAAAAAAAAAAAAATTGGCTGCATACTATATGTGTTAGAGACCTGTGCTAATACATGGGCTAATGGTCTAGTTCTGTCCGCCAAGGGATTTCCTTGTTTGTTCACTGTTTACGAGTATCCAATTCCCCTGGTGCTGCAAGGGGTCTCTCTCAATTACCTAACATTTAAAGCACACTTGCCCAGCCTCGACCGTGCTCACTAATGCTTGGGGGCTGATTAAAACGTTACTGAATTTGAGCTTCAACTCGGGCACCTGCTTTATTTATATCTGTAAGTGCTTCCTGTTGAGGTTTAATTTTTATGACAGGAGCCTCGTGCCAGAATGAATCCTTCCCTACATAGTTATCCACGAAGATGCCACCGTTTTGTGCAATACCTCTACTCAACTGGAGTACTACTGGCTGATCCAGTAAGTACTACCTCGTTGGGTAAATGATAGTGCTTTTCCTACACTGCAGCTGCGTAGGGCCAGAAGATTTGTCTCCACTGACCATGTGTGCCTGTAACTTTGCCACAGTGCCATAAGGCGCTGAGGTCCCTTGAGTGAGCTGTCCATCATAGTTGGGAAAGGGCGGGAAGACGTTTGATACCGCTAGTGTGTGGTGCGGGGCTTCTATGGGTGTCAACATGCCTCGTGTCTAAAGGGTCAGATAGCGAGCAGGGCAGCAGGTGAGGAGAAAGCAGCCTCCTGGTCACAGGAACGGGGATTGCGCTTGAGAAACTCGGAGATGCAAAGACCTCCCTTGGGTATTACAGATAATTTTTGACGGCAGATATGGGGTTAAAGCACACTTGTCCAGCCTCGACCATGCTCACTAATGTTTTGGGCTGATTAAAACGTTACTGAATTTGAGCTTTAACTCGGGCAGCTGCTTTATTTACATCTGTAAGTGCTTCCTGTTGAGGTTTAATTTTTGGCCCACAGGAAGCACTTGCAGAGTTAAGGCAGGTGCCCGAGTTGAAACTAACTTTGTAACCATTTTAGAATGGCGCCAGCAAGCACTCTGACAGCTTGCCGGCGCCATTCTAAAATGGTTACAAAGTTAGCTTCAACTCGAGCACCTGCCTTAACTGTGCTTCCTGGGGCCCCAAAAAATGTTTTCGCCAATATTGCGAGAATCGCGGATCACGAAATTGCCAAAAATTCGCAAATTTAGCGAGCGGAGCGTATTTTGCGCCCATACTTAGTATTAACCTTATTTTGCAAGACGGTAACCTGCTACCGTCTCGCAAACTAGGATTTGCAAGTCGCTATTAAGACCGGTGTGCCAAGGGCGTCCGATCCTAAGAGCAAGTAACAGGAGGGTGTACGATTTCTTTGCAATGGTAATGCGGTCGCAAAACAGTCGCAGTTTACTGCCTACTTCAAGTAGGTGGTAAGCCCGATGTAAACATGTAGGGGTCCTCAGGGGACCCCTTTCCCTTTGTGATTGGCAGAAAAATGTTTTTAAGAGCAGGCAGTGGTCCCACGGAACACTGCCTACTCTTAAAAGATGAAACAGAAACGTTTCATGTTTCTTTTTTAAATGCATTCCATTTTCCTTTAAGGAAAACGGGCAGCATTAAAAAAAAAAAATGCTTTAGTTGAAAAAGCAGTCACAGACAGCGTGGTCTGGAGACCCCAGAAGGCCACAATCCCTGTGAGTGCAGGCGATTCCCAATGGGTCACTAATTACCACCTGCCTCACAAATATTAATGACGCCGGTCCCTTGCAACCCATTTGGGAATCACAAACCATGTCTGAGACACTGTTATATATTTCATGTTGTGACTTGCTAATTGCAAGTCACAAAAAATCACAATTTGCCAGTCGTGAAATGAATTGGTTGTACCTGTGGCCAATAGATATTCATTGTCATTAAAAAAAGGAAAGTTAAACAGTACGGGGCCAATTATGATGTCGGGCGGATTGCCTCCGCCAGGCTGGAGGTAGCCACCTCCGGCTTGGCGGGGGCAATCCACCCAAACACCTATGCCCGGATTCCCCCCCACCGTATTAGGATGGCGGGGGGGAGCGCGGAAGACGGAAAGACCGTCCGCCGTATTACCGCCGCGGTCGCCTAGCATGTTTCCTATAATGTAGCCTCTGCTGCTTTTCCATCAGTGCATTTTTAAGACAGCATTTTGTTGTAGTAGATCAGGGTGTTTTCATTGTTTTTTTTCTGGTTGTTGTTGCGTTGTTATCATGTTTTTGTTATGCTATTGCACAGTGTTCTGATGCTATGACGTTTTTTTCGTGTCATTGCATTGCATATTTACAATGTACGTTTATAATTAGATTAGGCCATATATAATTTTTTCCATTGCACTGTTATTCTTTAGTGTATCATGTTTTTTCATGTCATCGCATAGTGTTTTGATGCTTGCATGTTCTTCTCATGTCATTGCATAGCTTTTTCTCTCACGTTATTGCATAGTTTGTTTACAATGCACTTTTTGCATCAGATTAGGCTATTCTCTCTTTTGTACTGTTTTCTCTATTGTATAGCTGTGATCTCCCTGTTTTTTTATCTGGGTGCTTAGCAGAGCAGTCTTCGGTCCATGCCGACAACATTTGAACTCTTATTCCACATCAGTTCTGATTCTCCTTTTTTTTCCTCACCGCAGCTATTATGTGATGTATGCATGTTTATTAAACACATATTCGTTCTTCTTAGTGTTTAACTCCACATTCCTCCCGAGTTGTAGTCTGCACCTTTGTGTTCGATCAGTGGGTGACGCGGAAGGATTAACCGGCAGTGGTTAAAGTCCTATTTCCATGCCCATGCACGTGAGTCCCTTGCTCACTTTGCAACTGGATTCAAGCAAGCCGGGCTGAAGACGGCTGTAATGCCAGAAACCGGTCCTTGGAAGCTTGTTTCCGGTCCAGGGAAGGCATGGCTTGGCAGTTCGGGCTGAACTGTTCCCATGAGGCACAGGGTCAGACTGATTTGCATATAGCCATGTCTGAACTGGGGTGGCAGAGTGGGCTAAAGAACGGTGATGGATTAAACCCAGATCGTTCGACTGGGTGTGAGTGTTTGATTGGTTCAGATGCTCCGTCCATTACCACCCCCTTTTGTACCGCTTTTGGCCGCCATAAGTGTGTCAGGGTATGCTCAGACGTGAGTCCCTTGCTCACTTTGCCACTGGATTCAAGCAAGCCGAGCTGAAGACGGCTGTAATGCCAGAAACCGGTCCTCGGAAGCTTGTTTCCGGTCCAGGGAAGGCATGGCTTGGCAGTTCGGGCTGAACTGTTCCCATGAGGCACAGGGTCAGACTGATTTGCATATAGCCATGTCTGAACTGTGGTGGCAGAGTGGGCTAAAGAACGGTGATGGATTAAACCCAGATCGTTTGACTGGGTGTGAGTGTTTGATTGGTTCAGATGCTCCGTCCATTACCACCCCCTTTTGTACTGCTTTTGGCCGCCATAAGTGTGGCAGGGTATGCTCAGACGTGAGTCCCTTGCTCACTTTGCCACTGGATTCAAGCAAGCCGGGCTGAAGATGGCTGTAATGCCAAAAACCGGTCCTCGGAAGCTTGTTTCCGGTCCAGGGAAGGCATGGCTTGACAGTTCGGGCTGAACTGTTCCCATGAGGCACAGGGTCAGACTGATTTGCATATAGCTATGTCTGAACTGGGGTGGCAGAGTGGGCTAAAGCACGGTCATGGATTAAACCCAGATCGTTTGACTGGGTGTGAGTGTTTGATTGGTTCAGATGCTCCGTCCATTACCACCCCCTTTTGTACCGCTTTTGACCGCCATAAGTGTGGCAGGGTATGCTCAGACGTGAGTCCCTTGCTCACTTTGCCACTGGATTCAAGCAAGCCAGGCTGAAGACGGCTGTAATACCAGAAACCGGTCCTCGGAAGCTTGTTTCCGGTCCAGGCAAGGCATGGCTCGGCAGTTAGGGCTGAACTGTTCCCATGAGGCACAGGGTCAGACTGATTTGCATATAGCCATGTCTCAACTGGGGTGGCAGAGTGGGTTAAAGAACGGTGATGGATTAAACCCAGATCGTTTGACTGGGTGTGAGTGTTTGATTGGTTCAGATGCTCTGTCCATTACCACCCCCTTTTGTACCGCTTTTGGCCGCCATAAGTGTGGCAGGGTATGCTCAGAGGTGAGTCCTTGCTCACTTTGCCACTGGATTCAAGCAAGCCGGGCTGAAGACGGCTGTAATGCCAGAAACCGGTCCTCGGTGCTTGTTTCCGGTCCAGGGAAGGCATGGCTTGGCAGTTCGGGCTGAACTGTTCCCATGAGGCACAGGGTCAGACTGCTTTTGCATATAGCCATGTCTAAACTGGGGTGGCAGAGTGGGTAAAGAACGGTGATGGATTAAACCCAGATCGTTTGACTGGGTGTGAGTGTTTGATTGGTTCAGATGCTCCGTCCATTACCTCCCCCTTTTGTACCGCTTTTGGCCGCCAAAAGTGTGGCAGGGTATGCTCAGACGTGAGTCCCTTGCTCACTTTGCCACTGGATTCCACCAAGCCGGGCTGAAGACGGCTGTAATGCCAGAAACCGGTCCTCGGAAGCTTGTTTCCGGTCCAGGGAAGGCATGGCTTGGCAGTTTGGGCTGAACTGTTCCCATGAGGCACAGGGTCAGACTGATTTGCATATAGCCATGTCTGAACTGGGGTGGCAGAGCGGGCTAAAGAACGGTGATGGATTAAACCCAGATCGTTTGACTGGGTGTGAGTGTTTGATTGGTTCAGATGCTCCGTCCATTACCACCCCCTTTTATACCGCTTTTGGCCGCCATAAGTGTGGCAGGGTATGCTCAGATGTGAGTCCCTTGCTCACTTTGCCACTGGATTCAAGCAAGCTGGGCTGAAGACGGCTGTTATGCCAGAAACCGGTACTCGGAAGCTTGTTTCCGGTCCAGGGAAGGCATGGCTTGGCAGTTCGGGCTGAACTGTTCCCATGAGGCACAGTGTCAGACTGATTTGCATATAGCCATGTCTGAACTGGGGTGGCAGAGTGGGCTAAAGAACGGTGATGGATTAAACCCAGATCGTTTGACTGGGCGTGAGTGTTTGATTGGTTCAGATGCTCCATCCATTACCACCCCCTTTTGTACCGCTTTTGGCCACCATAAGTGTGGCAGGGTATGCTCAGACGTGAGTCCCTTGCTCACTTTGCCACTGGATTCAAGCAAGCCGGGCTGAAGTCGGCTATAATGCCAGAAACCGGTCCTCGGAAGCTTGTTTCCGGTCCAGGGAAGGCATGGCTTGGCAGTTCGGGCTGAACTGTTCCCATGAGGCACAGGGTCAGACTGATTTGCATCTAGCCATGTCTGAACTGGGGTGGTAGAGTGGGCTAAAGAACGGTGATGCATTAAACCCAGATCATTTGACTGGGTGTGAGTGTTTGATTGGTTCAGATGCTCCGTCATTACCACCCCCTTTTGTACTGCTTTTGGCCGCCTTAAGTGTGGCAGGGTATGCTCAGACGTGAGTCCCTTGCTCACTTTGCCACTGGATTCAAGCAAGCCGGGCTGAAGACGGCTGTAATGCCAGAAACCGGTCCTCGGAAGCTTGTTTCCGGTCCAGGGAAGGCATGGCTTGGCAGTTCGAGCTGAACTGTTCCCATGAGGCACAGGGTCAGACTGATTTGCATATAGCCATGTCTGAACTTGGGTGTCAGAGTGGGTTAAAGAACGGTGATGGATTAAACCCAGATCGTTTGACTGGGTGTGAGTGTTTGATTGGTTCAGATGCTCCGTCCATTACCACCCCCTTTTATACCGCTTTTGGCCGCCATAAGTGTGGCAGGGTATGCTCAGACGTGAGTCCCTTGCTCACTTTGCCACTGGATTCAAGCAAGCCGGGCTGAAGACGGCTGTAATGCCAGAAACCGGTCTTCAGAAGCTTGTTTCCGGTACAGGGAAGGCATGGCTTGGCAGTTCGGGCTGAACTGTTCCCATGAGGCACAGAGTCAGACTGATTTGCATATAGCCATGTCTGAACTGGGGTGGCAGAGTGGGCTAAAGAACGGTGATGGATTAAACCCAGATCGTTTGAATGGGTGTGAGTGTTTGATTGGTTCAGATGCTCCGTCCATTACCACCCCCTTTTGTACCGCATTATTCACGATAGGCGGAGCGTTTAACTTCCTCGTAGCTGTAACAGTGCAGCATTCATTGCCGGCGTTGGCAGAGAGGTTGCTTCACACCAGTGGATCGTCCTATGGGGGTGAGTTAGTTGGTTTTAATTCAGGTTCTCGAAGTTTGCGGTTTGAAGTCACTCTGGCTCACAGCAGAGTTATAATGGTGGCACACTTTATTTAGTAGATGCTGGCAGATGCGAAAACAGAGTCCGATTATTTGAGGACTTTGTTGGAGGTAACTTATTTGCTTTCTGGTTGGTCACCACTAGCGTTTGTCGCTTTCTCAGAAGAACAGTATTAACTGTCTTGTTCCGCTTTCTTGGCAGCATTGTGTTCGTGGTGCTGGTGTGTTTTGTGGCGGTACGCGTTTACAGTTCCGCTTTCAGGTATTCTTTTTACATACCGTGGTAGTGTTGGTCGACTACTTTCTGCTTCACTTGTGGAAGTTTGCTTGCGGTGATGGTCAGTTCACATTTCTTTGTTTTACTAGCAGCACCTCATTCACTGTTGCTCTTGGACTGAAGTCTGCTCTTTTCTATAGCTCTTTTTTCTCACCATTCAGTTTCAGGTCCCTGAGCCCAATGTCAGTTGAATACTTTCCATGATGGTTATTGCATTGATTTACATGTCTATCATTTACTTACCTGTTACAGAGTCCCCTGATGAAGGGCTTATGTTAAAAGCCCAAAATGCATTGGGAACTTTTAAAGCTTGTTTTCGCATGCTGAATTTAAGCTGTATCATAATTTCATCTTTGGACTTGATCTGCGAGGACTTCATAATAAATCAGATCTCAAATTGCTTCAGGTTTTGAGGAATTCATTTGGAACCTTTTGGATTCATTGATAATTGCCTCCTGATTAAGTTTGATTCAATTGTATTATTCACAGTATAGTGCTTGTTTAATACTGATTATTAAATTGGGACACTATAATGGGACCTCATTTTAGTGCACTAGGTCCACCTGGATACACTTCCAGGTATTTTCTTTTCATCATTCTAAAAGTGGCATTTTCAAGATTATAATCTAAAATCTGGCTTTACTAATAAAGAGGATTTTAAATTATTCATTTGAGCGTAAGCATAATTTCTCTCTCTGCTCCCAATCTTAAGTTAGCCCTTCTTAAATGAAATAAGGTAACCCAGTGTTATGGGATAGATAGGCCTTACAACTGTAAAAAATGACTTTAGAGGTTTTTCTATATCAGGACATATAGAACTTAAACAAACGTTCTACTTTTTAAATTCGTTGCACCTTGCCCTATGGGCAAAAGAACAATAGATTTAACTCAGATCTATTGACTTGGGGAGAATGTTTGAATCATTCAGCATTCCGTCCATCATTTGTTGCAGTTACACTTTTTGCACTAAGTGGGACGGGTATGCCTGGACGTGGGACCCTTGCTCACTGTGCCACTGTATTCAAGCTAGCCTGGCAGATGAAGGGTGACATACCCCGAAACTGGTCCCAGGATGCTTGTTTCCGGTCCAGGGAGGACATGGCTTAGCATTTCGTTCTGGACTGTTTCCATGAGGCACAGGGTCAAGACTGATTTGCATATGGCTGGGTCCAAACTGGAGTGGTGTAGTGGGCAAAAAACGATGGATTTAACCCAGATCTCTTGACTGTGAGAGAATGTTTGAATCATTTAGCATTCCGTCGACCATTTGTTGCAGCTACACTTTTTGCCCTAAGTGGGATGGGTATGCCCAGACGTGGGTCCCTTGCTCACTGTGCCACTAGATACAAGCTGGCCTGCCTGATGAAGGGTGATATGCCCAGAACCCGGTCCCAGGATGCTTGTTTCTGGTCTAAGGAGGACCTGGCTTGGCAGTTCGGTCTGGACTGTTCCCGTGAGGAACAGGTTCAAGAATGATTTGCATATGGCAGGGTCCAAATAGTGGTGGCGTAGTGGGCAAAAGAACGATGAATTTAACCCAGATCTCCTGACTTGGGGAGAATGTTTGAATCATTCAGCATTTTGTCCATCATTTGTTGCAGTTACATCTTTCTATAAGTGGCATTTTCAAAATTATAATCTAAAATCTGTCTTTACTGTTAGAGAGTATTTTAAATGCAATTCATTTGAGCATAAGCATCATTTGTCTATCTGCTCCCAATCCAAAGTTAGCCTTTCTTAGATCAAATAAGGCAGCCCAGTGTTAATTTATTGGAGAGATAGGCCTTACAATAGTGAAAAACGACTAATGTAAAACTTAAACATAACCTACTTTTTAAATTCAATGCACCGTGCCCTATGAGCGTTTAGAGCCTACCTAACTGGTGACTTAAATGTATTAAAAAGAAGGTTTAGGCCTAGAAAAAGTTTTCTTTTATCAGGTTAACATGACCATTTACAACTTCACTGCAGGCTGCAGTGTCAGGCATGAGACACGTTTTACAATGCTACTGTAGTGAGTGGCACATTGGGTACTAATGCCCACTACTAGCATTTAAGTTCTAAGCCCTTTGTGCAGGTAGTACCATTTATTAGGGACTTCCAAGTAAATTAAATATTCCAATCAGGTGTAGTCCAATTTTATCATGTTTTAAGGAGAAAACACAATCACTTTAACACCGGTTAGCAGTCCACAGAGTCTTAATGCCAAGACAAACAAGTTCAGCAAAGTAAGAGAGCAAAGGCAAAAGGTGGGGGAATTTCAGGCCAAGGTTGTCAGGCCTAACAGGTCTGATACTGTGTTTTTTCATTACATGTATAACTATTTGCCCTGAAGACATTAAACATAGTACAGAGGCCTGTGTCAGGGGTTTGTGCTGCAATTTGTCTGTGACAGTCTGTTCTTATTCTATAAAAGTCTGCAGTGCTGCTGTGCATAAGTACCTTGCAGCATTTAGGCATCTCTCTGTTTGTGGGACCTTTCTATTCTGTGATGAACAATCTTTCTCCGGATTTGCACACAGAGACACCAAACATATAACCCTTGTTATATACATTAAAACTATTGCTGCAATCTGGTGAGGTGTGCTTTATGGACCAGAAGCTGAATGTGGAACCACTCAATTTTTTAACAAAGCTATTGCACCACTCAATAAAAAAAAAAAAGCTATTTTAAAACATAAATAGCATTTTTCAATGGTCCCATTTACAGAACAATTTATGGGACCCCGCCTCTAGAAGTAACGGGGCAAAGTACCCCTATCCCTCCATATGTTATTTTTACTTTTTTCAAGACAACGGACTCAGTCCCTGATGGCTAAAATGCCTGTCTCAATATTTGATGGTTATGCAGTGGCAGCCAGTCAGTTCTTATCTTGAGATCGGTCTGCTTTGCGGAACCTCTGCTGTATAAACTATATACATATTTTAAACCTTAGTTTCTCTAGAACTACTGGACCGAATTAAACCAAATCACAAAAAGAACGCTTGCATTTGGTATAATTCCATTCAGAGGTTTGGTTATCACTGTTCAATTTCCCTATGGAAAATTACATGGGAAAAAGCATTTTGGTACCCCCCTCTCCCCCACACACACTTTGTGTCGGCCCCTGCTTAACAGATCACCCTGAAACATTTCCAGGAAGAAGCTCATGTGGATGAATGTTATTTGGGAAATAATTTGTGAAGATCCGCTAAACACTGGCAAAGTTATTTGCAATCAATAAAATGATTTTCCTATGGAACCATGGTCCTAACTATGACTATCCAGTGCTATTTGCCACAGGGTAAAATATCAATAAACACTGTTGCCAGTAACCTTGCTACATTGTCATTTGGGGGTAAGATAAAATAAATCTAGGGTAAATGTGGTTGGCATTGAAATATGAAATGTGACTAGTCATCATTGTACCCTGTCGCTTCTGGTTCCTCTTTGTGTTCTGTTTAGAATAATTTCATTTAAATAATAGCACAGTTTTGGTGTGTCTTCTAAGGTCCTGAATATGCACTGGTATATGGATTTCATTTCTTTCTCCGCCTCTCAGTATGTTGTGTTGTCCTATCCTGCCAGCATTCTATTGGAATCTTTCCTTGCAGTTTTTCTACTTATACTCTGCAATATACTGCTTTTGCACATCTCTCTGGTTTTATGACAAAGTGTGGCTTACCATGAAGATGAGAATTATTAGCCTTGGCCTCGTGCTGATCGAGAGGACGAGAAGTGTCTGCTTCAGTCTTGAGCACTCCATGCAAGCTGTATGTGTATTCTCAGGTGCTCTCCGTTCTCTACATGCCTCCTCCCTCAGCAGCGCACTCGCTGGCCACACACTTTCTGAAGTCTTCTTCAGACTTTTTTGTATGGTGTTTTCTGCTCTTGACAAACCTTTGGATATTTACGCAGCTCTACTTCCAACTTTGAATTTCACTACTACACTTGCTGCTTCATCAGCATTGGCTGCTCGGATCCATCTATCATTGCCATGTTCTGTCTTCAACCTGAAACACACTTGTCTTTTAAAGAACTCTTAGTTTTCTGCTAGTGCTCATTTTTTACAGTACTGGTGTTTTTTGTAACTACAATTTAAGAAACACGCATTTGCACTGCAATAGGTCTCGCATTTGTGAGAGTTAGCGCTATTGCGATTGTAAATGACAATGTCTTTTATACATGCATTATGGTTTTGAGTGGATGTATGTGATGTGGAGTGGAATTATATGAGTTGTCTTGGAATTGTTAGTTGTGTGTGGTTGAATTGTGTGGTGTGTAGTTGAATTGCGTGGCATGGTCTGCAATGGAATTTTGTGGATAGTAATCATGTGATATTGAGTGTAGTGGAATTATGTGTCATGGAGTGTAATTATATGCATTGGTATTCTATATGCATTGGTATTTTTTGTTGTGGAGTGGTATGTAGTGGAGGTTAATTATGTGGTGTACTGATGAATTTTGTTGCAGGATGTGGAATTCTGTGGATTAGATTGGGTGTATGTGGTTTGTTGTGTAATTGTATTGTTGGGTTGAGTTAATGTGGTTTGTTATCGAATTATGTTGTGTGGAATGGAAATGTGTAGGGTTGAATTGTGTGGCATGGAAGTGTGTGCAGGCAGACAAAATATGAACTAAAACACACTGCTTTGTAAGGATACCTTGCTCATAGGCATGTCCAATGAAGGGCTATCAGTTTCCCAATGTTGGAGGCCTACCACAGGCCTTTCCTTGACTAAAAGTGCATGCAAGTGGTACTCTGAAAAATGAGTGAGGGATAGACAGGCCACTCGTATTATCCTTTTCAGCACATACACACCTAAAGCCAGTGCAAATACCAATTCACATTATTACCACACAAAAGGCAGTCAACTGTAAAAATACCTTTAAGTGTTTTTGCTTCATGGTATATGAAGTGACTGAATTCAATTACCCTGTATACACTGGTGGCTGGTGGAATTTTAAATTGGTAGGGCATAAACAACTGAGAAGTACTGCCTCAAGCAATCCCTTCTTTACTATCACAGACCCAGGTGTGTAGGATCTTTTTATAGAGCGCTTCATGTCAGCTATTTCTGAGTGCAGTAATTATTATATGTTACTATTACCAAAATAAATTGTACTCAATGTGCATTGAACTAAGACTGATAAAAATGCTGATTTGGCCTTGTTTTGATTCCAGATCATACCCCCGATGTCACACCAGATGAAAGCAGTGACTGTTCAACTCACTGAGCCATCGGTGTTCAAATTTGTCAAAAAGTAAATGTCTGCACTTGCCTTTTCAAACTATGACCAAAAGATGCACTCTACATGTTATTTACACAGATATCGGTTGTATTTCAAGTTGATGGGTGACAGTAATGTGGCTAATAGTCATCTCTTCTGCCATACGCTGCAACAAAAGTGAAAACCTATAATGCAAACTCCGTGGCAGATGGTATTAGAACGTCTGTCAACAGCTAATGGCATGATGGAAAGTTACACATAAGACACGGTTTATTTTTAAAGTTGACATCATCTTGCTGCTGTTTCTAAGAAGAAGCAAGTAGGTGGTATGCAGTGGCGAGGCACTCCCTTTTAGTTAATGTGACAGGCGCTAATTTTCTGAAACAGTTTTTCTATTCTTCTCATTTAGTGAATAATGCACCTGAGCACGTTTCATTTTTTTCAAGCACAACTGCCAGATGCCCTCATATTATGTGTGATAACTTCAACCAGTTTTGTATCTTCATCTAAAAGCATGTTGCATTCTGGGACTCGTAGTTAAACATTTGGATTTTTTTATTAAGCATTGGGTTCAGAATTCACAGCATGCAAAGTGGCACACATGACATGTGGCTCCTTGTCAGCTGTGCAGCTATATCTGAATGCATGGATCGGACAAAATTACCCCTTTGTAAAGAATACCATGTTGGAGTAATGCAGCATCATGTGCCTCGAACTTGGAAAATGGGAAGGGACGTAGCTTCACAGATGCAGTTGTTAATTCAAAGCCCTAAGAAAGATCAGATATACTGCCTCTTGTAATTAGTTAATTACTGTCACATTTATGACCCCTTTCCCCCTTCCCTTTCCCGTCGAGCCAGACAGCACACTCAATGTACACATATCACATCATTTTCATTTAATTTTCATGAAGCTTTATTCGGTACATGATATACAATGACCATAAAAGCACACAGCAAAATGTTATACAGTTATATATTACAAGTATAAAACAGGTGAATGTTTAAAATATCATACTTTTCCTAAGCTGAATTGATTTACATAAAAACATAGCGGTATAAAAACATATGTCCGGAGAATTCATATGAAAAATCAACTTCATGGCATCGTCCACATTAACGGAAATAGAGGAAGCGATCACTATCGCGAGTACAGCTGAACCTTCGACTCAAACCAACGCAAAGTCCCGCAGAAAGAACAAAAGGAAAGGTAGGAACCGCACCCTAACAGGGGCAAGGCTTAATACAGAAGAATTATCACCTTCCACCGCGGTTTCAGAGACTGATGCCCGGAGCCCGTCACCTAGTGTCCATCGGTCTCCCTCGCCCGAAGCCCGAGACAGTGCGCCAACAGAGTCTCCATCACAGTGCTTAAAATCAACACATAATCTCATAAAGAAGATGACATCAAAAAAATGCACCAAACAGAAACTTTTACAATTTAAAATAATCCAGCCAGGCCAGACTCCGGACAACAGTAAAATTAAATCGGGTGAAGAAGCCACAAAAAACAGGCGGAACGCCACCCCTCCAGTCACGACCTCGGAGACATGTTCGGAGTCTAAGCCGAAAACAACCAGTACCACGTTTATGACCTCGGAAATGTGTCCTGACCCCCAGCCGAAAACACACAGTGCCCTCTGGGCAATGAAGCTAGATAATGACCAAGGCGGAGGCTTACTCGGTGTATCATCCTCTTGCCACGCCCTTGAGCAAACTTCTCAGGCCATCACGAGCCCACCGATGGTTCCAACAAAATCGCTATGTCAGAGTATTCCAACCTCAATTCTGTTTATCCCAGAATATATATCCAGAGGGAAGGAAGACACATTGAATAGGGGGAACATCCTAAGACTCCTGCACTCTTCAACAAATCTAGCAAACATCAGCACGAAAGACCTTTTATTAGTAGGGTTCGAATCCAACACCTCGACCCATCAGACTGATATTACCAAAACTACCTGGATTTCGCAGGAGATAGCTAACAAAATCTTGGAAGAGGAGCCAATGTTCCAGCAATGGGGAATCGCCTTGAAGCTGGAAAGGCAACCCCACTATCCAACTCCGCTTTTACCCTCCATTCAACCTCAGCTTCAAAAAAACTCCACTTCAATATTAAAGGGAACTAGGAGCTGCTCACCGGGGCAACGTGAGCGACACACTATAAGTCCCCAACGGGGTCAATATCGCAATCAAGATACGAATTTGTCGCTAGCGACAGACCCCAATTGGAGATGTATTCAGCGTACTATCGCGACAACGACTGCTGACGTTTGACAGAATGGGCAAGTGCCCGCTAACTTCATGGTGGTACGGAGGGTCACAAGAATCTGTTCATGGAACATCAATGGCTTAGTTAATAAAAAGCACAACCCGGAGCTCATACAATACTTAACCTCATTCGATCTCCTGTTAATACAAGAAACTTGGGAAGATAAAGTATTTGATCTACAGGGATTCACGTCACTCTGCACGCCAGCAACCAAAACTTCAACCTTCGGCCACAGTTCAGGAGGATAGATGGTATTCGCCTCTATTACGACAATAGGCAAAATTAGGACTATGGACTTCCATATAACCCCCCCCCAAGTGTCATACAGGTGGTAAAGCTTTCACTTCCTCTAACAAAGCAGCACCAGGAAGTTATTATTATAAACACATACATTCACCCCAAATGGAAACAAAAATCGGTGGAAGAGCTGGGGCACGTTCTACAAAAAATAAGGGACTCTGGGGAGTCAGACACCTTCATCCTGGCTGGTGACTTTAACATGCTTCTCATCAGCAATGAGCAAGGCACTGACCTCTCTTATGAGTTAGACACAGTATGGGGCGTGCCGCCGCAAGGTCGAACAAAAAATAACAACCTAACGAAACACTAAAAAAACCTTCTTCGGCAATTGAACACCCATAACTTAAGGGCCCTAAACGGACGTTATGCTGAAGACGATCCACCGGCAGTCACTTTCCACTCTAGCACACAATGCTCGCATTTGGATTACATGTTCATGTCCTTAGACATGTTCAGCTGGATAACTTCATTTAAAATAGATGTGAGTGATTTCAGCGACCACCTGCCCTTAGTGGCTGAGATAAAATCCAATTCGGTAGAGAAAAAAGAACACTACATTGGCCCTGAAACAGAAGTCAGTGCAAATTTAAAACGGATACGGTGTAGTCTTGATAACATTGACCTTTTTGGTTCAATTGCGAAAACCCTCTTCCACCAAATTCACTGCTCATCCAAGTTGGGGAATGGCTGGCATGACTTCATCATCACCATCGGGGAACAACTGGGTAGTACCAGGCCCTCCAATTCTCACCTTGTGAGGGGACCCTCAAGCACGAGACTGATGTGGTTGGACATGAAAACACAAAAACGCCTGATTAATCAAACTCTGAGGCGGATACGAAAGGATCAGGGAAACCCTAGTTTGCAAGTAGTGCTGAGGGAAGGAAAAAAGAAACTCAAACGGCTGAAATGGTTAAGTCAAAAACAAAGGAATGAAGAACTTTGGGGGAAACTTGTTCACGAAGGAAAGCAAAAAAACAGTTCTAGGTTCTGGCAAATGGTGAAAAGAATCCAAAACCCTGACCATTTTGGGCAACATTCGCACATAGCAGAGGAAGTATGGACTAAATACTTATTGTCACACTTTAATAATGACAACATAGGAGATACGACAACAAAGTCCCCCTGATCACAAAGCTTGGTCATGATGGTAACTCCAGCAATCAAAGCGGGAGAAGCATGTGTGGATTGGGGGAGTTTAAGGGGAGTTTAAGGGTATGACCTTACCACAACTAGAACTCTTAGAAGGGGAAGATAGACCTATAAGGATCATGGAGACAGGGCTTACGGAATACACCCCAGCAGACATTGGGCGGCAAATCACCAAGGGACGACCGAATGGGGCCCTGGGACCAAATGGAATCCCCCCATGTTGTACAAATCTGACGTAGCCTTTTGGAGTGCATCCTTGGGTCAGGTCTTTAACGAGGCCAGACTTACTTTATCCCTTCCGGACTCTTGGCATGGGTCCATAATTAGCCCAATATACAAACATGGGAGCAAGAGTAATCCGAACAGCTACCGTCTCATTGCTTTGCTTGATATAGAAGCAAAATATTTCAGCGGTCTGGGGGGCGTGGCTTGGCGGGCGAAGATGGCGGTCGCAGCGTTGTAGAGCTCCCACCGGCCCAGACATAATTTGCTTATTTATCCTGGCCCCCGAGCCCGCTAGCTGTACTATCTGTGTGGCGATTGTCCCTGGCGGCGCCTGGATCTCTCCGGTGTGCCGAGTTATCCTTCCTGACGTTCCGGTGGGCCGAGGTCGTCTGCGGCGAAGTGAGGCCTAGTATCCATTGACGGAGCCGGGACCTCGATTTTCAAGGTCAGCGGCCGGCGGCCGGTGGTCGGACCGGCCGGGTGATTCCCCTGCCCGTGATTGCAGCACCGGAGGTTGGGGGAGCCACAGCGGTGCCCTGTGGAGCTGCCTTGCACATCGGGGTGGCCCCCGGACGACGCGGGGTCACTGAGGCCTGTACGGACCTCGGGCAGCCGGGGCCTCGAGTTTCGCGACCCCGGGCTGGCCCGGGCCCGGATTGCGGTGGGTCGGCACTGATCGTCCCTGGTGTTGGTGGGGCCGTGGCCGTGCCCTGAGAGACCATCCGACGAGTGGAGGAGGTGCCTGGGGAGGCGAATCACTGCTGGACCCGTATACATTGCAGGCGGCCGGGGGGGCCCCGTCCTTCACGCCCGGGGCCTGGCCCTAGACCTCTAAGTGGAGCAGACCGTCGGCGGGAGCTGTGTGGCCGAGGCCCTGGCGAGTGGCTGCGCAGCCTGTTGGTGAGGCTGGGGACTGGTCGAAGGCTCACCGCAACCGTGAGTGACACACCTGGGACCTGCAGGGCGGTTGAGCCAACTGTGGGGCTGCGGGGCAGTGGGCCACGAGACTGGACATAAGTGGTGGCCGGAGCAGCCCTAGACTGGTCTGGACTTATCTGGTGGCGTGTGGACTGGTCCGGTTGGGGGGCCCGCCTGCCGTCGGACTTCGTTAGAGCCGCGGCCGCCTTTCTCCCCACCCCCAGTGTCGATTGGGGTGGACCACCTTTGGGGCACTGAAGAGGACGGCCAGACGTGGATAACCGAGGTGTTGTGGAAGTGGAACTGTGCGCAGAAATGACCAGGGGAGGAGGAGGCCCACCCAAGCAGGGTCCCATCGACAAATTTACAGGGCCCAGTGGAGGGCCCAGTGCGTCCAGTGGCAGCAATGGAGCGGGGCCGGACAACGCGGCGCTCATGGCGGCAATCACTCAGTCCAGAGACATGCTGGACGCCAAGATTGGGGCGGTAGGTGTAGATGTAACACTATTGCGCCAGGACCTACGAAATGCGGTAGAGCGGACCACGGAGACGGAGTCCAGGGTCTCGGTGGTTGAGGCGGACGTTGGGACACTGAAACGGAGAATGGCAGAGATGGAGCACGTCCAGAAGACCCTCGCGTCTCGGGTGGAAGATGCTGAAGGGCGCGCACGCAGAAATAACCTCCGCTTTATAGGATTTCCAGAGAGATGCGAGAAGGATGATATGGAGCAGTTTCTGTCCCGGTGGCTGGAGAGCTGGCTCCCACGGGGGGTTCTGTCCAACTGCTTCGTGATTGAGCGTGCGCACCGAGCCCTGACACAGAGGCCGCTGGAGGGTGAGCGTCCTAGACCAGTCATTGCCAGACTTTTGAATTATCACGACCGAGATGTTATACTACGAGAGGCGAGAACTAAAGGCTCCATCTCCTATGAAAATCAAAAGATCATGATTTTTCCCGACTATACGAAGCTTGTGCAGCAGCAACGCCAGTCCTTTGCGGCAGCCAAAGCCAAATTGCGGGGCCTGAAACTCCAGTACTCCTTATTGTACCCGGCTCGCCTGCGGGTGGTGTATCAGTCCCGGACCCACTTCTTCGACTCCCCGGAGGAGGTCTTCAAGTGGACGGACGAAACGGTGAGAATCAGGCCACATGCCCAGCCGGGTCTGGACCCGGGTGGATCGAGGGGATCGTCGCAGGAGCAGGCAGACCGCCCTGCTCGGAAGGGGAGGCATCGGAGGTTCCGATCACGCAAGAGATCCGCCTCTGCTAGTGCGACGCAGACCATTGGGACAATGGAATCCGACCACTCTGACAATGGCCGTTGAACTCTGGAGGGGTTCTGCCCTTCTCTATTGACGTATGGCCTTGGTTTGCTGAGGGTTCCATAGTGAGATTGCCTGTTTGGGGGTGCCAGTGATGCGGAACTGCCGGCTCTGAGAAATACCCTGGCCGTATGTGGTATCGCAGCTGGGGTTTGGGAGGCGACTTAATAGGGGGTCATCAACCTCCACAAGTTGTGGGAGTTGTCTAGGGGGGGTGTGATCTTAAGGTTAAGGGGTGTTGGGATCCATTGGCATGGTTGACCCTGGGTCCTCGGTTCTGGGTCCGGAGCTGTCCATGCCGCGACAGATACTTCAGTGTTTCATGAGGTATAGGGGTGGGGGGAGTTGGGGACAGGGGGAGGTGAGAGGGGGTTTGTTTGGGGTGGTTTGGGGCTGGGGACGGGAGGGGGTAGCTGTTGCTGCCTGGGGGTTCAGGGGCGGTTGGGGGGGGGGTCGCACGTGCTGTTTTCTGATGTACTGAGTGAGATGTGGGGTGTGTGGGGGTGGCGCAGAGGGCCTGGTTGAAGTGATCACCTTGGCAATGGCTGAACAGACTACTATGCTTCCTAACGAGTCCCTGCGTGTAGTAACCTGGAATGTTAGGGGGATGCTCGATAAGATTAAACGTGGGGCGGTACTACGCTGGGGGAAAAGGGAGGCAGTTGATGTACTTTTGCTTCAAGAAACGCATATGCTGGGTTCCAAGGTCCTCAGCCTACAGAGATTTGGCTTCCAACAGGTCTATCACGCCGGATTTACTAGAGGGTCCAGAGGAGTTGCTATCTTGGTGCATCGCAGGGTGGCTTATGTACATGAGAAACAGTGGACAGACCCACAGGGTCGATTCATTTTTGTCAAAGGAATGGTGGGTGCTGAACCTGTGGTCTTTGGCAGTGTGTATGCCCCCCCCCTCTGCAGTGGGCCCTGTCAGAGAGGCTGTTTACAATATGGGACGACATCCCAGAGTCATTGACGGTGGTTGGGGGAGACTGGAATGAGGTAATGGATGCCTGTATGGAACGTCAGAGGAGACAGGTTGTGGTTGCGGATGTTCCCCCCTCCGTCTCACATACCAGGCTGCGTGCAACGGTGGAGAGTATGGGCTGGGTGGATGTGTGGCGTCATATGCACCCCGCGGCGCGTGAGTTCACATATGTGTCTGCGGTACATGGCTCTTTCTCGCGGTTGGATTATGTGTTTATGCCTGGTGCCTGCTTGAGTAGAGTGCGGGAGGCTGCAATATTGCCAAGAGGGTTGTCTGATCACTCCCCAGTTGTTGTCAAGATAGAGCTTCACACAAAACGGCAGCCATTCCGTTGGAGAATGTCCTCGTGGCATCTACAACAACCTGAATATGTCCACCACATTCGGGAGGCGATTGACCATTACTGGCGAGATAACCTCGTGGGCGATGCCGATGAGGTGGTGGTTTGGGAAGCGATGAAGCCCACAATACGGGGGGTCGATATAGCTTGGTGTACGGCCGATCGCCGGAAGCACCGGGAGGCCATTGCCACTGCGGCCACGCAGGTTGGGGCCCTGGAGCGACGTGGCCGGGGAGGGGGCGATGAGACTGTGATACGGTTACCCCTGCAGGCACAACAGTCGTATGCCTCTATCTTACACGACGAGGCTAAGCAGGCGTGGCTCGCCACGCGGAGTAGAGTCTACCAGTGGGGAGACAAGTCCTGTACGATGCTCCATCGGCTGTGTCAGTCTAATCTTCGGCCGCTTGCGCTGCCGGGTCTCACTGCAGTGGATGGGTCGGTGATGATGGACCCGGCCCAACTAGCAGCTAGCTTTGCCCGATACTTCGAAAAGCAGTATGCCCCACGAGACTGTCTGGAAGCAGATGAGGTAGCCAAATTTCTTGATGACCTGCCGCCGAAGGCTGTCTCTGATGAGGCTAGGATGGCACTTGACGCTCCGCTCACTGCGGAGGAACTTGGGGAGGCGCTGGGACAACTTAACACCGGGAAAGCGCCCGGGCCAAGTGGCTACCCGTGTGAGTTTTACAAGAAATTCCACCTCCTGTTGGGTCTCACTACCGACGTGCACTTGAGGCAGCCCGGACTCGGGGCAAGCTGCCATTTGATTGGCGCCATGCGGAAATTGTGGTGTTTCAGAAGCCGGGTAGGCCCCCCGACAGGCACGACTCGTATCGTCCCATATCCCTGCTGGACATTGAGGCCAAAATTCTGGCGAAAGCTCTAGCAAACCGCCTACTTCCGTACATCGCGGATCTGGTCCACCCCGACCAGGCCGGATTCATGCCTCATAGAGCAACACGCCATAACATCCGGCGGGCACAGGCAGCGGTAGACGCCATGGGGACTTTGGGCAAACAGGCGACCTTGCTGTTAGCAGACATGGACAAAGCCTTCGACTCTGTCAGCTGGGCATACCTTTTTGCACTCCTGCCCCGTCTCAATCTAGGCCCGGTGTTTTTGTCATATCTCAAGCTACTGTATACCAACATCACAGCCTCGGTACGGGTCGCTGGCGCCATATCTGAACAGTTTCGGATTGGTCGGGGAACCCGGCAGGGGTGCCCATTGTCCCCATACCTGTTCGCCCTGGCTATGGAGCCCCTCGCATCTTGGGTGCGCATAGATGCACAGATGCGTGGGTTTGTGTGGAGTGGGGATCTGACTGACAGGATTGCATTGTATGCTGACGACGTCCTATTCTTCCTCACGGACTTGCAACGCTCAGGTCCCCGAGTCCTAGACATCATGCGTATCTTTGGGGAAGTTTCCGGCCTTCGGCTGAACCTACACAAGTGTACTCTGTGGGTGCTGGGGGGCGGAGCCATAGCAGACCCCTGGGCGGCAGGACTACGGGTGGCATCTGACGGGCTGAAATACCTTGGGGTGTTTCTCTCAGAATCGCCAACCATTGCTTGGGATCGCAACATCGTGCCTGTGTGGGAGCTGATGCCAAAACGTGGTCCAGAATGCCCCTAACCATATTCGGCAGATCCGCAATCTTCAAGATGGTTGCGCTCCCACGCCTGCTATATCAGCTGCAAAACTACCCCTACCCTGTTAGCCCGCAGTGGTTTCGGCAGGTTGATTCAGTGCTTGGCCGCTTCCTATGGGCTGGAGGAGCGGCCAGGGTGGCGCTCCGGACGTGCTTCTTATCCACCTATTGTGGTGGCCTGGCCGCCTCTGATCTGCTGTCCTATTACCAGGCCTCTCAGTTGCTTATTCTTAACGAATGGTGGTATGGTGATAGGGGGGACCCGGCATATGCTTTGGAGCGCTCGCTCATGGGGGACAATACGCTACACACCATTTTGTACTCGGCCCGACTGCGGCGGACACTGCCATCTGTCACGAGGGTGGTCTTTGCTGTGTGGAGACAGGCGTTGCGCCGGATGGGCTGGTGGGGTAAACTGACGGCGGAAACGCCGCTGTGGCATAACAGCCTGCTCCCGGAGCTCGCTACTCTGGCCGGGTTTGAGGGATGGGAGGCCATAGGAATTTCGTTGCTGGGCCAGGTCATGTCTGGAACTACCCTCAAATCGTTTCAGGAGCTCAGTGCGGAGTTCCACATGCCTCAATCCCAGTTCTTCCGCTATCTACAACTGCGTCATGCACTCACCCCCAGTATCGCTCACTTGGAGTCTCTCCCCGAGTTTAGTCCGGTCGAGGCGAGGGTCTTTATGGGAGACCTGGAGGATAGAAAGGTCTCCCGTATCTACCAGACGCTGGTCACTCACTGCTCCTCTACATTGCTTTCCCTCCGGGCGGCATGGGAGGTGGATGTGGGTCCCCTAGACGAGGATAATTGGAAGGAGGCCCTGGAATCCCCGCGAGGGGCCGCTATAGCCATGCGGCTTCGGCTCATCCAATTTAAGTATCTCCATAGAGCCTATTACACCCGAGAGCGACTGTGGAAGGCGGGACTGATTGAGTCTCCGGAGTGTCTGCGCTGTGGGGCCACTCCGGGCTCACTGTTGCATACGGTGTGGTCGTGTGCTAGACTGTCTGGCTTCTGGAGGGGTGTATGGGGCTGCTTGTCTGAGGTCCTGGGTTGGGATCTCCCCCGCACTCACCGGTTGGGGTTGCTGCATGTCATGGAGGGTATTGGCGGAAACAACTACAAACGCCACTTACTGTTGTTAGGACTTGTTGTGGCTAAGAGAGATCTGGCCCGGGCATGGAAGGGAGAGAGAGCCCACCCCTTGTCTGCATGGAAGGCAGGACTGGACTATTACATGGGGCTTGAAAAACCGGTGTTCGAGGCAAGGGGTTGCCCCCGTAAGCATTTTAAAATCTGGAAGCGGTGGGCTGATTACAGGGAGCTGTCGTTGGATCCTCCAGTGGAACGAGAGGAAGACATATGAATGAGATGTGTTGCATAGGCCTATGTTCTGTGGCATACCTGTCACACCGCACCTCAGTTTTACTCTTAGCTTCATACACACGTGCGTGGGGGCGGGGAGGGGAAGGGGGGGATCTGGGGGGTGGTGGGGTACAGGGAGTTGGTGGGGCAGGGTTGTTTTTCTTGAGCCTTTCTCTTTTTATTGATCGGATTTGATTTGATTTGATAAAAATTTATAATGCGCAGAACAATAACCCGGAGGTATCAAGGCGCCTAACAATACCATCAGAAGTTGAGACATACATCCTTACATATAGGCTTGCAGGAAGAAGCGAGTTTTAAGAGCACTTCGGAATTTCTGTAGGGAAGGCAGGGACCTAAGATCGAGAGGAAGATCATTCCACCATTTGGGAGCTAGGGTAGAGAAAGCCCTGCCACCCCACTTAGCTTTCCGTGTGCGGGGGACTGTCAAGAGCGATTTCCCTGAGGAGCGTAAGCTCCTTCCGGGAGTGTAGAGGGAGATGATGGAGCCAACTCCCAGATCGCTGCCTTTCGCAATGGCTCTATAAGTCATGCATAAAGCCTTGAACCGTACTCGGTATTCTACCGGTAGCCAGTGCAGAGTTTTCCTGGCCAGCGTGGCCGAGGAACGTCTGGGAACATCCAGGACAAATCTGGCTATGGCGTTCTGGACCACCTGTAAGCGCTGCAGAAGGCTCCTGCTTAGCCCCACATACAGTGCATTACAGTAGTCCAGACGTGAGCCAATGAGTGCAACCGCTATTTGCTTTCTGGACTGTAGAGAGAGGTATTTCCTGATCCTTCGCAAGGTGTGAATCAATCCCCAGCAAGTGGAGATGGTTCTACTCACCTGCCTGCCCATGTCCAGGGCGGGGTCTATCATCACCCCAAGACAATTGTGCATGCGTAATAAACTGTGCCATAACTGTTGGTGGTAATCTCCTGATTGTGGAGAGCCATAATTTTCTCTTGCCTTAACTGCTCAATAAAATCTGTTGTGAAAAAAAAATAAAAAAATATATATATATATATTTCAGCGGTTTAATTCTGGAAGAACTATCGGCGTGGGCGTCCGAAAAAGCCATTATCCCTCCCAATCAAACAGGTTTCCGTAAAGGCCAAGGGACAACAACCAACATCATGGCCCTGTCCTTACTGATGGGCGAAGCAAAAACCACCAAGCTACCGCTATTTCTCTCATTTATTGATTACACTGCGGCCTTCGACCATGTGGACCGGAATAAACTTTGGGAAAACCTATTTAATTGGGGCATTCCGAAACATCTCCTAGATGCCCTAATACTGCTCCACTCTAACACCTGGGCTAAAATTAAACTTGGAACTGGCCAGCACCTCTCGAAGCAGATAAGGACAACTAAAGGACTAAAGCAGGGGTGCTTATTAGCGCCAATTCTTTTCAATCTGTTTATTTCGGACTTACCTGAAGAACTTGACAAATGCCGCAATCATGCGCCCAAGCTAGGAAAAGTCACCCTCCCTAGTCTGTTCTATGCAGACAATTTAGTGCTGATAAGCCGGTCGCCAATAGGCCTTCAGCATCTTTTGAATTGTACCCATGCCTTCTAGGTAAAGAATGCCCTAGAAATAAACATCAACAAATCTAAGGTCATGACAGTGAACTACAGGAAGAAAAGGATCCCTTGTTGGTACCTGAATGGAGTAAAGCTTGAACGGGTAGCCACATACAAGTACCTTGGCGTCATGCTGGATTCTAAGAATACGTCTAGGCCTCTGCTCCAGTCTATTCGAGGGAAGGCAACAATGACCCTCCTCGCATTGAAATCTCTAAAGACTAAACTCCCTGACCTCACTCTTAAACCCTTCCTTGAAATCCTCCGAGCGAAACTTCATCCAACGCTCACCTATGGGAGTGAATTGTTGAATGGGAAGGACGCTGCATTGCTAGACACAGTTATAGCCAATTGCTACAGGGCCATCTTCTATCTTCCCAAATACGCGTTTCCGACCCAAATTCGTTTAGAATTTGGGGTGGTCAAACAAACACTAGAAAGACGGAGTGCATATGTAACTAACTGGCGCAAGATTCGCGATGCAGATCCTGACTCCTTAAATGCCAGCGTTTGGGAAGAGCTACTTATATGTCGCACTTCACTGCCGAGGGACTACCTATTTGGATCTCTTGACGTGCTAGGCTTATCCGATATTTGGGAATCCGCCATAGATCACCAGTCCTTCAAAAAGTTGGCAAAAAAATCTGCCCGAATAATTTCGGCAATAGAAGATAAGAAAGATCTAGCCAACAGGGCGCATGGATGGATAACGGTGGGAGACTACGGCAAAATACAGCCACAGGCATATCTTGATATCGGGATGAAAATAAAAATCAAAGAAAAGTTCCTGAAACTGCGCCTTGGAGCTATCCCGATATTACTGCACCTGCCGCCATGGGAGAGAACTCATGCCTCGGCTCAATGTCGCCTGTGTAAATCTGGCAAGGAGGACATCAGCCACGTGATATGCATCTGCCCGAGACTAATGGACTTGAGGCACAAGCTGTTGCTACCTTTTTTTACATCACATGCCGTTCGGACTTGCAGGCAGGCAGTCAAACTGTGTTTTTCCTCCAGTGACATTAAACTGAACTGTCAGGTTGTGAAGTTCTTTGATTTAATGAAGGAAAGACTCAAGCACACCTGAAAGACTCATCCGAACTTAATAACAACCTTGAATTGACAATAGTAACTGCTGTATTTTAAATCATTTGTACTGTCACATGGCGTTTTATATTTTTTTGAAGATTTTAATTAATCATATTCAAATAAAACATTACTTACTTACTTACACATTATAAATACCGTACTTTATAAACATTGGTTTCAAATAAGCAACCCTAACATTCAGATAAAGATTGCATATTAACATAAAGTGCAGTGTGCTTTGTTTCGAATGACCATCACATAGGCAGGGTCCAACTGGGTGCTTCTTTGTTGAGGGAAGGCCACCAAAACGTGAGCCATTCCAAATCTAAGTCTAGTTAAAAAAACTATGAGCTGGTCTGGTTACAAGTCTCAAATACACTTTCGATATATTTATTATACAGATTAACTGAGATAAGGCGACCATTAACAACTAGACGTTTTTGGGCTCTGTACGTCATAAAAATATTTTTCATATCCTGCTTGAAAAAGTTTCCGGCAGAACATGGGTCAACCAATATATTGAGTCCATAAATAACCTGGAAACTGTCTACAATATATTTAAGCCAAGGTATCTTAGTATAATTATCCAGGTCGAGACAATCCTTAATAACATGCCGATTAAAGGCTGTCTCTTCCTTGTGCCAAATCGCACACCAGATCATTAAAGGCCTTAATAAAATGAGGTCGCTTAAGTGGGCACTCCCCACTTCCCTATGGATCAAATCAGTTGAGGCTGAAGTAGGTAGGCAAAGAAGTTTTTTAATGAAGGTATTTTCTTCCCTTTGCAAGGAATCTACGTTGGTGTAACCCCACAGCCCCGCCCCATATAATGCAATAGAAACACTCCTTGCCTTATAAATTTGCATCATATCCCTGATTGGTCTATCGCCGATCCTAGAGGCGAATTTGAATATACCAAAGGTGCTTTTTACCATCTTAGACCTAACATTTACTAGTTCCTGAGACCAACTACCATCATACGAAAAGATAACACCCAAATAACAGAATTTTTCCACTTGCTGTACTTTCACCCATCAATAAAAAAGGCATGACTTTTATTGGTTCTAGCACCACAAATCATTGTATGAGTTTTGCTCTTATTAATTACCAGCTTCTTTCTTTTATAAAGTCAGAAAACCGATCCATCAGGCGCTGAAGACCTATGGGGGTCCGAGAAAGGAGCACAGCATCATCTGCATAAAGCAGAACTGGCACACCTGACCCATTAACCTGTGGTGCATCGGCTTTGACTGTTTTTAAAATGGAATCAACAGCATTGATAAAAAGGGTAAACAACAAAAGGGCAAGGACACAGCCCTGTCTTATTCCGCACTTTACGCTGAAGTTTGGGGTACATTCCCCACTTGCCCCAAAGTGCACACATGTTTGCATCTTATCATAAAGTCTGGCTAAGAAGAAAATAATAGCCTCTGGTGCGCCAAGTTCCTACAGGATTGGCCATAGAATGGAGTGGTCTACCAGATCGAATGCACTGCTTAAATCGGCAAAGCAGAGATATAAAATACCAGGCTTAGCCTTGGTATACTTGCCAATTAGTAGTTCTAGGTTCAGGCATTGATCTAGTGTTCCTCAGCCCTTTCTAAAGCCATATTGAGAGTTCGCAAGAATCCCATGCTCGTCAGCTCACTCTTCCAGCAGCACTCTGCTCATGATTTTCACCGATGAGTCGGGCAAGCTGATTGGACGGTAATTACATGCTTTTGACTTGTCCCCCTTCTTATAGATAGGGACAATGATGGAATCTCCCCATGTAGGTGGAATCAGGGTTGATACTGCAGCATTTAATACCAGTGTAAGTATAGGTCCCCACAGCAGCGGTACACACATCACATCAATTAATTGAGCAGCGTAACTTGCATGAGGCCCGATTTCTTCTATTATGATACTGCTGTCCCATAATGCATTGAACCTACGTGACCCACTTCAGCATGTCACACACAGTAACTGGTGGGCAGACTCCTGTTAGAAGAAACATGTCCCAGTCTGATAGGATGGGGACAGTGCTTGTGTTGTGGGGTGCATGAAGCAGCGGTGCTTTCTTATCATTGACTTGCTGCCTGCCAAGTGGGGAATAAGCGCTGGCGAAAAGCAGCAATCAAAAAATATCAAGAAAGCGGGCATCGCCATAAACATATAGCACGGCAACCGTGCATTTGCCCATGGCAGCCTGTGAAGTGGGAGCCATGCTGGTTAAAATAAAAAACATGAAAGTGGGAGGCATGGTAGCACTATGATGAAACAATATCACTAGAACAAAATAAAAGAAGTGCGTAAATGAAACACAGTGGGGGACATGCTCAAGAACGTGTGATAAGTACCGCAAATTTAGCTTAACGCAACTATCTCTGGAAAATTTCACCATGGTAACTAAGGGGGTCATTAGGATGTAGGACGGCTCGTCACCGCCTGCATGGCAGTGGAGACCCGCCCTACATCCTTCTCCACCCACCACCCATTTATCCCCCACCATATTAGTATGGCGGGGGTACTGCGGTGGACGGGAAGGCCGTCTGTCACTTTTCTGCCCGATCAACATGTCGACCGGCCGGAAAAGGGTTTAATATGGTGGCGGTGTCTGTTAGACACCGCCATCCATATTAGTATGGGGGCGGAAACATGCCTTTTGCCATGGAAAGGCATGCAGATTCTGCTTTTGGGGCCCGTTGCTGGTCCCCAGGGTATTGGGGGAGTGGGGGTGCACACGGGGGGTACCTATGGTACCACCCTGCATTGTCCTGGCCATGGTGGCAGGCACCTCGCGGTGCCTGTCACCTTGTGCATGGCAATGCATGCAGTGCATTCCCAGCACTGTAGCGGGCGGTGCTGTGAGCACCGCCTGCCACAATGCTGGGAATGGAGGATGCCACCGCCAAGGTGGCGGTGCCATCCTTATCGCCGGGCGGAACCGCCGCACCACTGGCGGCCGGTCCCAGCACCGCCAGGGAGCCGCCCGCCATCCTAATGGGCCCCTAGGTATCCACAACACGGCGGTACCATGCGATAGTCTCATGATAACACGTCAAATGACCGCGTTAAAACCAATGCGATGCCGTAAAAATGCAAAACACGAACGCCAAAAAAGCTGCGATGAGGCCAATCGCGATACAAAAATCTGCGAAAACCAGCAACAGGCCTGCAATTCACACGCTTGCGGTGGGAAAAATCACCATAGAAGTAGAAAAAAAAAATGCCAAACAACAGCGAAGTACAATGGATGTTGCCGGAGCAATAACGGAGGAGAACCAGAACCCCATCACCCCCCTCGGAGGACCTGCCTGGAACCTCGGGGTCAGGTAAGGCCAAGGAGAAGAAGAGTAGGAAGAAGCGCTTCAGTCCGCAGGAAAACAGGATTCTAATAACGGAGGTGCTAGAACACCATCAACAACTGTTTGTCACCTCCATTGCGTCTATGCCAGTCCATTGTGGACAAGGTGAATGCCGTCGGAGTGCTGAAGAGGACAATGGAAGAGGTCAAGAGGCGCTGGAATGATGTCAAGCACAAAACCAAGCTGAAACTTGCCAACATCCGGAAAGCAACAATGCAGACTGGAGGTGGGAGTCCAGCACCTCAGGAGGAGCTGGACGACATTGAGGAAATGATGTCCTCAGTCATCAGTGGGGAGACGGTGGCAGGAGTTGGGGGACTGGACACTGCTCAACATGACCGGACACAGCAGCACCAGGGTGAGTAACGACCAGGGACTGGGGTGACGGGGGGAGATGGGCGCAATGGCACACATGTACAATTGAGTTGAGCATATCTGCTGACAAGCCATGCCCCAGCCCCCAACTCCCACCAAGAGACCAATGTACCCAAATATGCAACATCTCAGCACTGTATAAGCACAGAAGTCAAAGGCAAACCGCATGAAAGGGATAAGGGGCAGCAAAGAAAGAGCTGCAGGCGTGACTACCCCAAAATGCAGCACACACACATAACATGCAGAGCACCTCAACACTGACAGCAATGTGGTAAAAACTGTAACACGTCCACAACAGAACACAGGACACAACTAGTGCCGACTGGCTGTAGATACTGGCCTATCACATTTGGCATTGCAGAGAAATGTGAGTTGACAATGTACAAGTACAAACACAAACACGCCATGCTGTCGAAATGTCCACTGCCCTCCATCAAACAGGCAGCTCCTCCCAAACAGCCAAAATGTACACAATCATGCAGACTGTATGAAACATGTACAATGCGACAACATACATGTGAACACATTGTTAAACTGCATCTGCATAATTCAATTGGTAATTATTTATGGTAATTTCATAATTAATGTTTTGGGGTTTAAGTTTTAGGAGTGGGTTGTGGGTTCTATAGGGGTATAGGGTGGAAAGTAAATTAATTATAATTCATTTATAATTACTATTTAATTATTCATACTTCTTTAAATTATAATTTTTTATGTAAATAGTCTGATTGTGGTGTGAGTTCTGTGTTTTGTAGGGGTATATGACAGGAAGTTAATTAATATAATTTATTAATAATTATTTTGAAATTATTTATAATATTTAATTGGTAATTATCTATGTTGATTGGATAAATATTTTTTTTCAAGTTACATTTAACATGCAGGTTGTAGGTTTTGTATGAGTATAGGGTGTGTAGTAAATTATTCATAATTATTTAAAGATGATTTATTAATAGAAATAATTATTTAATTGATAATTAATTATGTAAATAGTGTGATAGATAGATTTCTGTGGGTGGTTTGTGATTTTTGCATAGGTAAGGGATGTGTAATAATAATGGTTTAAATGATGATTAATTATGTAAATATGGAATTAAAATACTCTATGTTATATGTGTGAGATGCATTTTTAGTGGCAAAGTGTGGGAAGTTAATTAAAACAAATGAATGTACTCTTAGTTAATTAGTAATATTATTTTTTTACTTGGTTATTAATTATGTGCTTTTTTAATGAATGTTTTTTTTAAATGTATGTATTCGGTGTAGGTTGTTTTTTATGTATAAAGGTTGGAAAGGTAATTTAATGTAATACTTTTAATAGTAGTTAATTAGTAATAATATTTAATAGATATTTATTCATGTAAAATATGTAAATATAATTCAGTTCGATATAAATTTTAGTTGTGGGATGTATAGCTTGTAGAGGTATAGGGTAGAGTGTTATGAAAGAAAAAATATTAAATAGAGTAATAAAAAATTAAATTGTAACCTATTATTGTATTTGTTAATTGTGTTATGCTTTTTATCAATAGATGTTTGTATTTGTATACAAATAATATTTGTATTACTTTAAAATATGTATTAAACATTTTAATAAATACCTAATTTGTCAGCTTTAAAAATATAGACTTTCTAATATTTAAATATATACTTTTTGTACGATAGTTTTGAAAATATCTATTTTACTTGAAGTGAAATAGTTATTTCTAATGCTGCATAGAGTGCAGTGGCATTAGTGAGTTTTACCCCTCCGCAATCCAACACTTTACCTACTGTTATAATGAGTGCAGTGGGAATAGTACATTTTACCCCTCCGCAATCCAACATTTTCCCTACCTTTGACTGGAAGGTGAATAGTACATTGTATCCCTCCGCTATCCAACACTTTTCCTACTGTTACATTTATTGGAGTGGGAATAGTAAATGCTACCTCGCCGCTATCCAACACTTTCCCTACTGTTGCACTCATTGGAGTGGGAATAGTAAATGTTACCCCCCCCCCGCAATCCAACAATTTCCCTACTGTATTGACTAGAAAGGGAATAGTACATTTTACCTCTCTGCAGTCCAACACTTTACCTACTGTTACATTGAATGGAGTGGGAACAGTAAATCTTACCCCGCCGCAATCCCACACTTTCCCTACTGTAGTACGGAGTGGAGTGGGAATATTAAATTTTATCCCTCAGCTATCCAACACTTTCCCTACTGTTACATCTATTGGAGTGGGAATAGTAATGTTACCTCTCAGCTATCCAACAGTTTCCCTACTTTTGCACTAATTGGAGTGGGAATAGTAAATTGTACCCCTCCGCAATCCAACACTTTCACTACTGTTGAATTGACTGGGGTGTGAATAGTAAATTTCACCCCTCCACAATCCAACACTTTCCCTACTGTTGGACTCATTAGAGTGGGAATAGTAAATCGTACTCCTCTGCAATCCAACACTTTCCCTACTGTAGTACGGAGTGGAGTGGGAAAAGTGAATTTCACCCCTCCGACATCCAACACTTTCCCTACTGTTGCCTTGACTGTAGTGGGACTTATAATTTTTACACCTCCTGAGTATGACATATTGGACCTTATTACGTTGAGGCTCAAAAAGCCTCCGACCAGGTCTCATTGTGGTTTCCTTTCTGACCACCACATTATAATGCATGCGGTTGAAACTGAAACCAGCCTGTCATAACGGCTTGCTTCCAACAGGCTCCAGGAGCCCATCGGCCAGTAGGAGACTGGCACATAATCCAAATGGACGGCATTTCAGCTGTTGGGATTATGATGCTCGGTTTCCGACTGGCTTTCCATGCTGGGCTTTCTGACATGGAAAGCTTTTCAGAAAGCGTGTTTGGGGGCCCCTAGCAGGGCCCCCGCTTCTCCTTGCGGCCTCCAGTTGGAGGTTGAAGGGGAACCTATGATGCCCTTCTGTTAATACCTGCACCATGTAGTAAGCACCTTGCAGTGCTTGCCATGTGTTTTAGGGATTAACAGACTCCACATTTCTCAATGGGATCTTGTGCTACGTCCTGTTTACGGCTCAGCACAATATCCCATTGAGAAATGGGAGTATGGGGCTGCACCATGTGTTGTATCATTGTGATTGCAGTGTCGCAATCACTGACTGGAGGTCGGTTGGTCCCAAGACCGCAACAGTGTCTGTCGGAGGCAAACTCGACCGACATCGTAATCGAACCCTCAGTCTATTATTTATAAGTTGTAGTAGGAATAGTATATGTATTAATTTTAAAATGTTGTAGTTTAATTTATATTGTTGAACATTTATATTAATATGTAATGTTTACTTAAAATTATAATGTTTATAATTATTAACTTTTTTTATATTTTTTACATATTTAGTATATTCTAAGTCTGTATTTAGTTTGAGTTTTTTATTTGTAATTACAATGGTTTGTTTTTTAAATATTTTGTGTGATTGGATATATATATATATATACTTATACATAGTTTTATATTTTTACATTAAAAAAGTATTAAAAATAATTTAGTAATATTGTTAAATTAGATATTTGTGCAAAAATATATGTATATTAATATATGTTTGTTTACATTTTTTGATATTTTTCAAAAAATGAATTAATTTATTTTATTTGAATATATTTGTATTATTATTTAATGTATTTCATGTTTATTATTTAAATGTATGTATATTTAAAAATCGACATTTTAGATAACTATGGGGCCGATTAGGATGGCGGGTGGAGTTTAGTCCTCCCCTACCCTAGCAGTGCTGAGACCGGCCGCCAGTGTTGCCGCATCCTCCATTCCCAGCCTTGTGGCGGGCAGTGCGCACAGCAACACCCGCCACAATGTTGGGAATGCACTGTGTGCATTGTCATGCACAAGGTGACAGGCACCGTGCGGTGCCTGCCACCTAGTCAATGACAACACAGGGGGGTACCTATGTGCACCCTTCACCCCCAATACCCTGGGGGCCCGCAGTGGGTCCCCGCAAGTCCAATCCGCATGCCTTTCTGTGGCGGCATCGCCGCCATAGAAAGGCGGCTCCCCGCTGCCTTCCTAATATGGATGGCCGTGTCTATCAGACACCCCACCATATCAGGCTCCTTTTCTGCCCGGTCACCTGTGTGACCAGCGGGAAACCAGCCGACTGTCTTTCCATCCGCCGGGGTCCCCCCGCCATACTAATATGGTGGGGAAAGGGTGGCGGGCGGGCGAATTGCCACTGCCAATGCGAGCGGTGGCGATCTGCCCTACAGCCTAATCGACCCCTAAATTTGTGAGAATTATAATTTTTTTTAATGTTTTTAATTTTAGTTATAAGTAGAGCGAGTCTATATTTTTCAATCAATATTTTTGTTTGTAGATATTTTGGTAGTCGATATTTTGTCAGTGAACCGGACCAATTGAAGCGCAAAGTATATTCAAAATGGCCTACATAACCCACAAAGCTCTACACACCGAAAAACCAAACTATAGCACAAATAAACAATTAAAAAGTGACCGATTGAAGCCTTTGCAAAGCTCAACCACTCTACTCCTGATTCGGCTCGAATTTAAGAAATATGAATTACTTACCCATTCCTTCTTATGATTGTGCCTAGAATTTGGAATTATCTGCTACAGGATCCATGTGGCAATCAATTAGTCCTAAACTTCACAAAAAAACAGAAATTACTTCTTATCAACAAATTCTTGAACCCGTCCTCAAAAATAATCTGCTTGACTTGATGCACTTCCCCATCAACCACCTAAAGCCTGAACAAAACTACCTCTGAAAATAACTGTGCAGGTATTCCCCCAACTACTGAAATAACCTATCATCACTGCCTCTGAGCAATATCGTCCATCTATTATATATTATTACCCTGTATATTCCTTGTATATATGCTGTTAAAACTATGTAAAGCGCTCTAATACCCTCGAGTCAAGTTTGTGCTCTATAAAACTCAAAAAATAAATTTAAAAAAGTGCAAACATACAATTAAAGGATAGAAGGGCACTAGTTTAATGCCTTACTAGCAACATTGTGTCATAGTCTAGTTACTGATCATTTTGAATTTTTGTGTCATTTTTAGATAGGGGTGGATTTACAGAGGTGCTGTGTTTGACCTCTATCATGATTGTTACAAACAAAATGCTACTAGTAATCTACAAAGTAAGGGGCCGATTATGATAGAGGATTTTCCGCCTCCTCCGGGCCAGCGGAAGCCACCACCGGCCCGGAGGAGGCGGAAAATCCTCTGCGGAGTCACCAAAGACCCACCGCCGCATTACGATGGCTGGTGGGTCTTGGATTCTGTCCGCTGCTTTTCCGCCGCGGTCGGATTACAACCGCAGCGGAAAAGCTCTCCTTTGGCTGGCAGTGTCTATCAGACACCGCCAGCCAAATTAGGAAGCATTAGTAAACATGCTTTTCCGCGGCGGTTTTTCCGCCGTGGAAAAGCATGTGTACTTTTGCTTTTGGGGGCCCGTTGCGGGCCCCCAGGGCGTAGGCGGGTGGGGGGTGCACATGGGGGGTACCTATGGTACCCCCCAGCATTCACATGCACAAAGCGGCAGGCACCGCAAGGTGCCTGCCGCTTTGTGCATGTAAATGTTACACATGCACTTTTAACATTGCGGCGGGTGCTGCTTGAAGCAGCACCCGCCGCAATGTTAAATATCCAGGATGTGACCGCCAGGGTGGCCGTCACATCCTGATTTGCATGGAGGGACCTCCGCAGTCCATGCGGACGGTCCCTCCACCTCTGGGATGGCGGACGGACGCAAGTCCCCTAAATATGAGGAATAATTTACTGGTAACAGTTTTACTGCAAGTTAGTCCACATCTTTACTGTCAGTATATGAACACAGTAGTCTTACTGCTTTGTAATGAATTTCCAGCGACAGGACAGTAGCAGTAGCACTAAATTATATTTTATTTTAGCCATAAAATCTGGAATTTTTTTGTCGTGTCAATACCAATGCAAATCATGTCACTTCAGGGGAAAACCTCTCGTAACTTGATGAGCTAATTTTATAATGAGTATGATAAAGATTGGCAATTCATTACTGCATATTCACCATTAGGAGTGTCCTGGTACTGGGCCAACCAGAGTGACAAAGTAAAAACTATCAGATTAAGAGCACTTTAATGAAATAGAGGTGGTTAGGGTGAAGGCATAGAGAAAGAGGAATCAGGTCCCAGTGTTTGGAGGCAAAGAAGGAGAAGGAACAGCCACCTGCTCTGATTCTGTGAATCCTAGGGAAGCAAGTACGCTATTAATGGATTGATTTAAGAAGTTAAGGAGGTTTGAAAGAAAGAAAATACTGCATATTACTAGGTAGTTGCTTTTAGAAAGCTACTGGACTGAAGAAAAAAGAATAAACATGTTGAGCATTTCATTTTGTGCAGATTGTGAACCTATACAGACTGACAAGATGGTGAACTACGGAAGAGCAGATTGGATCCTGTACTAGCTGGGTGCCACCTTTTGCACTATCTGAAGTCTTGTCGTAAGATTGCAGTTTACCCAGATACAGTGATTTGCCCTAATCTAAGTGAGAAAGAATAGTGGATAGAAATGTCGTTTTTGGGGACTACAGAAATTATTTTACTGAGTACACTCATGTCATTGCTTTTAGTTGCAGAAGAAAGAGTTTGCTCAAAAAGAAGACTTGCGTCCTTGGTACATTGTAGAGGAGTTGGCCGGCAAGCCCTGAATGTCATCATGGTAAAGTCAAAATGGAGAGAAGACCACTAATGCTTAGCCTCTCTGCATTACCAGAGTTCAATTTGAGGGTGTTGGCCTTCACCAAGGTAATTTTATTGTAGCGGCAAGTCTGGAAAATGGATTTTGCATGCCCTTGATTGTTTGATGATACGCTGGCTGTTCTGTGCTAGGCTATAATGGGACGGTTGTAAGAATGAATAAAATGTGTTGTTGTTGGTAAAGGGCCCAGAACAACTCCACAACTAAGGGCCCAAATCCGATCCCGCTACCGAAGCCCTCCGTACAACTCGGATCCGGAGGTCTTTCCTAACAAATTGAGCTCCGCAAGCCCGAGCGACCGATTCCGATACACCCGTATGGTGACGGACTCGGTTCGCTCAGACTCCCATTGAACTCAATGAAGCCCATGCACCGCACACGTACACAGGCTCCCATTGCATAAAGGGGTGGGTGGGGCAAAGCGTGCACCCTGTGGCAAGCACCCCAAGTTGCCGAACACACTAACCATGCATTGTAAGGGGGACCTAATGGGTACGCCCCTGTGACTGATTCAGAGGGCCATGGGTGAAGGGGGGCATGCCATGGCCCCCCAAAGTCTGATTCCCACGGTTGTATCTTCCTGGCAAAACCGAGTCGATACGGCTGTCCCAATCATGCATCATACTCGCTCATTCGGAAGGTGGCTGCATTGCGCGGCATGAAACGGCTGCGAATGATTAGGACTGCCATGATCGGGTTCGGAGCATATTCGTTCTGTCCGGATGGATCTTCACATCGTACATGATCGTTCGGAATGGGGGATGATTCAGTTGGAAACAGAGGCTCCCAATTGGATTTGCTCATTCTTGAAACCGTCTGGAGGCCTTCCGAACTAGATCGGAATTGGACCCTAAGAGTCTGGAAGGGTGATCAATAGGGTGGGACATTGCTATCCTGCTGACAATTAGAATAAAGGATTATTCCAGTCAAGAGCATTAACGTGGATGACAAGCTCTGAGAGACATTTCAGTAATATCTAATTCAACACTGCATCAAAAGCAGCAGACATACCTCGGAGGATCAGAGAGGGTATGTTCCAGGTCTAATATTATCTTGAGCTTGACTGAATTCCCTGGGTGCTGGTTTGGTAATATGATGGGGTCTAAAGTTAGACTGCATGGAGCCCAAGATCTTTTTTCTTTTGTGAACTTGAAAGTTTCAAAGTGAATCCTTTTTTAAAAAAAAGGAGAAGCATAGAATGTTACTCAATACTTGGAAGCAGCTGACACATCTGGCAATGGGCAGAAAATCATAGAGGTTCCCGTGGGAACAGGTTGAGCATGAGACAGATCTTGACTACAAGTGCTTCGTGAATAAAAAATGACATCGTTAATTTCAAATCTGCCAGCCTTATTATGATGAAGGCTGTCAGATTTGAAACGGCCGGTTGGACCGACTGGCTTCCAACGGGCTCAAGGAGCCCGTCGGCCAGTCGGAGGCTACTCATAATCCCCCAAGCACTGCGTTTACGCCATGGGGATTATGATGTCAGTTTCCAACAGGCTTTTAATTCTGGGCTTTCCGACATGAAAAGTCTGTTGGAAAATGATTTCTATAGTGGCCTTCAGTTTGGAGGCCTGGGGGGTACCTACGGTGCCTCCATGTTAATCCTTGCAATGCGTGGCAGGCACCGTCAGTTGCAGGGATTAACAAAAACACCCAGGGGCATATTACCAAGCAATAGCGATAATTATCGCTATTGCTTGGTTAGAGAGAAAAATTACCGCTGAGCTGCGGCGATTTTTATCGCAAATAAACCTTGGTATTACCAAGGTTTATCGCAAATGCGATAAAAAACGTCCGCAATGCATGAATATCGCTGAAAAGTCAGCGCTATTCATGCATTACCGAGCTAATGCTCTTAGCCATGTTATCCACCTCCCATTGGATAACATGGCTAAGAACTGCTCAGGGCAGGTGTTAACTTTTGGAGATATTCGCGCTTAGCGCGAATATCTCCAAAAGTTGGTAATAGGAGATAGCGATGTTAGCGACTGTTTCCAGTCGCTAACATCTTGGCATGCCCACTTTGCATGTCATTAGTGATAAATATCACTGACATGCAAAGTGGGGCCCAAGATGGTCGCTATCTCCTAATAGCTGTCGCTAACTGGTGTTAGCGACAGCTAGGTAATAGGGAGATAATTGTATCTCCGCTTTCTTGGCTTTTAAAGCCAAAAAAGCGGAGATAAACCCCCTTGATAATATTCCCCCCAGTTTTCTATGGGAGCTTATGATACGACCGGTTTATGATTATTAGAAAGTGACCATGTACGGTTGCATCCTAATAATGTAGTCGGGACCACCGACCTGAGGTTGGTCGTACAGATTCTGCAACCGCCCAACATCGTAATGAGGGCCTTAGTTGTGAATAAGGTACAGAATGAGCTGCCTTATTCAGAAAAAGACTGATGGCAGATTGTTGATGGGGGCTCTAGAAATGTGTAAGTAGCAGTATCTTTCAGTTTTTTAGTAGAGAACAAGAAGGTCAAGGGTCTCAGATATCCATGAGCTAACGATGAGTGTACTGTCTTTCATGTAGGTGTCCAGAGAGTAAGGCACTCAGGGCCCGATGTAGGTAAATCCCATTTACCGATTTTGAAATACCGAATCCTACCGATTCGGTATTCAAAAATCGGTAAATGGGATGTAGGTCCCAACATCTGGATTCGTTACCGAATCCTTAACAATTCTTTAATTACCGATTCGGTAAATACCGAATCGGTAATGCCCATTCATTCCTATGGGCTTTGAAGTCCATAGGAATGATTAGGCATTACCGATTCGGTATTTACCGAATCGGTAATTAAAGAATTCACAAGGGTGCAGGGGGTGTCACTTTGACACCCTCTAGCACCCCCAAAACGGGCATGTGTGCCATGTGGCACACAGACATGCCCTAAGGGCACGTCTGTCTGTCACATGGCACATGTGTACATGCACAGATGTGCATGTACACAGGAATCGGTTTTTTACCATGGATTTGTATTCCATGGTAAAATACCGATTCTGTAGGCCATGTGCTGATGGAACATTGGCTACCTACATTGCATTTTCGGTAGTTCTACCGAATCGTCATCATTACCGAATCGGTAAATATTACCGATTGGGTAACTTTACCGATTCGGAAATGATAACGATTCGGTAAAATTACCGAAAATGTGCCCCTACATCTCGATAGCCCTTTACCGATCGGAAACGGCCGAAAATTTGTATTTTCGGCCGATTCCGATCGGTAAAGGGCTACCTACATCGGGCCCTCAGTGAAGTAAAAAAGACTCTGTAATGACAAGCCATGATCAGGTTGGAGTTGTCCAGAGTGTCTTAAAAGAGGAATCACAGGGATTGCTACTTGTGGTGGACTTCTATACTCCCCAATTATTAATTAATTTTGTTTGAATAACATTCTTGTGTGTTAAAGAAATAGTGTCATTAAGAAAGATTGAGTTACTATTACAAAAACAAGAGACACTGGACGAGTAGAGATAATCCATACCTAGAGAAGAAATGTCATAGTTAGAATGCCTGAAGGAGGGATGACTGGCATGCAACAAGCAGGATTCAGAAGACCTTTAAACACTACGCACCTCTCCAGTAGAGTTGCCGGGTGTGTTAATGCTGGTAGTTTATATTAGATTTAAGAGAATAAAAGTAAGGATTTTTGTTTTCATGCGAACAATCAAGGAACCAAGCAGTAAGTAAGTATTGTATTGTCTCATTTAGACACTGCCTTTTTTCCCATGTACGAAGGGGCAAAGCAATGAGCACGATGAGATGAAAGATAATATAACACATTTTAGCAGGAGCCATGCCATCTAAGTATATAGTCACTCAAAGCTCAAAGTAGGCAGAGCTACAGTTGATGTCAGATCCACTATGACGTATATGAAGTATTTACACTGAATCAGAAATACCCACTATTACATTTTTATCACCGTGCTTGGCAGAAAAACTTGCAAGGAGAGGGAAATAAGGAGCAGGTTCAAGACTGATTTGCATATGGCTAGGTCCAAACTGGAACTGTGTGGTGAGCAAGACAAAAAAAATGAATTTAGGCGCAGATGTTCAGCATTCCGTCCATCATCTTTTTGTGTTGCACTTTTGGAAAATTTGCATTTTCCTGCCTAAGCCAAATGTCCCTATCTGGCAGTGCCCAGGGTCACCTGACTGTTAATGGCTCTTCTCTGTTGTGATGTATATTCCTCCTAGATAGTGGAGAAAAGGCCTTTGGCTTATGGATGGGTGTTCTTTTATTGCTCCAGAAAGCCTGGTGGACTGTCCCCAGTCCCTTCCAGAGCTTCAAAGGGTAGCCTGAGAGCTGTAATAAGCCAAGCCATTTCTTGGCTTCAGAAGATGCAAACCTTGTCACTGACAAATGCAGTTCACACTTGGCTTGTCAGCCCTTTTTTTCATTAGCCAGGCAGGAGCCAAAACCAGGGGAAGGAGAGGAAGTTACCTGAACCAAGTTCATAGTTAGACAAAGGGTTGTCCTCCACCCACAGGATGGCACAGACAAGTAAAGTGGTACCAAAGGGGTTGGTGATGGACGAAGCATCTGAATCAATCAAACACTCACACCCAGTCAAAAGATCTGGGTTTAATCCATCACCGTTCTTTAGCCCACTCTGCCACCCCAGTTCAGACATGGCTATATGCAAATCAGTCTGACCCTGTGCCTCATGGGAACAGTCCAGCCCGAACTGCCAAGCCATGTCTTCCCTGGACCGGAAACAAGCTTCCGAGGACCGGTTTCTGGCATTCCATCCGTCTTCAGCCCTGCTTGCTTGAATCCAGTGGGAAAGTGAGCAAGACTAGAAAAGTGGCATTCCCAAAACATGATATTAAAAGACTCCTGACCTGAGAAGACTCAGAAGATGCACTGCACTGTTATCTGAAGAAGGAATATATGACCTGCTTTCCTTGAACTCAGAAACCCTAGAATTGACTATAAGGGTTAGTTGGCTGACGTCCTATTTTAGCTACATTGACACTACAAGCAGATTTCCAACTGACCAAACCCAACGGGGTCTGTCCTAGCTCCCTCTGCTGGCCTCTGTGGGAGTGAGTCCTGACCCCCAAGTGCTGGGAAAAACTCTAGAGTTTTGTCCACTTCAAAACTCAGACACAGAATAAAAATAAGACCCTGAGATCCTCAGTTTAATTTCTGGACGCCGTGAGGATATCCTGTTTGCTTTGTCCCTCACCTGCATCAGCGCAACTTCTTGCCGCTCCCGCTTCGCGGGAGCCGCTTCACGGGAGGACTCCCCACCAACGCTGACTGCTGCCTGTTTGCCCCGTGCTCGTTGTCCACCTGTGGTGCAGAGAGGCTGCAGGGGAGTCGCGCGGCAGGGACTCACTCTCCCAGGAGTCCCTGCGTGACCAAACAACATCTGGTCAGTGCTCCCTGCGTGCCCCGCCCACAGCCAGCAAACGGGTGAAAAGGACCTTGGAGCACCAAACCTGCGTGACCCTCAGTTTGATTTCTGGACGCCGTGAGGATATCCTGTTTGCTTTGTCCCTCACCTGCATCAGCGCAACTTCTTGCCGCTCCCGCTTCGCGGGAGCCGCTTCACGGGAGGACTCCCCACCAACGCTGACTGCTGCCTGTTTGCCCCGTGCTCGTTGTCCACCTGTGGTGCAGAGAGGCTGCAGGGGAGTCGCGCGGCAGGGACTCACTCTCCCAGGAGTCCCTGCGTGACCAAACAACATCCGGTCAGCGCCCCCTGCGTGCCCGGCCCACAACCGCCCTTTTCAACTACATAATTTGGCGAGGGCCCGCCTTGCAGGACGCAAGCGGGACGCCGGGCTAAGCCCGGGCAAAGGGCGGGCCGTCTGTGGCCGTCCGGGGCCAACAGGGGCTGGGACGGGCCACTCCCCTAAGCTCTACACCAGGTAAATACAGTCTTCTTCCGATATATTGACCAGGCAAACTGCTGTCATTAGTTCATGTCTAGTTACACACCCATGTCAACCCGATGCGGAAGATGAATGAGGCGAGAGGGAAACTCTACAATAGGTACCATGGACCAGTTCATAACCCGGGCAGTTTCTGTTGTGGAGAAGGAGATTATTTTAGCAGAGCAAAGACTATCGCGAGAATATCTCGCACATAAGCGCTCCTCTTTGGGAGCACTGGCACGGGCTACATCTCCAATTAACATTGACCCAGCAGAATCCCTACTGATCACAACATCAGGCAATACACAGTTCTGCATAGTCGATCCCAGGGAAAGTAATGGAAACCTTGACATTCTCCCCGACCCGGAGTTAGCAAATAGGAGCCCAAGGAGCGCTGCTATAGTGCCGATTCATCCAGTTGCACCAGCAGCAGACTTGCCCACCTTGCCCATGATAACGATCCATGAAGCACCTACACGACAAGATCTACCAGCTACTCCGGTAAAATTATGTTGTGAAGCATTAAAAAGGAAAAGACTAGTCACCCCGCGCAAGGGCCATAGATCAAAAGCCTTTAAAAGAATACGAAGAAACCATGCGAATGTGGGTGTTTCTTGCAAACCCACAGGGACTGAGACTAAGAAAGCAGGAGTAGGAGTAGGAGATCGACAGGAGGTGGAACCTGCAAATGTCAAAAATAGTTCCCAACCTGATACTGACCAGGATAATTGCACAATAGTCCCACCCGTAGATAAACCATTGATGGAACAGATCCAATATTTAATGTCAACGCTGATTCTACCTGTGATCGAAGGATTGAAAAGGCTCTCGGATCTCTTGGACAAATTCGAACAAGTCTCACTTGATAACTTTTTTGCACTAAAATCGTTAGTTAAATTGCATTCAAAAATCAGGGTTGACGCACCAAGGGGAGAACCAAGCCCGACAACTACTAATCCACTCGAACAAACCCGACCATTGAGGAAAGAGAAGACCTCGACCCAGAAAAAGGGTACTGCTGTACAGGGGGGATCGCCACTAGCCCCTCTTGGGGATTCGCTAAACAACGCAGGAATACAAACTGCGGTCCCTCCAAAACCAGCGCCACGCAAAGGAAAACCAGACGTACCAATAAGCAAGAAAGCGTCTACAACCATTGGAGCGATAGGGCCACTGAGAACTGATGAAGAGACAGGCACCACCAATTGCACCGCAAATTGTGCTACCAACGCCAAAGATCCAGTACTCGATTGTAACATAGGTCAACTAGCCCCAAAACATGCTCCAAATGCTGATCTTCCACCCGGGTGCCAACCGTACGTGGTGGTCCTCACAGGGGTCCCTCCTTTGAAAAATGATAGGAGGGATTCCTATGATGAACTCAAAAACAAGACCTTATATTGGCTCAGAGAAAACAGGCCTCTTCACCATACTACTAATTGCCAGGTTATACACGTTAGAAGAGTTAACTGGTTGGGCACCAGACCAAAGGATATAAGGGGGGATTGCATCTTGGTGAACTTTAAAGACCCTTCAGTAGCCCATCTTGTGTATGGTCAAAACCAACGGAGAGGACATTCAGGAATAGGAACTTGCGATCTTAGTTACTTTTACCCAAAGCAGACAATATCAAGCAATAGAGGTCCACCCGTGAGGTCACGATGAGTAATAGGTATTCGTTTTTTGATCCTCCAACACCAGGGGGCGGAATGCCATTAGAGTATATGGGTGTGGACAAATGGTCATGGTGGGGCCGGTGACAAGGAGGGTCCGAAGTCGGGGAAAATCCCTTTCCTGCGCTTAATGAAGCTTCACTGGGCAGATGTGTAAGATCATGTATAGTGACTCCTGAAACTGAAACAGCTAAAGACCAATGGGTTGATTCCAGCTGTTAGAATTATTGGAGAACGCTTAAAGGGGGCATCTGTAGATGTACTTACTGTCTTGGATAAAAATGTATTATTACCAGCATGTATGGAAGGCCAAGAGTTAGTGATTAGTAATGGGCTCTCGGTTGGACCAATGAGGGGGGAAATATCAAATGTACATATGGCCATGAATGACTCCCCTAGTAGCTCAGTACAATGTAAAATGATGCGAGAGGTAAAATTTTTGTCATGGAACATTGCAGGGGTAACGAGAAATCTTTGTGATAGTGTGTGGTGTTCTTTCATGGAAGAGCATGATATCATACTATTACAAGAAACCTGGGCAATTGACATGATTCATAGACTCGGGTACAAGGCTTTCCATTGTGGGGCAATCCCGTCTAAAAGAGGTAGACCATCCGGGGGTTTAATAATCTGGATAAGAATAACCCTGAATGTTGTTGTCGTGCCTCTTTGCCTCTATTTTAATGATCTGCTTGGGGTAAAAGTGACTACGAAGGAAATGGGGGTCGTGTATATTATAAATATTTACAACAGGCCCAATCCACATAATAAGGAATCTATGGTTGTAGAACAGTTGAGTTCATATTTGGACACACTAGAACTAAATCCTCAAGTTATAATAGGTGGGGATTTCAACTGCCAATTCGAACATGTGCTGGGGCTTGAAAATCTATTAGAAAATGAAGACAGGGCCCATGTAATTTACATTTACATTTACATTTACATGACATCCCCACACTAGATAGTGTGAAAACAGTTAAAAGTTCAGTGGCAGTTATACAGATCTTCGAACTAGTTGTGTCCAATGACTAAAGGGCCTGTAACGGCCGACTTGATTCCGACAAACCTGCAAATTATACATACAGCAAGGGGATCTCTAAATCACTTATTGATTTCATGCTGGTTACCACTAACTTGTGGCACTTATTGTTGGACTTTCGAGTTGCGAATTGGCCTGAAAGCGACCATTTCCCTTTACAATTGGGGTTACACTCTAATTTATTTTTGAAACCGCTTGCCGAAACAGAGTTTATAAGGGAGGCGGGCGAGGTTGAGGTCTCCAATAATAGAAGAGCTATAAAGTGGCCACATATTTTAGTTAAAAAAGTCACACTTGCTGGTATTTATAATACCTTTTCAGACACGATCTCCTTATACAATAATTTGTGTCTGGGCTCCCAGGAAGTCCTCAACATGCACTACCATTTGGTAGAATCATTAATCCCCCTCTTGAGCAAAACATGTAGTAATGATAAAAGTAATATAAGTAGGCAATTTGAATTAGAAACTCCATGGTATAACAAACAGTGTCGCCTAGCGAAAGGTAATTTAATCAAAGCTGTTAAGTCCAAGGACCAGAGGTTGATAAGAGAGTGTAGACAAGAGTACAAAACACTTCTCTCCCGGGCAAAAACAGAATGGGACAACTTGGTCTGGGAAGATCTCCTAAATGCAGCTAGGAAGCATGACCAAAGTACCTTCTGGAGTCTGATATCAAAAAATAACAAAACAGGCCGCTCCAATATGGACTTTTACCTTGACGAGACAATATGGTGTGACCATTTCCTTAAGTTGTACGATTCGGAAGATGTGTGTCTGGGTCCTAACGAACAAGGAATTTATTTGTCCACGTGTACTAGTTTACCCCAATTTAGTAAAGAGGAGACCCTATGTGCAATAAACGCCACTAAGGCGGGTAAGGCACCAGGCCCTGATAAACTACCTGGGGACTTATTTACCCACAATACTGAAGTGTGGTGCCCATATATTAATTTTTTGTGCAACTCTATACTGGCAGGGACTCCAATCCCCGAGAGTTGGAAGGGGGCGGAAATAGTTACTATTTTCAAAAAAGGGGACCGTTATAATCCAGCCAATTACAGACCGATTAGTTTAATCGACATTTTACAAAAAATCTTTCCCAGGCACATTTTAAATCAACTTTTAGATTGGATGGATGAATCTAAAATCCTCTCCAAATATCAAGCGGGGTTTAGAGTTAAGAAAAGTACTGTTGACCAGGTGTACAGGTTTATGTGCATCTGTTGGAAATATGTACAAATAAAGAAGGGTAGCCTCTACGTAGCATTTATAGATCTACGCGCGGCATTTGATCTCGTACCACGCTCCCTTCTTTGGGATACTTTGAGGAAAATGGGTGTTTCGGGTGAATTGTTAACAATTCTCATAAAGCTACATACAGATAATTTTGCCAAAGTAAGGTGGGGAAGAAATGGTGAACTGACTAAGGCTATACCGGTAAAAAGGGGGGTACGTCAACGGTGCGTGCTGGCCCCCACTCTCTTTTCCTTATTTGTGAATGATATCCCTCCTTACCTGGCACAATGTAACCACGTCTCCCCGAAATTGGGTAATGAGGCAATTACAGCATTGTTATTTGCCGATGACACCATCCTTATATCCCAAACCCCTAAATGACTACAAAATGTAGTAAACCAATTCTATAGTTATTGTGAAGTAAAGGGGTTAGAAATTAACTCATCAAAAACCAAGAACATGGCCATTAATCCTCCAAAAACTTATAAGAAGAATCTAGTTCTAAAAAACACAAAACTAGAGTATGTGGAGTTTTTTGACTACCTGGGCATTAGGCTAGACAGTAAAATGTCCTGGAAGAATCAATTGGAAAAAAGCAGGCTGACATTCAAACATAGTTCCCTTCCTATCTTAAAGATTCATGGAGGGAGTGCCTCCAAAGCCATAACTCCGGCGATGGAAGTATTTAAAGCTAAAGCTCAATCCGCAGCCCTATATGGGGCAGAGATATGGGGACCACACTCAAATAAGACCTTTGATATTGATGAAAATGCGTTCTTTAGGCGCTTATTGAGATTACCCTTAAGAACGCCCCTAATGCCTGTTTATCTGGACATTAATGTAAAACGTACAGATCTATTATGTTGCTTAAGGCCACTACTTTACTGGGTAAGATTATGGTCTACCCCGGAACTCGTTGACTATAGACTTGGTTTACTGGAAATCATGGAACTGGATACATTTAAATCAATCAAATAGCTGAGACACATATCAACTTGGTTGACCAAAATAGGACTATCACACTTTTGGAATAACCCACTGACACTGACAATTAATTGTAAAGAACATACAAAAGCTGCTTTTTGGTCTTATGTTAATAATGAATATTCACACCACCGTGGTATCGGTTCCTTAACTTTGAAGTTTTTGCAATTCAAGGATGTACCCATGTTTGAGCAGTTTATGGACGAAATTGAGCCACCATTGGCTAAAACTGTATATTTACAATATAGATATGGTGTCTTACAAATAAATGCAAATACCTGCAGATGGGGACAAAGCACGGGAAACGAGCTCCATATTTGTAAATTGTGTGAACTCAAACATAAAGAAGATGAGGCCCATATTCTCTTCTTTTGTCCGGTGTTCAAATATCCACGTATGAAATGGATCAAACCACTTTGTAAAAAATTGGGTATAAGATCTTACAAAGAGGCAGTGAGGATACTTAAATCAACAACTTCTCAGTTGGCAGCTTTTGGAGTCAGTAGGTATCTCCTCAGTGTCTGCTTGATTAGGAAGAAACTTGGGGTTAAAACATAGGGATTGACACCCCACAGTTCCGATTTCTTTAAGGAACTTTTTAAAACTTCCAAAACTTATAAATAAGTCAAAATATGTTTTTAATTTACTGGCTTTTTTAATTATTTATATAAAGTAGATACGTTTTTAAATTTGGCTCTGTAACTGACTACTAAATTGTATTTTGTATGCAAATATTTATAGTGAATTAGTAATGTATTTCCAATTACAATGTATATATCCCTTGACGATACTGCCTTTGGTGTACCACAGACGTAGTTACTGTATTTTTAGTAATCATTACTTTTTTCTTGTCTGTAAGTGAATGTATTTTAAAAATGTTTTATGGCTTCAAGACAAAAATGTCGAAATAAAGCTTTACAAACAAACAAACCCTGAGATCCACTCTTCAGTACACTCCCAGACGTGAATACTTCAGGACTGTCCAGGTTACTGAGAACTGCCCTGCTACCTGAGGGCTACCCCTGCTCTCAGAGATGGAATAAAGAACCCCCTCCCTTCATCTTAGGCTCACTAAGTGACTCCTAGGGTCAGCTGACTGACCTCCTGTTCTGAGCTACATGTACACACCAAGCTCCTGAAATCTCCCTGCAAATGCCCAGCTCTCCTGCTGCACTCAGGTGGACTTGTCTGGACCTGTACCATGACCTGTTTGAGCCCTGCCAGCCTCTGCTGGAGTGAGTTCCTGATCTCCACGTGGTGATTCCTCAGGTCCTGGGCCCTTGGTGATGCATCATGGAGAGCTCCACCCAGATTAACTGAAGGTACCACCAAATCTAGCATGAGGTGTTGTGAAGCATGGCAAAGCACAGATGCAAGCCTCATCAGAACTGATGCTGAGCAACACAAAGCCCTGCAAAGCCTTGCTGCATACCTGCCAGCTCATTGGAACTCTGACACAGAGTGACACAAAGCCCTGCAAAGCCTTGCCACACAACTTCATCAGAAACAGTGATGCAAAGCCTCAGAAAACAATGCCACACAAACTGCGCACCTAGGACAATAAGGTGCAATCCTCAGCGGGTCAGTCTTGGTCAGTTAAAATTCTATATCTCTAGTAACAGTGATTAGGCTTATGTTGTTTTGATCTCAAAATGGTTATTAAATTATAATCTATTTTTCTAAATTGGTTTGGGATTGTTCTTGTGTTATGTTTTTGCATTACTACTGTTTGTGTGCTGCATACTAAATTCTAAATTAAAGCCTGACTGCTTTTGTGCCAAGCTACCAGAAGGTTAAGCACAAGTTAATTTCTTGACTTTTGTGGTTCACCTTGACAACTATTGTGGCTTGAGAAGGGCTCACACCACCCTCAACCAAAAAAAACATGTTTCTCATAAATTGTTCTTGTAGTAGGGTGCACTGTCACTGTTTGCACCCAGGGAGAGGTGTAAGAGGTGCATCACGGCACAAACAAGAATAGTGCACCATAGCTATATTATGGCTCCTGGCATAGTGCAAAAAATTGCCAAGGTTGCCTAGTAAGTGATGTGCAAACACAGAAGTGCAAAGCAACCTGGTCACTGATACATTTAGCCCATGAATTGCCCAATTTTGTAGCAAATGCCTGGTTAACTGAAATTGAAATAGATTGCTAAAGTGGGAGCTGTATGCCCCTGTCTAAATGCGTGTGTGTCTGTCTGTCTGTTACAACACAATTGTTTTTGTGTATAATTGGGTGTTTGCGTCTCTGTGGGAATGCATGTGATCAAATGAGGTGCTCACATGAGCAGCACACACTGCAAGGCAGTCCATCACATGTCTCCGCTATAAAATGGCAGGGCATTTAATTATCGAAACTCATGAACTACTGTGCAAGAATCTAATTATTTGGACTTGATAGCTATAAACTGTCTTCCCTTGTAGTTTTGAGTTATAGAACGAATATAATTGTAGTGACAAAAAAATAAAGACAAATAGAAAAATAGTTAATTAATCTCCAACATCCTTCCGGTTGCTCATATTCTTATGAGAGATTTAGTAATATATCAATGAAAATAAAAAACTTGGGGGCAGATTTATGAAGCCCTTGCGCCATGTTTACGCCGCTGTTGCGTCACGCAAGGCGGCGTAAACGTGGCGCATCCCTACGAACGATTTACAACGTGACGCATCTAGGCAGATGCGTCACGTTGTAAAGCCCTGCGCCGCTTGTGGGCGTTCCGGCGCAGGGGGGGCGTTCCGGGGCAGGTGCGCCTCGCAAAAGTGGCTGAGTGAAATCTATGAGATTTCACTCAGTCACTTTCAGGCCAATGCTGCGTCAAAACCCTGCGCCTGCTTGAAGCAGGCGTAGGTCTTGACGCAGCATTGGTCAGATAGGGCACCCCCGAGCATTGCTGGAGCTGCGTCGCGCTTGCGACGCAACTCCAGCAATGCGCCACCTTTACGGCACAGATGCGTCACGCATCTGTGCCGTTTTTGCCCCATGGTGCGCCGCATCATAAATGCGGCGCACCATGGGTGGCGGAGCAGTGGCGCACTGTGGCGCATGTTAACTGGCGCATCCCCTGGGATGCGCCAGTTAACATAAATCTGCCCCTTGAAACATAATGTTTGCTTACTATTTCATTATAAGATGATGCCATTTCATCAAACGCTGCCATGTGTTTCCGAGATCTTCTTCATATTTATATTTCAAAATATTAAATTACATTTAAAATAAATGAGTTAATGCTACAAGACAAGGAGCTGAAGATTATAAGTGCAATTGTCTTGTCGTTCTTCATCAATTCTGGCATAATTACAAATCCAGTCAGCTCTCCCGGGTCCAGCATCAGCCTCTCGGAGTCTTTGGGGCTGTGTGTTTTTCTCTATCAGATTTCGACATGTTTTTGTGCAGTGATCCCTGCGAGACCCCGTGCCACTCCTCATCACAGCTTAGCAGCAGAGCAAAGCGTTTGTTTGCAAGACACGTGTTTGGTTGAGCTCATTAATACAACATTACACTGTCTGACAGGGAGAAGCGAACGTGGGAAGGGCGGGGGCGAGAAACGAGAGCTGTGTCTCAGGAATGAAAACTCTTTCTGCAGCAGCTAAAGTAGAAGAGCACAGACATTAGATTTGTGAAAGAATCCAACGTTTGTAGCCTGCAGGTATACTCACGTTAAAGAATAGGCTCATAAAAAAAGTATATATATATATATATATATATATATGAAGTGAACAAGGCGGACTCGTCCGCCGAAACATGTCTGATCGTATGTATTGGGGAATAAAACCTTTGATTTGACCCACGGAGTCGGTGCGTGTTCTTCTGAAGCCTAAGTCAGGATTGGGAAAATATATAAATATAAATATATATATATATATATATATATATATATATATATATATATATATATATATATATATATATATATATATATATATATATATATATATATATACATATATATATACATATACACACACACACACACATTTATGTGTACACATATGTGTTTGTCTATCTATAGATATACATTTATACAGATATCTATAGATCAATATATCTATATATAAATGTATCTATCTCTCTCTCTCTCTCTCTCTTTATATATATATATATATATATATATATATATATTACCTACTGGTGGTTGCCGGTGGGTAGTTATAGTTAGGTATACAACCTCAAAAGTAACTGTGGGTCTATATGTACTGTCCGCTGAACAATGCCTTAAACTCTACAAAAAAAAAAAAAAAAAAAGTGTGGAAGACCAGAGTGAATCAAGTACCACAGGATACCTCAACGTTTGTGAAAGTACCCATCAGTTATCGATCCGTTCCACCCTTATTATTATTTGGGCCTCCTCACACCGAAGAGAGCAATCCTGCAACCACTCGATTATTGTAAGGTGGATGCACTAGTATGTTTAGAGGTGTGAGGCAGATAACCGTGAGATGATAACTGAAAAAGCAGTGCGTGTAGAAAACCAAATAATGGTGTGAAACACGTGAAAGAATATAAAATTGGAGAACTAGAAGAGAGAAATTTTATTAGGTATCTCCGATGTTTCCAAAGTTTAAAAATGAGTGCGAAGATATAGTAGTAAAAAACAAATAACTACTACTTAGATCTTAACGGTCGACATGTTTCTGCAGACTATGGACCCAACTAGGGGGTCCATTACGATGTCGGGCGGTGGCACCACCACGGTGTCTGAGGGGCAGAAAAACAGCTTTTTCCACCCGCTAGCTGCGGAAGTCACGGCCGCCATATTACGATAGGTAAACACAGGTCATTTCCCGTCTGCCGTGGAGTGCCGCGCTCCACCAACAAAGTGCGCCCGACACCGCGGCGGTGAAGCTAATCCAGACACACCGCCGTGCGGAATGACGTCCGCCCCGCTCCACATATTAGGATGGCCAAAACAAGTCGACGCACCACAGCGGAGACCCCGCCTAGCCGGAGCTGGCGGAAACTGGATAGTGGATCGTGACAGACGGGACCCGGCCCTGAACGACATGAACCCAGCCCACCATATGCATCCAGTGAAGTTCCTCCTCCAACACTACCGCCAGATGGGCCGCCGCGGACGCCGCCGCAGGTAAGCAACTGCATGACCATACAAACACAACACACAGGCATGCACAGGGTCCAAGCACCACACAGACACCCTGCCGGGGGTCACAACATATCCACAAGGACACACACACATCACGCACCTGACAACATAGCACCCCTCATCTTCCATACACAAATCCTCCGTCGACCAGCAGCAATGTCCCGTTCCCGGTCACGTCACCGCCGCGGTCCACACATGCGCAATATGCAGGAGACAGGGCCACTCCAAGGCATAGGCAGTGCACAAACACCACAGGGATACACCTCCCCAAATCACACTTTAACACATCCCACCAAGTCACAGGCCAGGTGCACATCCTGTGCACTCCCAAGCACACCAACAAGCACTCCCATTCACACTAACAAGCACAATACACACTCACTGCACAACACAACACACAACCAGGTAGACAGACACTGCAGCAGTGGCTGATAAGGATCAAAAATCATCAGTTCCACACACACAGAAGGCATACAATCCTAGCCAGCTCATACACACACACACAAACACACACCCTGAGTATAGCCACAAACACAACACAAACACAGGGTTGCCACCAAAAATGCATGCACAACAACAACACACAAACACCACAGGAACACATACTGAACTCCAACACAAACATACATACCCTCTCAGCCATACTGGGGAAAGGCAAAGGGAACCCTCACACAACATGAGCACAGAACATGAGCATTCAGGGACAAAACACACACACAAAAACACATATCACACAACCCACACTGCCATATCAAAGCAAACACAGAGGCACACTAAACACCAATCTACAAACAACACATGACAACAGGGAATGCATATCAGGCAATGGCAGGGTGTGTGTAACAAGCGCAAAAGCTGCACACAGACATGAATAACACAACCACATCACACACCCCACAAACATGCACAGCACAAATACCACAGGTACAATAGCCATCACAGATTACACCATCATCAGGTACACTATGGACATAAGACCCTGTCACCCCTGTGTAAAAATATGAGGCCTGCTAAGAGCTTGGCAATGTTGAAGTGAGACATAGACCATGGTGCACATCCAATCAAATGCCAACACCAAAAGTACTGAATACAGCAATGACACCGACAAAACACACAACAGGAGTAACTGTATTTATTCACATATTGCTAAGATGTAGCAGTACAACAATAGTAGTCAACAGCAAGGCACATAATGATGACCAAAAGCAAGATACTATGCACAGTTCAAATACAAACAGGGAGGCCACTGTCCATTACACAGGTGAGACAGCAAGTACATGAGAGGCTGCACAGGTGAGAGTACAGCACAGCAGAGCAACAGGGCCAGTGTCCATGGCAGGTGAGAGGCCAACACAGCAGAGCAACAGGGCCAGTGTCCATGGCAGGTGAGAGGCCAACACAGCAGAGCAACAGGGCCAGTGTCCATGGCAGGTGAGACAGCAAGTACATGAGAGGCCGCACAGGGGAGAGTACAGCACAGTAGAGCTACAGGGCCAGTGCCCATGACAGGTGAGACAGCAAGTACATGAGAGGCTGCACAGGGGAGAGTACAATGCTGCAGAGCAACAGGGCCAGTGTCCATGGCAGGTGAGAGGCCAACACAGCAGAGCAACAGGGCCAGTGTCTATGGCAGGTGAGACAGAAAGTACATGAGAGGCTGCACAGGGGAGAGTACAGCACAGCAGAGCTACAGGGCCAGCGTCCATGGCAGGTGAGACAGCAAGTACATGAGAGGCTGCACAGGGGAGAGTATAGCACAGCAGAGCAACAGGCCCAGTATCCATGGCAGGTGAGACAGCAAGTACATGAGAGGCTGCACAGGGGAGAGTACAGCACAGCAGAGCAACAGGGCCAGTGTCCATGGCAGGTGAGAGGCCAACACAGCAGAGCAACAGTTCCAGTGTCCATGGCAGGTGAGAGGCCAACACAGCAGAGCAACAGGGCCAGTGTCCATGGCAGGTGAGACAGCAAGTACATGAGAGGCCGCACAGGGGAGAGTACAGCACAGCAGAGCTACAGGGCCAGTGTCCATGGCAGGTGAGACAGCAAGTACATGAGAGGCTTCACAGGGGAGAGTAAAGCACAGCAGAGCTACAGGGCCAGCAACACACCCCGGTCGCAAACAATGGTCTTGACTAGCACACTTGTGTGGGGCACAGGCGCATGAGGGTGTTGCCAACTCACTCCTGGCTGTCATGCGGACTGGGACCTGACTGTGTTTTGGGGACAGCAGGCCCACTTAACTGGGGTGACAGAGGCCCGTGTGATGTGGTAATAACAGAGGGCCTGCAAGGTGGAGGGCTGTGTGGACCAGGTGGCACAGTGGAACGTGGAGGTGGAGGTGGAGTCATGCACACCCCTGACACAGTGTGGGTGGGAGAGGTTGGAGGGGTGCCCTTCCACTTTTTGAGAACATGCAATGGCTTCCCTGTCTTGGGGTTGATGGGAAGTGATGGTGATACAACAGGCAAACACACCAACTGTCCCACATCAGGGGCAGACACTGGCACTCCCTCTGGTGATGTGCTTGATCCTGCAGAACGCTTGGGCTGGCTACGTCTCTGGACCACCTTACCCTCTCTGGAAGGTGTACCCCCTACAGTGCCCACCTTCCCACTTCCCCCAGGGGTGGTGTCTACAGTGCCCTCCTGTCCCTTCTTGCCAGGGGTGGTCACAACACTGCCCTCCTTTTCCTGAATCACTGGGCTGGTCACAACACTGCCCTCCTGTGCCTTAATCACTGGGCTGGTCACAACAGGGCTCTCCTCAGCCTCAATGACTGGGCTGGTCACAACAGGTCTCTCCTCCACCTGCCTCAATGTACTTTGTTTTGGGGTTGATGTGGTGGGTGGTTGTGTCCCTGTGCACTCCCCAGGTGTACCCATGACATGCCACACATCCTCTGTGGGCATAGGAGAGTCAATTTCTGGTGATGTCTCTGCAGCATGTGAGCCTGATGTCTGCCACAATGATCTTCTGGCCTTGCTCTTCTGTGACTTTCCCTTGTCTGTGCATATTGGGGGGCCCTGCTCTTCTTTGGGGATGGAGTCTGTGGACAGGATTGTTTGGTTTGGGTCTGACGTGTGCTCCTAGTGTTGTATCGTTTAGGTGACGTAGGTGCCAACTGGTCACTGTCATCTGATGTGGCCACTGAATGGGTGGTCGTCACAGGCCCAGGAGCTGCAATTGGAGCATGTGCATGTTGGAGGGCTGACGTGACTGTGGCTGACAATGCCTGGACTGTACGGTGTAGCCCACCCACGTCAGAGTGTATGCCCTCCATGAATGCAATCACCTGGCCTAATTTGTTCTCGTGGGCACTGAAGGCATTGAGTAGGGTGGTCTGGCCCAGGCAAAGTTGGCGCAGGAGCTCTACGCACTCTGCACTGAGGGCAGCAGGGGGGACAGGTGCAGGGGCAGCGCTGCCATGTGTGCATGTCACTCGTCCAATTTAGTAATACGGATACGGCCAGCACCAGAGGATGTGGATGGGAGGCTGGGCACTGGCCGCTGGGTGTCAGATGCTGCAGCAGACTCCCCATCCCCTGTGCCTGCTAACATGGATGCATCCCCGCTGGCATCAGATGAAGTGATACTCTGTGTCTCAGCCACGGATTCCTCCTGCATACTCCTGTCACCCTCAGATGCGCTGGTGTGCTCAGTGTCACTTGGCTCAGTCTCACTTGCCTCCGCTTCTGCTGTCGTGCTGGTCTCGCCACCACTTGTTTCTGGATCATGTTCCGCTGTGATGTCTTGCGATTCTGCATTAGTGAGAGAAACATAGTTGTGTAAGTGTCATCATCTGGTCACACGATTTCAGATCAATGCAGCACAGTAGAGGCCTAGAGCTACATGGTAACCACCACACCCTGCAATCACTGTGCAGCTACACACTATATAGTCCACAACAGTGCCTGTCATGCAGACAAACTGCCAGGAGTGAGGCATGTCGATGCCACACAGCACTACACCCTGCCCGTGGATGGAGTGCCCCCACCCCACATTGACCTGCCCCATGGACATGATGTGGCCACAACACTCATCACCACTGACAGCCCTACAGGGAACCAGAGGGGACCACACACACCTGTTTTGACTACACAAGCCACAATGCCAACTAGGCCAAAGCAAGCACCATGTGCCAATCTGGGTTCACATTGTCGTCGGATGTGTGGGCCTCAACCATCATGCTGCATGCAAAGTAGACAGACATGGTGTCACACTCATTAAGTAGACACTGCAGTTCGCCACAATATGGACTCCCCACACCATCCCAATGAAGAGTGACCATGTGAACACAATAAATCTGTCAAGGATTGAGAACTGCAGGCAGGAGCAGCACAGTAAGGCCATGGTGGCCCAATGCCTCATACAGGCAAACATCACAGTCGCCACTCACATCACATATCACAGCATGGCAACACAGGCATATCACATGTGTCACCGCTGCCACAGGCCCTGTACACATGCATCCACTCCCAGACAAACTCTCCCTCCCCAGATACTCACCATCTCTGTCTTGCTGCTGATGCCCCTTCAGACGTGCACCCAGGTCTGGATTGGTCACTGCCAGTATGCGCCCCATCAGCGGAGTCATGGTGCGCCGTGCCAAACGCCCCGTGCTTGGTAGCATCCCCAAGGTCATCTCTGCCACTTGCTTAGCCAGCCGGCTGAAGTCGTCCCACCTCTTGTGACAGTGTGTGCGTTGTCTGTTTGATATCCCCAGGGCTCGCACCTTTGCTGCTATAGCCCTCCACACGGCCTTCCGTTGGTGTACCTTGAGCTGCAGGTATGAGAGTAAAGAAGGGCAAATGAACAGTTACACAATGTCAGATGTCAGCATCTATCAGTACAGCAGCCATACACTGATTCAGGACTTACAGTAACCTCCCTCCCTCCAGAACTGGGGTTACCCTCACAAGAGCACTCTGCATGGCATAAACATTACTGAATGCATGCACACATTGTGGTTCCTAGTCTCCATGATATTCACACAAATGCATGATGCCTCAACACAAATGCTTCGACAGCAGTGTGTAAGTCAGAAATTGTACAGGGCACTGATGGGGCATATCTACTATTCAGTGTGAAGCAACTGAAGCAGGTAAGTCGGCTGATGTTCAACGTTTGGCCGTGCAGCCACTGAACATACTCTGTGGGTCACACTGACTCTGACTACAGGGGCACCCTGAAAAGTCCTCACAAGCATTCACTGTCCTGGCATCTAAATGGTTAACAACCGTTGTGTCTGTATGCCTGACAATGTAACACACCCCACTCACACATACGAGTACAGGCCTAGGAAAGAGTCACATTGCCACACACACACTCCCTCGACCTGGAGACAGCTTGTCTGTCAGTATTTGTCATCACCCCACATCCCCAGGCATATACTGCAGCATCACGACTACACATCTGACACCACCCTGCACTACAGCTCCCTTCATGGTGACTTACCACAACATTGGGACCATCGAACAGCCGTGGGTACTGTGCCAGCACCTCGTCCACAAGGACCTCCAGCCACTCACTCGTGAATGGACTTGCACCTTCTCTGTCCTTGACATCCCTGTGGATATGGCAGACCTGTGCTGGAAGTGAGTTGTGAGGGGTCCCAGGCAGCAGGCTCTTGAGGCAGCAGCAGGAGATGGTCCCAGGCAGCAGGCTCTTGAGGCAGCAGCAGGAGAGGGTCCCAGGCAGCAGGCTCTTGAGGCAGCAGCAGGAGATGGTCCCAGGCAGCAGGCTCTTGAGGCAGCAGAAGGAGAGGGTCCCAGGCAGCACGCTCTTGAGGCAGCAGCAGGTGATGGTCCCAGGCAGCAGGCTCTTGAGGCAGCAGCAGAAGAGGGTCCCAGGCAGCAGGCTCTGTGAGCAGTGGAAATGTGAGGCTCACTCCCACAGATTTATAGCCCCCTGGGGTCGTTTGAAAGCTTAAAAGCTGCTACAATTGGTTGTCCGGGTCTGCCTTATTCAAAAGCATTGAATGACCGCCTCCGCGGTAGCGGAGCACACCTTCCGCGATTTTCAAATCTGCATCATGCCACCGCGATCATCGCTGCAATTGGCTGTATGCAATGCTTCACGGCGGTGACGCACTGCGGGTGCCCGGGGTGCGCTACCGCGATGGTGCATCATTCAAAAGCATCGAATGACCGCCTCCGCGGTAGCGGAGCACATCTTCTGCGATTTTCAAATCTTCATCATGCCACCACGATCATCGCTGCCATTGGCTGAATGCTATGCCCCATGGCGGTGATGCACCGCCGGGGCCAGGCGGTAGGTACCGCGACTCATGCAGCAGAGCATACCCACCGCCATATACACATGTCCATAAGCCAATGGCTACCTTGGCTGGTTAGATGGTGGTGCTGGGGTCACACCGCCGTGGCCAGGCAGTAGGTACCGCGACTCATGCGGCGGAGCATACCCACCGCCATATACACATGTCCATATGCCAATGGCTACCTTGGCTGGGTAGATGGTGGTGCTGCAGTCACACCGCCGGGGCCAGGCGGTAGGTACCGCGACTCATGCGGCGGAGCACACCCACCACCATATACACATGTCCATATGCCAATGGCTACCTTGGCTGGGTAGATGGTGGTGCTGGGGTCACACCGCCGGGGCCAGGCGTTAGGTACCCCGACTCATGCGGCGGAGCATACCCACTGCCATATACACATGTCCATATGCCAATGGCTACCATGGCTGGGTAGATGGTGGTGCTTTGTCACACCGCCGGGGCCAGGCGGCAGGTACCGCGATTCACGTTACTTAAAATTGCTCTCTCTGTCGTGGACACTGTATCAGTAAACAGCAGCAACATGGTGCAGGGCACAGCCTTGTACACACAATGCCCTTCTTCTATGTCAATCCCACTCTTTGGTATGTGGTCCCTGCCATGTTATTTGTGCATTTGTTGATTGATGATGCTTGACACTCTCGAGATAGTAACAATGATGTTCATGTGATCAAAGTGATGTGTGTCATTGCTGACCTTGACAAGGCTTGTGTCACTGTATGGTATATTCCCAGACTGGTGCCTTCACATCAGCTCGTGCACACAACAGACATTTTTCATGCTGCTGTGATGTATGTGTGGACGGATGTATGCAGGCTTCACATAATGGATAGAGCTGTGACAGGCACAGCAGATGGTCATGGAAAAGTCATGTTTCTGCAAACACATTTGCGTATGTACCAGCAACTGGGGGGCACATGTGACATGTGTTGTTCTGCTTGTGTGCATTCACATTGACCAATGTGTCGGTGGCACTTGGGTATGGTTAGTGGAGATGTGTGCCCACTGTGGGCCCGATGTAGGTAGCCCTTTACCGATCGGAATCGGCCGAAAATACCGATTTTCGGCCGTTTCCGACCGGTAAAGGGCTATGGAGATGTAGGGGCACATTTTCGGTAATTTTACCGATTCGTTATCATTACCGAATCGGTAATATGTACCGATTCGGTAATGATAACGATTCGGTAAAATTACCGAAAATGCAATGTAGGTAGCCTATGTTCCATCAGCACATGGCTTACAGAATCGGTATTTTACCATGGAATACAAATCCATGGTAAAAAAACGATTCCTGTGTACATGCACATCTGTGCATGTACACATGTGCCATGTGACAGACAGACGTGCCCTTAGGGCATGTCTGTGTGCCACATTGCACACATGCCCGTTTTGGGGGTGCTAGAGGGTGTCAAAGTGACACCCCCTGCACCCTTGTGAATTCTTTAATTACCGATTCGGTAAATACCGAATCGGTAATGCCTAATCATTCCTATGGGCTTCAAAGCCCATAGGAATGAATGGGCATTACCGATTCGGTATTTACCGAATCGGTAATTAAAGAATTGTTAAGGATTCGGTAACGAATCCAGATGTTGGGACCTACATCCCATTTACCGATTTTGAAATACCGAATCGGTAAAATTCGGTATTTCAAATTCGGTAAATGGGATTTACCTACATCGGGGCCTGTGTGTATAATGAGGACACACATGCAAGCTGATGTGCAATACAGCTCTCAGGCAGTGTTTTTTTAACATTACATAGTTGTTGGCATGTGCTGCGGACATCTCATGGTGGTTGACCCTGACTTTTTCTATGTCATTTCGCAACTAGGAGAAGGCCAAGTCTCCTACGTCACCTGACAGTGCTGGAGGACATGGAGAATGAGGCAATCTTTCGCAAATTACACCTGGATAGACCAACACTGAAAGTCCTGTGTGATCTTTTGGAGCCCCACCTGCAGCCTCAACGTCACTATCCAACTGCTTTCACATCCACATACAAGGTGATGGCAGCCCTTCACTTTTTCGCAACTGGTTCCTTCCAGGAGACCGTGGCTAGCGCTGGAGGGATGTCGCAGCCCATGTTCAGCCAGGTGCTGACGGATGTTCTTGCAGCCATGATGATATATAGGAATCGCTACATCCATCTTCCGAGGGGAGCAGAATTTGCCATTGTGAAGGGTGACTTCTATCCCCTTGTGCGCATCCCACATGTAGTAGGTGCCATCGATTGCACGCATGTAGGTCTGGTGGCTCCACAGGCAACAGAGCACATATATAGGAATAGAAAACATTTCCATTCAATTAATGTTCAGGTGGTGTGCCTTGCGGACATGACCATTTCACATGTGTGTGCCAAATTTCCAGGCTCTGCACATGACTCGTATTGTGCCCCGACTGATGGAAAATCTGCATCCCGAGCGTGCTTGGATTTTGGGTGAGTATGCCTACAGATTTGCGTGCTGTGTGTTACCTGATGCACTCTGGCTGTGCAAAATTTCAACATTGCACTGTGTGTTTGTCATTCACAGGTGACTCTGCATATCCCAGTAGGCCATGGCTGTTGAGCCCGATGAGGAATCCACAGAGCCCAGCTGACAACCACTACAATGAGGCCCATGGCAGGACCTGACGTGTGATTGAGCGGACTTTTGGGCTGCTGAAGTCAAGATTCCGCTGCCTTGACAGGACAGGAGGTGCACTGTCATACTCGCCTGGGAAGGTGTGCAAGATCTTTGTGGCATGCTGTATGCTGCACAACCTGGCCATTCACAAGGGGATCCTCCTGCTCCTGGACGATGATGAGCAACCAAGACCTGCACCTGCTGTAGGACCTGCGTCCAGTGATGAGGACAGTGGAGAGGATGAAGGAGTAGACCTGCGGCAGCAGCTCATTGAACGCTGCTTCACTTGAAGGTGGGTGACGAGGCACAATGTGTAAATTGTCGGGTGTGGTTGCTGTTGTTGTGAAGGGCTATGCGCTGATGTAACAGACAGGCACACGTTCAGTCACCTGTGTGTGGTTAAAGTGACATTGACGTTCCATATGTGAACGTATGCAGGACCCTATTTGTTCACACCTGCAGCCCATTGTCTAGTATGCCTGTAGAGTCTTGTGTATGTTTTGTGTAGTGTTCTGCCTGTGATGCCACAATGTGACCAGTGACTGTTGTTCTGTTGTGTCTCCCTAGGTGCTACAGACGAATCCTGCACTACATACTGTACATCATTTGGACACATCATGGACATTGTCAACATTGTAAATATTGCACTAAAAATGATACAGCGCAAAAACCGGTGCATCAGGTATTTTATTTTGACAGTGTACATGTGATTTGTGGGGAATATTTACATGACAGTGGGGAATGAGCAGTGAGTTGACAGTCCTGTTCAATGAGATGCAAGAGTAGAGTCCACATGGTTCTGGTGACCCAGTCCAACAGACAGGTGCCATGTGGGTAAAGACAGTCCAAACAGTCAATGCAGTAGGGAAGAGGGTTGTCATCACGGCTGGCTCCGTGACTGGCGTGTGGCAGGTGCTTTGCCTCCGGAGACTCCCAGGCTCTTCTTTGGACGCCCCCTAGATCTTTTTGGCTGTGGGGGTCCTGCTGAATGGCCAGTGGCGTGAGGGGACTCGTCCCTCTCTGTTGGTGCAGGGGAGGATGGTGCACTGTCATCCTGCGGCACAACAGGAGAGGACGGAGGTGGTGTTTGGGACACAGGCCTGTCCCGCTGCAACGCCACTTGCTGGCCCATGAGGTGCACCATCTGTCCAAGACGGTTGTCAATGGACCTCATCTGCAGGATGAGCTTCCTTAAAAGTTCATCCGACCGGCCACTTTGTCCCTGGACCTCTTGGTATGCCTCCACTACTCTGGTGAAGTGGTCCAGGGATGGTGTCCACTCCTCCTGAGGTCTGGTAGTGACCCTGGCCCTCCCACCTGCTCTGCTGCCACGGACCTCGTGCCTCGCCACTGTGGGTCCACTCACTCTCTCCCTGCCCTCCACAGTTGTTGCTGTGGGCTGGTCATCCCCTGGGACAGGGAGGGTGCTGCAGGTGTTACTGGTAGTAGTAGTGGTAGTGGCAGTGGCGGTGGTGACGGTGGTGGCTGCAGAGGAGGCAGAGGCCGTGACAGCAGGGGTCTGTTGCGCTGTTGTTGCAGCAGACATGGTGGTGGTGAGGTTGGGGGCCTGGGACCTCTGGGTCTGTGGCTGGAGCTCATCGTCCAAACTGTCCTGGGTCTCCGCATCTGAGAGTCCATGTGCCGGAGGCGGAGACTGGCTCTGCTGGTCGTTGGTGTGGTCCTCAGCAGTGAGTTCTTCATCACCTGTGGAGTAGATGGGGAATGGTCAGTGTTGGGCACTATGCAAGTATTGTCTCAGCTGTGTGTAATCGACTGTCTGTACACTACACAAAAATGAAGTCAGCAGTAGTACAATTCATGGCAACACTGTGTGTAATTTCATAGTGCAGAGGAACATTATTTACTCATACATGTTGGATGTCAATGCATTGCATGCAATTGTTGCTGCGTTTCGGGATGCAGGTCTCCCACACCCACATCAGGAAGAGTTAAGATAGCTACCTACCTGTTAGGTGAGGGGGAACAGTGCAATGGCTGCCACATGCTCCTGGGTGGGGGAGGCCTCCATGCTGCTGGCCTGTGGGGGAGGGGGCATGCTGGGAGTAGTGATACAATCCTCCCACCCACACACACTTCTCCATTACAGGATGGCTACCTACCTGTTAAGTGAGGGGGAACAGTGCAATGGCTGCCACATGCTCCTGTGTGGGGGATGCCTCCATGCTGCTGGGCTGTGGGGTAGGAGGCATACTGGGAGTAGTGAAACAGGCATCCCACCCACAAAGAGGACTCCATTCCAAGATGCCTACCTACCTGTTAGGTAAGAGGGAACAGTGCAATGGCTGACACATGCTCCTGGGTGGGGGAGGCCTCCATGATGCTGGGCTGTGGGGCAGGGGGCATGCTGGGAGTAGTGAAACAGGCATCCCACCCCCATACAAGTATCCATTGCAAGATGGCTGACTACCTGTTAGGTAAGAGGGAACAGTGAAATGGCTGCCACATGCTCCTGGGTGGAGGAGGCCTCCATGCTGCTGGGCTGTGGGGCAGGGGGCATGCTGGGAGTAGTGACACAAACCTCCCACCCACACACACTCCTCCATTACAGGATGGCTACCTACCTGTTAAGTGAGGGGGAACAGTGCCATGGCTGCCACATGCTCCTGGGTGGGGGAGGCATCCATGCTGCTGGGCTGTGGGGCAGGGGGTATGCTGGGAGTAGTGAAATAGGCATCCCACCCACAAACAGGACTCCATTCCAAGATGCCTACCTACCTGTTAGGTAAGAGGGAACAGTGCAATGGCTGCCACATGCTCCTGGGTGGGGGAGGCCTCCATGCTGCTGGGCTGTGGGACAGGGGGCATGCTGGGAGTAGTGATACAATCCTCCCACCCACACACACTCCTCCATTACATTCCCCCTCACTTAACATGTAGGTAGCCATCCTGTAATGGAGGGATGGCTACCTACCTGTTAAGTGAGGGGGAACAGTGCAATGGCTGCCACATGCTCCTGGGTGGGGGAGGCCTCCATGCTGCTGGGCTGTGGGGCAGGGGGCATGGTGGGAGTAGTGAAACAGGCATCCCACCCCATACAAGTATCCATTGCAAGATGGCTGGCTACCTGTTGGTTGAAGGTGGACAGTGTGATGGGGTTTGGGTTGTGCAAGGGAGTAATTCTCAGTGTGTTGTTTGGCATTTGTTGGTACTTACCAGCCTCCGCTCCCCCGGCTACTCCTGTGAGACTCTCAGGAAGCAGTATGGCAAGCACCTTCTCCTCTCATGGTGTGAATGTTTTCTGTGGGACGGGAGGGCCACTGCCAGTCACAATTGCCAGCGTCCAGTTCTTACTCCTCTCCTTGACAACCCTCTTGAGATCATGCCACTGCTTCATGATCTCCTTCTTGGATCTTGGGGTTGTCCCTACTGCATTTACCCTATGGACTATCCTTTCCCACATTTGGGTCCTTCTGGCTAATGGTGTCTGTTGGACCAGGCTACCAAACAGTTGTGGCTCTACTCTCATTATCTCGTTGACCATGACTGTCAACTCACTCTCAGTGAATTTGGGCATTTTAGGTGAGGTCATGGTGTGTTGTGTTTGGATTGTTTGTGGGTGCTGGTGGGTGGGTGGTGGGTGTGATGTTGGTGTGTGAAGTGTGAGGGGTGCTGGGGGATTGTTGGTGCTGGTGTGATGGTGGTGGTGATGGTGGTGGTGTTTGTGTGTGTGTGCTGTGCTCTTTTGCCTCTCCTCGGAGATGTGGTGTATGGCCTTCTCTTCTGGAGTATTGCAAAGGATTGTGGTCAGTGAAGCTGGTGGTTTTATACTCAGCTGTGTGGGTGTGGCCAAGTGGTATTTCGATGTCAGGTGTGTTGTGGGAGTAGCCCGTCCTTGTATATTTTTCTTAGCAATGTTTATTGCTATTTGTATTTCTTTCATGGGGGGGCATAGCTACATTGATTTGTTCAATGTTTGTCATCACTGCGGTGTTCTGGATTCGTCCGCCACTTTTTTCATGTTCATTCCACTGCGGTGGCTATGCTGCAGCTCTTCCGCTATCTCTCCCATTCACTCCTGTGTGTGACCGCGGTGGTCGGAATCAGCGGTTCCGACCGCGGGGCACTCGGAGATATCCTAATTTCCCGTGCGGTGTCTCCGCTTTACCTGTGGACGGTTTTGTCTTTTCCGCTGCTTTTCCGTCTGCCGCGGTCGGAGTTTTGGCATCACCGCACGCGTCGGGCGGTTTTATTTCAACCACTACCGCCGCGGTCGGTCGTTGGTGGCGGTTGATCCTAATATGACCGCCGGTTTATCCGCGGTCCTGGCGGGCGGTTGTTTTCCGCTTCCATGGCGGTCGGGGTGGTTTTCCGCCCGCTATCCTAATGGCCCCCTAGGTGTCCTGCTGCTTTCATCAGGACCACATCTCGCTACTGCTTGTACCTCAAAGAAGAAGTAGATTTAAAATGTTTTACTTTATGTGTTTTCAAGTGACCAGGACGTCCCTTGACAGGTACTGGTCCTCCTTACTGTTGGGTAGGAGGCTCGCACTACGCCTCACCGTTAAGATCTAAGTAGTAGTTATTTGTTCTTTACTACTATATCTTCGCACTCATTTTTAATACAGTGGTGAAGGGAGGGGACAGAGCCTGAGGTGACGTGTGTAAACACGCCCTGTGGTGCGTTTTAAGTTGGGGAAATAATTTTCCTTCAATCCTGAGGCTCCCTGGGGCTAACTAGCCCACCAGGTGCTTCCAGTAAGCTCCACTGCACTGCGTTGCAGAGAGGTGGTCCAGGCCGTGCTCCTTTTTACACCTCTCTGCAATGCAGCTCTGTGGTGCTTACTGGAGATACCTCGTGGGCTAGTTGGACCCTAGGGACCCTCAGGATTCAAGGGGACTTAATTTCCCAACTTAAAACGGCCACAGGGCATGTTTACACAGTGGTGAAGGGAGGATGCGGGCATGAGGTGACATGTGGAAACAAGTCCTGTGGCGCGTTTTAAGTTGGGGAAATAATTCCCCTACAATCCTTAGGGCCCCTGGGGGCCAACTAGCCCAGCAGGTGCTTCCAGTAAGCACCACTGCACTGCGTTGCAGAGAGGTGGTCAAGGACATGCCCCTTTTTACCAGTGCTTAATTTGTAAAATATGAAGTGCAGGTGCTCAAATTTTTGGCCGGAAGCCCCACCTACTTTTCCTGGCTCCACCCAGTTCCTCCACTGACTCCACCCACTTACTCTACTGACCCACATCCGCAACTGGAACTGGTAAAAGTCAGATGTAATACCAGATCTGAATTTCAGCAAGGGAGCCTTCCTCATAGCAAGGTTTTGATAGGCGGTTCCAGACATACACATTTGAAAAGAAACTTTAATGTAATGAATTTAGATATTAAGAATAGGAGGCCTAAAGTATTATAGATATTTTAGACTGCGGTTTTGTTGCAGGCCACACTAGAGAAATATTTTAGCTCTGGAGCAAAATAGAGTATATTTTCAGCATAACCTTGTCCTAAAAATTACAAACATCGCTCAAAGATGTTGAACAATCATGGACATGCAACTCCCTGTTTGGGAGCATAATATAGCGGATGCTTTAATAAAGGGTGATGATTTAGCTCAAAACATGAGTCAGACAATTTCAATGCACAAATGGGTGCAATGTCTGATATTTACAAGTTTCTCTCATCTTCATTGCTTTATTTTGCTCTCCAGAAGCAGCCATTGAAATGTCACTCATAATTACAGTGAAATGACAGAAATTATGAAAATGGCACTCATAGGAATCTGAAACCTTGACAGCTATGCGGAGGGGGTCATTGTCACTGAGTGAATGGTGAACTGCGACAAGAGCAGAAGGATTTCACTACCTGGCAAATGAAACTCTCCACTGAGAGACCAGGCCTCCGACTCGGTTCACTTCACACTTCATACCAAGTAAGTGACTACCCTCCATCACCTACTGACTCCTCTCCACATTACAATGGAGCCTTTCCCCTGCCCTATAATTTCCTATTACTCAATACACTCATCCCCTCCTTGATCTGATAAGCCACGCCTACCTACCCCACATCACATTGAGAACATCACGGTGGCAAGATCATCCTGCCCAGTGGCGACACCTGTTCCCGTCACTGTCTTGCTAGAGAGATCAGCTCCTTTCCATGTATGGCCAGATGCTAGCTTTGCTCTTTACTAAGAAGGCCACATTGGTGCCCTCGGAGACTACTGTGATGAGCACCAGAGGTCATGTAAATGGAATGCAGGCAACACCTATGATTCACCCCGCTCCAAGTGCACAGTTCCTGAGGGTTTCGATGCCCTATGGCTAGCACTTTGACTGATGTGCTGGAACTCTCCATAAGATCAGGGGTGTGTCCTTGCGACCTGCTACCTTGTCAGTCTACGCTCACTTTCCTCTAGATTCAGTTATATCTACTCTTCCTTGATGTTGGCTAACAAAAATTTAAATTTACATATCCAAAGGTAATGCAATGTTGGGAAGGTGAGCAGTAGGCGGTAACTACCACAAACATTAGCAAAGGCAGTAGATCTGGGTTTAATTTGCTTACACAAGGGGCATTACTACATTAAAGAGAGATACTTGGGGAGATTCCAGTGGGAGCAGGCAGAGAGGGTAACAGTTGTAATATAGTCCTTTATGCAACAACTGGAGCAGAGGCGGGGGGAGAGGTACAATGAGGCAGCCAATAACATTAGGTGAGAGATGTTTACTCAGCAGGATTGAGGCTAGATGTGGTTTATAAAGTCTCGAGCCCATGGCTCAAAGAGGCTAGTCGAAGAAAGACAGTGGTGGAAGGGGGTCGACTCAAAGCCCACTCTATAGTGTTAGAGATGTGTTCATTTTACAGCCGCGATATAAGAGCACCTGGACAAAAAGGACAATGTAGGTTAGCCTGACAAGTCTGCATTGGCCAGAAACCAGGTGCCCCGAATCGCTAGTGTTGAAGTGCTCACAGGTTTACCATACTTTTCACCGACTCTTAGAAATAAGTACAGGGGCAGGCCCAGGTTAACCCTCGATCATTTCCGACCTGCCGTGATGTCGTGTCTGCTAGCCCGCAAGAGGAACAAGCAGACAACTAATTTCTGTCCCGCGCTTTGAGGCCGATATTTAAGCACAGCTCGAGTTATGAGGGGAGGGGGAGGGAAGGGCGAGGGAGAGCCGGGGCACTGCCTCTGCACTGTGGAGTTTGGTTTAACAACGTTTGGTGCATTGAGCATTGTGGGCTGGGAGAAGGAGGTGAGGATGTGGTGCTGCGCACAGGTTCTCAGCCATACTACCTGTTTTTGCTTTGGCGTTGCCAACACGAGGAGTGAGGGTTTCGGCTGTGAAAACCTTAATCCATCCGCTGGTGTTTATATTAAAGTGTGTACCTTTTTTCAGTTATGGGCACTTTCAGCAGTTGCCACTTAACTCTTAATTGGTAAACGCTTTTTCGCAATAAATACTCTGCAGAACAAAGCAGAGCCATTCTGGGTCCGTTTTGATTGCAGCCCTGAGCCAAGTAGCTTTCCCCTAGCGGATGAATAGGAGAAACATTACTATGAGAGTGCAATGATGGGAAAACAAGCATTTGCATGTTTTTAAAAATCCATTTGCGTTGCAGGCTTTTTTTCATAGAAAATGAAAGTCCTTTTGTTAAAAACGGACACCGAAGGTATGAGTGTCACCTGAAGTGTAGTCTACTCTAGAATCTGGAGGTGTAGCTGGTGAACTGTTTTAATCTAGTCAGCCATGCCGCAACAACGGTCTGCTTCTAAGGGCTGTGTATTTAGTTACCAGTAGCAAGCTGGAAATGGCGGTTAGTGCGAACGTGTGCGGCGGTGGCCCGGCGCTGCATGTGAAAGTGTGGCGTCAGCTGCATGTGTAAATATGTTTATTAGCAAGAGAGCAGCATTGATTTGGCTACTTACGGTTACTGGTGGTAGGCCTGCTGCTGCTGCCAGTCATCGACGACGACCTGAACTGATGGGGACTGTCTGGTGTGTGTCGGACAGGGCATGGCAATTTGAAAATAATCTACGCACGCACGCACGCTGCGCGCACAGCCCCTACCAGCAGAACCAAATACAGCCCAATTTCAGGGTCCGCCCACCGGCAACACTGAACGAAGGAGCCTAATATTCGCACCATGGACATAGCTGGAATCGGACCGAATATTCGCATCGTGTATGGAGCTGCAATCTTTCTATCATTGGCTCTCACAGCCTCAAAACTATTAACCGGAGGCTCGGGGGAGGAACAACAGTGTCTGCTGTGAGTCAGGGAGGTCATTTTAAATTTACTTTAACTCCATGCCATATGACGTGCAGACGCATAGTATAGACCCGGCCCTGAAGAATAAGTGCCGGTGCTAAGCACCGGAAAGCACCGGCACAAATTAAGCACTGCTTTTTACACCTCTCTGCAACGGCATTTACTGGAGGTACATAGTGGGCTAGTTTGACCCTAGGGACCCTCAGCACAGTGGGGAAGGGAGGGGACGGGGCCTGAGGTGACGTGTGCAAACATGCCCTGTGACGCGTTTTAAGTTGGGGAAATAATTCCCCTTCAATCCTGAGGGCCCCTGGGGGCTAACTAGCCCACCAGATGCTTCCAGTAAGCGCCACTGCATTGCATTGCAGAGAGGCGGTCCAGGCCGTGCCCCTTTTTACACCTCTCTGCAATGCAGCTCTGTGGTGCTTTCTGGAGGTACCTAGTGGGATAGTAGGACCCTAGGGACCCTCAGGATTCAAGGGGACTTAATCTCCCAACTTAAAATGGCCACAGGGCACGTTTACACATTGGTGAAGGGAGGGCGCGGGGTCTGAGGTGACAAGTGCAAACATGTCCTGTGGCACATTTTAAGTTGGGGAAATAATTCCCCTTCAATCCTGAGGGCCCCTGGGGGCCAACTAGCCCACCAGGTGCTTCCAGTAAGCACCACTGCACTGCGTTGCAGAGAGGTTGTCCAGGCCGTGCCCCTTTTTACAGATTTCTGCAATGCAGCTCTGTGGTGCTTACTGGAGGTACCTAGTGGGCTAGTTGGACCCTAGGGACCCTCAGGATTCAAGGGGACTTAATCTCACAACTTAAAACGGCCACAGGGTGCGTTTACACATTGGTAAAGGGAGGGGATGGGGCCTGAGGTGACGTGTGCAAACACACCCTGTGGCTCGTTTTAGTTTGGGGAAATAATTCACCTTCAATCCTGAGGCCCCCGGGGGCCAACTAGTCCACCAGGTGCTTCCAGTAAGTGCTACTGCGCTGCGTTGCAAAGAGGTGGTCCTGGCCGTGCCCATTTTTACACCTCTCTGCAACACAGCTCTGTGGCGCTAACTGGAGATACCTGGTGGGGTAGTTGGACCCAATGGGACACTCAGGATTCAAGGGGACTTTATCGCCCAAATTAAAACGGCAACAGGGCGTGTTTGCACACATCAGCTCAGCCCCCCTCCCTTCACCAGTGTGAAAACGCACTCTGTGGCACTTTTTAAGAGGTCTTTTTAATCCCCCTGCCCTATTATGTACTAGGGTCTTACAGATGAGGCCATGGAAATCACAGGGGTACCCCAACGCATAGTGTTCCCTAGTGTATGTAGGTGTTTTAACTGCATTAAAAGTGTCTTTTAGCTTAGCACTGTCTCTAGGACTGATTAGTCAGAGTCAGTTACCACCAGTATCCATCTGAAAAAGTTGAGGGTACAGGATGATTTTGCAACAAGGCCTCTTTCTGCTCCTCTGTTTGTTCTTTCTGCACGTCTTCCTTCTTCCTGCACTTCTCTTCATCTTTGAGTACTTCTGTTGCTTCTTTTTGCATTTCTTTTTCTTCTTTCTGTGTGTTTTTTCTTCTTTCTTCACATGTCCTACCTCTGTAGGCATAGTTAGGAACTAGCATTTAGAAAACCTTTGAAATTAACTGAAAAAAACATAGGTTTCAGGCACATAATAGTTACAAATTAGCTTTTAAAAAACCTTTGAAATTCACTGAAAAAAACATAGGTTTCAGGCACGTTATTGTAAGGAATTAGCATTTAAAAATCCATAGAAATTCATTGAAAAAACCATAGGTTTCAGAGGCGTTATAGTTAGTTGGACATTTCAATTATACAAAACCATTGAAATTCCCCCGTTATAACTAGTTCAGCTAACTGAGGAAAATGATATTTTGCCTGACCAAGATGCCCCCTACGTGCACCCTATGTCATGTGCATGTCACCCATGCATCTCCTTGTAGTGGCCTGAATCACTAGGCCTCTGCAAACATGTCCAGTCATCAAAGTCTCCCAAACGTTAAGCTAAAATGAAGGCCCATGTATTTGCATTTTGCATTGTGCACTTTTAAATAAATATCGTACTGAACCCTTTTTTGTGGTTGAGCCTGAAACCACTTTCTGAAATATTGTTTTCATGACTCCTGGCACACTGAAAACTGCAGTCACGTCAGCAAGAAGCCTGCCAAGACAGTATTATGAATAACAGTTATCTGTTTGCTGTACAGAGTGGCATCCCTGCCCGGTGAGGAAAAGCAAACAGAACCTGTCCGCGACAGATAAGGCCTAGCCCTCTGTCTCAGCCCCCATGCAATGAACGGAGAAATATATGCTTTTTCTGATTCTTAGTGGTGAGCAACCTTTTGCTTCAGATAATACATCCCCTATCATATCAGATTGTACAAGATGTGCTTTTCGCCCTGACACAAGAGATTTCTCTGCTAGGCTGAAAGTCAGCTCTCCTCCCAGTTACACTACAATTGCACGCCATGCTCAAGTTGCACAATTAGGGCAGAGTTCCAGCTGGTCATGCAAACTCCTCCTCTAAGTACCCACCCACCTATGACACCTACCTATCACCTACCTATGACACATCACCTGTACACCCTCATGCACCCTCATACACGCCCACATGCTCTTATCTCTTTCTTTCTTGCTCTGCCTGGAGCGCTCCTCCCTATGTACAAGGAGTAAAATGTATATATTCTGTTCATTGTTATTAAATGTTAGAAGACCCTTCCTGAACCTCTGTGGTGAGGGAACTGATTCTCCCTTTGACTCGAGTTATTGGAATAAAGCCCATTTCAACTCAGATACCACGGACTCTGCTTCTCACTTGATGCATGGTAATTGTTAATGCCTAGAAATTAAGACAGGGTAATATTTTATTTACCACATTAATTGGCGCCCTTGAACAGGGACATGTCCCTTTCCCCACTCACCGGAGTTGTAGGTCTAGTCTTTGCCCCCATCCACAGCCGTGACGGACTTTAAAGTGTACACGCCATTGGAATTTCCCGCTGCTCCCTCAGGCCCAGGAGGAGGACGGACTGCGACCAGGCATCCATGTGAGGCGGTGAGGAACGCGGATCGTCTCAAACCAGAGCCCAGCCCGTGAGAGAGCAAGGTCCGAGGTCTCCAGAGGTCCACCTGTTCCAAGGCGCATGCGTAGAAGTCCGAGGCCTTCAAGTTTCAAGTTCTGCTGCTTCCTGGTGAGTACCACTATGGGGAATGCATCAAGATTCAAGACGGGATCATTTTAAATGAAAACGGTCAAGACGTGTCCATGGTAAACGTGGGCGCGGTAAAGACGTGTCTCATTCACGTGAGACCGGTAAAGACGGGCCCACGGTTAAACATGGGAACGGTCAAGACGTGTCTCATTTCTGAGACCGGTATGGTTGTACTGTATTTTCAGTGCACAAAATTGTTTTTCAAGTACATGTTTAACTCTCTGTGTCAGTTTAGGTTGTATCTGTTTTAGTGTTTAATTTGTTTAGAGTGAATGGTTGATTGATTGTCTCAGTCTATTTTTGTGTATTGTGTTTCCATTGTGTTGGTTCCATCACCACTGAGAGGATGCCACTGTTTTCAAAGTTACGTCAGATAGGGACCAGAAAAGGTATACTAGAAGAATCAGTTAACATCCCGCCTAGAGACACACCTGGTCATTATATGTATAATAAGCATGGGCTAGACGCCATTTTGTTTTTAGATTTATGGGTAGACTACACCAAGGACTTGGAGGAAAAGTATAGATGGCCTGTCTCGGGTACATGGGATTCTGAATGCATTATGAGAGTAGAGGAAGCGTTATGGAAAAAGAAGTCAAGACCCTCCCAGAAAGACGCTATTGAGTTATGGCGCAAAGAGTCACACAGGAGAACAGAGAAGGAATTCAATAAAGCAGAGAGAAATAAACAAGCAGAGGAAAAAGCCAAAGATAAAGAGCTACAAGAGGAAGGGGAACGTGTCAAAACAGAACAGACTGATAGGGAAAGAAACGCCGTTGTTAATGGTATTTATCCCGTTCTGTCAGAAGAACTAGCTAAAGTGACCACCTCAGAAAGATCCAGTAGGCCGCGAACGCCACCACCTGTACCATATAGAGTACATAGAATAAAGCCGACAGCATCAGATGCGTTCATTTCCTCGTATCTAGACGAGTCCCTTCCAGACTACGTTAATGCAGGTTTTCCTCCACCCCCACCAGCAGATCAGCTCCAGCAACTCCAGCAGCAGCCCGTAAAAGATGACGTAGGTCCCGGGGCAGTGGGAGGGGTGCCTACTGTAGATGCAGCCATTCCATTTTGTGTATATGATCCAGAACCAGGAAAGGGTTCAATGGTCGTGATTTCACGTAGACTAAGACAAGCTGTTGCATATCTAGAGACATTACCAGACATGAAAGATCACCTAGATAGCATGTATCGTTTTATTAGAACGGGTGTGGGACCAGATAGTATAGCACAAGCCATGGCACAAAGAAAGGTAGGGGTTAAGAATCATGTCTTACGTTTTATTATTAACTGCCTGATCAGGGAACAAGACGAAGGAGACGGAGATGTAAAGCCAGGTTTGATAGAATGGAGTGATCACATAGATGCCGGTAGACATGAGAAACAGGGACAGATAGATGCCATGTACAAGAAAATACGAAAGGAAATAATAGAAAGGCACAGAAAAGAGTCTGACGAGAAGGGCGAGTCATCAGCGGAAGAGGTAGAGGATCGTCAGGATCCGAAAGGCAAGATTAATTATGTAGGAAAGCGCGACAGTTTAACAGACCCAAGTGCCTTGATTACTGTAAACAAGGGCCAGCTATAAAAGAAAGATATTCCCTTGAAGCTCTATTCCAGGCTACTGAAAAAGCACTGAAACAATGGATAGGGAGTGAGAGACCTCCCACACAACACGAAATAGAGTTGGCCCTTTCAGCCACCCAGTGGGTGTCCAATGCCAATATATATAGCAGTGATATAGTGGCTCAGACTTTCTTAAGCCTTCCACCGAACGAACAGCGTTTGGCTGGTATTTACATGGTTCAACACTTGATAACGTTGTATAAAAGTCAGCATTCTGATCCTGGTCACTTGCATAAAATACTTGACGACATTTTACTAGATAGATGGACAGGTTTAGGTACTGAATTAATTAATGTAATCCTGGATCAACGACATAAGTACATAGATTCTCTGACTACATACATGCCTCCAGTCTTACACCATGACAGACATAACGCACACATAGACAGACAGAACCCCCTACGAGAGGTTCATCCCGTTAAGAATGCGGCCAATGAGTTACAATGAGTGTATGTTTACACCCCCTTAACGAAACTAGAGATTTTAGAAATGAAAAAGATGTTGCCTTGCGATGATAAAGACCCGGGGGGGTTTCACCGTGAATTAAAAGACATCCTCCGCATAGGAGATTATACGTACGCTGACATTCTGAAGCTATTAAAAGTACTGTTACCTGCAGGGATTTATGAAAAGCTCAAGGAAAAAGACTGGGAAGTGGGTGATAAAAAGTTAAGTTGGGAAGCATTGGAAACAGAAGAGAAAGGCAGGGCCCCAGGAGATGGTCTTGGAGAAAGGGCTAGAGAACTACCTGAATTTCTGATACAAGTTTTGCCAAGATTATTGATTACTAAAAAGGAAGACTGGGATGCTATTTCAGCCTGTAAACAAAAGCAAGACGAGGACACTAGTGATTTCTATTCTAGATTTCAGAAATGCTTTACTATTAATAGTGGCCTTAAGCCAGGTAGCGAGTCATTTCCACATCTTTTTGTGAGCAAATTAGTTGAGAATTCCTTACCCCAGATCAAGAATAGAGTACTGAAGGTTGAGAGTACTTGGCAAGCAAACAGTCCTTCACAAATGTTACAGATGCTACAGTATCACCAGAACAGAATTAGGGAAGAGCAGGATCATGAAAAGAGACGCATGAAAGAGACCAAAATGAAGGTGCTGGTTGCCCAAACGGTACCGGCAAATTCGAACAAAAATAACACGACACCAGTTAAAGTGAACTGTAATTATTGCAAACAGCCAGGTCACTTTGTAAAGGACTGCACTGTTCTGAAACACAATATAGCTACAGGCAAGACAAAAGAGCGACAGTACACTCCTAGACAGAATAACACGCAACAGAACACACAACAGACAGTAGCGAATTTTCCTCCACCACCGCCTGTTCAGGGCACACCACAAATGTATCAGTACACACAGTCTGACTATCCAGAATATCAACAGTTCTCATGAAACAGCCTCGAAGTAGGCTTGCCCCTTACTGAGGTTCCTGTAGATCAAGAGGGTCCGTATGTACATAGTCGTGTTCTAGGTCAGGATCGAAAGTTTCTGATTGACACAGGGGCGAGCAGAACTACCATCAGTCATGACGAGGTTCCAGGGGCACCTCTCTCGGGCTCACAAAATGTTTCCCTGGGATTTTCAGGAAAGCCTATTGTTAATGAAGTGTCTAAACCAGTCTCCCTAGGGGTTGGTCCACTGTCACGTACCACTGACCTGTTACTTACTAAGTCATGTCCAGAAAACTTACTTGGTATGAAGACATTAAAAGATCTAGGAGCAGTTATCTGCTGTTCTCCAGAAGGAGTACGACTGTTCTTACGTGATTTTAAGGGACATTATGTACTGACTGATTTTGACCACAGACTCAAGAACGTGCCACAGATCCTGTGGGCACAAGGACCGACTGACGTAGGTTACATGGACATAACGCCACACCATGTCACACTCAAGGCAGGAGTAGTACTTCCACGTATTAGACAATACAAGTTACCACCTGACGCCGAAACAGCATTACTGAAAATAGTTGACGAATTTATTGCACGGGGGGTAGTGGTAGAGACAGTCTCAAATGTATGTAACTCGCCTGTCATTCCTATCCTTAAAAGATCTGATCCTAGTGTACTGCCAGTGTACCGATTGATTATTGACCTGCGAGAATTGAACAAATGTGTAGTACCACAATATCCAGTGGTGCCAGACATTTCTTCATTATTGACTGCTATTGATTCAGAGGCTACATACTTTACTGTTATCGATTTGAAAAATGCTTTCTTTAGTGTTCCCATTCATCCCGACAGCCAGTACCTGTTTGGATTTTCATTAAAAGGTCGTAGCTTTGTATTTACAAGAGCTCCTCAAGGTTTTACAGAAAGCCCTAGTATTTACAGTCAGGCTCTGAAAAGACAGCTAGACAGCATTCACATGCCTACCAACACTGCGTTACTACAGTATGTGGATGATATCCTGATTACAGCACGCTCAGAAAAAGAATGCGAATATGCATCACTGACAGTTTTGAACTTTCTGGCAGACAAGGGGCACAAGGTGTCCCCTTCGAAGTTGCAATTGTGTGAAAAGCAAGCGGTGTACCTAGGACACTTACTTTCCAAGGAGGGTAGGCAGCTAACACAAGAACGTATACAACTCATTGCTTACCTTTCACAGCCCAAGACACAAAAGGAGGTTCGTGCATTTATTGGCCTCACTTCTTACTGCAGGCAATGGATTCCCCAGTATGCATATCTAGCCAAACCACTCATACAGTTGACTACACAGGAGGAAGCCACGCCAACTGTCCTCCCTTGGACACAAGAACACACCTTGGCATTCGAGGAATTAAAAAGAGCTTTATGTCAAGCGCCAGTTTTAGCGACTCCATGTTACAGCAAACCTTTTATGCTTTTCGTAACTGAAAGAGAAGGAACAGCGTTATCTGTTCTCACACAAGATCAAGCAGGAAAACACAAGCCGTGAGCTTATTTTTCCAGTACACTAGACCCTGTGGCCCAGGCTCTGCCTGCGTGCCTGAAATCAGTTGCAGCAACAGCCCTAGCCATAAGACAAAGTGATTCAATAGTATTGGGTCACCCTCTGACAGTACAGGTACCACATGCAGTAGAGGTTCTCTTAAACAGAACACAGACACAACACTTGACTGTAGCAAGACTGACAGGATATGAACTGACATTATTTCAGCCACACATAGAGATCAGACGTTGTAACATTCTGAATCCTGCAACACTTTTGCCCTCAAGTACAGTAAATGCACCACCACATGACTGTGTGGAAGTTTTGAATATAGTGACAAAACCAAGACAAGACCTGACAGATATTGCACTTCCAGGCCCAGACCTAACACTTTATGTAGATGGTTCATGCATGAGAACAAGTACAGGAGACTTAGTAGCAGCCTATGCTGTGACCACTGCGACAGAGGTCATAGAGACACAGAAAATAGACACATTGTCAGCACAAGCAGCAGAGCTCATTGCTCTGACACAAGCCTGCATAAGAGCTAAGCACTTGAAAGTAAACATTTATACTGACTCACAATACGCTTTTGGCGTTGTTCATGATTTCGGGGTACTATGGAGGGAGAGAGGTTTCTTGACCTCCCATGGGACCAAGATCCAGCATGGTTTGCTTATTCAAGCCCTGTTAGAAGCAATACATTTACCTACAGCCATTGCTATCCTGAAGTGCAAAGCTCACACCAAAGTTACAGACACCATTTCCCAGGGCAATGACCTGGCAGACCGAACAGCTAAACTTACAGCACAGACACCAACAGACACGACAAAGACAGAGGTACCATTACCGACAACAAGTATGACAGTCAGGGATCCCACACAAGATGTACTTGACATACAGACACATGCCACCACAGATGAGATAAAGAAATGGACTGAACAAGGAGGGGTCCAGACTGACCAAGGTTGGATGACTAAGGGAAAAAGCTCATGGTTCCTCCCAGATTCCATGGTACAAGTAATCATAAACACAACACATAGCCCTGCACACTTGGGAGAGAAGGCAATGATAGACAGCTTACAGAATATCTGGTTTAACATTCGAGGAATTAAAAAGAGCTTTATGTCAAGCGCCAGTTTTAGCGACTCCATGTTACAGCAAACCTTTTATGCTTTTCGTAACTGAAAGAGAAGGAACAGCGTTATATGTTCTCACACAAGATCAAGCAGGAAAACACAAGCCGTGTGCTTATTTTTCCAGTACACTAGACCCTGTGGCCCAGGCTCTGCCTGCGTGCCTGAAATCAGTTGCAGCAACAGCCCTAGCCATAAGACAAAGTGATTCAATAGTATTGGGTCACCCTCTGACAGTACAGGTACCACATGCAGTAGAGGTTCTCCTAAACCGAACACAGACACAACACTTGACTGTAGCAAGACTGACAGGATATGAACTGACATTATTTCAGCCACACATAGAGATCAGACGTTGTAACATTCTGAATCCTGCAACACTTTCGCCCTCAAGTACAGTAAATGCACCACCACATGACTGTGTGGAAGTTATGAATATAGTGACAAAACCAAGACAAGACCTGACAGATATTGCACTTCCAGGCCCAGACCTAACACTTTATGTAGATGGTTCATGCATGAGAACAAGTACAGGAGACTTAGTAGCAGCCTATGCTGTGACCACTGCTACAGAGGTCATAGAGACACAGAAAATAGACACATTGTCAGCACAAGCAGCAGAGCTCATTGCTCTAACACAAGCCTGCATAAGAGCTAAGCACTTGAAAGTAAACATTTATACTGACTCACAATACGCATTTGGCGTTGTTCATGATTTCGGGGTACTATGGAGGGAGAGAGGTTTCTTGACCTCCCATGGGACCAAGATCCAGCATGGTACGTGTTGTACAGGGACGTGTTGTACAGGGACTTTTTCCCTTTCTCTTAATATATTTCCTTATATATTTCCTTGTTGCTCTGTTGATGCCAATGTAATAATTCCTAGTGACATCATAGAATGTTGTAGTTAGACCTGAGACTACTGTCAGTTGGAGGCAGGCTGAGTGACAGGGCAGTCACTCCTGGTGGGGTCTCTTATATATCATCATAAGAACTGAACCTGTAACCATCTATGAATAAAACTACATGAAATATATTATGACTCAAGAACATCTTTTATATACAACAGTACGCTTATTCAAGCCCTGTTAGAAGCAATACATTTACCTACAGCCATTGCTATCCTGAAGTGCAAAGCTCACACCAAAGTTACAGACACCATTTCCCAGGGTAATGACCTGGCAGACCGAACAGCTAAACTTACAGCACAGACACCAACAGACACGACAAAGACAGAGGTACCATTACTGACAACAAGTATGACAGTCAGGGATCCCACACAAGATGTACTTGACATACAGACACATGCCACCACAGATGAGATAAAGAAATGGACTGAACAAGGAGGGGTCTAGACTGACCAAGGTTGGATGACTAAGGGAAAAAGCTCATGGTTTCTCCCAGATTCCATGGTACAAGTAATCATAAACACAACACATAGCCCCGCACACTTGGGAGAGAAGGCAATGATAGACAGCTTACAGAATATCTGGTTTAACAAGCACCTGCGTGCCGCAGCGAAACAGAAAGCGCGAACATGTATGATCTGTTGCCAGTTCAATCCAGGTAAAGGCATCCCGGTGGAACAAGGCGGATTTCATCCTCCTGACCACCCTTTTGAGGTTCTCCAGATGGATTATATCCAAATGGACAGATGTAGAGGTTACAAGTATGTCTTGGTAGTAGTGTGTGCACTATCTAGATGGACAGAAGCTTATCCAGTTCCAGATTATACTGCTGTAACAACAGCCAGACAGTTAGTGCGCGAGTACTTCCCCAGGTATGGATTACCTCGGGTGATCTATTCAGACAACGGGCAGCCATTCTCTTCTGAATTAATGAAACAAGTGTCTCTTCTGTTGGGTTATACATGGAAGTTCCATTGTGTCCGACACCCAGAAGCAGCAGGCCTTGTAGAAAGACATAATCAGACCCTCAAGACAAAACTAGCAAAGGTCTGTGCAGAAAAAGGCGTGGATTTGATGGTAGCTTTGCCGGTTGCCCTCTTTTACATGCGTATGGTAGCACATTCCAGAACAGGCCTATCTCCGTATGAAGTGGTTTTCGGTAGACCGCCAAATATGTGGGGTACGCCTATGCCCAGAAAGATAACTGATGTTGACAGTAACATGCTGACAGATTACCTGGCTTCCTTGATGTCTGCACTACTCTCTTGTCGTTCACAGGTTGCTGCCGCCTTCCCTGACAACACCCAGGTCAAGGAACACGCCATAGTCCCAGGGGACTTTGTGTGCATCCGGAATTTTGATCGTTCCAGCCCCCTCGAGCCTCGCTGGAAGACGCCGAAATTGGTACTCCTAACCACGAGGACAGCGCTGAAAGTGGAGGGACGCAAGGGGTGGATTCACCTCCACCACTGTAGGCGGTACTTTGGACACTCTGGAACATTCGCAAAGACTATTGTCACTAATGACATTAAGGACAATACAGACATTGTGCCGCCTTTGTTAGAAAAGACCCCTCAGCAAGAGTATAGGTCTAAATTAGGATCCAGTAAGTCAGACGTAGTTTAATTGTTTAAGCCCACCCGGTGGTGAATCGGTTAGACCAGATTTCTAACATGTATAAGATCACATATGAGAATAGCAAGAAGAGAGAAAAATACTGCAAGATATTACGCAGTAGATGTATTGTTACCTTGATCATTCTTTTTATTCTTGCATTGTTATAATTGGTGTTAGTTTATTGCTACATGTTTTCTTTCCCATTTCCTCACATATACATTCATCCAGTAACAGCACCGCAGAACATACATTCAGTGACCTGCCACCTCATGAATTGTCATATCGACTAGCACTACGTAACAATACTTTCATCCGAATGTTACACCATTCTCACCAGACCAGCAATGCGACAGATTGCTGGGTATGTGGCCAAATGCCACCTTATCGAGAGACGAAGGGAGTCTTGCCCTTCTACCCTTTACCGTTCTCACACAATGGTTCATGTGGGGCATGGTTTGCCTTAATGACCTCAATAGATAGAAAGTACATAGCTTATCCAGGTGGCTGGATATACGGAAACCTGAATAAAGTAATGAATGAAGCATGTTTTCCAGACAAAGACGGATTCCCCCAAAGAAAGGGATCCGATTTGGAGAATGAAGAGTACGAGCAGGGAAATGCATCTGTTAATTTTATAATTTTAAATGTTCAGCCCAAGCAAAACACAGGTCCACCGTTTATATCAGTCCTGCCAGCTAAAGGTGATTTATGTGTTAGTAAGAAAGGCTCAGTACATATGGGACACAGCGAGTGTAACACTGTAGTAGAGTTTAACGATAAAGGACTTTCTTCTTTCAAAACATCACGCCATACCTATTTCATTTGCGGTCCGACCGCCTATGTACATCTGCCCTTAGACTGGGGTGGGACTTGTTATATAGCATTCTTATTGCCACCTGTTTTTCTAGCCCCATCCCATTACCATAGAGATTCACAACTAGAACATGTTAGACAAAAGAGAGAGACAGATTCCGCAGGGATTGATCAGACTGAAACAGCTTGGGAGCAATATACAGATTTCAACAAAGGATTCTTTTTCTTCGTTGGCCCCGTCCAAAACAGTAAACTGATACGCAGGTTAACAAGAACTCTTGAAGCAGTAGTGAATGTGACTGCATCTGCCCTGGCGAACTTAACCCAGAAGCAATCTGCTATGAGACTTGTCGTTTTACAAAATCGCCTCGTTCTTGACGTCATCCTGGCGGATAGAGGCGGAGCTTGTAGAGTGATCCGATCTAGTTGTTGCGTTTTCATCCCAAATAACGCGCCATCTGTGTACGCAGCAATTACAAGACTCCACAAAATTGCTCATGTCATACATCAAGACCCAGGCACATGGACCTGGTCCAGTTGGCACTGGGGTATAATATCAGCTTGGGGATGGAAAGTTATGTCCTTCCTAGGAATGGTCCTACTCATGATATTTGGTTGCTGTCTCTGTCTGCAGTGTGGCCCGGCCATTTGCGGCCTGTGTGCTACTGCCTGTATTCCACATCCACGTAAACAAAGGATAAAAGATGAACAAATGATTCTGTATGATCAACTATACGGTCTCATGAATATAGATGTATCCTAAAGGGTTACGTAGGGGACAAGGAGGGAATGAGGAAAATGATATTTTGCCTGACCAAGATGCCCCCTACGTGCACCCTATGTCATGTGCATGTCACCCATGCATCTCCTTGTAGTGGCCTGAATCACTAGGCCTCTGCAAACATGTCCAGTCATCAAAGTCTCCCAAACGTTAAGCTAAAATGAAGGCCCATGTATTTGCAATTTGCATTTTGCACTTTTAAATAAATATCGTACTGAACCCTTTTTTGTGGTTGAGCCTGAAACCACTTTCTGAAATATTGTTTTCATGACTCCTGGCACACTGAAAACTGCAGTCACGTCAGCAAGAAGCCTGCCAAGACAGTATTATGAATAACAGTTATCTGTTTGCTGTACAGAGTGGCATCCCTGCCCGGTGAGGAAAAGCAAACAGAACCCGTCCGCGACAGATAAGGCCTAGCCCTCTGTCTCAGCCCCCATGCAATGAACGGAGAAATATATGCTTTTTCTGATTCTTAGTGGTGAGCAATCTTCTGCTTCAGATAATACATCCCCTATCATATCAGATTGTACAAGATGTGCTTTTCGCCCTGACACAAGAGATTTCTCTGCTAGGCTGAAAGTCAGCTCTCCTCCCAGTTACACGTCAATTGCACGCCATGCTCAAGTTGCACAATTAGGGCAGAGTTCCAGCTGGTCATGCAAACTCCTCCTCTAAGTACCCACCCACCTATGACACCTACCTATAACCTACATATGACACATCAAGTGTACACCCTCATGCACCCTCATACACGTCCACATGCTCTTATCTCTTTCTTTCTTGCTCTGCCTGGAGATCTCCTCCCTATGTACAAGGAGTAAAATGTATATATTCTGTTCATTGTTATTAAATGTTAGAAGACCCTTCCTGAACCTCTGTGGTGATGGAACTGATTCTCCCTTTGACTCGAGTTATTGGAATAAAGCCCATTTTAACTCAGATACCACGGACTCTGCTTCTCACTTGATGCATGATAATTGTTAATGCCTAGAAATTAAGCCAGGGTAATATTTTATTTACCACATAACTATAACTCGCGTGCTCGCAATGCACTGCTGATGATGTCACATATTACCTGACTCATGACATGGTCAGCGACATCACTCACAACATCACTGATGACATCTCAAATGACATCACTATTGAAATCACTGATGACATCACTGATGACATCATCCTTGTGATAGAGTGGCAGACCTCCTCTCACCCTAATATAATCTTTAATACACACAAAAAAATAAAAACGAACATTTTCAAAACAATGGACATACCAATACCACTTACAACACACCTATTCAGTAATTCCAAGATCTACACACACACCCACACCAAAAGTCCTATACAGTCACTCATACCTATACTTACTCATCATATGTACTCATACACCTATACATCCTATTACACACTGACACTCATCCATAGAGTTATTCACACACAAAGTCACACATGCAAACAAAGTATCAAACATACATTAAATTGCATATACAGTTATACACACACACCACCACACTTACTGCTACAGAAACTTACACATACTTACTCTCTTAAGCAATCGCTTATAGAAACACATACTAATTTATACAGGAACTCTTCCAATCTCTCACTCTCACATATACTCACTTATATACACCAATACTCACATATACTAGTTTAAAACATATGTAGTTACTCATAAAGACACTAGTGAGACCGTCATTCACTCACTAACACACCCATACATACACTCAACCACCCATATGGTCCTGCACACATGCTGTCTTCAACACATACAAACAGTGAGTCACTCATTCATGCATCAATGCACTAAGTAATACCCTCCACTGAACCATACAGAGACTCAGTGACTCATCATGATACTCAAAAAAACAACTAATAACCTACATAGACACTTATGTAGCTACTCACCAACCCATGCAGCCACTTATACACAAAGTGGGAGACTGATGCAGATATTTACATATTTAAACATTACTCACTAACCCATGCATTCATTAAGATACACTTAATCAGTCAGTTATACAATCAATTTTTCAACAAGAAATCATCAATTTAGACACTTATATACCATTTATTCTTCCATCGACCTTGAAATATATACATATATAAAACAAATATATTTTCCGAAAAACACAGAATCACTGTGTGATGTCATCAGTGATGTCATCATCAGTGATGTCATTTAAGATGTCATCAGTGATGTCATGAGTGATGTCACTGACCATGTCATGAGTGACGTAATATGTGACTACATCAGCAGTGCATTGCCGGCGCCCGTGTTATAGTTAGCTGAACTAACTATAACAGGGGAATTTCAATGGTTTTGTACGAATGAAATGTCCAACTAACTATAACACCCTGAAACCTATGATACAGGGGCGTAATAGTTAGGGTAGTATTTCAATCGGACAAAGTCAGTGAATTCCAGCAGTTATAACTAGCTCAGCTATACTATAACTTGCACCCCGTGATGCACTGGTTATGACCTCACATACTACTTCACTCATGACATGGTCAGTGACATCACTGATGACATCACAGATGACATCTCAAATGACATCACTGGGATATCATCCAGTAACTGAGAGTTAAATATATATACGAAAGTGTATTGGTGAATAAGTGGGTGTATGAGTGCCTGTATGGAAGTTTTATTGGGTGCGTAACTGAATGTATTGGTGAGTGAATGTGTGCCTCTGTAAAAGTATCGGTGAGTGACTAGTTGTGTGAATGTTTGGATCAGTCTGGTAGTTGATGTCTAAGTGGCTGTATGAGTGTGTGAGTGGGTTTGTGAATGGCTATATGGGTGATTGATTGGTTATCTGAGTACCTGTATGTGTAATGAGTGATGTAATATGTGGGGCCATAAGCAGTCCATTGCTGGGGCGCAAGTTATAGTTAGTTCAGCTCAGCTAATTCCTAACTATAACATGTCTGTAACCTTGGGTTTTTTCAGTGAATTTTTAGGGTTTTTTAAATGTTAATTTCTAACTATAACGTCACTCTAACCTTTGTTTTTTAAGTGAAATTCTAAGGTTTTCTAACTAGTAGTCACATTTTCAGAGTGGTGGAGTAAGGGGAGCTGGGCCTCTGATTAGCTTCCAGAAATCCCACTGTGTAGGCCTTACAGGAGGTCCCTCAGCAGTAAAGTGGACGTCAAGCCCCAAACAGTAGTGCACTATGAGCTGTATTTACAGAATGGTGGAGAAAGGGGGAGTGACCTCCGAAGACCTTATAGCAATCCCGCTGTGTGGGACTTATTGGAGATGGCAGGAGGGGTAGTTGCCCCCCAAGGATGTCCTTGGGGAACAACTACCTCTCCTGTTGCCCACCAGTAAGTCCCTCACAGCAGGATTGCGAAGACCTGTAGAAGGTCAAAAGCACTTTCTCTACCACTTTGCAAACGCGCCACCTGGTGCACTTCTAGTTGGGGGATGAAGTCCCTTTGGCTGTCTGTTGAGGGTTCTTGGGGGCCAATGAGCCCTCCTCCAGTAAGACCAACATAGCTGGATTGCTGAGAAGTGATCAGAGGCCATGCCCCCTTTCCCCACCACTCTGCAAATGCACCTGCTGGCACACTGCTGCTTGGGGGAAGAAGTCCACTTTAGTTCTAAGGCCCTCAGGAGGCAAGGGGACCTCATCCTCCCACCAGCAGTGCCCCTGGAATCATGTTTGCAGAGTGGTGGATAAAGGGGTTGTGGCCTTTGACCACCTCTCAACAATCCCCCCCCAAAAAAAGGGAAGGGGGGATTCGCACTGGGGATTGCATACCTCGGGGCATGCCACGTTTATTATTTATTTATTTATGTAAAGGGAGGGCCACCCTCCAGGGCCATTTTTAGACCCAGGGACCCCAACCCCCAGGGCCTGCTACTTTAACGTGGGTGCATCTTGGGAACCCACTCATCAATGAGACCACGGGGAGCCTGAAGGCCCCCACATTCCCGGCCTGTTCTTTGCATCCTGTGGGAGCTGGCATTGCTTTTTACACACAGGGAGCTGTTGACATGTAGCTCCCTGTGTGGAAAAAGCAGAGTGCTCCGCATTCAGCAAGTGAGAGCAAAATGCTCTTGCTTTCTGATACCGGAGCACTTGTTTGCTATCGCATGGTGGGTGCGATGGCCCCCCTCCTTCCTTGAATAGGGGCCTGTCCCAGGAAGGTGGCAGACACCAGGCCCAAAATGGCTCGGGAGGTGGGCCACACCCCCCCCATTTCCTAAATATAGAGTTTGGCTTGTGGAAATGGCAATCCACGGGGTTGGGGGGCCATGAGGCCCCCAGATTAAAATGTTGAAGCCCTGGGGAGGTGGTGGTCCCAGTGTATGGGTAGATCTATGAGGCCACCCCCCACATTAAAATGTTAAAGCCCTGGGGATGTTGTGGTCCCCATGGACAGGGGTCGGCGAGCCCCTCCATATTAAAATGTTAAAGCCCTTGGGAAGTGCAGGTCCCCGGGGCTGGGGGGTCCATATGGTTCACCCACCTTAAAATGTTAAAGCCCCAAGGAGGTGGTGGGCCCCGGGCTGTGGGGGGTCCATAATGTTCCCCATATTAAAAGGTGCATGCTTTAGTGCTAGGCAGCACTGAGTGCACCAGTGCATTGAGAGAACAGGACATAGATATGGCAAATTCCTGGCGACTACACTTGATGACCTGCCCCACGGTCTTGATTTTTTCAGTCCCAACAATTGGATCTCAGCCAACTTCTACTGTGGATGGTAGATACCAGACATTCTTATGGCCCAGATAACTCCACTACTCCCCCAATAGTTCTTGCAAAACAAACAGGCCCAGTTTTGATTATTAACATTCTTTTAGAAGACACTTGTCAGACTGTTATGATTGTCATGGCACAGTGTAACAATCCAAATCTTTCATGTTAAAGTATTCCATGCCTGTTAGTTGGACTCTAGCCGCCTGGACATTGTCTTGTGCCTTAATGGGCCTTGCTTCCCCATTTGTCTTAGCTCATTCTGTGAAATCATTGGTGACAAGTCTGCTTCCCGGAGTACAAGGACAACGCATCTTGATTGGCAGGGTGAGGCATACACTTTCCAGGGCCAAAATACGCCCATGAGGTCAGTTTGCTATGATGCTGACCATTTTTTAGACTTTACCCAGCTCCATACAACTGTTCTAACACAGCTGCGCCAGCTCCTATCAGCAACTTGCATCACATTGGGGCTCTCTGCTGGAGCCCTTCCGTGAGACATTTGCAAGACGTTTGTTCACATGCCTATTTGTGAAACTACTCCACAAGGCCCTTTAATTGTGCTTCCATGTGTTTTGCTGCACTTGCCAGTTTTTGCTATTTCTTAGACGAGAGCTTCTGTCTCTTCAACTCAGGAACAGATATTTGTGTACCTACATATGCTGGGATGTTCCTGCTATTTTCTCCTTCCTATTCATGCACTGTGTAGAAGAAAAATAGTGGGGGCCCGATTCACAGACCTAACTTAAGACAAAATCCTAAACGTACTACTTTTGGTATTCACAGAAGTTAGGATTTTGTCTTAAGTTTGTCTTAAGACAGACTTAAGTTAGGATTTTGTCTTAAGTCTGTCTTAAGTCTGTTTTAAGACAAACTTAAGACAAAATCCTAACTTCTGTGAATACCAAAAGTAGTAAGTTTAGGATTTTGTCTTAAGTTAGTTCTGTGAATCGGGCCCTATATTATCTAGGACACCACTAGAGTTTTGCACACCGAGCATTAATCTTGTAATATGGAGTTCCGGCAAAACACTGCCAACCGTTGCGTGGTGACGTTTTTACCCATGCGCAGCTCACCAATGTTAAGTTGGTGAGCATGAGCGATAATTTGCATTCCTTAGCATGATTTTAGGATGCCAGAAAGAAATTGGTGAGATTTTCTCATAGAGGGCGGTTGCGTCCGGTCGTGACCATTTGCGTTGAGAAAGCTACCGCTTGAGTAGAAAATCTTGCAGTCCCGTGCTAAAAATCAGCATCCATGCCGAATCCCGCCTGCCCGTGGAACTCTGCAGAATCTCATGGAGTTTTTATGTAACTCTGCCTAATTCCGTGGAGTGAAACTCTGAGAGTTCTGCCCCCCCTAGACACCACCTGCTGGATGTTGTCATCACAAATGTTGTTCAAGTGAAGTAAATTCATCAACAATTGCACGCTCTATAAATTTGGGGGCATTTTATCAAGAACAGTGATAAAATTATTGCCGCTTTAGCAGCAGGAAACTGCCGCTAAAACAGTAAATTCCCATAGCAGCCAAGGTTAACACCAGAACCTGGGCTGCTATGGGAATTCACAAGGGCATATTATCAAGCCCATTATTGCCGTTTTAGCTGCAGTTTCCTGCCGCTAAAGCAGCGATCATTTTATCGCAGTTCTTGATAATATGCCCCTTGGTTTCTTTCATCAGTTTATTCATTACTGAAAGAAAGATACTCTGCAGATGCATTGCAGTTATTTGCACACTACAGCTTTGAACACTGAGCAAGAGCAGCTGTACCTCCTAAATAGTTTATTCGCACACTGTAAATGAACTTTGCTATGAATGAGAATATGTTTTTTACATACAGTGTTGTGTTAATTGATACCTATTTTTATGTATATTTTTCACAGCCTGGCTCCATATTTTAGAAGAATGCTTTTTTTTGTTGTTAATTTTTTGCCTCATTCTTTTCTCTAAGAAGGACAGTGGTGTGCCCCCTAGACTACCACATTCTCAGTTACTTAACCCCATGCGCGCCGCGGGTTTTCCCGCTGTGCGCTGACTTTTGCGAAAAGCCGCGGTTCATGACGAGCTCAGCTCGTCATGAGCGTATGACAGGCGTAACTCATGACGAGCTGAAGGGGTTAATGGTTATTGTGGAAAACATCAATGTTCTTGCAGGATTCCAATTAAATAGAATTGTAGGATTAGATGAAGGAATGCATACCTTTGTGCCTTAGATGGTCACAAATTATGGGCTGACCGATCGATAAAGTACTTGGGTAATGATAGTCAAACACAAAAGTTGATGCATTCTCACCACTATAAAAGTGTGCGAAATTATTAAAGCACTTTTTGTACTATTTAATAAAAACAATTGAATTCCGAAGTTGTATCTTGATATATGAATAGAAAATACAACTTTTAAAATGTTAGGCTATGTATGCCTGGAGTTCAGCCTGTCAGCAGCTGGACCCTGTCAGCGCTTCACCTTAATGAGCTGTGAAAATTGTTCCAAGAGCAAAGAAAATGGCTTAGGACTCTTGATATAAAGAGCAGGGTGTGCGGTATGTGACATTGGTCTACTGTAGCTGGCTTGGCACCAGGCCCGACTGACACATTAATTCCACTGAACTTTTTCAGTACATTACTATGATTATGATTAATTTTCAGCTTTCTGATAATTCTATCAGCTATCTTTCTGCCAAGCATGTGCACAAGAGTTCAACAAGCATAATTAGATAAATAATTTGCAATTAGCTTACTTTTCTTTCTTTAACACATAATATTAAAGCACGTTTTTCACTTTCAAACATCTTTGAAAATGAACAAAACCAGGCAGCATGTTAACACAGCTCATCCTCTAATCTTGCATTTAAAAATGGATGAAAAGGAGCGTGTATAGGTTAGTCTATTTTTTGCCTCTGATGGAAATGTATGTTACCTGTAATAGTAAAGTTTAAATTGTTTTAAACTTTAAGCCGAATTTAGGTTGACATTTTAAACTTTTACTTTAAAAAATATATTAAGTTTGAAATAATTATTGAAATGTGAAAACATTTTGTTCAGATTTCTACAGAAGCTATGGGAAAATATAAAAACCAAATGTATTTAACATGCCACTCACTTAAATAAACAATTTGGATAACTCCTCCGAAATCAAAACACATTACTTCTTTTTTTTATTTTTTTATTAATCATCAAAATAAGCTGCCTAGCTAGGTTTACAGCCATAGCAAAGTTGGTCTCCTTGTAAGTTTTGGTAATGCTCAACAGTTGCATTGTGTATTAATAATACAATTGCCTAGGCCAGCTCCATTAAAATCAAGAAGAACTTTATTCAGCTTGCCTCAGCGTGACTTCCCTCTGCCAGCCACAACTCCTAACTGACACAGAAAGAATCCAGGGCCTCATTTATGAGGCCTTGCGTCAGTTTTGCTCTTCCGATGCGTCACTTTTTGTGATGCATCGGCGGCGTAAAACATGCCTCCTGTTGCGCACTATTTACAAAGCGACGCATCTAAGCAGATGCGTCATTTTGGAAACCCCTGCGCTACATTATACCTTTGTCAGGTATAATGTAAGCAGGGGGCGTTCCTCCGCAAAAAGCCTCGTAGAAGTGACGCAGTGAAATCTATGAGATTTCACTGCGTCACTTCTAGGACGCTGTTGCGTCAAAATCTTGTGCCTGCCTCACAGCAGGCGTAAGACTGATGCAGGCCCTTTCACATGGGGCTTGCCCCATGTGAAAGGACACATTTATGGAGTTACGTCACTTTTGTGACACACTCCAGCAAGGTGTAACTTTTGCGCTTACAGATACGTCAGAAATACTGACGTATCTGTAACTCCTTGCGACATGATGCGTCATACATTAAATATGACGCATCTGGTATGTCGCAAGGAGTGCGCACTGAGAAGTGACGCATCTCTGTTTTCACGCAGCGATGCGTCACTTCTCATAAATGAGGCCCCCAATGCCTTGTACATTCCTAACTTAACAATCCTGTTGAGCATTCTATAACATGTCATAAACATCAAAACAACTTTTTTTCCTGAATAAATGTTTTCACACATAAGAGGTCACCTTAAGATGTCGGTCAGAGTTGCCTCCGACCGACACCGTCTCGGGAACATCCGACCTCTGGTCGGTGGTTCTGACCCCCTGATTACAGTGTGACCGAACACCATTCGGTCAGATTCCCACTGTTCTCTATAGGTGCTTGTGTCACAGGCGTAAACCGGCCACAATACAGGCTCCTATCAAGAAAAGGGTGTGTCAGTAAATCCCGGCACCCTGTGGCAGGCACCCCATGGTGCCTGCCACACAGTGCATGGATTTACAGGGGGGCTTCCTAGGTAGTTCCTCAGCCACGAACCGTAGGCTTTGGAGGCAGGGCCCCCAAAGTCGCTGTCTGACAGCCTTTCCGTGCCGGAAAGGCGGGCAGGGAAAGGCTGTGGGAAAGAGACAATTCAATCCCACGGCATCCATAGGGAATTCCAGTGTCATTCTGACTGGCTGGAAGTCTCTGAGAGTCGTTCGAAACCACAATGAAACCGCGACGCCAACATCGTAATCGGGCAGTCGGATTGCAAATCGACCGTGTCAGTTGGAAAGCTTCCGGATAGCAGTCGGAGGCTTTCTGACAGACATCATAATCTGCCCCTAAATGCTTTTTAACAATATTTTCAAAGTAGATCTTTTACTCCATATTTTCCAAAGTATATACTTTATTCTATTGCATGAAAGTGGGTTAATACTTATTTTTTGGTAAAGATGTGAGTCTTGCGCTTCCGATGCGTCACTTTTTGTGATGCATCGGCGGCGTAAAACATGGACATAAAACTCAAGGAATAATCCCTAAAATGCTGTTAGGTCAAAAATGTAAATCCAGCTCAAACCCTGGTAGCTATAGAAAACTGTGTAATGAAAAAACATCGGAACATAACTCAATAAAAATCCCAACACCAAATGAAAAGAATTAATACAACTGTATTAAGAAAAATGACATCAAAACAGCTACAAAATCAAAAGGGGGCACAAGATATGCGAATTTTCCAAGTGTTAAGTCAAAAAGTACCAAGAAAACTAAAGCAAAAATAAAATGCTATTTATTTATTTGTTTATTTCTGGTTTCTTAGACAGTGCACTTACCTCCAAGGAGTCTCTGGGCATGATCCAGCTATGACAATGTCTGTATTTGAAATGCTTTAATATTTGTTTTGATGCCTGCCTGTTGGATTAATGGGTTAAGCTCTGATTTCAGACTGTATTTGATTCAACAGTTTGACTCCCTGTAGCCTAAATGCACTGCCTCCATATGTCAAATATTTGAAGCAAGGATTTTCAAAGATTGTTTTAGGGTGGAGATCTAGGTTCTACTTCAAACATTCTTTTTGAATTTCTAGTTAAGATTGATTGAGCAGTGCCCTGGAAAATCTTGAACATGATAAGGCTGATTTAAACAAAGTTTGCTTCCACGCCTGAAGTGAGAGAAGTTGTTTTAGATACTAAGTGACTGGATTGAATATCTTTAGATTAATAATGGCTCTGACTACTGAGTTTTGTATCTTTTGAAGTCTGTTTTATGAGTATGGAGTCAGATCAAGAAACATTGAATTAGCATATTCCAGGCAAGCTTGTACAAAGGCTTTAGCCACCATGATCTTAGTAGAAATGTAAGGAATGAGTTTCTTCAACTCATAATGTGGATATAGATGGAGCAAGAGCTGGCTGTTGTATTAAATTGTCTAACCAGGTTTAGGTTAGACTCAATAATAATTCCGAGATTATGAGCGAATGAAGCTTCCTCTGGGCAGACATCAAGAATAAGCCTGGACAAAATTTGCTTTATCCTGGCATAATTAGTGTAATTCCGTGTTACGCAAAATTTCTGATATTACACTACTACGCCACATTGAGTAATTACATGCCATTTCGGGTGAGATGTTATGGCAAATTAGCCACTCACTGTGAAAATATACAACGGATGTCCTAGCACAACAAAAACGACAGACAGTGCAATCAGGTGTGTTTTGTGGTGGTTTCAAATTTTGCACTATTTTTTAAAGAAAAATGCATCAGCGAGTAAAAGTGGATGTGAGGACACATTTTGTGCCAATATATAATGCCGATTGCCCGTTTTTCATTAAAAAAAATTACGTGAAAGTTTATAGAACGTTGCTAACAATGCATGTAATTAAGCTAAAGAAAATGTTGCACACCATTAATCAACATTTGATGACCAGAGGGAAGGCTCCCACAGATATGTGATAACAAAATGTGGAAAAATGTCTTTATTGGCTTGGTTACACTTAGGGATGTTTTGTTCCATCCAGGTCATAGGGGTTCGTTCTCTTTTCAATGAAGAGCTATCTGTATATCATCTGCATACAACTCATAGATAACTTTAAACCTTTTAAAAGCAATGCCAGCAATCCCTTAAAGGGAACCGGAGAAATTGTTGTTCCTTTCAAGGAACAGGAATCACTGCAAGGACGGCAGTCATGTCTACATATGCCTGGCACAATACACTTAAGGTGGTGGACTTAATGTCCCCCAGCACCCTAAAGGATACCACTCTATCTGTCAAAGGATAAATCAAATCAGGCTCCTAGTCCCATTGTAGCAGTTCCCTTCAAGGTACAAAGGGTTTGATGGACAGATGCTGTTGGTTTTTATAGCTGTCTACAAAATATTTATTATTTTTTGCTTTTCACAAACAAACTCCCAAAGTAGGAGTTTGTTTCAGAAAAAAACGAAAATTAATAAACCTCCGCACCCTGAAAGTTTCGTTCCAGGGTGTGTCATTATTGTTTTTATGCCCCTCACTGCCAGGCTTTTTCTGACAGTGACGAGGGGTTCCACCACCAGAAAACCTTCTGTCCACCCATCTATAAATTAGGCAGGCAGATAGAGAGCTTGGCATTCAAGGTGCTCTGTTGTGTTCGCAATGGAGTACCCTATCTGCCAAACTCTAAAACCGGCTGTTAGTCTATTTTATGGAGCTCAACATTTTCCAGCTGTTTTGACAAAATCCTCTTGAAACTGGACATCTTTGCAAAGAGGTTCAAAGAACTGCTGGGGACCTTAGAAGTGTCAACATTTTCTAAGTTCCAAATTTTCTGAAGCAGTTCCTCCTGGTCACTTCTAAGTCTAGAAGAATGTCAGGAACATTATTTAAAGGCCAATAGTCATTCCAGCAGATGCCACCAGCAAAGGTCCAATCAATTCCTAGAGGTAACTGGTCAATTGATTACTCCAGGGAGAAGGCTTCTTACAAGTTCTGATGTCTCTGTAGCCAGACAGGAGGTCAGACAACTAACCTGGGAGTCCACGTCTTAGTCCTGTCTACAAGTGGAAGATTGTCCAATCCTTCAAGCTTACACGCAGACAGTAGGTGCAGTCCTCTTCTGTTCTCCCACAGGTCTATAAAGTGTTGTGAGCAGCTGGGGGTGAGGTGCTAAGTTTGCTTATTTCACTAGCCACTGGCTGGGACTGACTCCTGGGTACACCCTGATCACTGGAAAAACTCCCAAAGGAAAGCCTTCACACATGTACAGCATGTCCTGTTTGCCTCACTGCAAACTGTTCCATAGTGAACCATTCTCAATAAAATCCAACATGTCAAAACCTTACTGCCTCTGAAGAGAGTTGGTGATAATGAGCAGACTTCCAATGCTCAATTATTCTAAACTGGTTCTGGGACCTCTACTGTGACTGAAACCAGGAGGGCTCAAGTAAATCCTAGTATCAGAAGACACAATTTCTCCAGGCCTCCTTTAACACAAAGATATTAAAATATAGATCTCCCCCGGTCCCTTTCGAGTTAGTGAAGTTTCTGCACCCTCATTAACTGCTCTGCTTCGATTAGGTTGTGTCACTCCTCTCATCCAAGACATCATACCAGGCCCAAGCAATTGTCTCTGCTCTGTGAGCAGTGTTCCACCCCTCATTAAAGGCGGCACCTACTGGCAGCTGCAAGCAGGCAAATGCTAATTAGCCCCCTGGAGCTTCAGACAGTCTAACTGTTTAAAAGTTACCTTTTTTCTATTTATCAAAATCCAATTCCAGCATTAAATCTGTTTTTTCATTATACATTGTGTAGCTTATCCTAAAACAAAATTAGCAAAGATATATAGTAATTGCATTTTAGCTTTTTCTGAGGAAGACTTACAGTATAATAGACAGTGTAGTCTAGTTACTGTAGAAAACCACTAACATTCAATTATTTCATGTTCCACTTGTAAATTCTAGTTACTCTACCTTGCGAGCTATAAGCCCCAGTTAAAGGGAAATTATTTAATATTTAAAAGTAGGCTTCCTTACTGTCAAAAAACGTTTGTGCAAGTTTAAAAGTTGCAGCAGTCAAGCTGCACAGCAGGCCTGAAGCCAAGTTCTCCTTGTCAGACGCCCTGAAGGCACAATAGGTGATGTAGTCCTTAAGAAAAATCTACCTATCTATGCCATTGATATATTTTCCTATTCCATTTACTATAGCCTTACTGGAAAGTTACCTATGACAAGTGGGGATTAGCCAATTTTACCAAGTTGTAAGGGTCAGAACACATACACTGATGACGAAACAGAAGAAGCCCTGTGTGCATGGGTAAAAAAGAGAACAGTATCGGCCCACAAAACTGTTGGCTGGCATGCATAATTTAGCACTTTCTCACAACCACTAAACAAACTTACATTTTGCTGGTATTTATAAGCAAATGGTAGCGGTCGTTAGCTTATATTGGTTCTAATGATTTAAGAGGAAGTGACATCACTCAACTTTTCACCTTGATGAGAGGCAATTCTTTTGCTTTTTTCAACAGTTGAGGCTAAAGAATGGTAGAAAACCCTGATTAATAGCAAGTCCTAAATCCCAGCAAATGCAACTCGTGAACAATAAAGGATTGTTCATTTGTAAAGGGTTATCAAATCACAGGGACTACAGAGCACTCTGTCCCAAGAAGAGGAATCATGATTTAAATGTTTACTGCTGACAAGTCTGAACCTCTGTAAGAACTCAGCCATCCTATGCCAAGGTCAGTGTACTTAATTTTAAATTATTTCAGCTACTTTTAATTACAGTGCATATAATTGACAAAAGTGTGATATGAAGCAGGAGATTAAAACATTTTATTTCTATTATTATTATTAGCATTATTATTATTATGTAAGTAGAAAGAGTGTTGGCATTCACTCCAGCTGTTCCAGCATGAGGTCAACAATGCTACCACTGCTTGGCAGAAATCAAATTGATAAGAATGTTTTTAACATGTTGATTTTTTTAAGGAATTATTAAGTACACCAAAAACACGAAACTTCCTAAATAGATATTAAATATGAGAAGGCCCAGTCGTCTGAGAATTAGAGAGGTTGATATTTGGAGAACTGATGCATAGTGGATATTAAATAAACTCTCACCGGATGGTTAGATATGTTCTTTAATTACAACTCCCTCAAGGGCAGTCATTAATAACTTACATCAATACCTTCATAGTGGAAAAAAAAGTAAGAGTAATGCACCTAGTCATCCAAATGTGGTTTCAATTGAAGCACATCTCACATATGCGCCCTCATACATACCTGATTGAAATGTCTCTGCTTGTTTACTTTCACTATCAATTAATTTAATCAGTTCTGGTTTTTCCTGATTTTTTGAGGAGTGCTGAGCCAGAGAATAAAATGTTCAGGTGATAAAAACTCAGCGCCGAATGAAAGATAAAAGTGTTCTTTGTGATTTGTTAACTGTTGTCTTTCCTGATCAGTGAATGGCCAGACAAACAAATGTGGTTGGCTGTCTTACCGCAGGGCTGTGTATTCCAATGATACATAGACAAATTCAAAACGTAAATAATTTGTTTTTGTGGCACGTGATAGCGAACTTCTGCCTTTTCTAAGCGCTGTAAGCGGCATGTGTTATAAGTATCTAATTTATTAATACTCAGTTTAGTGACTTAAGAATAAAAAATGACTGAGTTGGCCTTGATGAGACTCGACCTTCTTTTGACCTGTGAATCACAGCAGATGTCAGGACTCACTAACCCATCTGTCTGGCATTGTCTGCCGTGTTTGGCCTTTCGCAAACCATAGACAACCAAGGTTTTGCAGTGAACATATTAAAAGGCAACACTTTGAGATATGGGAATTGCTGTGTTTTCAAATAAATGCAAAAGAGAGTTTATAGTTTTATATAGCGCAAACTCGACCTGAAGGGATCAGGAATCAGAGCGCTTTGAATGAGCACCAGTTGCCTTAAACACAGACACATTCATATATTTTTTTTTTTTTTGTTGGGCCCGGGGACATTAGGTGATTTGCCTAGAATCACAGGATGTTGAGCATCATTGCTGAGACCCGAACCCGATTCCCCCGCTTCGAGATCGACTGCTCTAGCCGTTAGGCCACATTTTCTTCCCATGGTATGTCGGGAATTGGCCTTCTGGTTGGTTAGACTTTGCATCTAAGCCAGGAAGAACCCACCACTCTAGTCGAAATAAGGAAGTAAAACACCCAAGATATCCCCTGCTCATCCCCCCCCCCCCCCCCGTAGCTTGGCAGAGCAGTCACGCTTTTTCCAGAGGCAATGTTTAACACACACATACACTAGTGGCACACAAAACACAAAGAGAGACTCCACACAAGGTTATATAAAAATATCACTTGTGTGATATAAAAATACATAGACCACAGTCACAAGAACCACAATTCACATTGCTAACTAGGCAATAGTCATAACATCACATGTATCATCATCCACGGCCGGTGGTAGGTGTAACTGCAGGGCGGTGACGTAGGGAGTGGGAGGGGCAGGGTGGGGTGTTGTAATGTATGGATTACGGACTTTAACAGGTAAGTAAACATATAAATAAATAAAACAAATTTTCTTGTGTCACTGCATCACCAAATGCGATGCAGTGTGCGCAACGAAATTAGTTTTATTTACATTACAACCCACCGCCCTGCAGTTACACCTACCACCGGCCGTGGCTGTGTATCATACATCCCTTTATATCATACTAGCAGCCCATTCCGACATTGTTCGGGTATGAATTGCTGCTGGCCAGTAGTATATTGTTTTGTAGGATTTCGTTTTGATAGCATTTCTTATCTGTAACAGGCCTGTGAAACGCTCTGATTCACAGTGCACTGCTGATGCACTTAAGAGTGCGTGTTCAGTAGTATGAGAACTCCAGTTTCCCTACTTTATTTTTCCTTGCAATATTATATAGCGCAAACTCGACAACATGGCATGAGCACAATTTACATTACAGAAGAACACATTCATTTGTGGTAGGCACGGGGAGACAAAGTGATTGCCTGGAATCACAGGATGTTGAGCTGATGGCGAGTTACGAACGTAGCTCCCCAGCTCTAAAGTTCGCAATTCTAGAACTTGTGGCGGCAGGTGTGTCTAAAAGTGTATGTCGGTGCTGGCCATCAATGAGAGAGACCTGTGCATTATTCAAATCGGTGGTGAAAAAATATGAGTATGTAGCTGGAGATGTGGGCCGCCGTGCGTGTACTTACCGGGGAGGGTAAACACCCATTATTCCACAACCATGACTCTGCAATGCCATTATAACGCATGGCATTACATTTTATATGATTTTACCACGCGTACATTTACAACGAAATTCGTTGTAAATGCATGAATGGTAAAAGCATGTTTTTTGTTTAATGTTTGGATAAGGTAAGTATGGGTATAGGGGTATATGTTTTGGGGTACTGAGGTATATGTTTTGGGGTGTTTGGGTATTTTAAGCGTTCAGATATAGTTTTGGGTTGTGGGGTACAGGGGTAGTTTTAGGGTTTAGGGATAGGTATGGGTTTTGGTGTACAGGGGTATTTTTAGGGTTCAGGGCTAGGTTTAGGTTTTGGGGTATAGGGGTATTTTTAGGGTTCAGGGGAAGGTTTGGGTTTTGGGGTACACGGGTATTTTAAGGGTTCAGGGATAGGTTTGGGTTTTGGGGTACAGGGGTATTTTTAGGGTTCAGGGCTAGGTTTGGGTTTTGGGGTACAGCGGTATTTTGGGGTTCAGGGGTAGGTTTGGGTTTTGGGGTACAGGGTTATTTTTATGGTTCAGGGCTAGGTTTGGGTTTTGGGGTACAGGGGTATTTTTATGGTTCGGGGCTAGATTTGGGTTTTGGGGTACAGGGGTATTTTTAGGGTTATAGGGTAGGTTTGGTTTTTGGGGTACAGGGGTCTTTTAAGGGTTCAGGGCTATGTTTGGGTTTTGGGGTCCAGGAGTATTTCAGGGTTCAGGGGTAGGTTTGAGTTTTGGGGTACAGGGGTATTTTTAGGGTTCAGGGCTAGGTTCGGGTTTTGGGGTACAGGGGCATTTTTAGGGTTCAGTGGTAGGTTTGGGTTTTGAGGTACAGGGGTATTTATAGGGTTGAGGGCTAGGTTTGGGTTTTGGGGTACAGGGGTATTTTTAGGGTTTAGGGATAGGTTTGGGTTTTGGGGTACAGGGTACATTTATAGGGTTAAGATGGGTTAGTGTTTAAGGGTGTTGGAGTATTTTAAGGAGTAAGGGTGGGTTATGATTATGGGGTGCAGGGGTATTTAAAGGGAGCAGGGTGGACACCCGGAGCTGGAATGTACAGAACCTGGGAAGAAAAAACAATGAAATATTGGGCACAACGCTCGCTTTTTTTCCCTAATTCCGCGCCACGCCCACGCCCCCAGCACACGCCCACAGCACACGATATGAGACGTGGCATGAAGGGCGGAACGTACCACACGCCCCCAGTGTTTGTCACGCCCCCAGCACACACCCACAGCACAACGCAGACACGCCCATAAGGGACTACTTTGCTGGCACGGTTCTTTTACCTTTGAAATGTATATGGTGGGCGTCTGCATAGCCTATGTCCTTCTGCTGCAACTGCCCTTTCCAACGCTGTATTGGGTGTTGTGATTGGTGTTGTGGGTCTTGAGATTACCCGCCTCAAAGGTTTGGGCTCTCTCTTTATTATATTAGTATAGATGTAAAGCACATTAGGCCACAATCACATACATCACTTTGCCACTAGGCAACGTTCATTACATTACATATAGACATATATATTGCCCATGTCATCAGAACATATTATGCCTAACATCACATCACTGGCACTACTGTACATATGTATAGGTTGCACAGGTCATAAACAGTCTCCCATGACATTTGCTACTTGGTCCGCCAAAGGATTAGAACGAAAGTAACCCCAATATCAGGAATGAGGTAAAGTGGGGGGTGAGACACAAGAACTACCACTTTCATCCCACCATGACCCCTAATGAACTTAGAACAGAGCGCTCCTGTGCTATTAATGCAAGGTACGGTCCCGGGTTCTACCTAATCCAGCGAGTCCCGTAGTGTGGGGAAACAGGGGCCGAGCAGGGCCTCTGTCGAGGATTCCCGCCCGCTCGGCTAACTTGTGGTAAAAAGATAACCCCAGGGGTACATAATATGGCAGCTGCCTGCAGCCGTGCGGTGCATCTATGAACTGTGGCAGGGGCTTAATCACCTTTTTGGTTTTAAACATAGTCAGTTCTTCCTGGCCGATGACAATACCGAAGGCGACTGCCCACAACCTTAGGCTGCAGCTGCTGAAGAAAAGGCGGCTCCCTCAGGGCCAATACCATGAGAGGGACATGCTACACTCTCCGATGGGAATGCCATACTCACCACAGCAGCCTGGCTCCTATTGTCAAGCCTGCAGCTGGCAGTTGGCACTCGGAGAGGCGCGCTGGGAAGGGACTTGGTTCCGGGTGCAGGCTCATTGCTCACCCTCCTGGGAGAGAACAAGGCACCTGGGACTGGTCCTTCGGGCTGGGGCTTTCTTGTAGGCGGTCCTGGCCTTCGTTTCTTGGCAATCTCAGTTGCAATGTGGGTGGGGGCCTCACGGACCCCCCTGCACCAGGGACCGCCGCCTCCTGGGGCTAACTTAAATAATATGGCGGGGGTCTTCCGACCCCTACTGCCCCGGGAACTGCCACCTCCCCGGGGCTCTCTCTTTTATTAAGTAACGGGGGGAGCCACCTCCCTGGGGCAAATTTGAATACTGGAGGGAGGCTGCGTGTCCCCCCTCCAAGAGCCCTACATGGCCCTGGGGACAGCCACCTCCCAGAGCCAGTTCCAGCGCCAGCAATGTCCCAGGGTGCCCACCCCCTGGACATTGCAGCTTGCAATGGCATGCTATAGCAACATTGTGCTCCACATTGAGCAAAATACTCTCGCCTGCTCTAAGTGGAGCACACTTTGCTTTTTACACATAAGGAGCTGCATGTCAGCAGCTCCCTGGGTGTAAAAAGCAATGCCTGCTCATGCAGGAGATGGGAGCTGGCTCGGACTGTGGGGGCCTTGAGGCTCCACCCACTGTCCCCAATGAGGTGGCCATGCCCCGGGGGATGGAGACTCCAGAGCCAAATGGCCCAGGGAGGCCTAGGGAGGGGGGCTGCATGGGACCCCCTCCCCAATAAAAACAATATATTAAGTACCCCCTTTTAAAAAAAAAGTTTAAGGCCTAGCCCCAGGACTACTCGGTCCCCTCCCTTTGATTAATATAATTATTATAATTAAATAATAAAGGCTGGGCCCCGGGCAAAAATCGGCCAGGGATGGGGACTGCGTGGCCCCCTTTCTTTTTACTTTGTTAAAATAAAAATGGGTCGGGCCCCGGGGAATGGTGCTCTTGGGATCCATAATGGTCCAGGGAAGGGGGGCAACGCAGCCCCCCTTCCTAAAAAAGAAGGCCCCTCCCCTTTCTCCACTACTCTGCAGAAGCACCTCCTGGTGCTCTCCGGGTTGGGGGATGGGGTCAGCCTGGCTGCTGAGGGTCCTCAGGGGCCAAGAAGACATCCTGTTACCTCCAGTAAGTCGCACAAAGTGGGCTTGATGAGAGGTGGTCAGAGGCCACACCCACTTTCTCCACCACCCTGCAAATGCGATTCTCGGTGCACTGCTTTTCATCGGTGATGTCACTGACTATGTAATGAGCGATGTAATATATGAGGCCATAAGCAGTGCGTTGTGGGGGCGCAAGTTATAGTTAGCTCAGCGGTCTCCTGAGCTTTGTTTAATTAAGCGACGGTGGAAGCTTGCCTGTCTCATGGGCCTCACCATACATTTCCAGTAATATGGGAATCAGGAACTCAGCGTATTCTTTATAGAATTCCGTCATCTGAGCAAAGCGTGTATTCCCTCCTGGATATCAGACGCTTCAATCGGCTGACTTAACTAATCTTGGTGCCCTTTAGCTAACCAGCACATGAGATGTCTGATAGATGCTCATCCAGTGCTGGAGGATCAGCACTCCCCTGCAATGTGTACATGTCGGCATAACAGACACAAAATTGATCCACTTTGGCCTGCGGCATGTAGTAATCCTCACCTTGCGCAACTATGATTTTTCTAATGTTATGGTGTTCAGCACGAAATTTAAGCAGTTAAGTTATGCCCTGGCCTGCCACCCTTCCTGTATGCACGGGCTAAATGTCTTCTAGAGAGGTAGCGTATCTCAATCTGCGCCATCACATCATATTCTAATATCTAATCATAAATGCGAGATAGTGTGGTTGCACAGGGCCTGGACTCGTACTCTCTTTCAAGCTCTGATAGTGCCTTCTCGATCCTTGTGAGTGGTCCCCGAATATCTCTTACAATACCCGCTACTGTGCTAATGCATAAGCCCCGAATAGTGACCTTGAAGGCCTCCCAGAAAGTTGCAGCGCTGTCCACAGCTCCCACATTTAAATGAAAGTCCTGCCCCATTGCTTCCCTATTCGTGTTTGAATAGATAGGTTCAAGGAGAGCCTCCAATCGGAATCTCCATGTGAACGGGTGATGGGTATTAGTTGGAATATTTAGGGCGAGCTTAACTGGATTGTGGTCAGATAGTGTGCGAGGGAGAGGGGCGATAGTTGTCACCATGGCATTCCTCCCTTCGCTTAACAACCAATAGTCCAGACGGGACCAACTGACGTGCGCCAGAGAGGCGTGCATACCCTCCAATGCATCACAATTACGAAGCCAACAAGCGCCAATCAGCCCGAGTTCAAGCATGCCATCTCGGATGCATTGGGCGGTCCTAGGTGTGCGCCCGCCTTGTTTGTTGGATTCATCTTTGCTAGGATCTAAGTGTGTGTTGAAATCACCCTCCTCCCACAAAATTTCAGCTTCGGCCATTTACACAGTACCTTAATAATCCTTGCAATCATATCAGGTTCATCTGTGTTTGGCCCATAAACTTTAACAATAGTCAGTAACGAGACCCCCAGCTTACCATGCACAATAGCGTAGCTCCCATTCTCATCTGTGCACATTTTTATCGGAGTGAATGCAATACCCCTCTTCATAAGGGTGAGGACACCTCTCGTGTAGGATGCGTATGAAGAGGCAAGTTTATACCCCGCCCACTTGAGAGCAATCTTGGCCTCAGTCTGTTTTGTCAGGTGAGTCTCCTTTAGAAGAGCAATCTGAACCCCATACCTTTCTAAATGAGCGAAGACCAGTCTAATTTTCTTGGGGGAAGTCAGGCCTCGGACATTCAACATTATGCTTGTAAACCTTTCTTCCCTTGTTGTCATTTAGAGTAATGAACAGTGGTATACTGACTTCCCAACTATGCACATCTAAACATGCATATGCATACCATAGCCTGAGTGTTGGACCAATCACATTTAGAAAACCCCAACTTCAATGTTTAATTTCACCCACCCCCACCCACTTTAGCATACCCAACTCGCCAAAGCCATACAGCAAATTAGAACAGACCCTTAACGAGTTAAACATGTTCTTAGTGTGATATGGGGAACACCCACTGGGGAACACCGGAGCACAACCTACTTCCTAGATGACAAGGGAGGTGGCAGGTCAGTGTGTAGTGCTTTCCCAAGACTACTCATCTCTTAGAACATTACCACATAAGAACCCAGATTCTGAAATTTGACAGTATGTCTCATTCTCTGCCTCAGGGGACACAATATGCAAAAAGGATACAGGTGTATTGATACTGTTCAGTAGGAGCACCGCACTCCGATTTCCAGAATATCAGTGCAGACATTGTTGTAATGAAATATAGTCTCTGCTAGAAAAGCAGTTAGTTTTAAAAAGTCTCAGAGCAATGTTCTGTAACCCGTAGTCTTCATCGTCCAAAGCATCGGTGGCTGCCTGCTTCTTACGCCGGAGGGATTTTGCATAATCCATGGCCTGTTTCAGGTCGGTGAAAATCCTAGCTTTGTCGTCTGAGACAATACAAAGCCGGGCCGGGTACTTTACATTTTCAGCAATCAAGAACTTTTTCACTTGCTGGTACTCCTTTCTCGCCGCCTGAACTGCAGCTGTGAAATCAGGGTAAAATGACACTGTGTTACCCTGATAGGGGATGGTACCTTTCTGACAGGATATTCGCAACACTGTGTCATGGTCCCTGACATTCAGCAGACATGCAATGATCGTTCTGGGTGGAGCACCCGAGGGTGGATGAACCGACAGGGAGCAATGGGCTCTCTCAACGATGAGCAACTAAGAGAGATAGATTGTGCCGAAAATTTGACGGAGCATATTTTCCACATATGTCTCCAGCCTTCCCACATTTGTTGATTCCGGCCAATAAGCGCAAATTATTATGCCGGGACCTGGCCTCCAGGTCTTCATTTTTGGCCTGGATCACTGCAAGAACCTTCTCCATATCCAATGCTTTGGAGGTCACTTGCTGCAGTCCGTCCTCCCCGTCCGATATACGTTGTTCTGCTTCACCTAGTCTAGTAGCTTGTCTGTCCAGCTTGGCTGACATGTGGTCCATACGGCTACTGAGGGCCTCAATTTTCCCATCTATAGACTGAAGACTAGCTTGTACGTCAGGCAATGTCTTTTCCAGGGAGGATGGGGCCTCAGTGGGATTGTCCTGCTCAGAACCAGAGGTGGCTCTCTGTTGAGGTTTACCAGGTTTCCACAGGTCAAAAGTTAGGCGTAGTTGTTTTTTGTCCATTTTTTCCATTGTGGAATTCTTGTTGTGGCGTGGACATGGTAGACACTCCCTAAGCAGCACACGTCTGGTGAGCCAGCCACGTGTCAGTAGTCGCTGTCCTTGCTGCCCTCTTCGTGCACCCATCTCGCAGTCCTCACACTGATTGGTAGGTCAGAGATGCAATATTCACAATCCAGCAGAACAAGGCATGTCCCCAGTCCCCAGTCCCATGTCCCGAGTCCAGCTCTCCTGTCGTGGACTCTACACGCTCACCAGCACCCCTGACACCAATTACTTTGGGCAAGTACAGTATATGTGGGCAGATGTTTTGGAAGTTTGGTTCAGCCCAGCCACCAGATTGCACCAGACCTAAGGACAGGTTGATCTCATCCCGCCTCCACCCCTCACGTTATGAACTCAAAAAACGACCTTATTTACAAAAAGGGGTGGTGATGGACAGAGTCTCTGAATTAAGCAGAGTACGCTCACCCAGTCAAGAGATCAGGGATAGATCCAAGACCGTTTTTTAGCTCATTGCACCATCCCAGTTTCAGAACCTGGCTGTATCCAAATTAGTCTGTCCCTGGCCCAGTGCATCATGGGAACAGGGCAGACCAGACTACAAAAGCCAATTCTTACACTGGGAAGGAAACAAGCTTCCGGGGACCGGTTTCTGGCATTACAGCCGTCTTCGGCCCGGCTTGCTTGAATCCTGATGGTGCAATGAGCAAGGGACTCACATCTGAGTATACCCTTCCACGCTTAGGGTGGACAAAATTATTTACAAAAAGGGGTGGTGATGGACAGAGTCTATGAATTAAGCAGAGTACTCTCACCCAGTCAAGACATCAGGGCTAGATCCAACACCGTTTTTTAGCTCATTGCACCATCCCAGTTTCAGAACCTGGCTGTATGCAAATTAGTCTGTCCCTGGCCCAGTGCATCATGGGAACAGGGCAGACCAGACTACAAAAGCCAATTCTTACACTGGGAAGGAAACAAGCTTCCGGGGACCGGTTTCTGGCATTACAGCCGTCTTCGGCCCGGCTTGCTTGAATCCTGATGGTGCAATGAGCAAGGGACTCACATCTGAGTATACCCTTCCACGCTTAGGGTGGACAAAATTATTTACAAAAAGGGGTGGTGATGGACAGAGTCTCTGAAATAAGCAGAGTACTCTCACCCAGTCAAGAGATCAGGGCTAGATCCAACACCATTTTTTTTAGCTCATTGCACCATCCCAGTTTCAGAACCTGGCTGTATGCAAATTAGTCTGTCCCTGGCCCAGTGCATCATGGGAACAGGGCAGACCAGACTACAAAAGCCAATTCTTACACTGGGAAGGAAACAAGCTTCCGGGGACCGGTTTCTGGCATTACAGCCGTCTTCGGCCCGGCTTGCTTGAATCCTGATGGTGCAATGAGCAAGGGACTCACATCTGAGTATACCCTTCCACGCTTAGGGTGGACAAAATTATTTACAAAAAGGGGTGGTGATGGACAGAGTCTCTGAATTAAGCAGAGTACTCTCACCCAGTCAAGAGATCAGGGCTAGATCCAACACTGTTTTTTAGCTCATTGCACCATCCCAGTTTCAGAACCTGGCTGTATGCAAATTAGTCTGTCCCTGGCCCAGTGCATCATGGGAACAGGGCAGACCAGACTACAAAAGCCAATTCTTACACTGGGAAGGAAACAAGCTTCCGGGGACCGGTTTCTGGCATTACAGCCGTCTTCGGCCCGGCTTGCTTGAATCCTGATGGTGCAATGAGCAAGGGACTCACATCTGAGTATACCCTTCCACGCTTAGGGTGGACAAAATTATTTACAAAAAGGGGTGGTGATGGACAGAGTCTCTGAATTAAGCAGAGTACTCTCACCCAGTCAAGAGATCAGGGCTAGATCCAACACCGTTTTTTAGCTCATTGCACCATCCCAGTTTCAGAACCTGGCTGTATGCAAATTAGTCTGTCCCTGGCCCAGTGCATCATGGGAACAGGGCAGACCAGACTACAAAAGCCAATTCTTACACTGGGAAGGAAACAAGCTTCCGGGGACCGGTTTCTGGCATTACAGCCGTCTTCGGCCCGGCTTGCTTGAATCCTGATGGTGCAATGAGCAAGGGACTCACATCTGAGTATACCCTTCCACGCTTAGGGTGGACAAAATTATTTACAAAAAGGGGTGGTGATGGACAGAGTCTCTGAATTAAGCAGAGTACTCTCACCCAGTCAAGAGATCAGGGCTAGATCCAACACCGTTTTTTAGCTCATTGCACCATCCCAGTTTCAGAACCTGGCTGTATGCAAATTAGTCTGTCCCTGGCCCAGTGCATCATGGGAACAGGGCAGACCAGACTACAAAAGCCAATTCTTACACTGGGAAGGAAACAAGCTTCCGTGGACCGGTTTCTGGCATTACAGCCGTCTTCGGCCCGGCTTGCTTGAATCCTGATGGTGCAATGAGCAAGGGACTCACATCTGAGTATACCCTTCCACGCTTAGGGTGGACAAAATTATTTACAAAAAGGGGTGGTGATGGACAGAGTCTCTGAAATAAGCAGAGTACTCTCACCCAGTCAAGAGATCAGGGCTAGATCCAACACCATTTTTTTTAGCTCATTGCACCATCCCAGTTTCAGAACCTGGCTGTATGCAAATTAGTCTGTCCCTGGCCCAGTGCATCATGGGAACAGGGCAGACCAGACTACAAAAGCCAATTCTTACACTGGGAAGGAAACAAGCTTCCGGGGACCGGTTTCTGGCATTACAGCCGTCTTCGGCCCGGCTTGCTTGAATCCTGATGGTGCAATGAGCAAGGGACTCACATCTGAGTATACCCTTCCACGCTTAGGGTGGACAAAATTATTTACAAAAAGGGGTGGTGATGGACAGAGTCTCTGAATTAAGCAGAGTACTCTCACCCAGTCAAGAGATCAGGGCTAGATCCAACACTGTTTTTTAGCTCATTGCACCATCCCAGTTTCAGAACCTGGCTGTATGCAAATTAGTCTGTCCCTGGCCCAGTGCATCATGGGAACAGGGCAGACCAGACTACAAAAGCCAATTCTTACACTGGGAAGGAAACAAGCTTCCGGGGACCGGTTTCTGGCATTACAGCCGTCTTCGGCCCGGCTTGCTTGAATCCTGATGGTGCAATGAGCAAGGGACTCACATCTGAGTATACCCTTCCACGCTTAGGGTGGACAAAATTATTTACAAAAAGGGGTGGTGATGGACAGAGTCTCTGAATTAAGCAGAGTACTCTCACCCAGTCAAGAGATCAGGGCTAGATCCAACACCGTTTTTTAGCTCATTGCACCATCCCAGTTTCAGAACCTGGCTGTATGCAAATTAGTCTGTCCCTGGCCCAGTGCATCATGGGAACAGGGCAGACCAGACTACAAAAGCCAATTCTTACACTGGGAAGGAAACAAGCTTCCAGGGACCGGTTTCTGGCATTACAGCCGTCTTCGGCCCGGCTTGCTTGAATCCTGATGGTGCAATGAGCAAGGGACTCACATCTGAGTATACCCTTCCACGCTTAGGGTGGACAAAATTATTTACAAAAAGGGGTGGTGATGGACAGAGTCTCTGAATTAAGCAGAGTACTCTCACCCAGTCAAGAGATCAGGGCTAGATCCAACACCGTTTTTTAGCTCATTGCACCATCCCAGTTTCAGAACCTGGCTGTATGCAAATTAGTCTGTCCCTGGCCCAGTGCATCATGGGAACAGGGCAGACCAGACTACAAAAGCCAATTCTTACACTGGGAAGGAAACAAGCTTCCGTGGACCGGTTTCTGGCATTACAGCCGTCTTCGGCCCGGCTTGCTTGAATCCTGATGGTGCAATGAGCAAGGGACTCACATCTGAGTATACCCTTCCACGCTTAGGGTGGACAAATGCCAGAAACCGGTCCCCGGTAGCTTGTCTCCTTTCTGGTGAAGAATTGGCTTGGTAGTTTGGTCTGCCCTGTTCCCATGATGCACTGGGCCAGGGACAGACTAATTTGCATATAGCCAGGTTCTGAGCTGGGATGGGGCAGTGAGATAAATAACAGTGATGGATCAAGCCCTGATCTTTGGACTGGGTAAGAGTGGTCTGCTTAATTCAGACACTCTGTTCATCACCACCCCCTTTTCTGAATCGTTTTTGGCCACTATAGGTGTGGCAGGGTATACTCAGACATGAGTCCCTTTCTCACTGCTCCATCAGGATTCAAGCAAGCCGGGCCGAAGAGGCTGAAATGCCAGAAACTGGTCCCCGGTAGCTTGTCTCCTTTCTGGTGAAGAATTGGCTTGGTAGTTTGGTCTGCCCTGTTCCCATGATGCACTGGGCCAGGGACAGACTAATTTGCATATAGCCAGGTTCTGAGCTGGGATGGGGCAGTGAGATAAATAACGGTGATGGATCAAGCCCTGATCTTTGGACTGGGTAAGAGTGGTCTGCTTAATGCAGACACTCTGTTCATCACCACCCCCTTTTCTGAATCGTTTTTGGCCACTATAGGTGTGGCAGGGTATACTCAGACATGAGTCCCTTTCTCACTGCTCCATCAGGATTCAAGCAAGCCGGGCCGAAGAGGCTGAAATGCCAGAAACCGGTCCCCGGTAGCTTGTCTCCTTTCTGGTGAAGAATTGGCTTGGTAGTTTGGTCTGCCCTGTTCCCATGATGCACTGGGCCAGGGACAGACTAATTTGCATATAGCCAGGTTCTGAGCTGGGATGGGGCAGTGAGATAAATAACGGTGATGGATCAAGCCCTGATCTTTGGACTGGGTAAGAGTGGTCTGCTTAATTCAGACACTCTGTTCATCACCACCCCCTTTTCTGAATCGTTTTTGGCCACTATAGGTGTGGCAGGGTATACTCAGACATGAGTCCCTTTCTCACTGCTCCATCAGGATTCAAGCAAGCCGGGCCGAAGAGGCTGAAATGCCATAAACCGGTCCCCGGTAGCTTGTCTCCTTTCTGGTGAAGAATTGGCTTGGTAGTTTGGTCTGCCCTGTTCCCATGATGCACTGGGCCAGGGACAGACTAATTTGCATATAGCCAGGTTCTGAGCTGGGATGGGGCAGTGAGATAAATAACGGTGATGGATCAAGCCCTGATCTTTGGACTGGGTAAGAGTGGTCTGCTTAATTCAGACACTCTGTTCATCACCACCCCCTTTTCTGAATCGTTTTTGGCCACTATAGGTGTGGCAGGGTATACTCAGACATGAGTCCCTTTCTCACTGCTCCATCAGGATTCAAGCAAGCCGGGCCGAAGAGGCTGAAATGCCAGAAACCGGTCCCCGGTAGCTTGTCTCCTTTCTGGTGAAGAATTGGCTTAGTAGTTTGGTCTGCCCTGTTCCCATGATGCACTGGGCCAGGGACAGACTAATTTGCATATAGCCAGGTTCTGAGCTGGGATGGGGCAGTGAGATAAATAACGGTGATGGATCAAGCCCTGATCTTTGGACTGGGTAAGAGTGGTCTGCTTAATTCAGACACTCTGTTCATCACCACCCCCTTTTCTGAATCGTTTTTGGCCACTATAGGTGTGGCAGGGTATACTCAGACATGAGTCCCTTTCTCACTGCTCCATCAGGATTCAAGCAAGCCGGGCCGAAGAGGCTGAAATGCCAGAAACCGGTCCCCGGTAGCTTGTCTCCTTTCTGGTGAAGAATTGGCTTGGTAGTTTGGTCTGCCCTGTTCCCATGATGCACTGGGCCAGGGACAGACTAATTTGCATATAGCCAGGTTCTGAGCTGGGATGGGGCAGTGAGATAAATAACGGTGATTGATCAAGCCCTGATCTTTGGACTGGGTAAGAGTGGTCTGCTTAATTCAGACACTCTGTTCATCACCACCCCCTTTTCTGAATCGTTTTTGGCCACTATAGGTGTGGCAGGGTATACTCAGACATGAGTCCCTTTCTCACTGATCCATCAGGATTCAAGCAAGCCGGGCCGAAGAGGCTGAAATGCCAGAAACCGGTCCCCGGTAGCTTGTCTCCTTTCTGGTGAAGAATTGGCTTGGTAGTTTGGTCTGCCCTGTTCCCATGATGCACTGGGCCAGGGACAAACTAATTTGCATATAGCCAGGTTCTGAGCTGGGATGGGGCAGTGAGATAAATAACGGTGATGGATCAAGCCCTGATCTTTGGACTGGGTAAGAGTGGTCTGCTTAATTCAGACACTCTGTTCATCACCACCCCCTTTTCTGAATCGTTTTTGGCCACTATAGGTGTGGCAGGGTATACTCAGACATGAGTCCCTTTCTCACTGCTCCATCAGGATTCAAGCAAGCCGGGCCGAAGAGGCTGAAATGCCAGAAACCGGTCCCCGGTAGCTTGTCTCCTTTCTGGTGAAGAATTGGCTTGGTAGTTTGGTCTGCCCTGTTCCCATGATGCACTGGGCCAGGGACAGACTAATTTGCATATAGCCAGGTTCTGAGCTGGGATGGGGCAGTGAGATAAATAACGGTGATGGATCAAGCCCTGATCTTTGGACTGGGTAAGAGTGGTCTGCTTAATTCAGACACTCTGTTCATCACCACCCCCTTTTCTGAATCGTTTTTGGCCACTATAGGTGTGGCAGGGTATACTCAGACATGAGTCCCTTTCTCACTGCTCCATCAGGATTCAAGCAAGCCGGGCCGAAGAGGCTGAAATGCCAGAAACCGGTCCCCGGTAGCTTGTCTCCTTTCTGGTGAAGAATTGGCTTGGTAGTTTGGTCTGCCCTGTTCCCATGATGCACTGGGCCAGGGACAGACTAATTTGCATATAGCCAGGTTCTGAGCTGGGATGGGGCAGTGAGATAAATAACGGTGATGGATCAAGCCCTGATCTTTGGACTGGGTAAGAGTGGTCTGCTTAATTCAGACACTCTGTTCATCACCACCCCCTTTTCTGAATCGTTTTTGGCCACTATAGGTGTGGCAGGGTATACTCAGACATGAGTCCCTTTCTCACTGCTCCATCAGGATTCAAGCAAGCCGGGCCGAAGAGGCTGAAATGCCAGAAACCGGTCCCCGGTAGCTTGTCTCCTTTCTGGTGAAGAATTGGCTTGGTAGTTTGGTCTGCCCTGTTCCCATGATGCACTGGGCCAGGGACAGACTAATTTGCATATAGCCAGGTTCTGAGCTGGGATGGGGCAGTGAGATAAATAACGGTGATGGATCAAGCCCTGATCTTTGGACTGGGTAAGAGTGGTCTGCTTAATTCAGACACTCTGTTCATCACCACCCCCTTTTCTGAATCGTTTTTGGCCACTATAGGTGTGGCAGGGTATACTCAGACATGAGTCCCTTTCTCACTGCTCCATCAGGATTCAAGCAAGCCGGGCCGAAGAGGCTGAAATGCCAGAAACCGGTCCCCGGTAGCTTGTCTCCTTTCTGGTGAAGAATTGGCTTGGTAGTTTGGTCTGCCCTGTTCCCTTGATGCACTGGGCCAGGGACAGACTAATTTGCATATAGCCAGGTTCTGAGCTGGGATGGGGCAGTGAGATAAATAACGGTGATGGATCAAGCCCTGATCTTTGGACTGGGTAAGAGTGGTCTGCTTAATTCAGACACTCTGTTCATCACCACCCCCTTTTCTGAATCGTTTTTGGCCACTATAGGTGTGGCAGGGTATACTCAGACATGAGTCCCTTTCTCACTGCTCCATCAGGATTCAAGCAAGCCGGGCCGAAGAGGCTGAAATGCCAGAAACCGGTCCCCGGTAGCTTGTCTCCTTTCTGGTGAAGAATTGGCTTGGTAGTTTGGTCTGCCCTGTTCCCATGATGCACTGGGCCAGGGACAGACTAATTTGCATATAGCCAGGTTCTGAGCTGGGATGGGGCAGTGAGATAAATAACGGTGATGGATCAAGCCCTGATCTTTGGACTGGGTAAGAGTGGTCTGCTTAATTCAGACACTCTGTTCATCACCACCCCCTTTTCTGAATCGTTTTTGGCCACTATAGGTGTGGCAGGGTATACTCAGACATGAGTCCCTTTCTCACTGCTCCATCAGGATTCAAGCAAGCCGGGCCGAAGAGGCTGAAATGCCAGAAACCGGTCCCCGGTGGCTTGTCTCCTTTCTGGTGAAGAATTGGCTTGGTAGTTTGGTCTGCCCTGTTCCCATGATGCACTGGGCCAGGGACAGACTAATTTGCATATAGCCAGGTTCTGAGCTGGGATGGGGCAGTGAGATAAATAACGGTGATGGATCAAGCCCTGATCTTTGGACTGGGTAAGAGTGGTCTGCTTAATTCAGACACTCTGTTCATCACCACCCCCTTTTCCAAAAAACGACCAACAGCCGCCCAACCCTCTGCTGTGTGAAATCTGAGGGTGCCGCTGTGTGGTACAAGGGCATCACAGTGGCATGCCACATGGGGGGAGGGTCACAGCACCCGACTTGCGGTCCCGGAAATCAGCACAGCCATACAATAGCGCCACAGCTAGTTGGGACAGTTCTAGTGTTTTGTGTCTCAGACAACCTCCCTGCCCCTCGGCAGTTCTTCACAATAGTGGGCCTTGTGCTATGTCTAGTCGCTGCCAGGGATAATTCACTGTGCCCTCTCACGCCGGGCCCACAGTCTCCCGTTAGGGCAAGTCACCACTAGACCCAGATCCACCTACGTCGTCATTTATGTACTTCCCCACAGCAGGCTCGTTGGATCTGTTCACTAGTTGCTCGGCTCCGCTCCAGATGGAAGCACGGCCCACACCACGGCTCCCCGCTGCCCACCCAGATCCAGGCGGCCCCAGTATTAATTAGATCTCACTGGAGGGATGGATGTGCAGGGGCCCCCGCAGGTAGGCAGTGTTCAGCAATACTGTTTGTGGTTGTGCCAATTCCTAGGCCTCGCACCGGTCTATGGCAGCCTCCACATTGCTTAGGCAGCCGCATGTTGGGTTGCTGCTCTTCTACAGCCCGCACTTCCAGCCCGGCTCCTCTGCTGCCTCGGGTGTAGGTCACCACAACCTCAGGCTATGCTCGTTATTGCACCCGCTGAACATCTCACTCTCTCCACTCAGGCGATGCACTGCATACGCACGGGGCTCGCCACAGGGCAATACAGTGGGTAGTGAAGATGTGCAGCCGGTTTTCTCTTCAGGCACCATGCCGCCGTCTCATCTGTTGACCCGGTTGCCTCTTCCGACCTGCATCAGAGGGTCAGGTTGCATAGGCATTCGTGGTCACCACTAGAACCGGCAGCAGTGCCTACCGTCCAATACGCGTGGTGCAGAAAGCCACCGGGCTCTAACAGGTGCCAGATTGCTTACGCGGTCACCATGTTATCTTCATTGCCATCGCTCTGCCAGCAGTCAAACGAGTTTCACGTGGGCCTGCGACCTCAGCAAAACACCACCTGCACTCTACTAGTAGCTATTTGTCAGTTGCCACCTATTTTTGAGCTTGGCTGGTGTCTAAGTAGCAGGATAGATGCAGGATTAGCTAGTCGGCCAGCGGAGCTGCACTACAGCGCAGCCATCTTGCCGTGCACCCTATAGCGCCCCCCCACCAGGTACCGGACTAATGTAATAGTCGCGCTACTATAGGCCAAGGGGGTGCTCCAGGTTTTGGGATCCTGGCAGGAACTCTGCTTGTACTTTCAAGCACATAAAAAGGTGATAGGCCCTCCGGTGCCACTGCTGTTCTGATCCAATGCTCTAGGAATTGCACCATGTCCAATCATTCTTCTCTCCCTGGCATTCCTACTATTTGTAGGGTATTCCTATGGGACCTCCCTTCACTATCCTCTGCCCTTACTTCCAGAATCTTCACCTTAGCTTCAATGTCTCTAAGTGACTGTTGTAGGGCTTTCACCGCTGTGGGGGAGATCAGTCCGTGTCTTTTTGGTGATTGCCACTCTTTCTTTTAATTTGCAGTGGTTATACTTCAGTAGGGTCAAATCTGTTCCAATTGCATCTATATGTGTTTCTAGGGCCTGTGTGGAGGCTGTAATATCTTGAATAATATCCGGCAGTGTGGGCCGCGCAGCTGGCGCATCTCTCCCTGAGTCAGGACTTTCTTCATCATCCTCTGTCTGGGTTCCTGCCCCTTCCATGCTAAGGACGCTGAAACTTTTACGTTTCGAGACTTTCCCCATCCTACCTGTTGACTCTTCCCTTCTGCAGGTGGAGTACTCACTGGCAGTTCAGGTGGTCCCTAGGCAGTGCCTGCAGCTTCTCGGTTTGCCAGTGGATTGTTTTCAGCGATTCCCTCGGAAACGTTACTAATTGTGGCCTTATTCCTCTAAACAGCAATCTCCCCTGGTCTTATGCCTCGTTGGTTGTCTGGTTCGAGGCTCAAATTCCGATTGAGTGCTAGGGCACTTTACCACTGCCAATCAGTGCTAAAGTGCATATGCTGTAAAAAATAGTATTTTGTTGGTTATCCATGATTGGCAGATTTGTTTCATCATTAGGTCCCTAGTAAAATGCACTGGGTGTCCCAGGGTTGGTGATTCAAATGCAACTAGTGGGCCTGCAGCACTGATTGTGCCACCCACATGAGTAGCCCCAAAATGGTGTCTCAGGCCTGCCACCGCAGTGCCTGTGTGCAGCTGCTAACTGCCTTGCTGCCTTGCTGACCTGACCAGTGTCCCCACTGACCAGGCCTAACCCTTCCCTTTCTGTACACATTGGACACCCCTATGGAAGGCCCCAGGTACCCCCCTGGGCAGGGTGTAGTGTAGGTGAAAGGCAGAGCATGTACTAGTGTGAGTGACATGCTCTGATAGTGAAATACTGCCAATTTCGTTTTTTACTATTGAACGGCTATCTTGCCCATAGGCTAGAATGGGTAATGCTGTGTATAATGTTTACCTGCATATCTTCCCATAGGAGCAAGATGGAAAATTGAAGTTTGGTATCCCTGAACTCCGAATTTAATAACCCATCTTTTAGGAAGGATGCTTTATAAATCCTGTGTTTGAAAACAGCACTTTTAGAAAGTGGCTGTTTTCTACTCTCACCTTTCTGTGTGTCTCTGCCTGTTTGTGAATTGACTGTCTGGTTTGTGAGTGCCAGGGGCTGTGGTGGCTCCAGGAGGCTGGATGAGACAGCACTGGGCTAAATAGCTCCATCTGCATCCTGAGTGGTGGGAGGGGATAGCACTTGGGCCTGAATAGGGCTGTGCCTGCCTTCCACAATGCTGGCTCCACCTCCTGCTGGGCGGCTGATGACCCTGCCTGTCTATCTCAAAGGAAAGAAGGAGTCATGTAAACAGAGTGCTACAGGACTGACCAGAACTGGTTTGGACTAGGCAAAGGCCTCTGCCTACAGAGAACAAAGACAATATTGGTATAAAAAGGGATACCCAGACCCAAGAACGTTAGATTATCCTGGAATCAAGAAGGAACCTCTGCCAAGGAGAAAAGCTGGAAGACTGAAGAGGAAGGACTGCCCTGCTGTATGTTTGTAGGCTGACCTGCAGTTGCTATTCTGCCAAGAAGAGGGGAAGGACTTTGCTGTTGCTGGGTCCCCTGCTTGAATAGATCTCCAAGGGCCTGAGAAGAGCTGGCCTCCTGTTACGAAGTCCCAGGAACAAAAGGACTTCACCCCAGTTTCCCCCCTGAACTCTACTGTGTGAGTTATGACCTGCCTAGAGTGATTGAGCCAATTGTGGGAGTCTGGGGGTTGTTTCCTGCTGTTTGGGGAGGTGGAAAAGAAGAAAAGAAGAAGATCCACCATTTTGCATGCATCCCTCGCTTGCGGAGCGCATCGTCGACAGTGCGAGAAGATTTCCTTCGCCACGAAGATCTTCGCAGCGCCTGTAGTCGCTGCAAGACCTGACGCGTCGCTCACTTGTGGAGCGCATCGCCTGGGTGCAGGAAGATTCCTGTCGCTGCGAATATCGTTGCAGAACCTGTCGTCGCTGAGATACCCGTCACACCGCTTGCCTGCGGGCCGCATCTCATCGCTGCGAACATCATCACAGAGTCCAGGGCCAACGCATCGAAGCGCCGCGTCAGAAGAGGATCAACGCTGCGCTGCACCGCGCATCCCCGCTGCACCGAAGATCATCGCCGCCCCGAAGATCTCCGGATCGTGCCTGTGCGAGACGCTTCCTACCGGAGAACCTGCAAACCGGAACCCATACAGGGTATCGCATAGCTCCCCATACAGACCGGATTCAATGCAACCCACCTGCTGTGTGCAGCCAGGTTGTCGCATCGCCTCCCCAGGGTCTCAGGAGTGATACATCGCTTGTTTTCTGATGCTCCAGCTGCAGCTGCCACTTGGAACTTTCTGTCGCATCTGCAGGTACTTTGGGCTCAAAGTGACGCAACTGTCGATTATTTTGGTGCAAACCTTTGAACTCTTTTTGAAGACTTATTTTGGAACAGTGTATGTTAGATTTTTGTCGTTTTGGACTTGTGCAGTTTAAATATTGATACTTTATTTTTCTAAACTGGTGTGGAGTTCATTTGTGGTATTTTCACTGTGTTACTGTGAGTGTTGGTACTAATACTTTACGCATTGCCTTTGATATGCTTGTCTGCTCGTGCCAAGCTACCAAGTGGGTGAGCAGGGGTTATCCAAAGAGTGTATCCCCCTTACCCTGACTAGAAGCAAGGATCCCTATTTGGACATTGATACCTACCTCTGCCAACTAGAGACCCCCATATCTAACACAAGTTCATTATTAGAATTAAATACAAATGTTTTACTCAGGCACCTCTGTAGCTCACTGAGTGGTATCCAAGATTATGGTATGGTTAGTAAATAATCCTAACTATATTAAGAGATCATTATCCTGTTTTACTCTACTAAATCTTTTAAAATTGTATCTTGCCTTTCAATAAATTAATAGCGCTATTGAGCGTTGCCAAGGATGAATCTTAAGGATGGTCCTATCCAAATATGGACAGCACCCACTTTGTTGGAACTGGATCAGTAATTCACAAACTTTTCCAGATGAATGGCCCACAGTAGATGCATTCGATTAAAACTAATCGATCTAGATGTACGTGCTTCTGACGTTATGGGAAACAGCATCACATTGAATGAAAATCACATGACATTTGAAATGGAGGAGAAATCATATATTAGAAGAAAAATTAGTAAAATGAAATCGTTTTTTTTTTCAAATTGTCCAATTATGCAGTTATTATTTACTGTTTTAAAGAGTGAGCATGCAGAGGGTTTGCCATTTTTGTGCATACTTCTGACTTATATCTAAATACTCTGACATATAAATAAAAACATATGCAAATCAGAACGTTTTCTGGATTATCCAAAAAGTTGTTCCTACTTTGCTGATGTTGTGATGTATGCCTTCTTTTGTGACTCAACCAAGGGGCAGATTTACAAGCCCCTTGCTCCTCCTTGCGCCGCCATTCCGTCATTTTTTTTTAAGCAACGGCGGAACAAAAAATACGGCCAACTTACAACGTGATGCATCTAGGGAGATGTGTCACGTTGTAAAGCCCTGGGTCATATTATACCTGCATCAGGTATATTGTATGCTGGGTGGACGTACCCACACAAAAAGCCATGTAGAACTGACAGAGTGATATTTTCAACATTTCCCCGAGTCACTCTACGCCTTCACTTCGTCAAAATCCTTGTGCCTGCTCAGATCAGGTGTAAGGAATGACGCAGGGCTTTTTAAATGGGAATCACCTACCTGTTGTGGAGCATTGCTGGAGTTGCCACCCTTTCATGAGCAACTCCAGCGATGCGTCACATTTGTGCCAACAGATGCGTCAGTATTTCTGACGTATATGTTAATCCTTGCGTAATCGAGCACTGTATTGTAAATATAGGGCATCCATGATGGCGCCAGGACATTTGGCGCTGGCGCAAGGAAACTGATGCATGTATGCAGATGCATCAGTTCCCTGTAAATCTGCCCCCCAGTATCCACTGTAGAGCATAAGTAATGCCTTCTTCCTTACATTGTTCATAGAGCTTCAGCGTCTGTCTTCAAGGCGTTTATTTTGTTTCATAATGTTGCAAGGTATCAACAAGCATCACAGCTATTCTGTCACTTCAGGCATTTTTGTGCTTAATCCAAATCCTATGCGGGCGATTAAAGAATACCCGATCTGCGTGCCCTTTTGGGTACACTACACCGCTATAGCAAAGACTTCTGCCAATTCTGAAAATCCTCGAATGTCAAAAAAGGTCAAATAGACTTATTGTGAAAATGCCACTAAGAAAGAAACAACACCGGTTTTCCAAAATCAGCTCGTTGCTCGGGGCGCTTGATAAAGGTTTACACTTTGAAAGACTCAGCAGCGTATAAAAAGTGCAGTACAAACTCCATTACAACTATTCTCTTTCTTGGCAATTTATTATGCTCGCATTTATGTATTTAGAACTTTAATAATGCCTGAAAGTCATCTAAAGTCACGCGTTCTATTGCACAAATGCAGCCTTACTAATAGAGGTAGAAGAGAACAATAAAAACTCTTTAATACGGACAAATTCACCCTGCCACATAGTAAATTAAATTTAAATGAGAAAATGACTTTTGAAATTCACACAACTCGAAACTGCAGTCACAAAGGGGTTTTGCATTCTTGATATTAATACACTATTGGATCTTTCGGCCTGGGGTACGCAGGTCCTTTTTCATGGGGCTTCCCCATGTGAAAGGACACATTGCTGGAGTTGCATCACTTTTGTGACACACTCCAGCAATGCGCCACTTTTGCGCCTACAGATACGTCAGAAATACTGATGTCGCAAGGAGGGAGCACTGAGAAGTAACGCATCGCTGCTTTCATGCAGCGATGCGTCACTTCTCATAAATGAGGCCCAAAATATTTATAAACATGCTCCTAAACGGGGGCGTAAACCTACTGGTGCAGAATCGTGAAGTTAAATAACAATGTAGAAAGTCCACTTTAAAGTTAAATTTTAAAAAACAGGTATTATAAGAAGCTTTTTTTTGTAACCAAAGGCCACTTTTTTTGGAATGTTCACCCCGCAAGTTTGGCACTGATCTTACAGGTGTATGGACTTTTTGAACATTGGGGCGCTGCTGCTTTTTAGCGCCCCATGTATGTGTTCTGACTCCTAGTGCATGTAGAATATGCTGAATTCTGATGGGCATAATTAACATAAGTCTGTAGTGTACCATGCTCAGTGTACTCAAGGCCTGTAAGTTAAATGTCTATAGTGGACTAGAGCACCTACTGTGCCACCATGAGAGTGACAAAAAAAATTATGTCTTCAGTCCCCTGCCTATGAAGCAGAGCCCGAGTGTGCAATTTTAAATCTGCAAATTCGACCTGCCAAAAAAAACACCTTTACAAGGCCTAAACCTTCCTTTTAACTACTTAAAAGTCGTTGCTATGGTAAGACCTACATGCCCACGAAGCAGTGTTTAAAGAATGGGACATGTTTACTTGAGTTTTACATGCCCTGGCAGTGAAAAATATCAAGATTCCTCTTTCACTGTTTCACGGCTGGAGCTCCAAAGAAAAGCACTGGGTTATGGTATAACACATTATAATGTAAAACTTCAGTTTGGAAACAGCTAAAACCATGATTCAAGGACTCAAATTAATAGAAGTCTAAAATCCACTCTGATAATAAGGTTGGATTTTAAATTACGTTTACGTGTTGAAAATGTTACTTTTAGAAAATGTGCATTTTCCTGCATAAACATCTCTCGAAACCCTTTAAGAAATAACCACCAACTGTCAGCTGGTAGCCTGCTGGGAGGTGTGAATTACTATCAAGAAAGAGAACAAAAGTGCCTTGCCTGGTAGGAGGTGTGACATCCTCCTGACAGGATGGCCTAGGAAATGAGCTCACCAACTGCACAAACTTCAAAGAGGCACCCCATGTCACAGGCAGATGTAACTCACACTTGGCCTTGCCACTGCCATTGTTGAGACAGTTAGAGTGGCACCAATTGCTGTAGAGGAAACCCATGTCCCATAACTGGTTTTGCAGAGGGAGTTCCTTATTCCTCATTGACTAAGGGATGAAAGTTTCTGCCACGTTGGATTTCGATACAGCAAGGGATTGTGTCATTGTTTAGGGCAGCCACAGTTCATGCAGGTAACAGTGGTGGGCGGTATCGTCCCTCGAAATCCTCCCTTAACCCGCCCCACCGCTGCTACCTGCACGGACCACGGCTGGTTTAGAACCAAATACCAAGGAAATGATATGATAGCAGATAGGGTTGCCCTTGGTTCCCCATTGGTTAGGGTGTCACCCCCACCCACAAGCTGTTTCAAGCTTTAAAAGTGGCACCCCAACATACTTTCTTCACAACTTCTCCAGACCAGTGGGAAATTGAAGGACTGCACCTGCTGAACACTGACTTCGGAAAGAGGACTATATCTACCATAACCTGCAGAAAGAGACCCCAAGAGCTTAATTTGCTCCCACCTGTGTCCAGGACGGGAATGGTCTCCGAGGACTAGTTGACAGCCTCCTGTCAAGCTCCAGACACACAAAACCTACAAGAAGCCCAGGAAACTGCTCTGCCGGGCTAGATTTGTCCTGAATCCTGCTGGTGGCTTCTGAGAGATTGAGTTATAACACTCCAAGTGGTACCCAAAAGGTCCAAAATGCCCTGGAACCTTGTTTGGTGTCAAAGTGTACTCTTCAGCCACCAAGATTGCAATACTGGATCCCTATAAACTTTTTGCCTAAAGAATCTGAGACGTCCACTGGTCTGCCCCCTAGCTACATCCATCAATATTGAATTGCATGTGGAATTCAACTAGCTGGATTGCCTTGCTCAAAGAAATTTGAATTCCAGAAAAGTTCCAATATAGAGGGATTTTCTAGGCTGAGACCTTTCTGGTACAGACCTCAGACTTCGTTGCCTTGGAACTTCCGAGTTGTCGATGTCAAGAGCCTCAACCTTGCCACCAAAAACAAGGCTCCTACAGAGGCCGTGAAATCCAGCCAACTGACGCTGATAAGCCCTTAATCAGCCCACCCCACCTACCACCTGATCCATGAGATTTTACACCAGAAATCAAAACTAACTCAAAAGGTTAATGCAGAACCTTGTCCATGTATCCAACTTGATTTTTGCGTTTTGGTGTCTATTTGCTCATTAATCATTCTCTATCTTTATAAATTGAAGTGCGTTTTTTTATTATGTTCTGTTTTCTACTTTTTAACTGTTTTGTTTGGGATACCCGCTTTACAACGTTTTGCTATGTTAATCCTGTCTACTCTGTGCTTCATATACAAATGGTTGATCTCAGGTTTAAATTATAGAGACCCTACTGGGCCTGGTGAGGGATAGTGCCATTATTACTTGAAGAGGACAACCATCTATTTGAACTATTAGTCTCCTCTCTCACAATTTTTCACTGATTTTCTGCAATTGAAACTGAATTGAGATGAGTTCATGTTGTCTACCAAGAATGATCATTCAGAACCAGATAAGGATTTCAACTTGGAGGTGGCCAGCCTTCTCTTGAAGCAATGAGGTGAAGAGTCCGATTGTATGATTTTATGTTGTTTGTTAGGGGATGTTTAAATCGTAATAATGATTTTGATAATGACTATTGGAAGACTGAATTAGAGGCCTTTTCGAAAACATACCTGGAAAACAGTGATGTAGTCCTGGATTCAATAGATGCCCTCAATTATTTATAGATATTTATGTAGAGTTGTATGTTATGAGCTTATGGTGAATGCTGATTACCAGCACACTCACAAGGTATTAAACTTTCTTCAGGTATAGGCTAAAGAGCAAAGGAAAGAGTATTTCACATGCCTCAAGCAGCATCCACTCATCTTGATGGGCAAGTGTCCTTCGGATAGATAGAAGGAGAACTATTGTAGTAGTAGAACGTTTTTCAATTCCATGTGTGCTGAAGGCAGGTTGATTTGTTAGTGATGTCAAACGCCTTTGAGAGATCAAGCAGATCTATGACGCAGGGGTCACCATTGCTTATAAGGAGAAATAATTCATCCTTGATCTTGGAAGTGTGTGTTGGAACATGGTTTGAAGTCTTTTTGGTGTTATGTGAGAGGGATTTGGTCTTTTAGTTGGGAGAATACTACTTTCAGAATTATCAAACGAGCGGAGACTGAGCTCCAGTAGTAACTAATTAGGGGCAATACCATTGTTGCACCAGCAATTGCATTTCGTAGCTTGATAAAGCACAAAGTTGTCTCTTCGGAGATATGTAAGAGGTCTCATTACCAACAGTACAGTTAAAAATAAGGAACTGAGACACCCAATTCAGTTGAAATAAAAAGAGAAATTCTTCAACTAAATGCCACAACATTTTTGAAAATCAAATAAGAGTTCAAAGGGTATAAAGGTAGTTGTTGGGATGAAAATGTCCCCTGCATGGTAATATGGAAGGGCAACCCCTGCCCTGAGTAATCCAGCAGCATGACATCTGGTATCCTGAACGTTTTTCTTTCAGCATAGTTTGTGCAACAATCATGTGTGCATCCTGCTTCCTAGGCAACCCTGTAAGTTGTGAGGATTAGAGCCTGACTGTAATAATAATAATAATAATACATTTGTTTATTGTATAGTTAATAAAAACTGTTACAATTTGCGTAAAAGAAAAAAAAAGACAACATTCAGCAAATATTAGCTTAAAACAACAAAAGCAGATAAGTTTCCTTAAAATTTCTTTTCGTGTTCATGATCTTACCATAAAATTTCTTTTCGTGTTCGTGAACTTAGCATAAAACATAAAAGAACAATTCTTCAGTATTTACATATTAATAGGAGATGTCCATCTTTCTTTTATCCGCAAGACTGAAGTGTCCAGATAAGATTATTTCGATACGGACTCGCTTGCTTTCAATAGTTTTTCATGAGCTTGCAAAAACTTTATCATTCTACAATTCATTTGGGGGTCAGTTGGATCCAGGCCTCCAATAATGGCGGTTCTACAAGAACGTATTCTCCTGTCCAGGAAGACTTTCTTCAAAAAGATTACACGCTCAGATTGCAACTTCTTGCAATGGCATATTAGATGAATTAAGTCTTCCTTTTCATAACCACTGAGACGGCATTCTTTTGACTCAATATGCCTCCAGGATGGTTCGTAGACTAAGTTTTAAAGCTTGCCAAAGCGCAATGCCATAAGTCGTTTTTTAATATAAATAGAGAACGTTGTATCTAAGTAGGCCGCCGGCTTAAGACTTTTGTAATTATTAATCACAGTCCAAGAATGGGAGTGATGGGAGAAAATACCTTTGTCTATTTACAGCGAGTGAAGTTTTGCAGCTCTATTTAACGCCTGCTTGAATGATAAAAAAGGCAAGTTTTTATTCCAAAGGTTTGAAGAACATGTTGCCTCTAGTGCGCTGGTCAGGAAATTGTTGGCCTGCGATTTTTTTTGCGTTTCCAGTTCTGTCCATAAAAATTGGTTGGTTTGATACATTCCTGACCATCTCCTGAGGCGGAAAGCCGGGAGGATATTTGCCACATTTTAAAAAACTGTTTGAAACTTACTTTGTTTTTATTGCACGTTCTCCCCCTGGGCACTGACTCCTTGAGAGGATATTTAGACCTGGATAACCCGCACAGCCGATTTTAGCGCTGTTACGAGGTTCCAAAGAAACATTGCCGCCATCAGTCGGCAACTTAGGCCACGCCCACTATTGGAGGCCACGCCCCCGCCTACGATATAAGGAAGCGCTGAATACAAGCGCATTTGATACATTCCTGACCATCTCCTGAGGCAGAAAGCCGGGAGGATATTTGCCACATTTTAAAAAACTGTCTGAAACTTACTTTGTTTTTATTGCACGTTCTCCCCCTGGGCACTGACTCCTTGAGAGGATATTTAGACCTGGATAACCCGCACAGCCGATTTTAGCGCTGTTACGGGGTTCCAAAGAAACATTGCCGCCATCACTCTGCAACTTAGGCCACGCCCACTATTGGAGGCCACGCCCCCCACCTACGATATAAGGAAGCGCTGAATACAAGCGCATTTGATACATTCCTGACCATCTCCTGAGGCGGAAAGCCGGGAGGATATTTGCCACATTTTAAAAAACTGTTTGAAACTTACTTTGTTTTTATTGCACGTTCTCCCCCTGGGCACTGACTCCTTGAGAGGATATTTAGACCTGGATAACCCGCACAGCCGATTTTAGCGCTGTTACGGGGTTCCAAAGAAACATTGCCGCCATCACTCTGCAACTTAGGCCACGCCCACTATTGGAGGCCACGCCCCCCGCCTACGACCCTTGTTAGCACTACCCTACGCTTATAAAACATGTGCATTCCCAGGACGCGCAGCGGACGAGCGCAGCGGGAGCGCCTAAGGCAAGCCCGTCTGCGCCCGTCTGCGCCCGTCCGCGCCGGGAGTGGGCCCAGGGCCATACCCCCTGATAAAATACATGCAGATAGCAGAAGACTGATATACTCCAGTCAGGAGATTCTAGCATTAAGACCTCAGGCAACATGCAATCCGATTGATCCACATAAGGAAGGTAAGACATGTCTGACCTGCTCACGAGCTTTTTCCTTTTCACAGACCACAGATATTAGCATAACCGACCACCAACTTAAAACAACAACTTATAGAAAATCACTGATTAAAGCTGGTCTTATAAATGTTAGATCTATGGTCAAGCATAATGTCCAGACAGCTGAGCTAATCGAGAGCCAAAACTTGGATCTCTTGTTTGTAACCGAAACATGGGCAGATGAAGCATCTGATGCAGATCTGACCCTAGCAATCCCAGAGGGCTTCTCTTTATCTACAGAGCGGACAGAAAAATAAAACGTGGAGGAGGTTTAGCAATTATAGCGAAGGAGGGACTTCAGATAAAAAACTCAAATAAAGGAAGTAACCCAGATTGCGAAACGCTAACCTTTCAAATAAAAATCACCAATAATTCTACTTTCAGCGGTCTACTAATTTACAGACCACCAAACGCCAAAACACCTCTAATTGAGCTACTAAGCCCTTTTCTAGAATCCAGTGTGACGTATAGCGACTATACAATTCTAGGAGATTATAATATACACCTGGAAAAAACATCAGACCCTAAGGTAAAGTTACTTAAAGAAGAAATGTCAAACTTTGGTTTAGAGCAGAAAGTAGATACAGACACGCATTGCGCCGGCCACACCCTGGACGGAATTTTTACTTCATGTCAGAATTTACATATACCTGATACGCTCTTAATTCCATGGTCTGACCATAAGATGGTCTCCTTCTTCTTAGTAAATATGCAAGATACAGGAAAACAGGCAAAAGCCAAAAAAAACACATACCGTGACTGGTCCAAAATCCAGCCTCAAATATTCATAGATACTCTATGTTCATCGTACCCAATTTTAAATGCAGACAGCAATAAAGCCTGTAAACAAATTAATACATGGCTAGAGAACGCAGTCCAAATTACAGTCCCACAGAAGAAAATTACTCTCAAAAGAAAGACCCCTTCACAGCCATGGTTCTCAGAAGCTCTGAAGGAAAAAAAACAAGAATGTAGAAGAGCAGAAAAGAAATGGAGAGCTAACTATGAGGCGCAGCAAAGAATTGAATATAAAACAACACTTGCTAGCTTCAAAAAATTAATAACATCAGAGAAAAGTAAATATTTTATCCAAAAAATTAATGCATCAAAAAACTCCAGTAAAACCCTTTTTTCTACGGTTAAAAAACTTTCCAAGATTGACAATAGCATCCCAGAAGAAATATCATCAGAATTTTGTAATACTCTTGGTGAATTCTTCGTAAAAAAAGTTTCATCAGTCTACGAATCTTTCGAAAACTACAAAACAGACAAAACTGATCAGCAAGATTCAATCAATGCTCAAACAATAATTTCAGTGGAAGAACTAGCTCAACCTACAATGTTCCAATTCACCATCCCAACAATAGACCAAATTCAGAAAGAATTACTTAACATCAATTTTGGCAGTCCAACAGACCCATGTCCGCCCAAAATAATGCAAATTTACTCAGAACAACTGAGCATTGTACTAGCAAAATTATTTGGTCAAATAATTGACACCAATACCTTTCCGGATGACTGGAAAAAGATTTCCATCAGACCACTACTAAAAAAACCCAATCTTGATAGAGACGAGCCAAGCAATTATAGACCCATAGCCAGAATTCCTTTCGCCGCTAAAATACTGGAGAAACTTCTGAACAAGCAGCTATCTCGATATTTGAATGACGGCAACTGGCTGGACGACACTCAGTTTGGCTTCCGTGAAGCACACGGAACAGAGACTGCATTAATCACAGCAGTAGAAGAACTCCGGAAAGTGATGGACAATGGAGCGAAGGCCGCCTTGATATTACTCGACTTATCGGCGGCCTTCGACACGGTCAGTCATGAAATTCTTTTAAATCGATTAAAAACAGCAGGAATACATGACTCAACATGTATCCTCATGGAATCTTACCTCTCCAATAGAACCTTTGCAGTGGAAGTAGAAGGAGTAAAATCTAAAGCCTTTTTTCTACCATGCGGAGTTCCGCAGGGATCATCGCTAAGTCCCACCCTTTTTAATTTTTATGTTGCCCCACTTGCAGAGATAAGAAATTGTGGTTTTACCCCAATATCATACGCTGATGATACTCAAATTGTAGTAACGATCAATAAAGACATAGAAGAAACAGCGGAAAAATTCCAACATTGTATGATACAGATCAGCCAATGGATGGAAAGGAATTGCCTGAAGCTCAATGGAGACAAGAGTGAAGTGATGATATTAGGAGGGGATACAAATATCTGGTCATCCGCATGGTGGCCTAAGGATATGGGCAGATGTCCTAGATCATCAGAAAAAGTGAAGAATCTGGGCGTTACCCTGGATATGAAATTATCATTTGAAGCTCAAGCCAACAACTGTCATCATCACTCTGGTACATTTTAAAAATGATAAAAAAACTATTTCCATACTTACCGCAGGATTCTCGCAAAACAGTGGTAACAGCATTAGCATTAGCAAGACTGGACTACGGAAATGGTTTATATGCCGGAGCCAGAAAAAAGATCATAGATAAATTACAACGGCTGCAAAATGCTGCAGCGAGACTGGTTCTAGACATACCCAGGTTTGAGCCAATCAAACACAGACTGAAAAGTCTCCATTGGCTGCCAATTGAAAAGAGAGTTAAATTTAAATCACTCTGCCTAACCTATAAGGCACTACAGGGAAAAGGATCACAATTTTTGAGACACCATTTGAAACAGTATGAACCCATGAGATCTTTGAGATCAGGCCAGATGAAACTAATTGCTGCCCCCAGATTTAAAAGAACTAACTGGGGAGGGAGAAGTTTCCTGGTACATGCCGCACGTGCATGGAATCAACTGCCTCTTAACATAAAAACCTGCCCATCTCTGGAAACCTTTAGAAAGGAAGTAAAGACATGGCTTTTCTCCGATTAACATCAGACACTGCTACAGAGCTGGAAAGGACTTATCTTAGCGCCAAGACGCCCATGGGCAATCGCTGCGCTCTACAAATTGACAAATCAAATCAAATCAAATTGTTGTTTTCACTAGCGCTTTGCTTGATGTGGTACCACACCTTTATACATGTATAAAGTCTGCCCAGTGATTCGATCATTAAACCAAATTCTAATTGCATTTGCGCTGGTGAGGCAGAACTGGGAATTTGGAGAACCTTTTTGTAAATTTTTGTTATTAGTTTGTTAAGAATTTCAGAGTCTTTACCATGCATGGCGGCACTGGCATATGATAAGGTAGACAGAGCTTTGCCTGAGATAATTGTCAGGAGCGGCCTCAAAGATGGCCCTTCCAGCTTCTTTGCCAATGAGCTAAATGCAAATATTAAGGCCCCTGCTCTCTGAGTCATATAATTTTTCTGATCTTGTAGGGATAACTTGTCATCTATGTAGTATCCCAAGTATTTATAACAGGATGCTTTTTCCAGTTGTTTACCTTCTAGCCAGATGTTATGATGAGCGGCTTGCTGATTAGTAAAAAGCATTGTTTTTGTTTTAGATAAGTTTAGTTCCAACTTATTTCTAGACAGAAAGTCTGAAAGTACACTTAGGAGTCTCGTCAAACCAACTTTAGTTAAGCTCAATAGCGCAATGTCGTCTGCGTAGGCTAGGTGAGAAAGTTTTAGCTTGCCTAATTTCAGGAATGTGTAATAGGATTGTCAAGCTTACCGGAGAGATCTGATATGAAGAGATTAAATAGGTGGGGGCCAGTACGCACCCCTGTTTTAAGCCGATGTTTGTATACACTTTTCTTGATATTCTGGCCCCTTCCCCAACTCATCTTGATGGGCAAGTGTCCTTTGGATAGATGGAAGGAGAACTATTGTAGTAGTAGAACGTTTTTCAATTCCATGTGTACTGAAGGCAGGTTGATTTGTTAGTGATGTCAAACGCCTTTGAGAGATCAAGCAGATCTAGGATTCAGGGGTCACCATTCCTTATAAGGAGAAATACTTCATCCTTGATCTTGGAAGTGTGTGTTGGAACACGGTTTGAAGTCTTGTTGGTACTATGTGAGAGGGATTTGCAGCCTTATTCATCAACGGGCCGTTTTGCGAGCCCCTAATAGCGAATCATAGCGAGTCGCTATTAAGGACTCGCAAAACGGTATTCATGTAGGAATTGCTAAATAAATAGCGATTCCTACACATTCTTTATTTGCGAGTAGCAAATTGATAATCGCAAATAAGGAATAACTCCCCATTCATTCCTATGGGCCAAAAGGCCCATAGGAATGAATGGGGAGTATTCCTTATTTGCGAGTAGCAATTTGCTACTCGCAAATAAGATAGCGATTGAAAGGGTGCCAGGGTTGTCCAAAGGACACCCTGTAGCACCCCTGAAATGCAAATTGAAACAGGTGTTGCGCACACACATGTCCAAGGGACATGTGTGTGTGCAACATGCAACTTAGAAAAATGCTTTTAAAAGCATTTTTCTAAGTTTTTGCTATTTACCGAGGTCTGACCTCTCGGTAAATAGCGGCCCAAAATTGCATTTTCGCAATTTTAAAATGCTTCATGAATTGCATTTAAGGAATCTCAAATAGAGATTCCTTAAATGTAATTCCTCGCAATTTAGAGAATTAGCAATTACCGATTTTTGCATTTGGGATGATGAATCCCAAATGCAAAAATCGCACTCGCAAAGGGCCAGATTCTCAGAATCTGGCCCTTTGCGAGCGCAATTGCGCTTCATGAATCAGGCTGCTGGTCTTTTAGTTGGGAGAATACTACTTTCAGAATTATCAAACGAGCTGAGACTGAGCTCCAGTAGTAGCTAATTAGGGCAATACCATTGTTACACCAGCACTTGCATTTCGTAGCTTGATAAAGCACAAAGTTGTCTCCTCAGAGATATGTAAGAGGTGTCATTACCAACAGTACAGTTAAAAATAAGGAACTTAGACACCCAATTCAGTTGAAATAAAAAGAGAAAATCTTCAACTAAATGCCACATTTTTGAAAATCAAATAATGGTTCAAAGGTAGTTGTTGGGATGAAAATGTCCCCTGAATGGTAATATGGAAGGGCAACCCATGCCCTGAGTAATCCAGCAGCATGACATCTGGTATCCTGAACGTTTTTCTTTCAGCATGGTTTGTGCAACAATCATGTGTGCATCCTGTTTCCTAGGCAACCCTGTAAGTTGTGAGGATTAGAACCTGACTGTGTAGTCTAAAGGGGCACACCAATCACACCTTAGAGATGATACAAGACTATTTCCTTAATTCTGAGACATATACAATATGTACTGGTAGTAGCATGCCGTTTGTTTTCATATTGACAGCAACTGTAAACAAGCATTTGCAATGCAATAGGTCCCACATTTGGCGAGAGTTAGAGCCAGTGCTTTAAGTGGGCCGAGTCCTGCCTACTAGCATAGTGTGTAAGTTGGATGGGGGTGGGTTTATATAAACAACTCCAGTGGGAGCACAGTTCTGGCCTACGAGCTCAGTATCCAGCTAGCTACAGCCACCTCCAAGGGCTGCTTGCAGCACTTGTGCACTTACCATTCTCTAAAGCAGAGTATTCTCACTCTCATCTGTGTCCCTAGCCCCATTCAGCTGACCTTCATATATAACCAGGCTGTTCTGGTCCAGTCGGGGCCTTGCATATGCCACCAAGATGGATGGATGCAGGCTCTCCAGTGAATGTGACTCGCCTCGTGTACAATGATCACTTTAAGTACCTAGACCGAAGTTTTGACATTTCTTCATGCTTACAGTGTAGCAGAGTTCCCTGAAGCTGCAATAATATGTCATATTAGCACTATGTTGTAGGATGTTATATTAGCACTACACATTACACCAAAGCAAATCAATAGACGTACTAAAAAATAGTACAATATTGTGTGCCACATCAGCATCATTGCCACAGACAAAATGGAGGGTGATGTAACAAATGCTAGCTTTACCACAGGAATGCAGCAATACTGTATAGAGTGCTAAATCTGTGAGAATACTCATAATAGTTTGCCAGATTCAACGCATTATTCAGAGAATAACCTAACATATGACGCGATGAATCAACAAACAGCGATATCATGTGGCAAATTCTCATTACAATAATGAATACTGCAGTAGAATGCACTAAATCCATGCCACTACCATGAAAAATGCTTTAGTACAAAATACTGAAAAACCGCCACTGGGTTTGGGCTCTCCACAGTAAGGCCAAGCCACTGATAAATAGAAAACTAAACGAAAAGCCAGTACTGCAAAATTTCTTCCTGAACTTATTTCTCAGCACTTGCGATTATAACAACAAGTAGAACCACCTTTGTTTGGACAGAATCAATCTTTTTTTATTAATCATAATTTTGTATTTCCTATTTGGTTAATTTTCATCAATTTTGTATGAAACACATTTTATACAAACAATCTGACATATCAATACAAAAACACTTCACATATTATCAAAAACACCCTTCATTTATAAATTTTCATACCATACTTACAGTGAATACACTCATCCTACATTCAGTCAATCACATACTCAGCAGCTTAAACAGTCTATTTACAACAAATTTTTCATTTACAAATATTCATATAATACCATAGCCTCTTAATCAATACAATATGTTTTGGAATTTGAAGCGTTACTTACAAATCACAATTCATATAGACTTATGGTTTAAACATAAACAGGTCTACGCGTTTCGAACTCTGGTAGATTAAGAGTTCTCATCAGGACCAAAGCTGTGGAAACAGAAGGGAAAAAACCTATCTTTAGTATTTTATCATACTTTTTTATATGTGGCTCACCCACTAATGTGGTCTGCATCTTACCTCCAATTGAGGAACTTATTGAAGAACTCGGCGCTTAATATTCTGAAAAAGTCGAGATGTACCAGTCAGCTTTATCTCATTCTACATTCTCACCACCCTTGCACCACAGTAGTTAAACTGCAAACTTACATGATGTTTTCACATGGGACCATTCAGGGAAGGAAAGCCTGGGACCTACAACGAATGATGTTTCGGATTAGCTATGGATGGCCACATGTTGATTTTAGCTAGGCTCTCGTCAGTTTGAGGGCAGCGCTTACTTGTTAGTTAGAGGGAGACTTCGTGGAAGGCATAGCTGCCAAGGTTTCAGATTGCTATGAGTGACATTTTCATAATTTTTTTGTAATTATGAGTGACATTTCAATGACTATGAGTGACACTTTCTCGTTGTCAAAAGCAAGACGAGCGGGAAACATAAATATCAGAAATTACACCCATTTGAGCAACTGTAGATTATTCTGACTGCATGAGTGCATGCATGTCTCATGCTGACAGGCAGGGTCAGTTAGTGTGCTCAATTTTCAACTGTGGAAGTTAGTTGCACTATACTCGTCTTGGGACTGGCTCGGTGAGAGCCACCTTCTGTGGAGCAACTTTAGCGTTTGAACTCAGCGTGCTGAGTATCACTAAGTCAGCAGACTTTGGAGTGTACAGCTCTGTTACAGGCTGCGGCTCATATGATCTCTGCTGCTGCCAGTGGGGCTGGACAGGTAGTGTGCGGTGCGGCGGACCACTCTAATGATTTTCAGGGTTGAAGATAATGAGACAATTTGTTTTTGAATATATGCAGCCTGGCTGTGATCGCTGTGTGTGCATCAGCCTCACTCTCCTGAGGCTTGCTCAATGCTGTGCTGTCTGGTGGGCTTGCTGTATGTAGACTCAGCGAGCCAGGTAACTGCTGCCCTTCCATTTCTGGTGCTTTACAGCAGTTTTAAGATGTCCTTAGAGTTTACAGTTGCTCAAATGGGTGTAATTTCTGATATTTATGTTTCCCGCTCGTCTTCCTTTTGACAACGAGAAAGTGTCACTCATAGTCATTGAAATGTCACTCATAATTACAAAAAAATTATGAAAATGTCACACATAGCAATCTGAAACCTTGGCAGCTATGGGCATGTAGGTCACCGCCTCTAATATCATGCTCTATTTTGGAAATCACTGTCCACTTCAAGTCCGTTTCAGTATGATTGTTGATGCGCCAATGGTTAACCAAAGGGGGTGTTTGCACATTTCTTTTAATTCTTGACTTATGTTGTGAAATCCTTGTGCGTACTTCTTGGTTTGTCTTTCCAATATACAACAAATTGCAAGGACATTTGATTCCGTAGACAACATATCGAGACTTGCAATTGGTAAATGTCTCGTGTTTCCAAAATATATTATTGTGTTTAAAGACAGACCCTTCCTCTGTAATTGCACTGCAGATGCAAGTTCCGCATTTGTGGTGGCCGTGTAGTACAAAATACAACATTCACATTAAACACACAAAATACTGCAGCATATTGTGCCACAACTAAATTGTTTCAAAGTGGAAAATGCACTGAAATGTAACAGACTACAGTCCTACCACAGTAACACGGCACTGTAGTGTTAAAAATACATATTTGTACCACACTAAAGAGTGGAAAAGTTTTGTGACATGATTGCTGCACAATTTTATGGCAAGACCGGAGGCTCCTATTATGCTTACTAATCTTGCTTTATTACAATAGCAGCCAAGATAAGTAATAAACCACAGTTCCCAGGAGGCCAGGCGAAAGGCTGGACAATGGGAACGTGAAAAAACGATAGCACAAATTTTCCACTCTGGCCCCGTCCCAGTGGAACTCTCTTCCTCTGGAAATTCGATCCCTCACCTTGTATTCACAATTCCGGAAACAACTCAAGGCCCACCTATTCAAGAAGTCCTTTGAATAAATCTCCAACGGTCCCCCCCCCCCCTTTTTTCCTTTCCTCTGTAGTCTGTCAGTTGTAGTGCCAAGAAACCGCTGGTGTACGCGCGCTTTTACAAATAATTTTAAACTCAAACTTAAACTCAAACTCAATCACATCACAGTATAGAGATAAGAGACACCACTGACTGCGCAGCTTCCTCTTTTTTCTTGCTGCTCGCAGTCAGATAAGTGCCTCTTATCTTTGCTCCCAGATACTGTTTATGCACTGTTATTTGGTTGTATTCAAATGTAGTTTAACCGTTCTTTTAATTTGGCCTCGCACCTACATTAGCGCTTTCACTGCTCATTGTTCGGGCTTCGCCCTCGCCGGTCCCGGCGTTTTACTTTCATGTGCATTGTTCACCCCGCGCTCACCGATTCGGTGGTTTGGCCCATTTCGACTGTCGGAGCTCGGCTCGCGCTGTCGCGTTCCGTGTTCTTCTTGACAGGCCTGTGGTCACTCTAGCGCTGCCTTTCCTCACAATATTTCAGCGCAGGCTCCCATTCCCCTTTCGGCCTCCTCTTCCTACGGTTCCCGGCTCGTCTGCCTCACGGAGTGTTGCTCTTTACAGACACACCCCTGGGAGTGGTTTCCTCAGCTTTGTTCTTCCCCTCACATTTTTAACCCTGACTGCCTGTTTGCTGTGCTTCAGCACTATGGAACATGATAGCTCTCCTGAAATGGTGCATTCTCATGAAGACGGAAAAACATTTAAGCAGGATTTAAATAAGTTTATTAATTCCTCAGTGGAAAATGCAGTCGAATTGTCTATGAGGCGCATGTAAAAAAATATGGAGAATTCCATGCTTAGTTTAATGTCCAAGGGATTGGCCCAATCTGCGGGGGGAAAGCAGAAAACGTAAGGTGGTTACCTCTGCACCGGTTCGTGCTTTTAAAAAAGCGTCAGTATTGGCTAGCGAGGCTTCCTCGCATCTGATTGTGGAGCAAGAGCCTCCCAGGCTTCCTGTTCTGGAGGGGTTTGTGGGTTCCGAGGGTAAACGAAAACAAAAGTCGAAGCACGCAGAGTCACCAATTCAGAAATTGGTTATTTCCACCGTCTTTGACACTGCTGATGACATGCCTGACGCTGATGACTTGTTTGATGTTTTTGATATTGCTGACCCCCCTCCCCCCGTCCCAAACAGGCCAAGTCAGACTCTTTTACCTTTGAGACAGTTTTTGATTCTGAAGGGCTCCCTATGTTTGATCCCTCGTCCATCCGTCACCCCAATTCTACTGAATGGTTGCCTTCCCACCATGTAGGTGAATATATTTCCGCCAGACTGCGCCTTCCTTTAGAGGCCGCTGTTCGGTCTAGGCTTAAGTCTGAATGTCCAGAGCCTGCTTTGCCAGATAAAATTACCTTGGTCCCTGCTATAGATCAGCCTCTTCTCATCTTCTTTTCGAAGTTTGGCAAAGACCCTCGTAGAGGGGTGGACAAGTCTTGGTCTATGTGCCAAGACAAATTACTGGACATAGTGGGTCCTCTTGCCCGCATCTTTGATATGGCCGAGTCTGCTCGCCTAGATGGTTCTGACCTCTCAGCTGAGGAAGTCTCTATGTGGGCTCAACGTGCCTTCTGTCTGCTAGGAAATGCCAATTCTGCAATCACTCACGAACGACGCAAAGGCCTCTTAATTAAGCTGGATCCCAAGCTTGCCAATCTCGCGCCTTTGGATCCAGGTTCCAAGGCTAATGGACTCCTTTTCGGAGATAATCTGGTCCAGGATCTTAGCAGATGCTTCCACTTTTGCGTCCTTGGACAAGGAGCAGCAATCTGTCAAAAAAGTCTTCGCACCTCGGGTTTTTGGACGGGCCGTCAGAGGCAGGGGTCGCTCTTCCGGCCGTCCATGCCACAATCAAGGCTCCAGAGGTTCCTACAATAATTCACAAGACTACAAACCCCAGATCTACCCTCAGCGGGGTCGAAGCTTCCGGGGGTAGAGGACAGAAGAACTACCGTAACTCCAACTCCAACCAACAAGGTAAGCCCCTCTCCTCCCCCTCCTGTAGGGGGACGTCTAAAACTGTTTTTGATAAAATGGCAAACCATCAGCACAGATTCTTGGGTTGTAAGCACAGTTCAGGGATTTTAGAACTCTATTCTCAACCTATCCAGACTTCTTTTCCGCCTCCTCTAGTTTTCTCCTAAGACATGGCCTTTCTGATCTCAAACGAGATCCAATCCCTTCTTCAAAAACAAGCTATCCAGGTTTCTCCCTTTGACTCCTCAGGCTTTCTCAGCTCCATTTTTCTGGTTCAAAAGAAAAACAAAAAGTTACTTCCAGTAATCAACTTAAAGTGGTTCAATCAATTCGTAGTGTACCGCCACTTCAAAATGGAGACTATTCTCCATTTAAGGGACACGCTTCGCCCCAACGATTGGATGGTTCGGTTGGACTTGCAAGACGCCTACCTTACTGTTCCCATTCATGCCTCACATTCGAAATTCCTGCAATTTCAGTGGTCGGGAGTGACTGACAGGTTTACCTCTCTTCCCTTCGGTCTCTCTTCTACACCATGGTGCTTCACAAAACTCTTGAAACCTGTGGTAGCCTTTCTCAGTTCTCTCGGAATCAGACTCATCATCTATTTAGACGACATTCTGATCATGAATTTCGACAGTCAGTGTCTGCTGTCCGATCTACAGGCAACTCAATCCCTCCTCCTGGACCTAGGGTTCCTCATCAATTTCGAGAAATCATCTCTGACTCCGTCTCAGAACATGGAATTCTTGGGTTTTCTAGTGGACTCCGTGGCAGCATCTCTACGTCTTCCTCAATCAAAGGTTTCCAGGATCAAAGCGGAGATCGCTTCTGTACTTCAATCTTCTCTTCTATCCCTCCGATTATTAGCCAGAATCGTCGGTCTTCTCTCCTCTTCCATCCAAGCCATCTTCCCGGGTCCGCTTCATTATCGTGCCCTTCAACTGTTAAAAATCAGACATCTTCGCCAAGGTCTTGCATACGCCGATCTTATCGCTCTGGACTTAGAATCCCGCGATGAACTTCAATGGTGGATAGACCATTTAGATGCGTGGAACGGGTGCACTATCTTCGCTTTGGCCCCAGATCTTGTGTTAGAATCCGATGCCAGTCTGTCGGGTTGGGGTGCCCGGTGTGGTCCAATCTCGACTGGAGGTACATGGTCTCAAGGGGAGGCCAAATTGCACATCAACTGTTTATAGATGCTTGCAGGTTCATTTGCGATTCAAAGCCTCTCAAAAAACAAGGTCCGCTGTTCCATCCTGTTGCGCATAGAAAATGTTTCTGCAGCTCGCTATATCAACCACCTTGGCGGTACCAAATCCAAACTTCTGGCAGAGCTGGCGAAAAGTCTATGGGAGTTTTGTCTGTCACACCAACTTTCCTTGAGAGCGGAGTATCTTCCAGGAGACCTCAACTCGGTGGCGGATTGGCACTCGAGATTTCTCCGAGACTCCAGCGACTGGAAGCTGTGCCCATCCGTGTTCCTTTCTCTCTCTCAAAAATGGGGTCCCTTCTTCATAGATCTCTTCGCATCCTGACTCAACTCTCAGTTGCCCCGGTTCTTCAGTTGGCGACCGGATCCTTTGGCTTTGGCAACAGACGCCTTCCTCCAGGATTGGTCACGTCATCTCAACTATATCTTCCCTCCTTTTCTTATGATCAGCAGAGTGCTTTCTCAGATTCATTGGCAATCAACCTCCCTGGTGCTGGTTGCTCCCTTTTGGCAGTCTCAAATTTGGTTCCCCTCTCTGCTTGAGATGGCGGTAGATTTTCCGGTTCTTCTTCCGTCCTTCGACGATCGGCTTCTGAATCCCCAAGGCGAACGGCACAATCTCGTTCTCGACTACTCCATGACTCTGTCGGCCTGGAAAGTTTCCGGCCTTCCTCTCCTGACATCCTCATTTCACAAGAGGCTGCTATCTTTATCAGGGAGGCCTGGGCCCCTGGAACTTCCAAAGCTTACAAATCCGCCTGGTCTCTTTGGGCAAGCTGGTGTTTGGAAAGGAATATCGATCCCCTTTCTTGGCTTCTGAGGCCAGATCAGGTAAGTCTTATCGTACCATCAATCTTTATCGTTCAGCTATTTTCCTCAATCATGACCAGATTGATGGCAAACCTGTTGGCGCCCATCCTTTGATTTGCCGCCTGCTGAAAGGTGTCCGCTGCTCCAAACCTCTGTTGGCTAAGTAGTCCTCTTTATGGGATGTTTCAGTTGCACTCAAACTTTTTTCTAATTGGCCAGATAATTCTGCGCTTTCTCTCAAAATGTTATCTGCTAAACTTACAATGTTGTTGTGTTTAATTTCCATTAAAGCAAGTATCTGATGTTAGAGCTTTAGATGTTTCTGCTCGTCAATTTTCTCATACAGGTGTTGTGTTCCAGATTCACAGGCGGACAAAGACTAACTTAGACTCTGTTTTTTATCCTTATTTACCTGCACACCCTAAGCTTTGTGTCGGACAGTGTTTAAAAGTGTACAAACAAAGAACTTCTGATCTCAGAGCGCCCTCTCACTCCCAACTCCTTATTTCCTACCGAAAGCCCCACCTTCATGTCTCCTCCCCTACCCTTGCCCGGTGGGTTCGATGGGTCATATCCCTTGTGGGCATTGATGTCTCCGTTTTCGGAGCTCATTCTACCAGGGGAGCCATGGCCTCTAAGGCCTTTGGGCAGGCTCCCGTTTAGAGGAAATTCAGCAGATTGGACCAATTATAGTGTTTTCCGTATGCTCTATTGTAAACCAATCAATACTGTGGCTTCTGATGTTGTTGATATGCTTTATACAAGCATAATAGGAGCCTCCGGTCTTGCCATAAAATTTAGATTTTCCTAGTTGTTATGACGGAAAGTCTTAATTTTATTAAAGACACGGAGGCGAGTATTATCCCGCCTCTACACTTCTAACTTGTGTTCTCCCTCCCTTCAGCGAATCCGGCATTGCCGCCTGCATCATCGTAGGAAGTCTTCTCTCCAGCTACTTCGTTCTTCACCTCTACGGACTTCGACTCCTGTACGTCTGGATCCTTCTTCTGAGGCTCAAGTTGGACTTCCGCCCTGGATTCCACTGATTCAAGATGTCTGTTCCTGGACTTTGGCGTTTTTGTTCTGGTTCCTTTGTTTTCTGATCTTATCTGACCAGCTCGTCAGGGAAAAGAGAAAGCTGCGCAGTCAGTGGTGTCTCTTATCTCTATACTGTGATGTGATTGGTCATTGTGTTATCATTTTTTCACGTTCCCATTGTCCAGCCTTTCGCCTGGCCTCCTGGGAACTGTGGTTTATTACTTATCTTGGCTGCTATTATAATAAAGAAAGATTAGTAAGCATAATATTCACCTCCGTGTCTTTAATAAAATTACGACTTTCCGTCATAACAACTAGGAAAATCTACATTGTATACTATATCTATAGGATGAACACAGGAACACTGCTCCATTTTGTGATGACTTGCTTCTGTGTTCTAACAATGGATTTGTGACCAAAATGCTCCCTCTGTAATCACAGATGTAGGGACATGAATTATTTAGTAGGTACGGGATTGACCGGAGGGCAGAATTAGGAAAGAGCAACAGAAAGAAAAAAGAAAGAGAGAGAGAAAAGAAAGCAAGAAAGAAAGAAAGACAGTAAGAAGAAAGAAAGAGAGTTAACGGGCACACTAATACTATGAAACCTTTTACTGCCGACCGTCCAAGTCATTATTTTCCTCGCAAAGGGGAAACGGCAGTGAGGATGCCATGTTTTCTCTAACAAAGAAATGAAACCAATGTCTCTAACTTAGGTTCCGAAGGCATCAACGGTTCCAGTGTTACAGTGCCCCAATTTCAGAAAAGTACGAAAATAGGCATTGAAAAGTCGAAAGCGACAACTGCTCTGTCGAGAGACCTCTACAGAGATACACTGAAGTTGATCCACATTTCATTTCTTGATTAGTACTTATATGCTATGATTGACTTATGTCCCTCATTGCGTTGATTTGAAAAGAGAGATATAGCGATTTCTGGGTGATTGCGGAAGGGCTTCAACACTTCGTGAGCACACAGAAAGACATCCCCATGCATGCGCAAGAGAGCCATTTGTATTGAGCATGTGATTAGGACAGGTCAGGCAAAATATAGTTCAAATTCACCCACCAATCACACATCAAACAAGCATTGAAAATAAACTATGACTCGTATTACGCGAGACCTATTGCATTTTCAACGGACGTGTGGGCATTAAAGAAGGCATGAGCGGGCGGGGGTGGGGGTGGTTGTGGTCCAAGAAGTTACGGATAGCAGGAGGGAATGGGGAGACGCAGGGGAACAAAATAGTTTTTAAAGTAGAGGCGCTGATAGCCTCGAAAGAACAAAAATGATGACATGGCCGTCGGGAGGCCGGACTAACAAGCCAAAAATCAATCATAATGCAGAATTTATGATTGAAGCCAATCAAAAATATGTCCGGAAAATGGGCATGGCTTCTCCCCACTATAGTGTATACTGCATGTCTCGCTATACGAGACCTAAAAACTGGGTGGCTGGTTGAGGAGAGTGAAACACTACTCAAGCAGGAACCATAATGATTGTCAGGGTGAAGTCACAAGCAAACCTTAAATTAACTTGTGCTCAACTCTCGGGTAGCTAGGCATGGATCAGTCACGTGTTACTCAGAGGCAATGTGTAAAGTATTTGTCAAACACTTCAAACAGTAACACAGTAAACACACCACAAAGATTAGAATAACAGAGTCATTTTAATAAATGACACAAAACCAAATCATCACAAATCTAATCACTAAAACCGGTATAATTTTTTGGGGGATGAGTTAGTCCTTCTAATACGAGTGAAAGCAAAGGTAAAAAAGTGAGCTAGGAGAAGGCAATCAAGAAAACACTTATTAGATCAAAGATACAGAGAGTAGTAATAGAATATAATAGTTTATGAGCTAATGGGGAAATAAGCAGATTGAGCAATGTTGAGGAGTAAACCTGCAACATTGGCAAATATTAGCAATGAATGCCAACCATTAAAACAATGCCTCATATATACTAGCAGAAATAAGCTCACCACATATTTCTTCAGTAGTTGCCAGTCGTTTTGGAGCTGCTTTTGAGAAAGTATCATGGCACACAAACATTTCTTATGAAAGGCAGTCTGACAGGTGCCATGAAGACTGAGGAGCGAGCAGCATGCAAAAGCACATAAAATGGCGGCTGCTCGTAGTTAATTGAAGAAGGCACCAGAGTAACAACAAGAAAGATTTGGCAGCTTTTCATGAATCAAGATGTTGGTAAGGAGCCTCATAATGTCAGAACAGTCTGAGGGCACACAAAGATGAGGTAAGCAAAAATTAGGGCTCTGTTTAGAAAAGTGAACCAGGATGACATCAGGTGGCACGGCAACAAAATGGTGGCTGCAAAAGTTAGGAAATCACCGCCGCAGCAGAAGGAAAATGACAATGTGGCAATTACCATGACCGCTTCATCGCAAGACACATGGGAAAATAGTAACCATGATCCAAGGGGAGGTGTGTCATACAGAATGTGGCAAACAAAATGGCGAAGCCTTGCATTACACCGGAACTCAGAGGTCTGCTGCATCTTGTTTGGCGAGAAAACCCCCTCCTCTCACAGGTGTAGAACTTAACAGCAGAGCTCACTGTCTCCTAAATAAATAGTGTTCATTCCCCCAGCTTGCGCATGAATGATTTATAGCCTGGAAACAACGATGAGGTCCGAAATTTGAAAATTCGAAGTATCTTCAGAAAAAGCTATCATTTATAAACTGAATCAGTCCTCTGTCAACCAATTGGTCATTGATTAACACGGACTGCACTGTCATGTCATGGAAAGAAAAAAAATACTGGTGTGTGCATGAGAAAAAGATACATCCAATTTTAGTGTGGATGGCATAATCTGGCAAAAGTGACCAATGCTGTAGTCCAGATACCTGTTGAAGATTGCATAACACTTAATGCATGACAAGTATGCTGCCTAGTAATTTATGAGCACTATCAGACTTATTTCTCATTAATGAAACATTTATGAAATGCAATACCATTTGTGGAATGCCACAAAGGGCACAATTCAAACACAATGTAATTGCATAAAATGAAGTGCATATTCATAATGGAACATGTATCTAACTATTTTACGTGTGTGAGGCTGTACTCATTAGTTGAAAATTAATCATGTATAAGGTGCAATGCAATTCAGTGCGTCAAGAGCATATTATACAGTTGAATACTATTGGGTGATGTAAAGAGGACCCAAAGTTGCAACTCAAACTGCCAGGGTGTTGACTGTAGTACCCGAGGAGGGTGTTTCTGTAGGTGTGGAAAAGAGAGTCCTATACAATTGTACATTCTAAACTTTGAAGGTAATATCAAGAAAGTCAACGGATGTGTCGGTATAGGACATTGTAAATTGAATTTCTACTGTTCCTGTTGCATTAGAAATTATTTTCAGGCTGTCCTGAGTACTAAATAGGGATCATATCGTCAATGTATCTGTATCAACATAGAATATGGGGATTGAAGTGGTTGCTTTCTAGGAAAATATACTGGTGACCAAGTTTGATCACCCATACATTGATTTGCCACGTTTGGGGCAAGACTGACACCCATAGCTATCCCCTTTATTTGGAAATAGTCACCTTGGCATTTGAAAAGGGCTTTTTTCCTAGATTTACTTGTACGAAATCAGTGAATTCAAAGAGCACCTGCATTGGACACAGTGTCCCATTTAGTATTATACTCACTACACATAGGTCCTCTTGCTGGGGATTGTTAATAAAAAGTGCTGGGTTGTCCAAGGTGACTATAAATTGTTGTGCAGGGTCAAAAGCTTTCGTGTTCAAGAACTTGTATGAAATGATTGAGGCCCACAATGTCACACATTTTCTCTAGTTCTTAATATCTTGGTCACCTTTACAGTTACCATCTGCTCTTACATCAGATTTTTTGGTGGACGCCATGCTTTCGGGCAGGGTAAAGGACTTTTTGGTCCTGTGTCATTTGTTTGTTTGGGATATGGATTAGATTAGAAAAATGCTTCAGCCTGAATTTTTGGAAGAACTGTTGAAGTTTCAATTTTAAGTTGGCATAATATGTTCTAGTGGTAAGGACAAATGATAGCCCTTTAGACCAGGCTATAGCTAGGCCTCTGTTGGCAAATATTTGAAGAGGTTAAAAGTACAAGCTAAGCCACTTTCGTTACCAGATATGTCTTCCAAAACTATTGGCATTGTCAAGCTTGTGTCCACCCATGATTGTCCTGTGGGTGTTGGCTTTTGCCACTCATCTCCCTACCTCTCCTTCTTCCCCTGCCTATCCCACATTATCTTAGCTACTCCTTCTGCCTCTCCCTAAAAGAGAGTAGTTAGTATGGTCTTAGCCGAGGCCTTGGTGGGCAGGTAAAAATACTTGTGTCTGGCTGTTGGTTGTTGTCAGAATCTGATCTACTAGATACCAAGGATCAGAAAATGGTACATACAGTGTTTTGGGAAATTGACCTCTATTTGTGAATCTCTGTTGATTATCAGGGTGCAGAAATAATCTGATCAATAGGGCTAAGTGCAGAAATTACTGTAGTTCTTAATGTCTGTCAAGAGTTTATCAAGTTTCTTTTGGTGCCTGAATGCTTTGAGGTTTTGGAGGATCTTTTCTAAGATACTAAAATCTTCGTTTGAATTAATTACATTTTTTCATTTAATTGTTTGCAATGAAGCCTTCTCTGAGCCCGGGATCATCTACACAAATTGCTAATTCAGTTTTGACCTGTAGAAAGAGAGGAATAGTTTCAAGGTTATTTATTTAAGTGTTCGATCTTTGAAAAAAACCATTACACTAAGCAACATATTTAGCAGCACTAAAAAAAGAAGTTAATAGAATTATAAAACAATTAGGGCCCGATGTAGGTAAATCTGATTTACCGACTCTAGAATACCGAATTTTACCGATTCGGTATTCTAGATTCGGTAAATCAGATGTAGGAAAAAATTCGGTAATTTTTACCGAGTCTGTATGATTCTGTAATTACCAAATCGGTATTTACCGATTCGGTAATTGCCATTGATTTCTATGGGCCTTGAGGCCCATAGGAATCAATGTCAATTACCGAATCGGTAAATACTGATTCAGTAAAATTACCGAATATGCAAGGGGGACAGGGTGTCACTTTGACACTCTGTTGCACCCCTGATTCTGGCTTGGGTGCCATGTGGCACACATACATGCCCTTAGGCATGTACAGATGTGCATGTAGACAGGAATTCGTTATTTACCATGACATAGTATGTCATGGTAAATAACGAATTCTTAAGGGCCGGTGGCACTGTTTTCAGTGCCACCTACATCACAAATTTGCGATTCGGTAGATTTACCGATTCGGTAATTTACAGAATCGGTATATTTACCGAATCTGTAAATATACCGAATCGGTAAATTTGAGGCCCCCTACATCTGAAACCCAAAATACCGGTCGGTAACGGCCAAAATCGGCCGTTACCGACCGGTATTTGGCCTCCTACATCTGGCCCTTAGTCTTTGTTCTACCTCTAAAATACAATGATAAAAATTCTTTTAAAATTATAGAAACAGTGTCATTGTAAAGAAACGTATATAAAACAGCTTATTTTCTTTACAAGTTATTTGTAGTATTCCAGTAATTCTAAGAATCTGTTTAGGTCTCCATAGGATTTTTACCAACTTCCTTTAAATACAGATTTAATGTTTTACCCCCCCTGCAGACTAAGGGGAATAAGGACCCACAAAGCCAAGTGATTACTGCTTCTCTACTCGTTTGAATATTCATGTTGTTAAATATTTCTTTTAATAAAATATTCCTTTCTTTTAGTAGCTTTGGGCATGCGCAGAAAATATGTTGAAGTGAATCATATTTATAGAGAGGAATAGTGTCAGATTGCAAATTCTGTCTTAATAAATGATCATGACCTTGTGTCCTTGTTAATTTCTTTTTAAGTTGCTTCAATTGATTGACACAATTTTGCAGTGTGTAATCAATCTATAGAACAGAGTAAACCACAAATGCAGATAAAAGTATTTTATAAAGCAGATTAGATGAAAGCATTTCTCCCTAGCATCTGCCAAATAAATTGTCCACTTGAGTGATACTTCTCTTTAGGGCTTAGCAAATATATACCTTCCTGGCTCTTGCAGTTTGTGACTCGACAGGCGACAAGTTAGAATTGAAGTCGGAAGAACTCTGACTTTGTTCCAGAATTATTTTAGTGTTGTTAGTGCTTAACTGGAACAATTGCTGATGTCCTGCTGCCCCAGAGAGCTGTTCTTTGCCACATTTTGATTTGTAGACATTTTCCACTGCCATAATTCCTTGCACATCATAATGTATCATTTACTATAGCCTCTATTCTCTTTGTTGATATTAAAAGGTGTTGGGACCACACAGGTGGTGGTGATAGTATAATTCCTAAATATTAAAATTGTTTAAGTTAGTCGGGTGAACACCTTCAGTGTAGATCTTTTTGCGTGCAGCTCATCTTGTTTGAGAAACCATGGTCTTGTTTTACACTTCTCTTTATTGATGATGATCCCGACATTCTTGCAGTATGTTTCCATTTATTAGAACATTTGAATATTGGTAGCTCCATTGAAAACAATGGAGTTCTCCGGGCTTAAAATGGCTGGTATATGCCGGAGCTCCAACATTCCAATGTTTCTTTGTTCACAACTCTGGCTGTGAACAAAGGCTTCAGGGAGTCTGAGGGGATTTAAATCCCCTCAAGCTCCCTGAAGGTTTTGTTTTATTTGTTAGAACATTCTGCCCTCTAGTAGCAGAATGTTCTAATAGCCTTATAGCCCCTCGTAACTGGGCTATACCAGCGATTAAAGTCCCTTTGCCTTGTTAAAGTCCCTCGCCTTTGGCTCGGGCCTTTAACGCTGCAGTGGGCCTTTAATAGCCAGTACAGCCCGCTACGGGGGGCTATAAGGCTATAGTGTTGCAGCAGCTGCAAGGGGATTCCACCTCTTGTTAGTAAAATTGAAGGGTTTGTGTAAAATACTAGTTCTATTTCAATTACTTTGATTTTGGGAATGCTCTGTGCTGTTTCTACGACTACATACAGGAGATCTGCGGTTCTAGTCACCAGAAATCATACAACTTCCAGAAAAGATCATTAAAAATAGCTGCCCTGTCATTACAGGACCATATCAATAGTTACATTTATAATTCCTTGTCCTTGGGCTGGTTGCAAAATGCACTGAATAGTAGGGAAGAGGAAATCTTTTAAATGCAAGGTGACATTAGAAAATACACAGGGCTGTACTGCGTGACTAAGTTTGATTAAAGATGTAAACTCAGTTTTCTTTAGCCATACATCTTTTAACATATGAATTATTAATATTTGAGAGGATGCTGATGTGAGATAAAAATGCTGGCCTGAAAAAAGAAATAAAACTGCGGAAAAATGACAGGAAGCTACTTTTGTATAAACCTGCAGATACTTCTCAAAATATGCTCTACAATACTATCAGATGTTTTTCTCAATGTGTGTATGTTTGTCTACCAATGACACTTACAGAATGTACATTATAGCAAACATCTAAAATTGCATGTTACAAGAGCTTCCGGACTAATGTAAATCATTTTTACTTGTACTAATTGTAATCATTTGATATTCTTAAGGCTCAGATTGGAGGGGTTTGAGATATTGCTTTTGGGAAAAAAGACTGCTGCATATGTAAATCAGATGAAAGGATTTATTTTCAAAGCTATGAATATGGATAATTGCAAATACCACTACTGGCTGTGATTGTAAGACAACTTCATGCCTGGGTGGTTTGCAAGCGTATAAAACAGAGACTATTTCTCTGTCATTTCAAAGTATCACAAACCCCAACCTTAGGTGGAATTGAAAGTTGTGTAGTATCAAATAATTCAGACCACATTCAGTGGCTCAATTTTCGATAAGGCCACCTAAGAAAGATGAACTGATTGAATCAGTGACATTGCCATCGGACTCTTTGTGAGCTCTGTGATGATGATTTGTAATGAGATGGTGTATTCTGATAAAAATCTTTTTGGTGGTTGTGTATCAAAATAAATCAAGGTTGACCTTTTCCTAAAAAGTTCAGTCATGACTGTCGGACATGTCAGCCTTGGGCGGTCTTCCACCAAACCTTTGTCTTCACTCCTATTTGTTTTCAGAATTCGTTTTTGTTGGCCTTGGGACTCTGTGCACTTTACCACTGCTAACCAGTGCTAAAGCGCCTGTGCTCACTTCCGAAAGCAAAATAAAATTGGGTTACACCAGATTAGCATATTTTATTTACTTACAAGTCCCTAGTAAAGTAATATACCATATTCCCAGGCCCTATAAATTAAATGCTACCGGTGGACCTGCACTACTTATTGTGGCACCCACTTAAGCAGCTGATTGAAATATGTAGCAGGCCTATCATTGCAGCATAATAGCATTTCTAAACTGCCATTTCAAAGTGACAAAAAAAACTCTTGCCAAGTCTTAAACTCCTTTTCTAACACATATGTCAACACTATGGTAGGCTTTAGCAGCCCCTGGGGCTGTGTGTATTGTGATTAAAAGTTTGAGCATGTATTTTTAACATTTCCTGGTAGGGAAAAACGAAATTAATTTTTCCCTACTGTGAGGCCAAGCTTTCCCATAGGATAACACTAAGTAACATATTACATTTAATAAGTGCTAACTTTTAATTGGGTCCAAAAGTCATGTTTGATGTCTGAGAAATTGTAATTTAAAATCTTTTTTAATGGTAAAGTCGGATTCTAAGGCATAATTTTAAAAATGCCACTTTAGAAAGCTGGTATTTGCCTGCTTGATACATGAAGCCTATTACTGGGTCAGAAGGCTAGATGTGAGAGGCATCTTGCTATTGTGTATTGCTCAGAGAGAGCCACACAACAGAGAGGTTAGGTGATTGGCATTCTGAGGCATGACGGGGGTGGGGATCTGCGAACAGTCCCACTTGCAATTCAATTGGCTGAGCTCTGCTCACATACAGAGGATTTCACAATATGCTATTGTGCCTGCAGCCAGGCTGAGCGAGGCTGGAGCCATGACAGGGAGGTAAAATACTCCAAGCACTGCTGAAAGGGGGAGTTCTAGAAACTTCTCCTACTTCAAAAATGGCAGCAGTCATTAGTAAGGGACCCTCCGATCCACTATTCAGATCATTTCTGCCCTTTGGAAGACTCAGAAGAAAGACTGATGTGCTGCTCTGCTGCAAGAAGTACTGTCCTGCTACTCTGTTGCACCGCTGCCTGAGTAAGAAGGACTGGACCCCCACCAGGGTGATTCCAAGAGCTAGCTCGCATGCCTACTGATCAGAGCCTCAGTGATAGAAAGGACTCCAGCCAACTTGAACCCTGGCCTGGACTCTGTCTACTGGGAGTCCTAGCCCCCGAGAGTGGTGCCACTTCAGTTCTGGACCCTTGGAAGTGGGGATAAATGTGCTCTGCCAACACAACGGTGGTACCCAACAGAACTGATGTAGCACCTCGCAGTTCTCCTCGGAACCAACGCAATATAAAGCATCACAGCCATCACAACCCATCGGAAACCCAGCAGCATGATGCATCCTTGATTCAAGACTACATCGCAGCCCTTAGACCCCATCTGAACCACTGCCGCGTGATGCATCCTCGAGGACCTTCCATTGTTCCTCGGAACTGAGGCTGTGGTGTGCAACACTCCGCATCGAGGACTTAAGGTTCATTTCTCAGCAGGCCTAACTTTGTTCTCATACCCTGCTTCCGCTCCATTGCAGTCGGCCTGAACTTGCGACTTTGCCCCGGTCTGGCACAACAAGATAACCACAGTATGTGCTATGTGCTTTTCAGCACTATTTTTATCTGCATATTTAAAATTGTATATCTCCTGTTGTACTAATTGGATTTGTGTAAATTTGGTGTCAAAAATGTATTTAATATATTCTATATTTCTAAATTGGTGTGGGATTTTTCTTGTGTTATGTTATCACTTCATTACTGTTTGTGTGCTGCATGACTCGAAGGAACCTAGTAGTAACTTGGACCCAAAGGAACCTAGTAGTGGCCGTCCAATATCAAGAATTTTATTTCCAGCCAAGGTTTTTGAGAAACTGCTTAACAAACAGCTGCCGGACTTTATTTCATCCAGAAACTTTTTGGACCAATCACAATATGGGTTCAGGGAGGGGCATTGAACAGAGACGGCACTGGTCAGGGCAGCAGAGGGACTCCGGAGAATACTAGATGCAGGATGGAAGGCCGTCCTGATTTTATTGGATTTATCGGTGACCTTCGATACCGTGAATTACTAAATACTTTACAACCATCTGGGGATCCAAGACTCTGCACTCACTTTAATGTCATCATACCTAGTGGACAGAACTTTTTCAGTCAAACTAGGATATTCTGCATCAAAATCATTTAAGTTGTCTTGTGGAGTACCTCAAGGCTCCTCCTTGAGCCCCACCCTTTTTAGTATCTATGTTGCTCCTTTGGCATCGTTCATTAGGCAGTGTGGGTTTTTGCCGGTTTCGTATGCCGACGACACCCAGGTAGTGGTGTCAGTTTCAAGTAATGTGGAGGAAGCAGCCGACCGCTTTAATTATTGTATGATGCAGGTTAATCAATGGATGCAGCTTAATTGCCTGAAACTGAACGGTGGCAAAACCAAAGTCATGCTATTAGGATCAGATGCAGCCTTCTGGTCGCCTATATGGTGGCTTGCCAGTCTGGGTAATTGCCCAAACCCAGTGTGCAAAGTTAAAAACCTGGGATTCATATTTGATGACAAACTGACATTTAACGCCCAGTTTAACAAGCTCTCTTCCACCATCTGGTACATTTTTAAAATGATCAATAGAATCCGCCCATGCAGTCCCCCTGACTCACGTAAAACACTAGTTACAGCCTTGGCCCTATTCAGATTGGTTAATGGTGATGCAGCTGCTCCATATGCGGGGATCCAAGCCCAGCACTTACAAAAACTCCAGCATTTGCAGAATGCATCAGCCAGGTTAGTGTTGGATATTCCGAGATCTGAGCCAATCTCTCACTGGTTGAGAGCCCTCCAGTGGTTACAAATGGAAAAATGGTTACAGATGGAAAAATGGTGACCCGACCTGACCTCGTCAGCGCCGGTTCGCTCCACCCGCCGCGTGGCCCACCCTGAGTGTGCCCGGTCTCCCCTGCCGCCGCCACTGCCAGTAATTGTATTTTGCTTCTTTGTTGTGCCAGTATCTCTTTTGCGCGTCCACTGTTGTGCCCCTGATTTGTTTTCATTGCTTCCACTGTTGTGCCCCTGATGTGTTTGTGTCGTTGCATCCACTGTTGTGCCCCTGATTTGTTTTCATTGCTTCCACTGTTGTGCCCCTGATTTGTTTGTCGTTGCTTCCACTGTTGTGCCCCTGATTCTATTTTTGTGCTTCTACCGCCGTTCTCTCCCGCTGTTCCACCCCGCTCCCTGCACCCTGCCGCTGCTACCCCGTGGCCCCTCCCCCGTTTCGTTCTGTTCACCGCACCGCTCCCCTCCCCAATTGCCACCCCGCTCTCACCTCCCAGCTGCTCCTCCCTCCCACTGGATACTTAAGGAGGTGTCCGTGAGGCGGGGACCTGTGACCCGACCTGACCTCGTCAGTGCCGGTTCGCTCCACCCGCCGCGTGGCCCACCCTGAGTGTGCCCGGTCTCCCCTGCCACTGCCAGTAATTGTATTTTGCTTCTTTGTTGTGCCAGTATCTCTTTTGCGCGTCCACTGTTGTGTCCCTGATTTGTTTTCATTGCTTCCACTGTTGTGCCCCTGATGTGTTTGTCGTTGCTTCCACTGTTGTGCCCCTGATTTGTTTTCATTGCTTCTACTGTTGTGCCCCTGATTTGTTTGTCGTTGCTTCCACTGTTGTGCCCCTGATTCTATTTTTGTGCTTCTACCGCCGTTCTCTCCCGCTGTTCCACCTCGCTCCCCACTCCCTGCCGCTGCTCCCCCACCCCCGTTTTGATCTGTTCACCGCACCGCTCCCCTCCCCACTCGCCACCCTGCTCCCGCCTCCCAGCTGCTCTTCCCTCCCATTGGATACTTAAGGAGGTGTCCGCGAGGCGGGGAGCTGTGACCCGACCTGACCTTGTCATCGCCGGTTCGCTCCACCCGCCGCGTGGCCCACCCTGAGTGTGCCCGCTCTCCCCTGCCGCCGCCACTGCCAGTAATTGTATTTTGCTTCTTTGTTGTGCCAGTATCTCTTTTGCGCGTCCACTGTTGTGCCCGATTTGTTTTCATTGCTTCCACTGTTGTGCCCCTGATGTGTCTGTCGTTGCTTCCACTGTTGTGCCCCTGATTTGTTTTCATTGCTTCCACTGTTGTGCCCCTGATTTGTTTGTCGTTGCTTCCACTGTTGTGCCCCTGATTCTATTTTTGTGCTTCTACTGCCGTTCATTCCCGCTGTTCCACCCCGCTCCCTGCCGCTGCTCCCCCGCGGCCCACCCCGTTTCGTTCTGTTCACCGCACCGCTCCCCTCCCCACTCGCCACCCCCCTCCCGCCTCCCAGCAGCTCCTTCCTCGCTCCGCCCCCCCACTCTCCATTTTATGGCAGAGTCCGCACGTACATGCAGCGTGCACGCGCAGCGTGCACGCGCAGCGGGCGCGCCGATTGTGCACCAAAGGCAAGCCCGTCTACGCCCTTCCGCGCCTGGACCGCGCCCAGCGCCAGACCCCCTGGCCTCCGCAGATGCCAGCCCACCCGCCAGACTTACGACGCCGCCACCCTCAACGCACTCAACACCTGGTGGATCCCCGGCTGCTACCGAGCCACCCCAAGACGCACCCACGGACCCTTCAACTGCCAATCGTGCAAGTTTTCCTGCATCCGGACCTGTACCTCACCCGCCAAGCCGAGCACCAGCAACAAACACCTGAACTGCATCCTGCTCAACACCCGCTCCGTCCACAGACACGCCGTAGAACTTTGGAACCTGCTCGACACCACATCTCCAGACATCGCCTTCCTCACGGAAACATGGATGAACACCTCCTCAGTGCCCGACATCGCCATCGCCGTCCCGGACGGATACAAGATCACCCGGAGGGACCGCGTCAACCAGACAGGAGGAGGCATTGCCATCGTCCACAAGAACACCATCCGCATCACGACCAACTCCGACGACACCCTCACAACCGCCGAACATCTTCACTTCCAGATACACACCGACCCCAAGACCACTCTCAGAGGCACCCTCATCTACAGACCCCCAGGACCCCGCACACAATACAGCAAAGACATCGCAGACTTAATCAGCCCGCACGCCCTCCCCTCCGCCGACTACATCCTCCTAGGAGACCTCAAATTCCACCTGGAGAACAACAACGACAACAACACCACCACCCTGCTGGACAACCTCGCCAATCTCGGACTCAAGCAACTGGTGAACACCCCCACCCACTACGCCAGACACACGCTTGACCCAGTCTTCTCCTCCAGCAAGTACATCTCCTTCAGCCACTCCACCGGACTCCACTGGACAGACCACAGCTGCGTCCACTTTAGCTTCAGAAAGACCACGACTCACCACCACCCGCAACAGGTTCCCCGCAGGAGCTGGAACAAGATCACCACCGACCAGCTCACCACATCACCGAGCCAGAACCCCCCGCCAGCTCAACGGACCCCAACCAAGCAGCCAACAACCTCACACAGTGGATCACCAACTGCGCTGACGACCTCGCACCTATGAAAAACCATCCCAGCAGGCCCGGCAGCAAGAAAGCCTCCTGGTTCAACGACAACCTCAAGAACTCCAAGAAGAACTGCCGCACCCTCGAGAAAGCCTGGCGAAAAAACCCGACTACAGACAACATGACCGCCTTCAAGCACGCCACCCGCAAACACCACCAGCTGATCCACACCACCAAGAAGACAGCATTCAAGGAACGTCTTGACAACAACGCACACAACAGCAAAGAACTCTTCACCATCGTCAAAGAGCTCTCCAACCCCAGCGCCGGAAACAACGACATCACTCTCTCACAAGACCTCTGCGACTCACTCGCCTCGTTCTTCCACAGCAAGATCGCCGACATACAGCTTCGGCGCACAGACTATGCACCCAACCACCGAACCGACGCCCTCCACCACCATCCTCCGCGCCTGGACCCCGGTCAGCACTGACAACACCATCCACACGATGAACACCATCCACTCCGGATCACCAACCGACCCATGCCCCCACCACATCTTCAACAAGGCCGACTCCGTCATCGCACCCCAACTCCGGGACATCATCAACCACTCCTTCAGCACCGCCACCTTCCCGGAGAGCTGGAAGCATGCCGAACTCAGCGCCCTCCTGAAAAAACCATCAGCAGACCCCACCGACCTCAAGAACTACCGCCCCATCTCGCTCCTCCCTTTTCCTGCCAAAGTCATCGAGAAGACCGTCAACAGACAGCTCGCTGCCTTCCTCGAGACGAACGGATCCCTCGACCACTCGCAGTCTGGCTTCTGAGCCAACCACAGCACCGAGACCGCCCTCATCGCAGCCACTGACGACATCCGAGCCCTGCTCGACAATGGGGAAACAGCGGCCCTCATCCTCCTGGACCTCTCCTTAGCATTCAATACTGTCTGCTAGTGCGTGTTTGATTGGTTCAGATGCTCCGTCCATCACCACCCCCTTTTGTACCACCGCACCCTAGTACAGCGCCTCAGCAACATCGGAATCCAAGAGAAGGCACTAGAGTGGATCATCTCGTACCTCACCGGAAGAACTCAGAGAGTCCGCCTCCCCCCGTTCAGATTCAAGGCCACCAAAGTCATCTGCGGCATACCACAAGGATCATCACTCAGCCCCACCCTCTTCAACATCTACATGAGCCCCCTCGCAGCCATCGCACGCCAACACAACCTCAACATCATCTCCTACGCCGACGACACCCAGCTCATCCTCTCCCTCACCAACGACCCAGCCACCGCAAGAACCAACCTACACGAAGGGATGAAAGACGTAGCCGAGTGGATGATGAACAGCCGCCTGAAACTGAACTCAGACAAGACGGAAGTCCTCATCCTGGGATCATCACCCTCGGCCTGGGACGACTCCTGGTGGCCCCCTGCCCTGGGCAGCGCACCCAAACCAACGGACCACACACGCAACCTCGGCTTCATCCTGGACACCTCCCTCTCGATGACCAGACAAGTCAACGCTGTCTCATCATCATGTTTCAACATCCTATGCATGCTCCGAAAGATCTTCCGAAGGATCCCCACCGAAACCAAAAAGACGGTCACACAGGCACTCGTCACTCGTCACTAGCCGACTGGACTACACCGGAACCACAGCCAAACTTCAAAAGAGACTCCAACGCATCCAGAACACCTCCGCACGACTCATCCTAGACATCCCCGACACAGCCACATCTCCGGACACCTGAGAGACCTGCACTGGCTCCCCGTCAACAGGACAATCACGTTCTGACCCCTCACCCACGCACACAAGGCCATCCACAACCTGGGCCCCAGGTACCTCAACAACCGCCTGACCTTCTACACTCCCACCCGACAGCTGGGATCGACCAGCCACTCCCTCGCCGCCGTCCCACGCATTCGAAGAGCCACAATGGGAGGAAGATCCTTCTCCTACCTGGCAGCCAAGACTTGGAACTCCCTCCCAATCCACCTCCGTCTGACCCAAGACCACCTCTCCTTCAGGAAGCAACTCAAGACCTGGCTGTTCGAGCAGTAGCGGACCCCCCTCCCCCTAGCGCCTTGAGACCCTCCGGGTGAGTAGCGCGCTATACAAATTTCTTGATCCTCCTCCTATCTCGCCTTGGAGGGATTGGGGTCACGGGCAAGGCCCTTATGTAGCTCGAGTCTTTTCTTAGTGATAGATTTTTTAAGGTCTTTTCGGAGAACAGCTGTTCCCTTCCAGTACCATTACAGTGTGGGGTGCCACAGGGCTCCTCCCTTAGCCCCACACTGTTTAATGTGTACATGGCCCCTCTGGCAGAAGTAGTGACTCCCTTTGGAATCCAATTAGTAAGCTACGCTGATGACACCCAGCTAGTTGTCTCCTTAAATCAGGTAGAGCCCCTTCATACCAATCTTTGCAACTGCCTGGAGGCAGTTGCAAAATGGATGGACTCATCCCACCTGAAGTTGAATGGGGGGAAAACTGAGCTGATGCTATTGGGGAAAAGAGCCACATTTAATAACTCGACACTTTGGCCTTCCTGCATGGGGCCCGGGCCCACTCCAAAGACCGAGATTAAGAGCCTTGGATTTTGGCTGGATGTGGAGCTGTCATTCAAAACCCATGATATAGCCAAAGTGGTCCCAGATACTAGAACAAATGAACTGAAATAAAGCAATATCTTCACTGGATTAAAGAAGAATATCACAGCATGTTTTTAATCACAGCGTGTACAAAATATTCAATTAAACACAGTTCATAAAATACAACACTTATAAATAAGTAGAGCCCCTAAATGAGGAGGAGGGAGGGGAGGGTGGGTAAGTGAGTGACCTGGAAAGTGAGGGAACTGTAGAAGTGTCAAAGCAGTGGTCGGTTTGACCTCAATAGAGTTTCATTAATAATTAATTAACAAAGGCTAGTAATCACAGTTCATAAATTAATATAACAAACACATGCCTAACAAAACAAAACCACAAATGATAAATGGGAAAAATAGGCTGAGAATAGAGAAAAGTGTCGACGTTTCGACCCAGGGTATTGCAGGCATCTGATTGGGCCTTGCTAGAGGGTCTTCATCAGGACAGGGAGACAGGGAGGGGGCAACATATCTGCATACAAAATCAATAATTTCATATTAGTTATGGTCATAAAGATCCATATCATTCATAGAAAATACATTGTTGCTGGTCGAGAAAGAGAGCCTACCCAGGGGACATGTTGGTTAAGACCCAGGAAATGTGAGGAATATTTAAATGGTGACAGTGACCAAATTCTTGAAAAACTGCAGGATAGAGCACAGATGTAGTATTCGGGCAGTGTCATCTACATCCAGGAGAGGGTACATGACAGAAATACTACAATGATAAGTCACATCACTGAATATGGTATAGGCCAGTGATCTCAAAGCATTGTAAACCTTTTATAAATCCATAGAATAAACAACTAGGTCGTTTATCCAGAATTATAATGTCGGGTTGTAAGCATTAGTGGCAAAAAAGCACATCAAGGAAATTACCTCTGTAGAGGGGCGTGAGTATGAGGTAGACACAGAATCCGCCACACGGGTTAGGATCCTATAAAAAATGAGTTGTCCATAATTACCCAGCAATCGAAAAAAACCTGACTCAAAACAATGATTTTGAAGTGGGGGCCTACCTTGAATGGAAAATCCCAAAGAGTATGATGTTACGATCTGTGGTCACAAAGGATTCTTCAGTTCAGGTTCTGAGAGTGTTAAAAGATGACAGACCAGTAAATAATCACCTCGGTAGGATCAGTGATAATACTTTCATAAAACCATAGTATGCATACCTGAACACGAGAAGTTCCCGGACTGTCAGGAGAAATCAGTACGAATACGTGAAGGAAGTGATGGTGGGTAATTATCTGCGGTTGCGAGTCGGCCGCGTTTATTGCTGCAGTTGATTTCTAGAATTGTTAAAGTAACAGGTTTGTAAATAATTGCATCGATTTAGCCCGATAGCAAGGGGTAATGCAACAAAAGTAAATCACGCATACCTGAAGCAAGGATTACTGGACTTTCACGGAAATTTAATGTCCGAAGTAATGACCATATCGGCAGTCACCGGAGGGCCGTATCACTTGCTTACAATTCAAGTTCTGAAAGTTTAAAAGTGACAAACTGGTGAGTCGTCACATAAATATAACTCGGTACCGATTTAGGTAATTCGACAAAGTTATACTGCACATACCTGATAAAATGGAGTACAAAGACTTCAAAGGGGAGTCTGGTGTGAAGGTCCGGGTTCTAAGGAACCATGTTATGAATGAAGCCGTATTTGTGAACTCACTCGTCTGAGTTCCGATCACGTGACCCCACGTATCTCAGACGATAGTGAGAAAAGACTTCCGGTGGCTCATATCATGGACAGCACCAAAAAAGATACTGAAGTAGTGCAGGGCACCGTTTTAGGACCACACTGAAGAGCGATTGCATTGGCCCCAACGAGCCCAGAGGTCCTACAAACTATTTGACTTAACAACACCCGCGGTGGCAAACAGATAATACCAATAGTGACCAATTCGGTATTGTCAACCTGCAAAAGGTGATTATATCAGTATAAGGATCAAGTAGTTAATGTGTTGTGACTATTGAAGGTATTATAGCCCTCCGAGTTTGGTTAACGTGATATCTAACATTTATTACAATCAGACAAAAAAAGGGGGGAGGAGATGCAAATCGAAAATATATATTATAATGCATGGGGAAGGGGGGGATACACATCAACAAAATACATTATAATAAATGGGGAAGGAGGGAAGGGAGGGGAAAGTGCCTCTTAGTAATCAACAATCGGCGTACCTATTCAAAACCCAGGCAAGGAAGACAGTAGCTGCTTGCTTTTGACTGTTGAAGACAACCCGCAAAATCCTTCCTCAGCTACCCGAAACAGCCAAGGTCCAGTCCCTATTCTATCCAGGCTGGACTATGGAAATGTGCTTTATTTAGGAGCCCCTGTTTCGGTTATTCGGCAACTCCAGGTCGCCCAGAACTCTGCAGCGAGGCTTATTATGGGTACTAGCTACCGCACATCAGCTAGACCCGCGTTGAGCACTTTGCATTGGCTTCCGATAAGGGAGCGGGTCCACTTCAAAACCCTTTGTACGGTCCACAAAACACTCTATGGGAGAGGCCCCCCCCTTCCTGGATGACATGATTAGGCCATATAAACCATCTAGGAATCTTCGCTCCAATCAGCAAAACCTTTTAGCAATTCCCAGGATTAATAGGGCCCGCACAGGGGGCCGTCTTTTCTCGTATAATGCGGCTAAGTTATGGAATGCTCTTCCTCCATCCCTCCGACAAGAGCCTAACTTACTTGCATTTCGAAAGAACCTAAAAACTGTCCTGTTTCCCAGGATCTAGACGAGTCTAGGCCTCCGCATCTTCTGCAATCCATTTCCCTTTGGTCAGTCCTAAGCGCTGGGATGCTTCCGAGTAGCCATCGCTATAGAAGAGCCTTTACAATTACAATTACAATTACAATTACAATTGATTGATTATTTAAATCATCATGTCTAGCCTTTAAGGCTAGAATTTTTATTATTAACTCCATTAAGACCTGCTAAAAATGCTTCTCTTCCCCCTACTTGGCGACGACAATGGCATAAAGTCACTGCCGACAAAATTCAGGAATTCTGGACAAGTCCGGAAATTCTAGCAACAGACACAGCTGATACGCCCTTAGCTAAACTCAATGTCTCTATTAAGCAAGCTATTGACATTGTAGCTCCTTTAAAAAAGCATAAGCAGTATCCTGCGTCTAAACAGGAAAGCTGGTATACTTATGAATTGAGAGCAGAAAAACTAAATTGCAGACGAGCTGAGAAGGCTTGGAGAAAAAGGAAAACCGAGAATAGCAGAGCAGTTTTCTAGATGCTCAATCAAAGTATTATAAAAATATAAAGCTAGCCAGGAAACAACACCTAACGCAACAGATAGCACAAGCAGGCAACTGCTCTAAGGAGCTTTTTAATATTTTGCAGAATTTTATTAAACCGACTGCATGTGAGAGCTCAGAGGACTTCTCACAAGACCTATGTGATGAAGTTTCGATATTTTTTGAGGATAAAATAAACAATATCTACGAAAAAATAGTAGCAGCTAACAACAATATTATAAATAAAACCAACAATTGCCCTCCTCAGACCCCGGCAATAAATAATAAACCCCCTCTAACATCTTTCCCTCCGATTACCAACACAGAGCTCCTTTCCCTCTGCAGCCATATTAAATCAGGGTCTCCAAGTGACCTTATTCCTGCCAAAATGGTTGGCCCCATGATTTCCCTCCTGGGACCTCCCATATTGGATGTGATTAACATCTCCCTAACAAAAGGCCAGGTCCCAGCAGACTGGAAACGGGCGGTGGTGAACCCGATTAGAAAAAAAGCATCATCCCCATGGACAGACCTCTCCAATTTACGACCTATCTCTCTCCTACCCTACCTGGGCAAGGTTACGGAGAGGCACGTGAACACCTATCTTTCTCAACATCTTGAAGCGACGGATGGCCTGGACTATTCACAATCTGGGTTCAGGCCAAATCACAGCACAGAGTCAGCCCTTCAGACAGTGACCAACAACATCAAAATGGCACTGGATGATGGCAGCTCAATGATTCTGGTGCTGTTGGATCTCTCCGCCGCTTTTGATACGGTGTCTCACACGGTGCTTCTCAACCGCCTAGGTGAGGTGGGTGTGGAGGGAGGGGCTCTGGCATGGATGAAGAGCTTTTTGACTGGTCGTTTCCAAGAAGTTAGGCTGGGCTCCCACAAATCCACTCACAGGGAGCTCAATAAGGGAGTGCCACAAGGCTCATGTTTAAGCCCTACACTCTTCAACGTGTATGTGGCCCCCTTAGCCAACTTAGCAAGATCCTTCGGGTTCACCCCGGTGTCGTATGCCGACGACACCCAACTCCTTTTTCCCTTTAAAAACCTTACACCTGCAATAAAAAGATCTTTTGCAGATGGCATGAGAGCCATTGCAGAATGGATGTCATCACACTGTCTGCAGTGTAATGTGGGGAAAACGGAGGTTATGTTGTTCGGGCAAGCGGCAAGACACTGGGCATCTGACTGGTGGCCTTTAGAGCTAGGCCCTGTCCCCATTCCCAAGAGTACAGTTAGGAATCTGGGAGTGCTTTTTGATCAGCAACTTACTTTCAAAGGCCATGTAAATCAAGTTGCTGGTACCTGCTTTCGGGCTATTGGGATGTTAAGACGAGTCTTCCCCTACATACCGGACCATCACAGAAAAACGCTTGTACAGGCTCTCGTCATCAGCAGGGTGGATTACTGCAACGGTTTGCTCCTCGGAGCTAACGAGGAGCAACTTAGTAAACTACAGGTAATCCAAAATACAGCAGCAAGGATTGTCCTGAATGCTCCATCAAGGACTCCCTCCTGTCCCCTGCTGATGAGACTCCACTGGCTTCCAGTGAGGAAACGAGTCCAGTTCAAAACTTTATGTACAATTCACAAGAGTATGATAGGGGAGGGCCCAAAATATATGACTGAAATTTTCCAGCCTTACATCCCCGGGCGCTCTTTGCGCTCCAGTCACCAGCAGCTATTGCAGGTACCCAGAGTAAAAAAGACCAGACAAGGCGGCCGCGCGTTAGCATATGCTGGACCAGTACTTTGGAATTCTCTGCCCCCAGAACTAAGATCTCTCACCAGTCACTTGACTTTCCGGAAAATTTTAAAAACATATCTGTATCCCGGTAAATAATGCCTCTCTAGTCTACATTTCCTCTTCTGGACACACAATCAGAATCAGAACACCCTCTTGTTGCAGCAATAGCGCGGAGATACCCCTTCGGGGGTCTAGTCTGGCGCTCTATAAGAATATAAAATAAATAAATAAATAAATAAATAAAATAAGGCTCTTCATGGCACAGGACCTCAGTTTCTGAGAACACACCTGAAATGGTATGTGCTGGCAAGAATCTTGAGATCGGCTCACACAAAACTTTTACAAGTACCTAAGTTCAAGCAGTTTCGATTGGAAGGAAGAAGCTTTCTGTTTCGGACATCTAACACCTGGAACCTTCTCTCGATCATGATAAAAAGCAGCACTTAGCTACTGTCTTTTAGAAAAGCCTTAAAAACTTGGCTTTTGCTTGTTAAATCAGCGTACTCACTATGTAAGCAATCTTTTGCACTTCTGACTCTAGCACCAAGAATCCCTGGGGCATTTGCGCACTTTATAAATATACCAATCAAATCAAATCAAATGAATACAGTACACATTGCCTTCAAGTAAAGCCTAACAGCTTTTGCGCCAAGCTAGCAGAGGGTTGAGCACAGGTTAATTTACTGACACTAGTACTTCACCTTGACGGAGATTGTGGCAGTTGCAGTTGCACCCGGCATAATTCGCGGTTGAGTGGTGGAGGGGCCGGGGGTCGCGAGGGGAGGGTTACGAGCGGGGAGTACATTTGATAATAATGAAAAAGACGTACCTGTCTGCTGGCTGGGTCCTGCGTTTTCTAGGCTCCTGCTCTCCTTCCTCCGGCAGGAACAGGAAGCAGGCAGCCTCTCTAATGTATCCCTGTCAACTTCTCTACTGTTTAGGATGCCCCAAGTCTTTGTTTTGGGACCCTCCTATTGACTGTCTACATCACTTTGTTCAGTGATATTATCTTCTCTTTTCATTCCTCATGCTATCTCTATACCAACAACTCCTCTCCTACATTGCAGTGCACACAATTTACCCACCTATCTTGATGTCATTCCAACTCAATGCATACCATCAATATACCTTAGAACTGCCAGCCTAAACCTTCTGGGTACATCTAAAACTCCCTGTGCTTTTCCCAGATTCTGACCTCTTCACCTGCTTGACCTCCTCCATTGGAACTCAAAATTGCAATGTATGTGGCCAAAAATTCTAAATGGGTACATTTACATTTCTTTGCATTTTTGCCAGAGCACCTTGGATTTCTCAAAACAAAAAACATTGCCATCACGGTGAATATTTCGCATTCAGACACATTTCTGTGTGGGTCCTGTTTAGAAAACCGATGCAATAGAATGGTTGTGCATGTGTAATACTAATAGAGATAGTTTTCACATTACCCAATAACAACACAGCATTCATCAGTGAGCTTCTATTCACTATAGTAAACATTAATCGTGGCTCTGGCATACAGGAATAAGAAATAGACACAAGAGAAGAAGCAGATGCTCTGGTGCTTTGCATGAAGGACCCCTTAAAGGTCCCTTTGAGTGCCAGAGACAGGCAGTACAAGATGACACCGAGCACAGAGCCCTCTGCCGGGAATAGTTCATTATTGCTGTAACTGCTGATTGTCATTCCAGTTCTACTTACCTGAACATTTCTTTATTCCCCCGCCCCCTGGTTTGGTTTCTTCCCCAGATTTGCTCCTAATATGCTTTTTTGTGCTTTTCTTCAGTTTTTGTGCAGGCCTCTTGCTAGCTGACTTTGGACTTCCTGTTCAATGGGGGCAGAAGGGATTGTTCCTGGTGGGCTCTGGTATTCTTCATAGCTCCATTTGGAGTGAAGCCATAAGGTGTGTTTATGTTACATGCATCTGTTGCACTCATGTGATCCTCAGGGTTGTAGTATGTGACTCTACCCTGCAGGGCTTAGTTTATGTGTCGATAGCATGAGACGTCCAGCCAGCTCTGATGCACTCCCCCCGTCTGGTGCTTGCTTCTCTCCCCTTCTCTCTTCTCCTGGGGCATCTGTCATCACTCTTGAGCCCATATCCTAGAGCAGTGAAGAGTGAAAGAAAAAACTGACCCTGACAGGTCCACGGGTAAAAGTTGGTAAACACCCGCAGGTGGGAGAGTATCTTAAAAAATTGCGGGTAGTTAAACATTAGATTTACTCCTTACAATGTCAGAAGTAAAGGGGTCTCTTGTGTCTGTGCACAGTAAGAAATCTCCTGCATCATGGTTTGGAGTTTTTTTGTTTTTTTTAATTTTTAAATAAGTTTAGGAGGTTTGCCTCTAAAAAAGAAAAGTGCACGTAAAGCAGATAAATAAAAAAAGACACACCAGCCAGCTCAGTATTCATCTTTGAAAAAAGTGAAAACGCTAGCAGGTGCACTTTGGATATAGTCCTTGCCAGCAGGGTAAGCTCCTCTGGTGGAGTGAGGATGGGAGGACCTCTGCTGACATGGCACGCGTGTCTTATCAGGGCTGTTAAGGTGATAGGGCCCATCCAAAAATGATCGGGGCATAGACAAAGGGTTTTTTTCATAGGAGGAAATAGAGACAAAAAAACTAAAATGTTAAGTGCACCAATGCGCGTTCCAATCTAAAGCAAGCATGCAGGACTCCAACTGCACACATACTTTGCATCTCCGGATTCGAGGAAATCTATGAATATCTTATTTTGTTAACTAGCAAAACTACAATTCTCATACAAGTCACTAAAATGTGTCCATTTCTTCTGAATGTAGGAGAAACACAACCGGCGCAAACTTCTAATCCATCTAAACCTTTGCGAATCAAACCTTGAATGAGTTAAGAGGCTTTGCTCACACTTTAAGGGCTGAGCTCACCCAAAGCAAACCAAGCAAGCAGCAGAGGAACCAGGCACGGCTCATACAATGCTGGACACAGCAGCCCCTCTGCACGCTTGTAGATCAACCACGAGCACTTAGCTCAAAAACACAAAAAGGCACTGTGAAGTAAAGTGTGAGGATCTCTGGCTGCTCAGAGGGGGGGCAGTTGTGTTTCAATATGTTCCTCCATATGCTTTCACAATGCAGCGTTTGCTCCATCTGCTGCAGGGATGTGTGCAGGGATTTAATGATCTTTTATATGGTTATTAAAGCAACAGCTGTTTAATTAATGGAGGGCATTCTTTACTGCAGAGAACAAACTCCGGCAATAAATCCAGCCTTGATCTGCCATATTTCCTTTTAATGCCGATAGCCATTGAACCGTCCCTATTGGGCACCAGGGTGAGAGCTGCCCGGGCATCTTTCACAGCAGAGAGCTCTGCCCATAATTTGCTGCTGGATCTTGACTAAGCTAGTCCTGCCAGACCCTACCAATGCCTGATCAGAGCAAGCAAGGCATGCCTACGGAGCATCGGGTGTTTGATTTTTGTTTCAAACATTTTATTAGCCATGTAGCAAAAAACCAGAAATGAATAAACAGTTTCCATTGAGTTAATTTACACCAGTTATAAACCACTAAATATGCCCACAAGCACAAATCCATAAGCATATGCAATAGAAAGATTACTAATAAATTGCAAATATTAATATGCAACGCGTGGACATACACTACTTTAGCTAATAAGAATACAGCCTGCATGGGTTGGTCTGAAATTGTGAAGTCTTAAAAGTAAACATATAACATATATGACCGTAACTGGGTAGTTTCAATGGTTATCGACACTGTAACAAGAACCAAAATTCAAATTTTAACTCTGATTTTTAGGGTTTAACCTCATCCCCGCTGGAGGTTGGCTGTGTAGTAAATGATCACACATCCATAGTGTATAACTATCTTTTATTCTCAACTCTGCAATAAAGGTAGGACAGCATAGGAACATCACCTTCCTTGTCCAAGCCTCCCCTCCAACTTCCGCCCTCCAGAACCCTCAACCCCCCCGTTCTAACACACATCATAGTGATGCCCTGAACATTCTAATGCTGGAGCGCAGCTACACCACAGGCTACAGAGACTACCTGCAGCGCGTTGTAACCACTGCTGTGAACGGCATTAGGCTATACACAGTGGGGCTTTTTTTGTCCACACACTTTTATTTAATGAGAAAACTTATTTTGGTTGTAGTTAGTACTGCTTCTCTTGTGATAAAGGTGCTGTGATGTTATTTTACCAGAATCTATTGAGCGCACATACACCAAGCGGATTCATGGCACTGCTGCTCAGAGGCACTAATCATACATCTTATCGGAATAACCAAGTTTTAAGAGATTGTCTAAATTTGATGTAACTTGAGGCTGTTCGAATTTAAAGGGGAAAGAAGTTCCAGGTATGGGGGTGAGGGGGGGGGGGAGGCAATGACTGAGAATCTGGGTCGTTCATTCGCTTTTGTTTTTAATTCAGGTGCCGACAAGAAATGTTGACACGATTCTCTTGGAGCTCTCTATCATAGGAATATCAGGGCCATGGAGAAGGTTTATGTCATTATAGCAATAGGGCTGTTAATCCCTCTGCGTGCATTATGAAAATAATGCTTACTTACTATTTTGATTATGCCAGTAGGGTTCAAGATGTGTAATATTTTCTGGTATAAGGTGACCGGCACTGATATTTGGGTCCTTCTTTTTACAAGACGGCACTCAATGACATATAATGATAATGACATGTATGTGGTAAATTTCTGAGGGAAATAATGGCTATTGTTTGGCATATATTGGCTACCCTGTCCAGTGATAGGCACCTCTGGCAATGGTAGGCATCCCTGGAATGAGATATCTCTGGTATTGGGTGGTCACAACTGACATATTTCTGGCATACCTGGAAGAACGGTGGTATTAGCCATCATATGTAGACTGTTCCTAGTGATTCGTAGCGCCACCTGAATGATGTGGCCATAAGTGCCAAAATGCGTCCATAAATGGAATTTAGTAAGTTCTCTGGAGACATTCCTGGCGTAAAGTACCTATCTCTGGTATGTGACTGCCTCCATTAAATGTATGCGCATATATCACAGGTGAGGATCATCTCTACAAGCATGAGGGTGAATCTGAGCACGCCTTTCTGGAACAGCAGTAAGTGAATAGTTAAGGAAAATATCAAGCTGATATTTGTGAACTATGTAAATGGATTCCGCCTATATAAGATGCCTAGATTTGTTTGCTTTTTGATCACTAGTTTTCGGAGTTTTTACTGTGGGTGAGTCTCACTATTTTTGTCTCACGACTCTAACCACATGGCAAGTGGACAGCACATGTTTACCACCAGTGCCTGCCTTTTAAGATAAGGCAGCTGCAAAGTAGCTAGTGTAAGAGGCACTTGGCTGGTAACACGTGAACAGGTGTGCACACATATGAGGCTACATATGTGAGACTATCATTGTGCGCACAGGTAGACTTGTGCTAGAGTGGACTCTGCAAGGTTAGATGTTGACCTGGGCTAGACCTTATAACATTGTATGGTATTTAGGTATGATTAGTAGGGTTGACAGGTTTATCGTTTAGTGGATGAAAATCTGCCCTAAAGTGCAGTGTTGTTTCTCGTGTGGTTATAAAGTTCAGTAAGGTATCACACTGGTGTGAAACATATGCACCAAGTTTGAAATAGTAGGTTCAAAGAACCAACATGTACATCTTATTGGTTGTCCAGAATGATCATATTTCTCTTGCTCAGATCAGGGTTAGATTCCAGGCTTATTGTCACTGTGCCGGACAAAGTTAATTACTCTGCTGTCCAGCAGAGGGAACAAAGGCCTCGCCAAATAAAAGAAATAATTAACAGTAATTATGCATCTCCTGAGGATGAAGAGGTGGGGAAGAAAATCTGCATCTGTTAGTCAGCTGTGACAATGTACCAGGGATGGGCCAGTCCAAGCCCACTGAACACAGGAGGGTGCCTAGACATCTGGAGGCAACACAGACAATTATGTCCCTTTCACGTTTGGTGGGACAGACAATGACAGTGCTGTCAGAAACCTATTGCCCATTTTGGATTGTCCTAGCACGATGTGCAGGAGAGTTGGGAAAGGGGTGGAGGGGTGATGTCATATCCCAGGACTGGCCAGGAGTACTTGGCATCTAGAAAGTTCCAACCCCCCTTTAAAAACTCTTGCACAGGGAGGAGAGAAAGAGATTTCAACACTGGAATTGGAGAGCAGCAGTCCATGGATAGCTGGAATGACAAGCCCACTGATGCCTAATGGACTGAAGACTAAGTACTCTGCTCACTGGCGACCCCTGGACCAGTGGGGTCCTCCAAGGGCCAGTACTGCTGGCCCCCGTAACACCACCGTTAGGACCAGTTGAGAAAGTCTTGGACTCTACTGTGCCCCCAGAAGCCCTACAAGATAGCCAGGAGGCCATGGGATCTATGGAGGGCACAGCAGAGGAGAAGGCTGATGCAGGGCACCACTGAAACCAGCTTCCCGCAGAGTGTGTCCCTTTAGAGCCAGGAGGTCTTGTCTGTTTAAAAAAAAGTTTGTATTAGGCTTTGACCACAAAAATCACATTTTCCATGTTGTTTTATATTCTTAAATTTTTTTTCACAGTGGCAGAGTTTGCAGAGTTAATGTCACACCCCAGTTGAGGGAAGGGGTGGAGAGGTGTGGCGTAGCAGCCAGAGTGGCTGACTCCAGAGCACAGTCTCACTTTTCAAGCCCCAGCACCAGCAACAGCTCAGCTCAGCTCAGCATCATATGACTATAGGCAACAGCTCACTTAAGCAGCGGATTCAGCTATTCCGCTATTCAGCTAATCCACATAAGTCTCCAAAACACCTTTAAATCGTTCATCCAAATAGAAGGGAGCCGCATCACCAGAGATACATCTTGTGCCCTCACCACGCATTGCTAATTACCTCACATATTACATCATTCAAGACTTCTTTCATCACACCATTGATAATATCACTGCAACATTTGCAGTGAAATTATTGTTTAGAAAACTGTGCATAGTGGGGTTGTGAGTTTAGTTACTTTGGGGCACGAGTCCACGCTATTAGCCATGCAGCATAGCCTGACCTCCGTTGATGGCAAGATAGACAGCTTAAATCTTAGCATGGATTACTTGATGACTAAATTGGAGAAACATAAAACTCACTTAAATGAGGCTGTACACCACATCTCCACCACAGAAGACGAGGTGCGCCCAATCGCCACTAGATGTCTCCAATGGAAAACTTGCTTGCTGTCATTCAAGCAAAGAACAAGGACCTGGAAGCATGCTCAGGGAGGAATAATATGTGCATTGTGGGGGTCCCTGAACCAACAAATAGAGGTAATATGGAATTGTATGTAGAGAAAATGATAAAAGAAATATTTGGAGTGGACACTGTTTTGTCTCTACTAGTGGTTGAATGGGCATACAGGGTACTAATGGCAAGGCCCCTCAGCCTTGACCATTTATTGTAAAGCTGCTCAATTACCATGATCGGGATGTGGTACTGCAAATGGCAAGGTACCATAGAGCATTAGCTATGAAGAAAATGCAATAGCTTTTCACCCGGAATTCACATGACGGCGCAAGCAACTCACAGGTAGTTCTTTTCAGCAAAGAAACAGCTTCAGCAGGCAGAGATTCCATATTCAATGCTCTACCCTGCCAGCCTCTGGATAAAACACAGTCGTGCGGCTAAGATCTTCACGAACCCCAAGGAGGTTAGGAACCATATTGAAAGACTCACACCTCGTAAGAGACTGCATGAGGGAGAAGAAGACACCGCCAGCAGCAATTAACCTTCGGAGATAATCAGCACCCCTTGGCAAGCTGTAAAAGACTGTTATGGCCACTCCATAACTTCTTGATAATCAGCCTGCAAGATGATGTGCTGAAGTAATGTGATGTGCTGGGAAACGCCGCAGACAGCTGTCTCCCTCCATCTCGGACAAAAAGGAACACCCACTGTCCCCCAGCCCCCTGGTTTAACGAGCTCCTAAAAGCCGAAAAATCAAAGTGCAAAGCCCTCGAAAAGACAGTGGCGGAAAGACTATGCACACGAATTTTTTTTTACATATCATAAAGCCAGAAATGAATACCACTCTGCATGCATTAAAGCTCGAGCCCTTTATGTAGCGAATACCATCAATACAGCACCTAATAGGGCAAGAACACTCTTTAACACGGTAAAAGAACTTGCAGGTGCGCAAACGACCTCAACTGCCTGCCCACTAAACAAAAAACAATGCCAAGATCTCGCCTCTTTCTTCACTGGAAAAACTGACAAAATCATCCACGATATTAATTCAAACACCACTGCAAACGGCCCACAAGAGGTTACGCCCCCCTGGTCAGCCGAAATAAACACCTTAGAACAATGGCCTCCTATAACCTTGGAAACACTTAGGTCCACCCTCAAGACCATCAAATCAGGCTCCCCCCGTGATCCATTACCCATTAGTGTCTTGAAACAAATTGACGCCCCATCCCTGACCATTATCGCCGATACTCTAAACTCTTCCCTTCGGCTCTCCACAGTCCCTACACTCTGGAAACACGCTATGGTCAGTCCACTTCAGAAAAAACCCATAGCCAACCCAGAAATACTAGCCAACTACCGACCCATATCTCTTCTCCAAGCCTTTTCAAAACTTCTGGAAAGACACCTTCACTCCGCCCTCACACTTTTCACTGAAGAAAATTCCCTCCTTCACCCGTCACAGTCCGGTTTTAGAGCTGGCTTCTCCACCGAAACCGCTCTACTGGGAGTAACCGAAACCATCAGGAAACTCCAAGATGAGGGTCAAACAGTCGCACTCATTCTGTTAGACCTGAGTGCGGCTTTTGACACCATCTCACACAACAAACTCCTGGCTACACTTGGTAGAAATGGTATCCGGGGTGCCGCACTACAATAGATCAAGTCTTTTCTGACACACAGGACGTTTCAGATCACATCCTCCATCCCCTGTTCTGATACGTTCAGTGCCCCACATGGAGTACCACAGGGTCCATCCTGAGCCCACTGTTCTTTAACCTCTACCTCAGACCCCTGGCTGATTTAGTAGACAGGTCAGGACTCACCCTCATGACCTATGCAGATGACTCTCAGATCATCTTCTCACTGTCAGAGTCCAACCCCTCAGCTCCATCCCTTCTCAGACAGGGGCTCCAAAATATCTTCAGCTGGATGTCCACCAACCAGCTGAAGTTAAATGGGACCAAAACTGAGATCCTTCTTCTGGGGAAAAATAAAGACCTGTGGAACTCCTCCCACCGGCCCTCCGAGTTAGGTAACCTCCCTACACCTGCCACCCATGTAAGAAACCTAGGGGTTACCATCGACAACGCCCTATCCATGAAACAACAGGCCAACAAAGTGGTAGGCCTCTGTTTCACCATTATGAAGTGGCTAATAAAAATCCTATGGATGCTGCCCCCTGCAACCCAAAATACCGTAGTCAATGCACTCATAACATCTTGTCTTGACTACGGCAACATTCTTTACCTGGGCTCAAATCAGGCTGTCATTAAACGGCTGCAACTTGTCCAAAATTCAGCTGCAAGACTCTTATGCAAAATCACGAAAACTGCCAGTGTGTCGAAGCACTTGAAGGACCTGCATTGGCTCAGGGTGGAAAACCGTATTAGGTTCAAAGCCCTGAGCTATATGTTCAGGATAAAAACCGGTATAGCACCGAAGTACCTGCAAGCACTAGCTACTCCCTACATCCCGGGAAGGAAGCTGTGCTCCCAAACCGCAGCAAACTTTGTGGCTCCCAGGTTCAGACTGGCGAGAATGGGAGGGAGATCCTTCTCTGTCCTAGGGCCCACTCTCTGGAATACACTCCCCCCTCACATTCGTAAAGAAGAAAACTATGCCAGGTTTAGGAAGAACATAAAGACCTGGCTTTTCCAGAAATAACCCTACTGACCAAGCTCATCCCATACCCCTGTTCAATGACATGTCGTCGGCGCCGGGAAACCCTTTTTGTGTAGCTGCGTGCCATATAAGTGTAAAAATAAATAAATAAAATAAGTGAAAGGCATGCATCTTTGTCATTACCAATTACCGTTCTAGAGACATCTGTGATGTCTCATTGAAATAGGAGCCCCATGATATGAACAGGGACTGTAAACTCCTGCAGGTAATATGTACTGTTCCTGGTGCTCTTTGCATATAGGGTATTTCACTGCCCAATTCGATGTGGACTAGTATGGCAGCAATTGCCTGATTTATCATATGATTCTTCTTTTAGGCAGAGGACAAACAATACTAGCCACCTCTGTTCTTTTGGAGGTTCACTGGGACTCTAGGCACCCCACTATGGGGAGTACCCCAATAGGTTCTTTAAATGTTATCTCACATTGAAATGTGCCTTGTTTTGTTGTTTACTTTGTGGATTTATGCAAGAATGGGATATCCTCAGCATGACTAGTATGTTGAAGTTGGCGGGGGTATAATTTTGAGGGTCATTTTAACTAATGTTATAGCAAAAGTCAACACTGCAGTCCTCTTGATGCACATTGTTCTGTATTTTATGGAACATTAATTTTGGCAGGACATGACACAGACGCATAGACATTTGTCCCTCATCACATGGAATGTCAGGAGCCTTAACAATCCCCGGAAAATTCATCAGGTCATAGCCTATCTGGACATAATAACAAGGTAGATCTGTTGCTGGAGACACATTACATTCAGCACACGGAACACAGTATTAGAAAACAGGTGGGAATCCTACGAGATAATCAGCAAGAATTACTGAAGCTAGAGCTGGAAATAAGGGAACTAAAACGGGATCACGAGCAGACCCTAGATCCAGTGCTTCTTGCGTCTATCTGGGGGAAAGTGACAGAGCGCAAGGTTAAATATCTCTTGCGCCTCTATGTGGTGCGAAGGCAAGGTGAAGGTGGCTAGCCTGGCCATGTACTTTCCAATAAGTTGAAAACACCATGGGAGCTCACTCAAGTTGTGACGATCATGGACGCCCATGGAAGGGAATTTTATGACACACCAGCTATATTACACACATTTGCTGAATATTATTCAGAACTCTATTCCATGTGAGCGACAGTCTCCAATAGCGAGATAGAGGAATACTTAAGGGACGCAGCTGTTAACGCGGGATTTCTGGTCTATAGTTATAGATCTAGATCCCAACTCAGGTCGACTGAACCGTTGGTACCTGTCATTGAGTAAAAGGCAATCTACCACTAGGTTAATCAGTTAACGACTTACTCCACTCTAAAGAACCACTGAAGCTTAAAAGTTTTAAAAGTTTATTACAAAGCCAAACTTAACTGGAGATACAAACATCTCAAAATAAGATTCAAAAGATATACGGGCATCACTACAAACATGAATTTTCTAAATGCTCTTAGTCGGCAGAAGAATATCACCAAAAGAAATTCTAGAATTATCAAAGTTACGAGGATAAACACAAGCTGTAGCTTATGAGTCATTTACAGAAAGGAAAGAAATCAGATTAGACTGTCCCTACACTAGACTAAGTGACATCCCTACTTAGCAAGATCTTAACCTAAAAAGGTGTCAGCAGTGGTGACTTCCAAAGAAGATCACACACTTCCCTTAGTCTTTGTTTCAAAGTCGATGTCTCGCAGTTCCCTATCTGCCTACCCATCCGCTCTCTTAGGTTCCTCAGATCATCTGCCTTGCCTCCACCCAGGGGTGCTGTCCCTAATACAAAATCACATTTACATTAGAAACGCCCCCAGAGACGCCCCTCACGTGGTGTTGGTTCTGGCGGCAACTTCCATGCTGGTACTCCTTCTAGGCCCATCGTTAGCGTTGACCTTGCATCCCAGGCTCCTCTCCGGCAAGACGGTACCCCCAGGAAATTCCTGAAGACTCCTCCAGGCCTGTGCCAGGCTCTCTTGAACAAAAGTCTATTCATCACTTTCCTGATTAAACCCCCTCGCACCTGCAAAAGACACTTTTTCTGTGGGCCCCAAATTCCGGCCTCCACCATATCTTTAAGTCGTAAACCATGTAACAGGCTCTGCGTCCTGCGCCTAACACGACCTTTCTCTAACGAGCACATGCAGATCAAAAGAAATGACTTTATCTATTCAGGCCTGTTAGGATTCCATGAAACGGGCCTATGCACTTCTGCAAAACATGTAACTTCTTTAGTTTAAACGATATTCTAACTTATTACACACAATGATTATATAAACGTCTAAAACATATATATCAGTCTTAGGTTCAGTAATACGTGAATCATAATAACATTAAAATCCAGATTATGTGGAAATACATCAGCTTCTTGTACTCTTTGTGAACTGCCATGTGGCCTACACATTTCTTCGTTTAGCAGAATTACATTTTCCCTTACAACAGCCACATAACATGAGATTTCAACATCATTCTAACATCTCTAAAAACATCTACATTTAGCATTTCACACTCTATATAAGTATTCTATTCTAATTGAACACTAATATGTACTTTCACTCGATAATTTTGACACTCTTATATAATGTTTACTAAACTAATACAACGTGCTTGTAAATATGGTGCACTTCTACAGTTTTTCTTAACTTGCGCTCTCTCAATCCCCCCTTTGATGACTTTCAGTAGTCATCACCCTCAAAACACCATCCCTGAGGTATGGACTGAGTCAAACTGAAGTCGTTTCAGTTCCCCCTTGTTTCATCGTCTCTAGAGCCTTTAGACTCCGGTACTGATTATCCTGCATTGCAGTCAATCTCCTCTCTTGCCTTCTCATGGTTCGTTGCAACTTGTTTGATCTATACCATTGATACAGCCGCACCAATCGCCACAAAGTGATTATACAAATCACTATTATGATAATAGGTTTCAGTATGTACCAAATGATATTCTTTCCTAGGTTGGCAAACCAACCTCCAATTTTACCCATTCCTTGACCTACTTTTTCCCACACTGTTACCTTCGTCAAATCCTCTATTTCATGGTGTATTTCAGTAATGTTTCGAATGTACTTCTCTAACGGTTTTGAATTGTCTGGAATGTAAGTGCAACATTCCTGGACCTTCAAAGCCTTACAGACTCCTCCCTCTTTAGCTAACAGAACATCTAGAGCAAGTCGGTTCTGAAGAACCATTGCCCTTATCGATTGCATTTCTCCTTCCACCAGCATTAATGATCTAGCAGTACTGGCGGACAACCTATCTACAACTGTTGCCAGCCTTCTTATCTTAACATCATTTAGTGCTATCCCTAAAATAGGAAACATAGCACCAAATACGTCTCCAACTACCTCCTCAGTGCTTACATCCCTTCTTCCTCTAGCTGGTGTTTCTCCCTCTATAATTTTCAAATCCTCAGCATGGTATATTTTGGGAAAGACAATTGCCAAATAGCATGATCCATACCAATTATCTGGTAGTTTCACGTATGCATTTCTCCCACAGACAAAATACACATTTGGGATCACCTGCATTTCCTTCAAGAAATCTTTAGAATAGTACTCTAATTGGAAAGCATGTTCACAACTTACTTTTCCCACAAACACATTCTCGTAATAAGTTTCACTTCTGTGTATGCACAGTTTCCCCCTTTTCTCTCTATCTAGAGCTATTGGACCATTGCTACCCTTTCTTTGATGTGCCCTTTCTTCCTCGGTCCAATCTGTTTTCCATTGACCTGAAGATTTTAAAATCTTTTGTCTCCTGTATCGATCATCCACCTGCCCTACAAACTTTTTCTCAATTTCTGACACTTTACAAGTCAAATTATTTCTTCGGGCATGTGAAGTATCTAATGTTTTCCAGGGAAGGAAACATTTCTGTAATCTGTCTTCACTCTTATAATAATCCCATTTATTTAAATGTTTGTAGTTTGGCACTTCTGGTAACACTGAATCAAAGTTCGAAAAATAGTATTCGAACCCATCCCGTTCATAAAATATGCTCAGCAACAAACTACATGTGATTCCATAAGTCAATGGAAGATGATGGTATCTGATACCTTCGTCTACAGAGGCTAGCAGTTTCATGCAGACATAACAATTTTTAGCCTCCATAACATCAACATATTCGTATAGCAATTTAGCATATGCATTCGATTTAAAGTTCCCCTGTGATTCATCTACATGTAACCTACGAGTCTCAGCTGCTAGTAAAGCTTTGTCTTTCTCTGTATTGTCCCCCTTTTTACCAGCAATTATAGGTTTCTGTGTCGATGTAATCTTTCCTTTTGTTGTTGCTTTCTCTTCGTTTTCATGTCCCACTACATATGATATTGTAACCACTAAAGCTATAAGAAAAATCACTCCCACTAAAAGTGTGCCTATTATACATTTGGCCCTGCGGTTCGGGTTGCCAACCTCCATGACCTCAAACAGTGTAGTTCCAAGTTTCTTTCACAGCACAATGTCTTTTGTCGAACCACACCTGGAAGCTGACAATCTTCTCCGCAAGATCAGTCTTTGTGTTCTATAGCAACAGACAACCCTAGCCCTTCTCCCTCCACTAATTGGAAGTCCCTAGTTTCTTCTTCCACTCGGCGCTAGGTTATCTCTTCATTAATTTATTTACAAAAGTCTTTAGCAATCTGGAATTATGCGTGTTCCCACGACTCTCATCACACCTTCTAATATTTCTAAACGAAGAAGGAGCTCCTCGAGTATTGGACTCCTTGAACAACAAACCGGAAATTCTACTGTATTTAAGACCAAGTCTCTTATTCCACTCAGGAGAGGAGGATAGACAATATTGAGAGTAAGCAATCCTTCGACCTCCAATCCTGGTATCAGCAACTCTATTTCCACTGTTATGATGGGGTCAACTCTGGTCAGGGTCACTTGCCTCACCCTCCCAGTTCTGCGTGCTTCTGACATCTGCAGCGAGGTAGGTCCACTCAGGAGTAGAGTATCTTCTGCAAGGCACTCGCACCCTCCTTGATCTCCTTGGACCCTCCTGTTCCTGCTCTTGTACACCTTCGTCCAGATCCGAGTCTTCGGATATAGGAGCAAGAGTTTCCTCTCGAGCTGGCTTCTAGCTTGACCTCTTTTTTCTTTCAGGCCAAGTAGCTGCTCCACGCCTTGTCCTCCTATTTCTTGTCCTTTCACTCTGTTCTGGATCACTCTGGACTTGATCTGTGTCTGAGTTGTTTTCACAGCAGCTTTCTCCTTCAGTGGCAACTTCAGTTTCACTGCCGTTCTGTCTTTCTTCTTCTGGATCTGTAGCACTCCCAACTTCTTCAGACACCCCCACAGCTTGACTAATCCCCTCTAGTGGCTCACCGTCCACAACTGAATCTTCATCCGCGAGAGGAGCTGTTTCTTCTAGGGGTGCTGGAACTCTTCGAGTATGGGAAGCATGGATCCAATTTGGCAACCCTCCACACTTCACAGCGGTATTCGTGGTAAGAATAACCTGGTAGGGCCCCTTCCAGCGCACGTCTAGGCAGTTCTTCCGGACATGTTTTTTCAGTAAAACCCAATCCCCTGGGCACAGATCATGACACAAGTCTCTGGAAGATGGAACCTCAGCAGCCTGCACCTGGAAGGACACAGAATGAATGGCGTCAGACAGTCCCTTGCAGTAATCCAGGATTAGGTCATATGTAATGTTCAACAAAGCAGTGGTTGGGACAGTTGGAAGTCTCATTGCCCTCCCCATTAGGATCTCATGCGGAGAGAGACCTGTCCTCCTGTCTGGTGTGCTACGCATACTCATGAGTACCAAAGGCAGAGCATCAGGACAACTCAAGGAAGTCGATGAACATACTTTGGCTATTCGGGACTTCAGCGTGCCGTTGATCTGCTCCACGATACCTGAAGCCTCTGGTCGATAGCTACAGTGCAACTTCTGATCAATGTTCAATGCAGAGCAAAGCATTTTCACAACTTCACTGTTAAAATGAGTTCCTCGATCTGATTCCAGGGAGTTTGGCACCCCGTAGCGCGGGATCAACTCTCTAAGCAACAACTTTGCTACTGTGAGTGTATCGCACCTGCGTGTAGGGTATGCTTCGACCCATCTGGAAAATATGCACACAACCACCAGAACATACCTGAGGTGGTTGCTTTTTGGCATCTCAATGAAATCTAATTGCATTCTGTTGAAAGGCCCCCCAGACCTCCCAAAGTGGCTCATGGTAACTGGTGTTCTTTTCCCTACGTTCAGTTGCTGACATGTGACACATCTCCTACACACTGCTTCTGCTGCAATCCTAAACTTAGGGCAATACCAAGTCTGCCTGAATACCCTCAGCATGGCATCCCGTCCTAAGTGTAGTGGACCATGTATCTGTCGTGCCATTGGACTCACTAATTCCTCAGGTAACACTGCTCTTCCATCTGCTGAAACCCAGAAATCCATTTCACTTCTCACACAACCTGCTGTTTCCCATGCCTTTTTCTCAGAATCAGGTGCATTTTCTTGCATGTTTTTCAAGTCCTCCCAAGTATCTACTGTTTCTAACATCATGTTTAATTCGGTCTTTTCCTGAACCCCACCTACTTCCACCTCCGTGAAAGAATATCCTTGTTCCGCACAATAGCGGGCAACTTCATCTGCATATCTATTACCTTGTGACACAAAATCGGTATTCTTGGTGTGGGCTACACATTTGACTATTGCGATTTCAGCTGGACCTTGTAATGCTTCTAACAGTAATCGCACAAATTCTCCATTTCGAATAGGCGAACCAGAGGAGGTCATGTAACCTCTCTGAGACCACAACTGCCCAAAATCATGAACTACACCGAAACCATATTGGCTATCGGTATAAATGGTGACTCTAATTTTGTTTCCTGCTATACAGGCACGTGTCAATGCAATGATTTCTGCTACCTGAGCGGAGTGTACTCCTTCCAGGCAAGCGGCTTCCACAACTCTTGTAATGGTGCAAACAGCAAAAGCTGCTCTCAACCGACCAGTATCGTCTCTTAAACATGAGCCATCAACAAAGAAAATCTCATCGGGGTCGATCAATGGCTCATCCACGATATCTGGTCTTGGTTTCGTGCATAGTTCAGTCACATCAAGGCAATCGTGATCTTCACATTCTTCGCCTTCTATATCATTAGGAAGTGGCATCAGAGTAGCAGGATTCAAAACAGAGCACCTCTTAAGGGTCACGTTCTCTGCAGCAAGAATAATTTGCTCGTAGCGCGTGAGCCTACTGTTGGTCATGTGCTGTGTCTTGGTCCTGGTCATCAACAATTCTACAGAATGCGGTACATACACCACTAACTGGTGTCCCATGACAATATTTTCACACTGTTCAATGCTGACACCCATTGCAGCAACGGATTTGAGACATCCGGGCAACGCTGCGGCTACTGAATCTAAGGTAGCCGAAAAGTAAGCAACTGGTCTACGGGCATTTCCATGAATTTGCACTAAAACTGACAAAGCACAACCCTCCCTCTCACAGCAGAAAAGTGCAAATGGTTTCTCATAATCTGGCAATCCCAAAGCCGGAGCACGACACAAGTCTTCTCTCAGCTGGAGGAACGCCATCAAACAATCATTGTCCCATGGTACCGGATCACTCACCTCCTTGTGCGTCAGTTTTTGTAAGGGTTTTGCTTTCAGTGAAAAGTTAGCTATCCACTGTCGGCAATAACCAACCATTCCTAGGAACATCCTGACTTCTCTCTGTGTCGTAGGCGCATTCATTTTCATTATCGCCTCTATCCTATCTGGTGACACCTTGCGCTTTCCTTTTTCTATCCGATGACCTAAGTACTGTACTTCTGTCAGACAGTACTGCAATTTGCTCGGAGATATCTTGTGTCCATTTTCAGCTAAATGGTTCAGCAAGGCAATGGTATCTGTCTTACAGGCCTCTTCTGTTTCTGACGCAACAAGTAGGTCGTCTATGTACTGGACCAGAACCGAGTTCTGGGGCAGTACCAGACTTTCAAGATTTTTCTTCAACAGCTGATTGAATATTGATGGGCTATCTGTAAACCCTTGGGGGATTCGACACCATGTTAAAACGCAATTTTCCATTTTAAATGCGAAAAGGTACTGGCTCTCTTCATCCAATGGGATTGAAAAGAAAGCCTGACAAAGATCTATCACTGTGAACCGCTCAGCTTGGAATGGTATCTGAAACAATATCACTGATGGATTCGGTACCACTGGACAACATGAAACAACTATGTTGTTAATTTTTCGAAGATCTTGCACTATTCTAAATTTCCCACTAGGTTTCTGCAAACCCATAATCGGGGAGTTGCATGGACTTCCCACGATTTCCTTCAGTATTCCCTGTTGAATCATAGAGTCGATTACGGGTTTTATTCCTGCAATCGTCTCTGGGGTCAGTTTGTATTGGGGCGTTCTTGGATATTCAGCATTTGGTTTAACCATAATCTTCACAGGTTCTACTCCTTTGATCAGTCCTATCTCTTCCCCAGTAAAATCCCATACCTCGGATGACACTGCACTTCGTAAATCCCATGGGAGCTCCTCCACTGTCAGTGTAGGATACAGCTCTATGCATGTTCTCGAATTTACAACTTTGAAGGTAGCGTCATCGTCTGTAGTCTGTACCTCTACTCCCTGAGGTGTACAGTACATCGTGCAGTTCAGTTTGCACAATAAGTCCCTTCCTAACAGACACACAGGACTAGAATCACATACCACAAACTGATGTTCATCCGAGTAGTTTCCTATTTTCACTGACACTGGTTCCGTCAAAGGGCTATTCATTCTCTTATTTGCAACTCCTACCACCTGAATCGTTTCCCCCGACATTGGTAGATCTGGAACCACTGCCGATCTCAGAGTTGATCGAGTAGCTCCAGTATCCACCAAGAATGTTGTAGGACACCCTGCCACTTCTGCCTCAACGAACGGTCCTCTTTGATCTACTTCTAGAACTGCCCCGAGGGTGCAGTCCTCCTCTCTACTTACACGTCGTCCCGTCAATGGATCAACGTAGTAACACTCTTCTTTACCTGTGAACAAAGGGATTTGTCTATAGACCTTTCCTCCTGTCGTAATCTTTGGTGGCTGAGGGAACTGAGCTCGTGGAGCCGAAGTCCCCCCTTTGGCCACATTACTTCTTGACACCGTCATCCTTTGAACTGGAACCTCCTGAATTTCCTCCTCTACTTCTATTTCTCCATTTTCAGGGTTATAGGGACACTCGCCTCTCCAATGTTCCACCTGGTGACACTGGTGGCACTTTGTCGTTTTTTTCAATGTAGCAAGATCTATCCTAGGTCTAGGGTTTTCCTCGTTGTCCCTATTCTGACTGTTTGATTTCCGTCCCATAGTCCCTGTTCCCTGTTGCTGCTGTCCTCCCTTTGCAGCTGACTGCATCTGCACCACCATCAATTTTTCCTTTAATTTCTTTGCTTTGGACTCTATCTCATCACTACAGTATCTTGCGTATCGCAAAATCTCCTCCAATGGTTTGTTTTGCCAACAAATTAAATGCTGCTGAATCATCAGACAAATATCAGGTCTCAACCCCAAAACAAACTTTGATACAAACTGTCCTATATCCTTGGGGTCCATTACATCTAGTCCACTGTATTGTTTGAATGCTTTCAGCAATCGCTCATAATACTCATGGACTGTCTCCTTTGGTTCCTGTCTTGTTCGGTCTATTTTTACCCAATCTATGTCTTGTGGTGGCACCTTTTCCTTCAGCCATGCCATTACCCTATCGTATTTTAACATTACTGTTTCTGACGGTCCATTAGTACGAGGATTCCTTTCTGGTTCTGCATTTGGCCACTCGACACTAACCTTGCATGTCATCCACAAGTCTCCTGAGACCACAATGTCAAACAAGGTGTTCAAATCAATCCACAATACTTTCGAGATCTTCACAAACCTCTCTCCCTGCTTGTACCACTCGACCGGGTTCTCCCTTAATTTCGGAAATGAGTTGGTAAATGCAGCCAAATCTCCCCTACTCCAGGGCACATGTACATAATTCCCATTTGATATTTCCCGCAAAGGGAATGCCTCCATCTGCATTAGCCTTCCCTCTGGAGACATCACATTCGCACTCCGCCTAACAGTTCCCTTCTTGGACCACCTCTCCTCCCATTTGTCCAGATCTCTACATGCTCTTATTCCTGTGATCAGTTCCCTTATGTGTGTCTTTAATCCAGTTGTCTTCCTCTCATCTAAGTCCTGATCTGAATACTGCAACCTGTGGTTACCCTGTAATGCCTTGGTTCTGGACAAATCTACCATATACTTGTCTGCCAATTCAGACAGTTTCTCATGAGTTGCTCTGGCCTTTCGTGTGATGTCCTTTGCTATAAACAGTAGCTCATCTTGTTCGTACATGTCAATCCTTTCTATCGGCACTGTACCATCTATGATCACGTCCAGATCAGATTTTAAGCTGGTCACATCGAGTCTTTTGGCTTTTATCACAGCTTTCAATATGCCATCTCTAGAGAATCCATTCACATCTCTCCCATCACAGCTCTGAGTCCTACGTCTGGGCTCAGGCGAATTATGGGGAGTCCTCCCATGCTCCCATCTCTCCAGGTCCCATGCAGTTCCATCTTCTCTAGGTGGGTAGTGAAACACCTTCCCATTTCTCATAGTCCCACAATTCCCATCCTGCATGGTTTCCCTAGATGCATTGTAAGACATTCCGTTATTCCCCATTTCTTCAGCATTCGCCGGTGGTCTCGGATCTCTCGACCCATGGCAAGATCCTTCACTGTTCCCTATGCTCCCACGACTCCAGTGCTGTACATTATCCCTGGGTGCATGGTGAGTGCACCTAAACCTATCTCTGTACTCTTGGGTCCTTTGGTCTCCCTCATTTTGAATGAAATGAGATGTTTCCCCACACTCCGTACTTCTGCCTCTTTGCTCCTGCTCATTTCCTCTATTCGTATGACGTATAACTCCTCTACTCTCCTGACTTTTTCCATCCCACTCCTGACTGCTTGCGCTAGCCCCGCAGTGAGACAAAGTTCCCTTGCCTCGACTTCCCCATTCTGCTTCTACTCTTGGCCTGTTGCTCTGTGCTTCTGTCGACGCATCCCATTCTCTCAGGTCAGCCCTCAGCTCTTTGTAAGATTTCGGCCGTGGTCCCCTCAGATCCATCGGTCCTCTCTGACCCCCCTGTTCTACTACGGGGCCCACTGCTGAATCCAATGGGGTGCTCCACGTTATTGGTCCTGGCAATTGCCTCCAGGCATTGGTCGTGTTATTCCTTCCTTCCATCTCAACTCTTTCTCTGTCTAGCTGTACCTGTTTTTCCTCTGTCATTTTCTCTGGGTTATAAATCGACCGTATAGGACCTATGGTAACAGGTACTTGAAGAGCCTCTGGCAATCCATGAGACTCAGCCCTCTCTGTTGCTGGCGTCTTCTGCACCACAAACCTTCCGACTACTCTCTGTACAGGACTATGTTGAAGTGTCCCTTCATCTTTGGTAGGTACCCAATCCGCTATAGGGAGTGGCCTATACCCTTCTATGCCAACCCTGTCTTCCTTTGGGAGCCCCGTACCTTCTGTCTCCCTATTGTCCGGAGGTGGTCTATCTATCAACAACCTATTTATGAGGCCGTCCTCCGACTCGCTCTCATCATCCTCTTCCATGGGTTTCTTTCCACCTGTGACCTCTCTCAAGGGGTACAACTTGTCTACTTCAATCGTCCGTACCCTCCATTTCTTGGCTTCCTCATCCCATTTAGCATCTTGCACTGCCCTTACTGATCGCCTTACCCTTTCTTGGTGTCTGTTCTGATTCCTGTCGTGCGCCGCCCTAATCCACGCATTAAGGGCCTCAAACTGTGTTGGTCTAGGCAAAGGTCTCAGTGAGGACATGACGGCTTTCAGCTGATGTAACACTTCTAGTCTAAAAGTTCCGTATTTCGGAAAGGTCAATTCCTCATTCCCTTCTGTAATCTTACTCCAAGTATCGAGCCACAGTATAGTATGCAACCCAACATTTGCTGCCATATAGTAAGCTGGTGTACCCTCTGGCGGTGCCTCTTCCCCGGAATAAGATTCCCTTCTTTTTCTCTTAAAAATCCCTCTCAAACATTTAAAACACTTCATGTTCAAAATCTACGAAGTTCTATTTTCTCCGCGTTCGTTTACTTCCTGATGACAGTCCACCAATCTCAGCGCGGTTCTCGCTAACTGGCCTATCACAGCGCGGCTCTTCGCTGACGTCACACCAACCGTCCTATCACAGCGCGGCTTTAGCCGACGTCACCCCAACCGCCCTATCACAGCGCGGCTCTCGCTGACGTCTCTTGTCCCAGCGCGGCTTCACACTGACCGACCTATCTCAGCGCGGCTCTCGCTGACGTCACTCCTCCCCCTTTTGCAGCAGTTCCCCTCCTTTCTCCGCTCGTCTCCCGGTCATGCATGCGTCCCATTGATACTCTGAAAAATGATTACTTCCGACCAAGCGATCACTTTTCTCTGACTGTACGTCCACAGTCTAACTGTAATTGTCACCTTAACTGACGAAATGTCTTTCCGTGTACGTCCAGACAATCGCCTTCTCTGATAGGTTACTTGCACATGGTAACTTTCGACCTGCGTCCGTTACCCACACACTCACTCTTGCATTCCCCCTATCTCGGTCCTGCGGCGGTCAATGGTACCTCATGACCTCCTTACTCTGGTCGACAACTACTCTGGATGTTCGATACACCCGAACCACTTAAGCTCTACCCCGAACTTAAGATTTTACCAGGTTGCGCGCGCTCACAACCTTCTCACAATCACACTACAGGCATTCAACTCCGCATGACATTACAATACAAATACAACACAAAACACCACAATCTATCCACGCATGACCCTTGTTATACTCACTCTCTTCCGATTCTGCTGCTTTTCTCTCGCGCCGTCAGCACCTTCTTCGGCAGGCCACCTCTCGATCTCTAGGGACCTTGGGGTAAACTTAACCTAGTCTAGATCACCTTCCTCAAGAAGGTAACCATCCTTACTCTGCTACCAACTGTTAACGCGGGATTTCTGGTCTATAGTTATAGATCTAGATCCCAACTCAGGTCGACTGAACCGTTGGTACCTGTCATTGAGTAAAAGGCAATCTACCACTGGGTTAATCAGTTAACGACTTACTCCACTCTAAAGAACCACTGAAGCTTAAAAGTTTTAAAAGTTTATTACAAAGCCAAACTTAACTGGAGATACAAACATCTCAAAATAAGATCAAAAGATATACGGGCATCAATACAAACATTAATTTTCTAAATGCTCTTAGTCGGCAGAAGAATATCACCAAAACAAATTCTAGAATTATCAAAGTTACGAGGATAAACACAAGCTGTAGCTTATGAGTCATTTACAGAAAGGAAAGAAATCAGATTAGACTGTCCCTACACTAGACTAAGTGACATCCCTACTTAGCAAGATCTTAACCTAAAAAGGTGTCAGCAGTGGTGACTTCCAAAGAAGATCACACACTTCCCTTAGTCTTTGTTTCAAAGTCGATGTCTAGCAGTTCCCTATCTGCCTACCCATCCGCTCTCTTAGGTTCCTCAGATCATCTGCCTTGCCTCCACCCAGGGGTGCTGTCCCTAATACAAAATCACATTTACATTAGAAACGCCCCCAGAGACGCCCCTCACGTGGTGTTGGTTCTGGCGGCAACTTCCATGCTGGTACTCCTTCTAGGCCCATCGTTAGCGTTGACCTTGCTTCCCAGGCTCCTCTCCGGCAAGACGGTACCCCCAGGAAATTCCTGAAGACTCCTCCAGGCCTGTGCCAGGCTCTCTTGAACAAAAGTCTATTCATCACTTTCCTGATTAAACCCCCTCGCACCTGCAAAAGACACTTTCTCTGTGGGTGTCAGGACTAGGGTGGCTTGCGGTCTAGGGCCCGCCCCACTCCACGAACCGTCCACCTTGTGTGTGTGGTAAATAAATAAATAATACCTCTATTTTTGACTGGATATATAATAACAGATAGCTCAATAAATAGGAGTCAAGATTCGAGGTAGCTAGAGTTTGCAGGTTTAATACAGCATAAAGGACAGCAACAGGACAACCTGCACGGGAATAGGATGGCAGGGCCTGGCAGAGGGGGCCCGACAGCTGCCGGGGAGGATCTGGGATGAGCGCGCTAGCTTTTAATAACAATGTACAACATATATATACTAAAACAATTGCATTGCAGTAAGTACAGTAGGCGTAGCAGTGGGAGGGGTTCGTAGCAGTCGCGAAAGATAAGGCTGAAAGTAGGTGTAACAAGAGGCGTGTACATAGACATGTGATGCAAACGTAACAGAATATGTCATAAATGGGGCGGAAACATGGAGGGGGCTACCTAAGGAGCCGGGACCTCTGACCTAGAGGTGCGCGCAAGCTGGCAGTGACGTGTTACTAGGAGAAGCTGGGGGCAATGACTTCTGCGCTAGAAGAGGAGACGAAAGTCTGGAGAGTCAGAGCGACATGTACCTAAACACTATCTAGTATCTGATGTTTAGAGAACATGTTGATAGAATCCAAAAGTTATCAGGGCAAAGGCTAACAGACACTAAGACTGGTGCATGCATTATTCTACATGTAGTGCGTGTTGAGGAATATTAAATGACCATTAATACAGTATTTCTCTTACATGGAGACGTAAAGGCTAGACGATGACTGAAACTATTGATGCGATTCAGTAGAGAGAGGAATGCAGAGAAGGAGAGCTGGACTGATAACTAGAATCATAACATACTCTTGGCAGACTGGCAGGCAGAGCCAGTCCGAGCCGGGCACTGTGAGGCAGGAAGTAAGTGAAGGGTCAGGGATACAGGTGGGGGCTGTATCGCTCCTCAGCGAGGGTTCAGGAGACAGGAGCTGAATCTGGTGTCCGGGCCCTTTTGAGGCCTAGAAACGGGGACTTTTACTGAATTAACGTGCACACTGTGAAACGTGGCAACATAGCTTTACATAGGCCTAATACTCGTAGCTTTCACGAGAACTGGAAACTGGCATACTAGAGTTGGACACAACTGTAATTGCGTCTTTAATCGATCATAAGGGAATACATATGCATATTAATCATGCACATATAACATAAGATGGGGAACACGTAGGGACACAGAACATGGTAAAATTTACTTTTCCACATTCCCTCCTTGTCACTACGTTTCCATCAGGAAACATCAATATTCATGATACCATCTATCATTTCATACAGTATCATTTGCTCGTCTCGAATTGTCTTGGAACGGGATCTAGAGCGGGGCTTAAAACTAGGACTTAGACTAGGAATACAGGATGTAGCACAAATGCCGCAAATCGCAGGGCCACATTGTAAACAGAGGCAGCAACTGAAAATGATCATTACTGCTATACCTAGGAATGACAATACTTTCCATCCCCAGGCAGAAATTATACTCCAGAGCCAACCGGACCATGTCCAGGTGCCTGGATTCTGGTGTAACTGATGGGCAATTTTATGAAGTCTGGTTATAGCTGAATAAACAGACGGCGCGTTATTAGGAATGAAAATGCAGCAACTAGATCCGATGACTCTACATGCCCCGCCCCTATCGGCCAGTATGACGTCAAGGACGAGACGATTTTGCAAAACTACAAATCTCATAGCAGATTGCTCTTCGGTTAAGTTACCTAGAGCAGAAGTAGTCTCATTCACTACTGCTTCAAGGGTTCTGGTTAACCTACGGATTAGCTTACTATTCTGGACAGGACCTAAAAAGAAGAAGAATCCTTTATTAAAATCTTGATACTGTTCTAGAGTAGTTTCAGTCTGGTCGACAATCGGGGACTCGATCTCCCTTCTATGTCTAATATGTACTAGATGTGTGTTTCTATGATAATCGGATGGGGCTAGGAAAACTGGTGGCAGTAGGAAGGCAATGTAACAGGTTCCATCCCAATCGAGGGGCAGACGAACATATGCGGTCTGACCACAAACAAAATATGAATGACGTGAGGCTTTGAAAATAGATTCCCTACTGTCACTATACTTGACAATAGTAGTACAATCACTATGTCCTACATGTGCGGAACCATTCTTTCTGACACATAATTCGCCTTTGACTGGTAGTACTGAAATTGCAGGTAAGTCTGGAGTGGTATCAGACTGAACATTCAGGACCATAAAATTCGAAGAATAATTACCTAAATTATAAACTTCATTCTCTAGATCTAACCCGGTTCTATGGGAAAGACCTTGCTTGTCTGGAAAACATGTACTGTTTAGAAGGGACATATCAGTTGAGGATGACGTTAACGTGGACCATGCTCCACACGAACCATTATGTGAAAATGGATAAGGAAAGAGTGGCAGAACTCCCTTCGGTGTCTGGAAAGGGGGGAGTCGACCACACACCCAACAATTAGTGGCATTGCTGGTCTGGTGTGAATAGTGCAACATTCTTATAAATGTATTGTTACGCATAGCAAGACGATAGGATAACTCGTGAGGAGGCAGATCACTAAATGTGTGCTCTACTGTAGCATTAGAAGACTTATTTACATGAGAAATTGGAAAACATAAATGCAATGCATAACTTATACAGGTAACCATCAAACTCAAAAATAAAAGAAAACATAAAATAATGATACATCTGATAGAGTTTTGACTAACTCTCTCACTATGGGGGTCTATCTTATACATGTCAGAAACCTGTCTAACCGTTTCACCTAGGGGAGGACTTAGACAATTAAACTGGCTGACTTATTTTACTAGACCGGAGCTTACGTTTATACTCCTGTTGCGGAGTTTCCTCTAACAGGGAGGGCTTGGTATCAATGTCTTTAGCGGGACAGTCCTTAAGAATAGTATTTTGGCAGTCTTTAGGTAAAATGCAGTCCTTGGCAAAAGTTTTAGGTTTGATTCCATGGAACTTCTTGACGTGAGACAGATGGACCCACCCCTTCCTGCCTTCCAACTTGACGGCAGTACGGGTGGTCAAGAGGACTTGCTTTGGTTCCTTCCAACGAGGTTCCAGCGGACTTGAACGATCGAAATTCCTCACGAGGACCAGACTTCCGGGAACGATTTCATGCGGTTTCACCTCGGTATTGTCTGGAAATGCGGCGGCAACCTGTGAACGACAAGAGTGTAGGGCAGACATCAAGGAAGCTAGGTAATCTGTCAGCATATTACTGGAAACATCTGTAATACTTCGGGGTCTAGGTGTACCCCACATATTAGGGGGGCGGCCGAATACGACCTCGTACGGGGACAGACCTGATCTGGAATGTGCGACCATGCGCATATAGAATAGGGCGACTGGCAGAGCTACTAGCCAGTCTACACCTTTCTCTTTACAGACTTTTGCAATGCGGATTTTCAGGGTCTGATTATGTCTCTCTACGAGACCTGCTGCTTCAGGATGGCGTACACAATGAAACTTCCACTGGTATCCTAGCAGAAGGGAAACGTGCTTCATGAGTTCAGATGAGAATGGCTGGCCGTTGTCTGAATACACGACCCTAGGGAGTCCATAGCGGGGGAAGAATTCACGAACCAGCTGCTTGGCAGTGGTCGCGGCTGTGTAATCTGGAACTGGATATGCCTCTGTCCACCTGGACAAAGCGCATACAACTACAAGGACATACTTGAAACCTCGACATCGCTCCATCTGAATGTAATCCATTTGGAGGACTTCAAAAGGGTGGTCAGGAGGCTGGAATCCCCCTTGTTCCACCGGAACACTTTTACCTGGATTGAACTGACAACATATCATACAGGTACGGACTTTCTGCTTGGCTGCAGCTCGTAAATGCTTGTTGAACCAAATGTTCTGGATACTGTCTAACATGGCTTTTTCTCCTAAATGTGCAGGACTATGTGCGGTATTAATAATGACTTGAACCATTGAGTCGGGGAGAAACCATGTGGCTTTTCCTTTCGTCAACCATCCTTGATCTGTCTGGACCCCTCCTTGTTCGGACCATTTCTTGATTTCATCGGGAGTAGCATGTGACTGGATATCTATGACATCTTGAGTGGGGTCCTTAACTGTCATACATGTAGTCTGATCTGGAGTGTGTGTCAGTGTCATGTTAACTGGAATGTCTGGAGTCTGGGCTGTAAGCTTGGCTGTCTGATCTGCTAGATCATTACCTTGGGAAATAGTGTCTGTAACTTTCGTATGTGCTTTGCACTTCATGATAGCGATAGCTGTCGGTAAATGTATTGCTTCTAACAGAGCTTGAATAAGGAGACCATGCTGAATCTTGGTTCCATGAGAAGTCATAAAACCTCTCTCCTGCCAGAGCACTCCAAAGTCGTGTACGACTCCAAATGCGTAACGTGAATCTGTGTAAATGTTAACTTTCAGGTTCTTGGCACGTATGCAGGCTTGGGTCAGAGCGACTAGCTCTGCTGCTTGAGCGGACAGAGTGTCAATACGGTGTGTCTCTATAACTTCAGTGTCAGTAGTCACTGCATACGCGGCTACTAGATCTCCTGTACTTGTTCTCATACATGAACCATCCACATAAAGTGTCAGGTCGGGATCTGGTAATGGAATATCTGTCAGGTCTTGTCTTGGCTTTGTCATAGTGTTAACTACTTCCACACAGTCATGCGTGGCAGGATTTGAAGTAACTGTCGGTAACAGTGTAGCGGGATTTAGAACGTTGCAGCGTCTGATTTCTATGTGTGGCTGGAACAGTGTCAATTCATAACCTGTTAAACGTGCAATTGTCAAGTGCTGAGTCTGTGTTCAGTTTAAAAGAACTTCCACGGAGTGTGGAACTTGTACTGTCAGGGAATGTCCTAACACTATGGAATCACTTTGTCTAATAGCTAGTGCTGTGGCTGCAACTGACTTGAGGCACGCAGGCAGAGCCTGGGCTACTGGATCTAGTGTGCTCGAAAAATAAGCACAAGGCTTGTATTGTCCTGCTTGATCTTGTGTGAGAACAGATAATGCTGTACCTTCACGTTCTGTGACGAAAAGTGTAAAAGGCTTACTGTAGTTCGGTGTTGCTAGAACAGGAGCTTGACATAAGGCTTTCTTTAATTCATTAAAAGCAAGTGTATGTTCAGATGTCCAAGGGAGAACAGTCGATACGGCTGCCTCCTGTGTCGTTAACTGTATCAATGGCTTGGCTAGAAATGCATACTGGGGAATCCATTGTCTGCAATAAGAAGTGAGGCCGATAAAAGCACGTACCTCCTTCTGGGTCTTGGGCTGGGGAAGACTCGCTATTAACTGGATACGATCAGGTGTCAACTGCCTACCCCTCTTGGACAGTAAGTGGCCTAAATAGATCACTTGCTGGACACAGAATTGAAGCTTCGAAGGGGACACCTTGTGCCCCATCTCGGCTAAGAAATACAGAACTGTAAGTGACGCTCGCTCGCAGTCACGTTCAGAACGGGCTGTGATCAGCAGATCATCGACATACTGGAGTAGGGCAGTGTCAGTTGGCATGTGAATATTGTCTAGTTGTCTTTTAAGTGCTTGACTGTAAATGCTAGGACTTTCTGTGAAACCTTGAGGAGCTCGTGTGAATTTATAGCTCCTTCCATTTAAACAGAATCCGAAAAGGAACTGGCTGTCTGGATGAATGGGGACACTGAAAAATGCATTTTTAAGGTCTATGACTGTGAAAAATGTGGCTTCAGAATCAATGGCTGTCAATAGGGAAGAGATATCTGGAACAACTGGGTACTGGGGAATGATACATTTATTAAGTTCTCGGAGATCAATCACTAATCGATATACTGGAGGTGCATTTGAATCAGTACGTTTCATGACTGGAATGATAGGAGAATTACATACATTGGAGTCAGTTTATACAACCACTCCTTGAGCAATGAGCTCGTCAATAATTTTGGATAAGGCTGCTACAGCCTCAGGTGGCAATCTGTACTGTCTGATTCGTGGTAACACTACACCTGGCTTAAGAGTCACACGATGGGGTGTGATTTGCATAAAACCAACATCAGTTGGACCTTGTGCCCATAGATGCTGTGGAACATTTAACAATCTTGGATCAAAATCAGGTAATACATAGTGACCCTTGAAGTCACGCAAAAACAAACGTATTCCCCCTGGGGAACAACAAATAACTGCACCTAATTCTTTCAGTGTCTTAATACCTAACAAATTTTCTGGACATGACTTCGTAAGTAACAGGTCAGTAGTACGGGACAATGGACCTACTTCTAGAGTAACTGGTTTAGAAATCTCGTTTACAATAGGCTTTCCTGAAAATCCAAGGGAAACATTTCTTGAGCCTGAGAGTGGAGCCCCTGGAACCTCGTCGTGACTTATGGTAGTCCTACTTGCCCCTGTATCAATCAGAAACTTTCTGTCTTTCCCTAATACTTGACTGTGAACATAGGGACCCTCTTGATCTACAGGTATCTCGATGAGAGGCAAGCCTACCTCCCTCTCTAGGCTGTTTCATGAATACTGCTGGTACTCTGGGTACTCGGACTGTGCATACTGGTACATCTGCTGTGTAACATGCTGTGTTGCAGCGATAGGCTGCGGTACTGTAACTGTCTGTGGTGCATTCTGTGGTAACTGAGAAGTCTGTGAAACTTGTTCTTGTCTAGGCGGACGTGGTCTTTCTTTAGTCTTACCGGTAGCTATGTTGTGTTGCAGAACTGCACACTCGTTTATAAAATGACCTGGTTGTTTACAATAGTTGCAGGTCCCTTTAACAGGAACTGCAGGATGACTGGCTTGATTCGTACCCCTCTTCTGACTGTCTTGAGGAACAGATTGTGCAACTAATACTTTCATTTTCGTGTCTTTCATACGTTTCCTTTCATGATCTTGTTCTTCTCTGATTCTATTCTGGTGATACTGAAGCATCTGTAACATTTGAGACGGAGTATTAGCTTGCCAGGTACTTTCGACTTTCAAAACTCGATTTTTAACTTGTGGACTTGAATTCTCGACTAGTTTAGTAACAAAAAGATGAGGGTATGACTCACTACTCGTCTTGAGACCACTGTTAATGCTAAAGCATTTCTCAAACCTAGAATAAAAATCACTAGTATCTTCGTCTGGTTTCTGTTTACAGGCTGAGATTGCATCCCAGTCTTCCTTTTTCGTGGCTAGTAATCTTGGCAAAACTTGTATTAACAGTTCGGGTAATTCTTTACATTTGTCTCCTAGACCGGTACCTGGTACACGTGTATTTTCTTCAGCTTCTAGAGCTGCCCAATCTATCTTTTTCTCTCCCACCTCCCATTCTTTTTCCTTGAGTTTTTCATATACCCCTGCGGGCAACAGGACCTTTAACATTTTAATTATATCTGGATACGTGTATTCTCCCATACGGAGCATGTCTTTTAATTCTCGGTGGAACCCTGCTGGATCTTTATCGTGACAGGGAATTAACTTCTTCATCTCTAAGAGTTCCATCTTTGTAATCGGGGTGTAAACAAATACTCGTTGCATTTCACCGGCTGGTGTCCTGACTGGGTGTACTTCTCGTAACGGATGCTGTCTGTCTATGTAAAACGGTTTATTTTCTGGGGGTGAGGCGTGAACAAAATGCGGATTCAGAAACGTTCTATATTTGTGGCGCTGTTCTAGAATGACACTAATTAAATCGGTACCTAGACCTTTCCATCTATACTGAAGTAACTCGTTCAGGACATCGTGTAACGGACCTGGATCAGAATGCTGACCCTCATACAGAGTAATGAGGTGCTGGATCATATACATACCCACCAGTCGCTGCTCGGCTGGGGGCAGATTCAGAAACATTTGTGCCACTATTTCGTCTGGAAAAGTGGTAGAATCAGTAGCCCATCGGATTGCTGATCGGGCTAGTTCTTGTTCATGCATAGTACTAACTTCACTATAACCGATTCGTGATTTCAGAATGTGATCGGTAGCTTGAAATACTTGCTCTAGAGAACCTTGTTCTGGTGCTGGAAGAGGAACAGTTTTCTTGTAGTCTAGACGTGAATGTCGGTCGGAAAGTCTAGTTCTACCTACATACGCTATTCTGGAAGGATTCTCGTCGTCTACCTCTTCAGTAGAAGAGTCATTTTCTTTCTCGCTGACTAGTGCTTCTTTGCGTTGTTCGTGTAACCTTATTATTTCTTTACGAATTTTCTTGTACATACTCTCTATACTACTGATGGTTCTGTGCTTACCCTCGGCTATATTATCACTCCACCTTGTCAGAACTTTCATTTCGGTCTGATCTTTAGTCGGAGAATCTTGTTCCCTTATTAAACAATTAATCAGAAACTTTAATAGCATGAGCTGAATCTCAGCTTTCCTTTGAGATATGGCTTCGCCAATACTTTCTGGATCTGTTCCTGTACGAATGAAACGATACATTCTGTCTAGATCTTCTTTCATATTCGGTAGGGTGACCAAATACTCGGACACCTGCCTTATACGTACGGAATATATAACCATACTATCCTCGCCTGGGACTGGATCATAACAGCATTCAGTAAGAGCTCGCCTGATTTCTTCAATGGACTGATATTTGGGCGTACGCTGTAACGCACGTTCATGTAACTCGACTGACGTTACACGTTTGTGTGGCGGCGGGGTTCCCGGGGGACCTCCTCCCGCGGCCCCTAAACTGGAATCGTCGACTGATACTCTTCGTGCTGGCATAGTGACTGATGTAGCGGTACTTGTAATGTAGGCTGGACCGGGGGTACCGTAACAGGTACTGTAACAGGTGCCCCGGTGACTGGAGGAGCAGGAATTGTGTTATTTACAGGAGCTGGCGGAACAGGATTTGCATATTCTGGGACTGTGTCGTCCAAGTAGGACGAGAGAAAAATATCAGCTGCGGTCGGTTTGTGACGTAGCTTGGTCGGAACTAATGGTGGCGGAAAATTACTGGATGCCTCCGGGGTTGCTTTTGGCAAGCCCTCGACAAGAAGAGGGTACATACCCTTGATAAGGGCATTCCTCTGTCTGTCTGACTGTTCGGTTTTAACTCGTTCACCTATTTCGATTAATTCCCTTTCTTGGGCTCTTTCTGAGGATTCTCTACTTAATTCTGACTTTCTGATTTCTTTTTCTGTTCTTTTATGAGATTCCTTGCGCCATAACTCGATGGCATCTTTCTGTGACTGTCTGGCTTTCTTTTTCCATAATACTTCTTCTACTCGCATGATGCACTCGGCATCCCATGTGCCTGATACAGGCCATCTATATTTCTCTTCTAATTCCTTGGTGTACTCGACCCATAAATCTAGATATATTATGGCACTTATGCCATGTTTGTGATACATAAAATGACCTGGACTGTCCCTAGGCGGGACAGGAACTGCTTCTTCGAGCAGACCTTTTCTAGTTTTTAACTGACGTCATTTCGAGAACAGAGGCATGATTTCTAGAATCTAGACACAATACAATACACAATGAACACGTTGAATACTTGAGGAACGCCACTTTCATACCACGACATTGAAAAAAACATGAAATAACATTTAAAATAACTGTTCGGACAAGATACTACCTGGAATACTGAGAACAGAACACATGAATTTTCTCGAGAACAGAACTGACTAGAATTACTAGATAAAGAGACACGTCAGGACCCGCACCCACCTAAGTGGACACTTCGTGTTGGATCTGTGTACCCAAACCCACCGACCAGAGACAATTACATTGACCCTGTCTAGATACTACCCCAGCAACGGTACTCACCGGGCAGCAAGAACGGAAGGCCTCGGACTGGACTGGACTGCTACGACAACGGACTACGAACTTCGGACTTCAGTTACGGGTGGGCCTCCGGATACCTCGGACCTTGGACTCTCGGCTTGGGCTCTGGTCGGGACTCGCCGCGTTCCTCCACCGCCTCGTCTGGATGCTGGACCGCAACCTCCGTCTCCTCCGTGGGCCTGAGGGATACTCGAAGCAGAAATATCTGCACGTGCACGGTATGGTTCCGTCACGGCTGCAGAGGATCAGGGGGCTGGCGTGGCTTCTCCGGCGCGTGGGGAAAGGGCAAGTTCCTATTCGGGCGCCATTATGTGGTAAATAAATAAATAATACCTCTATTTTTGACTGGATATATAATAACAGATAGCTCAATAAATAAGAGTCAAGATTCGAGGTAGCTAGAGTTTGCAGGTTTAATACAGCATAAAGGACAGCAACAGGACAACCTGCACGGGAATAGGATGGCAGGGCCTGGCAGAGGGGGCCCGACAGCTGCCGGGGAGGATCTGGGATGAGCGCGCTAGCTTTTAATAACAATGTACAACATATATATACTAAAACAATTGCATTGCAGTAAGTACAGTAGGCGTAGCAGTGGGAGGGGTTCGTAGCAGTCGCGAAAGATAAGGCTGAAAGTAGGTGTAACAAGAGGCGTGTACATAGACATGTGATGCAAACGTAACAGAATATGTCATAAATGGGGCGGAAACATGGAGGGGGCTACCTAAGGAGCCGGGACCTCTGACCTAGAGGTGCGCGCAAGCTGGCAGTGACGTGTTACTAGGAGAAGCTGGGGGCTATGACTTCTGCGCTAGAAGAGGAGACGAAAGTCTGGAGAGTCAGAGCGACATGTACCTAAACACTATCTAGTATCTGATGTTTAGAGAACATGTTGATAGAATCCAAAAGTTATCAGGGCAAAGGCTAACAGACACTAAGACTGGTGCATGCATTATTCTACATGTAGTGCGTGTTGAGGAATATTAAATGACCATTAATACAGTATTTCTCTTACATGGAGACGTAAAGGCTAGACGATGACTGAAACTATTGATGCGATTCAGTAGAGAGAGGAATGCAGAGAAGGAGAGCTGGACTGATAACTAGAATCATAACATACTCTTGGCAGACTGGCAGGCAGAGCCAGTCCGAGCCGGGCACTGTGAAGCAGGAAGTAAGTGAAGGGTCAGGGATACAGGTGGGGGCTGTATCGCTCCTCAGCGAGGGTTCAGGAGACAGGAGCTGAATCTGGTGTCCGGGCCCTTTTGAGGCCTAGAAACGGGGACTTTTACTGAATTAACGTGCACACTGTGAAACGTGGCAACATAGCTTTACATAGGCCTAATACTCGTAGCTTTCACGAGAACTGGAAACTGGCATACTAGAGTTGGACACAACTGTAATTGCGTCTTTAATCGATCATAAGGGAATACATATGCATATTAATCATGCACATATAACATAAGATGGGGAACACGTAGGGACACAGAACATGGTAAAATTTACTTTTCCACATGTGGAAAGATGCACCGTTTTCCGTTGGGAGGACGTTGGTGGTTTAAATGTGCCAAGGGATCTTGTTTGCCAACCTGATTATGTGTGCTAACTGAATGGCATTCTGTTCCCAACACTTGTACTATGTTAAAACTGTGCTCTGTGGCATTCCGCCTAATGCGTGAGGTTTGGCACCCGAAGAGCGTCCGCCAGATGCGTGAGCTTTGGGTTACTGGTCGCATGCGTGAGATTTGGCTTGGGCGTTGTCGCGTTTATATACGCGACCGCGCCCAGCCTTCCCTGCTCACTATTCTTTAGCGCGTTTGAGAGGAGGCAGGTGTTTTCTTGGTTCTCCGCCTTTTTGCAGATTCTGGGCTTGTTCCCTGCTTTGGACAAGAGGCCTTCGGTGGACCAGTTGTGTGGGCGTGGCGACTTCGTGTCTGGACCTACGCCAAGAGTTCCTGATTCACCGTTCTGGGGAGAAGGTCTTCCTGATTCCGGAGGTCTTCCTGCAAGACATCTTGTTTCTCCTAATTTGTAGAGTAGGTCGTACTCTGCAGGTAGGGGAAGAATTTTGCGCTGATATTTGAGAATACTGTTTAGTTTAATTAATAATAAAGGAAAAGTATGATTCAAAGACTCTAATGCATTTGGTTATAAATGTAATTGTTAAGGCTATTCTTCAGTAATCTTTTCCTGCACCAGTCGCTATTTTTGGAGGACTAAATGAAGTAACAGCAATGTTAATTCTATTTTCATTTTGACGCAATTCAGTGCAGAGTTGATTTCGTCGCTATTCACAACAGAATTACAACAGAATTATAAGTAGGTTAATGTTTGATAAAGATGTTTCTTTACTGAGTTCTGACGCTATTTACAACTGAAGTACAAGTAGACAAATATTTGTTAAAGATGTTTATTTACTGAATTTTGACGCAATTCACAACTGAATAATAAGTAAGCAAAAATTTAGTAAAGAAGTTCATTTACTGAATCCTGGTGCTATTCATAACTGAATTATAAGTGAGCAAATATTTGGTAAAGGTGTTCATTTACTGAATCCTGACGCTATTCCCAACTGAATAAAAAAGGAAAACTAAGAACTTAGAATTTGATTCGTCTGATTGTAAATTAGAAAAAACATGTTTATGGTCAAAAGTTGATGACTTTATTTTAGAATATTGATTTGAAGAAAACTCAGATTGTATTTTATAATTTGTTAAGCAAGAATTAGACGTAGGAATACTTGCTGCAATAACTTTTCCTTTTCAGGTCTCCTTCCCAGCTGTTCCCTTCCTAAACCCCTTTTCCCCCCCCGCTTGATCACTTCAAAATTCTGTGTAATAATTACAATCAGAATTGGAGGTATCGAGAGGTGGGTCCTTATAACTTCACAACAGACCCTGAGGAAGACGTCGTCTGACAGAATAGTGAGCCCACAAATTATTTTCCTCCCGGTCTGTTTGCGAAGTCATAATGGCCACCTTGAATGATTTGATGTCAGCTATAGTTCGGATGCAGGCTGATTTAAAGGAAACTATGAATGCAACAGCATTATTGGCTGCAAAGGTTGATAACATGCAACTCCAGAATACTCCCCTTCCCGAAGATGTCCAAGACATAGGTACTAGAGCAGCTACAAACATTGCAGTCACTGTTCCTCCTCAGATCCCTTTAGCAGCGCCAGAGCGTTTTTCAGGGGATTCTTCTAAGGTCCACATTTTTTTGACTCAAATTGAATTACATTTTTCTTGTAGACCAGCAGCTTTTCCTACCCCTCAGTCCAAAATAGCATTTTTGATTTCTTATCTAACTGGTGACGCAGCAAATTGGGCTGTTCCTTTGGTCAGGCAAGACGACACCTTATTATATAATTGGCGACGCTTTGTTGAGGAATTTGAAAAGGTTTTTGATAGACGTACAGTAACTTTATCTGCAGATCGAGAACTACTACAGCTGAAACAAGGAAACAGAGATTTAGTTACTTACTTATCACATTTTAACCGATTAATCGCAGAAACGTCTTGGCCAGAAGAAAAAAGAGCAGCTCTCTTTTATCAAGGACTAAAAGATGATCTGAAAGATGTCTTGGCGCAAATTGATCCACAACCAACTGTGTGTTCAGATTTGATTAATCTGACATTACGTTTAGATCACACACATTCAGAACGAAAATCAGATAAGAAAAGAATCGATAAGCCTAATTGGAAAACAGAAAATAAATCTAGAACTCATTTTACCAACTCTGAATCAGGTTCTGAGCCAATGGAGATTGGAACACTTAGACAACCGTTGTCAAAAGAGGAGAAGGACACTAGACGAAAGAACGGTCAATGTCTCTATTGTGGTCGCAAAGGACATTTCGTAAAAGACTGTTTGATGAAACCGAAAGGAAAGTTTCCCACTGGGAGCAAGGCAGCAGTAATAGAAAAAACTGATCAGAAGTCGGAAAACTACTATGCCCAAGATGTTTTAAGGGAGATCTCTTGGGAACCATGGCCTTCCCTTCTGTGAATTCTTGTGTATCCAATTACAAAGCACATTTCAGATTAGCAGTCCAAATTCGGTTAACTCACGAAACTTGCCAGATGGAAGTCTTAATCGACTCAGGAGCTACAGGAAATTTTGTAGATTTAGAGACTGCTCAACGATTAAGTATAATTTGTGAAAAGAAAGAAACTCCAGAAATAGTTCAAGCAGTTGACGGGAAAATTTTAGCTGGGGGTCCAGTAACCATGCAAACTTCTAAAGTCATTATGTTCTGCGAAGATTCTAAACAACAATTACATAGGGAAGAAGTTCAATTTGATGTAATCCAGGCACCCCAGTATGGTTTTATTCTTGGAATGCCTTGGCTCTGCTTGCACAATCCTTCTATAGATTGGCAGAAAAGAGAATTGTTTTTTCTATCAGACTTTTGCCATTCAACTTGCTTGAGAACCCAAAAATCAACAATTAGTCAAATAGCCACTGCAGAAGAGAAAGAAACTGTTTTGCCAAAAACTTACGAAAAGTACAAAGAAGTTTTCAGTGAAGTCAAAGCAGCCCTTCTTCCCCCTCATCGAAGTTACGATTGCCAAATCGATCTTATACCTGGGTCCAGTGTGCCTAGCTGCAGAATCTATGCATTATCAGAGAAAGAAAATCAACATTTGAGACAATATCTGGATCAGTACTTAGAAAACGGTTTTATACGCCCCTCCAAGTCGCCGGCCGCATCCCCTTCGTTTTTCATTCCAAAAGCAAATGGAGAATTAAGAACATGCATCGACTATAGGGCGTTGAATAAAATAACAATTAAGAACAAGTATCCTTTGCCGCTGATTCCAGTTCTTTTGGACCAATGCAAAAAAGCCGTAATTTACTCAAAACTGGATCTTAGGGGAGCTTACCATTTGGTGCGTATTAGACAAGGAGATGAATGGAAAACAGCGTTCAAAACTCGATATGGCCTGTTTGAATATTTGGTAATGCCCTTTGGTCTGTGCAATGCGCCAGCGGCTTTTCAGTTCTTTTTAAATGATGCTTTACGAGAATTTTTAGATCTTTTTGTTATCGTCTACATCGACGATATTTTGATTTACTCCAATTCTGTAGCAGAACATGAAGGACATGTCAAGAGGGTTTTGAGTACGCTACAATCACACAATTTGTACTGCAAATTATCCAAATGTGACTTTCATGTTTTCGAAGTGGAGTTTCTTGGAGTTTTGCTCACACCAACTGGCATGAAGATGACGGAAAGAAAAATCAAAGCAGTTACTGAGTGGCCTACGCCAACTTCAGTACGAGATATACAATGTTTTTTGGGATTTGCACATTTTTATCGCCGCTTTATTGATCACTTCTCAGCAGTGGTAACTCCTATTACACGATTATTGAGGAAGAAAGTAAAATTCGAATGGACGTCTGAAGCCGACAATGCATTCCAACAGTTGAAGAAAGCTTTTACTGAAGCACCGATTTTGATGCATCCAGATGTGGAAAAACCTTTCATAATTGAAGCTGATGCATCAGATGTAGCAATTGCAGCCATCCTTTCCCAAAGACACCACAACACAGGACAAATGCACCCGGATGCCTATATGTCCCGAAAATTGAATCCAGCAGAACAAAACTACATCATTGCTGAAAAAGAGTTATTGGCCATACTTGAAGCCTTCAAAGAATGGAGACATTATATAATGGGAGCAAAGTTTACCGTGACTGTTTATACAGATCATAGAAATTTGCAGTTCATGAGTTCAGCCAGAATGTTAACACCTCGACAATTAATATGATTTTGTGTTAACTTACCGCCCAGGTCAAGACAACAAAAAGGCAGACGTTCTTTCCAGAAAGGACTCTTCTTTACAAAGATTTGAAGGAGCGCCTCAAGCCATAATCGATCCAGATAAAGTTATCTGTTTGTTGACTGCGGAACAATTCTTGGAAAGAATTCATGAAAACTTTCCTCCTTCCCAGTGGAAGCAATGGTTAAACACAAAAAGTAATCAAACTGTCAAAGAAGGACTACCTTTTCATGGAAAACAAATATATTTACCTACCAAAGACTTACAAGAAACAGTGTTCAATTGGTTACATTCTCATCCTATGGCAGGACACCCAGGTCCAAAAAAAACTGTGGAAAAAGTACAAAAGATGTTTTGGTGGCCAACCCTGCAGAAAGACGTATTTGCCATGGCTCAGAATTGTGAAACCTGTGCAAGATTTAAAGCTGATCACAGTAAACCAAAAGGTTTATTACAAGTATTGCCAACACCAACTGAACCATGGAAACATATTTCTTTAGATTTCATTACTGATTTGCCATCAGTCAATCAACATTCGGTCATTTTAGTAGTTGTGGACAGCTTAACGAAATATGCACATTTCATTGCTTGTAAAGGATTGCCGACTGCAGGACAATTAGCACAACTATTCCTGCAAAATGTGGTGCGATTACATGGATTGCCTTCAGTGTTACTTTCGGACCGCGGTTCTCAATTCTCCTCCAAATTTTGGCAACAATGGTGTCGGAGTTTGCAAATGACTTCTAATATGTCCACCAGTTATCATCCACAAACTGATGGTCAAACTGAGAGATTGAATCAAACTTTGAAACAGTACCTAAGATGTTATGTTGCAGATTCTCAAAAGTCTTGGTTAGATCTGCTTTGGATAGCTGAATTAGCGTACAATACTTCGTCTCATTCTTCCACGGGATCTTCCCCTTTTGAGGCCTTATATGGTTATGTACCTAATACTATTCCTTTAACTTTGCCCAAAGATATTAGTGATGCACCAGCAGTACAAGACACCGTGCAGCGCATGCAAACTGTTCATCGGCAAATTCACAAGCGACTACTACAAAGCAAGGAAAGGTATAAGGAACAGTATGATAAACGACATCGTTCAGGTCCTACATATGTCCCTGGAGATAAAGTATGGTTGTCCACCAAGAACTTGAACTTTAAGTACAAGAGCATGTTTCAGCCCAAGTTCATAGGTCCGTACCCAATACTTCGTCAAATCAACCCTGTTACATTCAAATTGTTGTTGCCCAAAACACTACGCATACATCCTGTGTTTCATGCTTCTCTTTTAAAACCTGCTAGTCAAACCTTGGCTCCCCAGCCGGCTCCAGTTCTGGTTCATGGCAATTGGGAATATGAAGTGCAGAACATATTGGATTCCAAACGTAGAGGCTCAAAATTGTGGTATCTTGTTTCATGGAAAGGTTATGGCTCTGAAAATGATTCCTGGGAGCCAGCTGGGAACGTTCATGCCTCTCGTTTGTTACGGCGTTTCCACCTCCTTCATCCTTCGAAGCCGGGCCCTAGACCGCTCCGGGGAGGGGAGAATACTGTCAGGACTAGGGTGGCTTGCGGTCTAGGGCCCGCCCCACTCCACGAACCGTCCACCTTGTGTGGAAAGATGCACCGTTTTCCGTTGGGAGGACGTTGGTGGTTTAAATGTGCCAAGGGATCTTGTTTGCCAACCTGATTATGTGTGCTAACTGAATGGCATTCTTTTCCCAACACTTGTACTATGTTAAAACTGTGCTCTGTGGCATTCCGCCTAATGCGCGAGGTTTGGCACCCGAAGAGCGTCCGCCAGATGCGTGAGCTTTGGGTTACTGGTCGCATGCGTGAGACTTGGCTTGGGCGTTGTCGCGTTTATATACGCGACCGCGCCCAGCCTTCCCTGCTCACTATTCTTTAGCGCGTTTGAGAGGAGGCAGGTGTTTTCTTGGTTCTCCGCCTTTTTGCAGATTCTGGGCTTGTTTCCTGCTTTGGACCAGAGGCCTTCGGTGGACCAGTTGTGTGGGCGTGGCGACTTCGTGTCTGGACCTACGCCAAGAGTTCCTGATTCACCGTTCTGGGGAGAAGGTCTTCCTGATTCCGGAGGTCTTCCTGCAAGACATCTTGTTTCTCCTAATTTGTAGAGTAGGTCGTACTCTGCAGGTAGGGGAAGAATTTTGCACTGATATTTGAGAATACTGTTTAGTTTAATTAATAATAAAGGAAAAGTATGATTCAAAGACTCTAATGCATTTGATTATAAATGTAATTGTTAAGGCTATTCTTCAGTAATCTTTTCCTGCACCAGTCGCTATTTTTGGAGGACTAAATGAAGTAACAGCAATGTTAATTCTATTTTCATTTTGACGCAATTCAGTGCAGAGTTGATTTCGTCGCTATTCACAACAGAATTACAACAGAATTATAAGTAGGTTAATGTTTGATAAAGATGTTTCTTTACTGAGTTCTGACGCTATTTACAACTGAAGTACAAGTAGACAAATATTTGTTAAAGATGTTTATTTACTGAATTTTGACGCAATTCACAACTGAATAATAAGTAAGCAAAAATTTAGTAAAGAAGTTCATTTACTGAATCCTGGTGCTATTCATAACTGAATTATAAGTGAGCAAATATTTGGTAAAGGTGTTCATTTACTGAATCCTGACGCTATTCCCAACTGAATAAAAAAGGAAAACTAAGAACTTAGAATTTGATTCGTCTGAATGTAAATTAGAAAAAACATGTTTATGGTCAAAAGTTGATGACTTTATTTTAGAATATTGATTTGAAGAAAACTCAGATTGTATTTTATAATTTGTTAAGCAAGAATTAGACGTAGGAATACTTGCTGCAATAACTTTTCCTTTTCAGGTCTCCTTCCCAGCTGTTCCCTTCCTAAACCCCTTTTCCCCCCCCCGCTTGATCACTTCAAAATTCTGTGTAATAATTACAATCAGAATTGGAGGTATCGAGAGGTGGGTCCTTATAACTTCACAACAGACCCTGAGGAAGACGTCGTCTGACAGTGGGCCCCAAAATCCGGCCTCCACCATATCTTTAAGTTGTAAACCATGTAACAGGCTCTGCGTCCTGCGCCTAACACGACCTTTCTCTAACGAGCACATGCAGATCAAAAGAAATGACTTTATCTATTCAGGCCTGTTAGGATTCCATGAAACGGGCCTATGCACTTCTGCAAAACATGTAACTTCTTTAGTTTAAACGATATTCTAACTTATTACACACAATGATTATATAAACGTCTAAAACATATATATCAGTCTTAGGTTCAGTAATACGTGAATCATAATAACATTAAAATCCAGATTATGTGGAAATACATCAGCTTCTTGTACTCTTTGTGAACTGCCATGTGGCCTACACATTTCTACGTTTAGCAGAATTACATTTTCCCTTACAACAGCCACATAACATGAGATTTCAACATCATTCTAACATCTCTAAAAACATCTACATTTAGCATTTCACACTCTATATAAGTATTCTATTCTAATTGAACACTATTGTGTACTTTCACTCAATAATTTTGACACTCTTATATAATGTTTACTAAACTAATACAACGTGCTTGTAAATTTGGTGCACTTCTACAGTTTTTCTTAACTTGCGCTCTCTCACAGCCATAGCAGGGGCTAACAATAGAGCAACAAGGGTACCTGGCACAGCCTATTACGGAAGAAGAAATCCCTGAGGGGATTCAGTCACTACCCAATGGAAAGACACCCAGGATAGATGGACTAACTGGAGAATTTTATAAGAATTTGATCAGCTCTTTATGCAACATCTGCTTGACATATATGTGGAGGATCAAAAGGCTAGCATACTCCTCAATCCTTGAGGGAAGCTTTACTTATCACACAGCTTAAGCCGGATGGTCAGCTAGAATATTGTGAGTCCTATAGAACACGTTCACTAATTAGCACTAATGGTAAAATTCTAGACAAAATACTTGCTTCTAGACTACAGCCACTGTTGCAAAATCTGGTACTACCAGGTCAGTCAGGTTTCATCCCCACCCACTCTACAACACATAACCTGCAAACGATTTTTAATATTTTAATTAACTAGATCCAAACATACAGGCAGCAGCGGCATTAGTAGATGCTGCTAAAACTTTTGATTCTATAGATTGGGCATTTATGTTGTCTATTTTACAAAGGTTGGGAATGCCTAAATCCTTTGCTTGGTGGATCCGTCTCCTGTACACTACACCGGCTGTGAGACTACGAATCAATGGTAACACAGCGGAGCTAAGGTTTATGCAAAAAGGAATGCAATAGGGTTTCCCACTGTCCTCGCTGTTATTCACCATTGCCCTTGAGCCTTTAGCATGTAAAATACATCAACATCATTCAGATTCACTACTCCGTTTTAGATTGCGACCCATTACCAAAATCCCTGTAAGCAGACAATATTGTCCTTTATGTACGAAACCCTATGGACCATTTAGCACAGTTAATCAGAGAATATCTAAGTTTTGAGTGGTGTGCTGGCTTAAGTATTAATTGGTCCAAATCAGTTGTTATTCCTTTAACGCTGCACATGCAGCAGGTCCCACTGGAATTACTGCTCGACTGGCATGCAGATCTAGGAAAATATCTGGGAATTTGGGTTCGTAGGGACCACGAGGTGGTAATCCTGGAAAATTATGGGAGGGCAGTCTTCAAGCTGGAATATCAAATGGCATGATGGTTTTAGCTACCGTTATCACCAGCAAATTGTATGGTGGTCCTGAAAACGATTGTCCTCCCACACTTCCTGTATGTATTCAGTAACATGCCCATCATACTGCCTCTCAACTTCTTCAAAACAGAACTCTCCCACATGCTCACTTTGACTAGGACTGGTAAGCATCCAAGGATTATCTGGGAAGTGCTTTCGTTATCGTACACCGAGGGGGGATTTGGAGCTCCAGACCTCCATTTACATTACTTTTGTGCTCAAGCACACTTTGCATATTACTGGCACCACCCTCATGAATTTATACCCACATTGATATAGAATCTAATGATGCATATCCCCTCCCACTATCTGCTCTTATACCACAGAGAACAACCACCATTCCCCATTCCGAAATTAACTTTGTTACATGCACTATTAACGCATGGTGAACCTTGCGGACATAGGCCCTTAAATCCCCACTATATGCCCTGGCCCTTCCTTTGGCACACCACCCTGACATATCAGTCACGCAGGAACCAAAGGCTCTGGAAGTGCTGTCGAGAGCTGGCTTATGAGCAATGGCCGATATGATCCCAGAAGGTTCATTAATTTTTTTACAGACTCTCTCCTCTGACACGCCACAAACTCCACTTTTAATTTTCACTTACCTGCAGCTGACCGTTCTGACCACGAAGGACTGGATTTTCTGTTGCATGCTCACAGGTATGCTAAGCTCGAACTGCAATTTACGTATTATTCACTTCAAGTTTCTACACCAAATGTACTATATGCATGTTTGGTTGCACAAATATGGACTGCATATGGATGCAAACTGCAAACGATGTGAGTTTATGTGGGCTGATTTCTGTCATGTGGCCTAGGGGTGTCCATTTGTAAACCATTTTGGGGATGAGATGACAGATGCCCTAGAATCATCATCCCAGAATCTATTTCCAATACCCCCAGCTGTGTTGACTTGGTCAGGTGAAATTGTTGCAGCCACCCAGTTGTAGATTTGTAGTGATAGAATAACTGCTTGCTAAGAGAAGAGTGGCCATGAAGTGGGGGCAAAAAGGAGCCCCTAAATTACAACACTGGATAGACGACATGCTGTACTGTAAAGAACGATACATGTGGAGAAGATGCCTGTGTCTTTCCCCCTGAAGATACTGTGGTATACACTTAAATTCTAGGGTGATCATTTATAAAATTCATGGAGATCATGTGCCAGGGTTGAGGTGAAAGGCGTAATGGGTGAAGAAGCCCATGTATAGGACATTCATTCTAAGCAAAAATCAAGCAATTGCATACATGTGCATGTCTTTGTTTCGAGTGTTAAATCAAAATTTCCAATGTAGAAGCTGGAAGGTCTTATCTTTTCCATGATGAACTGCTAATGATGAAGAGTGATGCCTTTGAGTCGCTTGCGCTCTCGGGGCCTCATTTATGAGAAATGACGCATCGCTGCGTGAAAGCAGCGATGCGTCACTTCTCAGTGCGCACTCCTTGCGACATGATTGATGCGTCATATTTACAGTATGACGCATCATGTCGCAAGGAGTTACAGATATGTCAGTATTTCTGACGTATCTGTAAGCGCAAAAGTCACGCATTGCTGGGGTGTGTCACAAAAGTGACGCAACTCCAGCAATGCGTCCTTTCACATGGGGAAAGCCCCATGTGAAAGGGCTTGCGTCAGTCTTACGCCTGCTGTGAGGCAGGCGCAAGATTTTGACGCCACAGAGTCCTAAAAGTGACGCAGTGAAATCTCATAGATTTCACTGCGTCACTATTACGAGGCTTTTTTGCGGGGGAACGCCCCCTCTGCATACATTATACCTGACGCAGGTATAATGTAGCGCAGGGGTTTACAAAGTGACGCATCTGCTTAGATGCGTCACTTTGTAAATAGTGCGCAACAGGAGGCATGTTTTACGCCGCCGATGCGTCACAAAAAGTGACGCATCGGAAGCGCAAAACTGACGCAAGGCCTCATAAATGAGGCCCCCAATGCTTAGTTTGGAAAATGCAATCCCACATTCCTAAAGAAAGGACATTGGCAATTGACAGGGTATGATTATGTATCCACTGGACTGGATCTTCTTTCTGAATTTCTTCTAACATTGGCAGAGGAAAAAAAATTGAATTCACTAATCCTATTACTGAACCTACTTGATGAATATTTAAAGGTCCTGGTGGACTATTTTCAGATGCTTCTGGAATACTTAATCATAAGGCATTTGCCCTGTAATGTTTTGTGCCTGTGCAAAACATGATCACAAAATGATTACACAGTGGTAATCTTCACTCTGTCGTTATGAAAGAATTTCCATAGGACGAGAATTTTTTATTTGCTTAACAACAGTGATCAGTTTGATGACCCTGCACAGAAATTTCTGAAAAAAGTTCTCCCATCTTGGCTCCTTCATGGAAAGTTTTGCACCAATTTGTTAAGCAAGGGCTACAAATGGGGGGATCCACAGAAAAAGGTAATTGGCCATGCTAATTCCTATAGGAATCGCTGAGACAGAAAAAAGAGCGAAAAACTTACACCAAAGTAAAAAGTGTGCATTTTTTGATTTGGTTTAAATACCTCAGCCTCCTTTGAGAAATTATGTTTAAAAAGGAGCTTGGGTTGGGCATGAAGGGTAGGGCTCTGAATAAAAAGGTATAGCTGAATAGTTGGTACTGTGGGGGTCCCGCGTGACCCCTGCGGTACCAATAATTAAAGTAAATATGGAGCTTTTTTGCTGTCAGTCATTTCTTTACCACTATAACAGTGCTGGTTCCCCAATACACAATGATCTGATTGGCTGGCTGCAACAATGAAAAAAATGTTTCAGCCGCTATTGCAAGTTTCGGTCCCCATAATTTGGTCTTAACCTGCACATAGCACTTTTCTCCGGGACACATCTCAAGCCTTCCAACAATAGAGATAACCTTATCGCACACCCATATACACAACAAACTGCTTATATGTGTACCAATAAACTGCATGTTTCCCTCACTGCCTTCCACACTCCTATATATGCCGTGGAAAGGAAATTACATAAGGAACTGCAAAAGTGCACTAGCCAAATCTCAAACCTACACCTAACAGCCTGACAAAATCCTCACACTCACCCGCCAGGGGCACATTCCTTCTGTACACACATTTATTTTATTTTTATTTATTTACAAAGGATGGAAGGAAGGACATAAATGCAATATCGACATAACGTGAGAATAAAAAAAGCAGAGACACGTATGATTACGAGACAAATGACACATCTACAAACATAATCAGACTCCGGTCGCTGATGGCTGAACCACTGAATGAGATTCTAGTTTCCGAAGGCTACCCCTGAATCCTGTGGAAAGGCCCAGAAATGTCTTTGTCAGTGAGCTATTCACAGCCACACAACAACAGCAATACTTTATGCGAAAGGAGTGGAGATTTTAACACACAAGGGGCCATATTATCAAGGAACAGCTATAACATTATTGCCGTTTTAGCGGCAGGAAACTCGCGCTAAAGCGGCAATAATGGGCTTGATAATATGCCCTTGTGAATTCCCATAGAAGCCCAGGTTCACACCAGGACCTGGGCTTCTACGGGAATTCTCATGGGCATATTATCAAGCCCCTTATCGCCGCTTTAGCAGCAGTTTCCTGCCGCTAAAGTGGCGATAATGTTATCGCCGTTCCTTGATAATATGGCCCCACCTTTCATGTTAGTAACAGGGGGGCATATTATCAAGAGCGGCGTTAAAAATATCGCTGCTTTAGCGGCAGTAAATCAAAAGCTAAAGCGGCGATAATGGGCTTGATAATATTCCCTTGTGAATTCCCATAGGAGCCCCGGTTCACACCAGAACCTGGGCTCCTATGGGAATTCACAAGGGCATACTATCAAGCCCATTATCGCCGCTTTAGCGGCAGTTTCCTGTTGAAAATGGCAATGTATATGCACATAAGTGGCGTTCATTTGTGTTCACTGTACCCCTTGATGTAAGCAGAACGGATATCGCGAAACACTGACTGTGTTATCCCGCCAGCATAGACCCATGCACACACGTACACGACAGCCATTTTAGGCACCATGGCCTCTCTGCCCGTTTGTTAAACCCCCGGCACCCCTCCCCGCGCACACTGCTCATGCATCAGCCATAAAACCCTCTCCCTCTGCGTGACCCTGCTCTAGAAGTAACACTCCTGCTTGACCCACACCCCCCCATTTCCTCCCAAGAACACCCTTCCCCTCTGCTGACGAGCCCCCCCCCAGCTGCACTTGGCCTTTCGACCCGGTCCCAAGTCCTAAGACCAAGCCTAGTGGATGTACACCCCCCCCCCTTTTCCTGCCCAGCATAACAAAACCGTGATACACCAACCGAAGTGCCCAATCTTATCGCCTGCCCAACCTTTGATCTGATCATCCCCTCCTGCCCTCGTGTCCTGTAGGAATGTCCGGCTGAGAGATCACAATCTCTTGTTACATTCAGGAGGGGAGGATGACATCTGAGCGACTGGTATGGGAATAGGCCTGAAGCTGGGATTCCAAGCATGCTTTTTCCTACTTCAAAGCGTCTTTATTGCAATAAGGAATGTTTGTGCATCATAAACATGTGTATAAAAGACGAAGCCTCAGAGAAACTTGTTAGAGCACCTCCTGAAGACACTATGCGAGTGTCCGACATGACAGGCTCTCCTCATGAGAAATAAAACTCTGTTCTTGTTTTCCTGTTTCCAGCGCCCGTCTCTTTATTTGGTAATTGTTCAAGATGGGAACTAAGAGGCGTCTTGCGCCAGCAGCCTGGGCATCAGGTGCGTTATGGGCTGACTTTTCCACATTCCTTCCGCCAAAGCGGTGATATTTTTAACGCCATTCTTGATAATATTCCCCAAAATGCGATTTTTGTCGCAATGGGCATTAACAACAGTGTGCTGGTTCGTTATTTTGCTATGGATTTTGTGAGAGACACTCTTTCTCTACTCCAACAGAAAAAGGTCAAACATTAAAATCGCGATAAAAATGAGCTATATACTTCTATGCGCTTGCTGGAAGATGAAAATGTCAACCGGGGCATCGGGCGTGAAACCTGTAAACGTGTTTATGTTATTATACATTTTAGTTTACAGTAGACATTCACTTTTTTGGGTTCCTTTCTTGTTGCTGGCAAGTTCTCCCACATTGTGCTGTTCCTGAGAGTTCTCCGAACATAAATAAAAGCGATGATAACTTTCATTTGAAGATTGTTTTTTATGAGAAGTGGCGAGCTATCTTTCATTGCAATGAATGCTGAAAATCTATGCTTGGATACACTTTATGTCTAATTGCACATTACTCGGCCTCTCAATACTTGCATTTTATGCCGTCGTGTAATGGCTTTTCGGTTACTCTTGCATTGTGATTCCCTTGCCGTTTCCCAAAAATGTTCCACGCACAATAATGATAATCTTTGGTCCATTGGAGTGCATAATGCGAGATAATTGCATCTTGTTTATTGGCGGCGCTTCAAACCACTGTAATAACAGTGTTGGGAGCTTCATCCAAACCATGAAAAAATATCTGAAGCTACAGGAGCGAGCAGCCCAGAGAGGAAAGGAGGATTTAGGGATAAGTCTGGGCAGGTGGCAGTTTAGGGGAACCCAAGGATATGAAATTATGTTTAACCCCTTCCGTGCGGGGCTGTTTCCCCCGCTGTGCTGGGGGGCGCGTACAGCGCCCCGGTGCTCATGACGAGGTCAGCTCGTCATGAGCTACGGCGCTCCGGTGCTCATGACGAGTTGAGCTCGTCATGGCCACACCCGTTCCAATGGAACGCGCAGCACTGCAGGGGAATCAGCCCAGCATGCCAGCGTTCCACGGAACGGGCGCGGTCATGACGAGCTCAGCTCATCATGAGCACCGGAGCACCGTTGCTCATGACGAGCTGACCTTGTCATGAGCATTCAAGGGGTTAAAAAGTCCTTTCTAGTACACTTAACAAAGCCAGCCAGGCTTACTCTCTAGGAGAAGGTGATCCTATATTTTAAATATATAGAAATGGAAAGTTACCATTATATGGAATTATGTACTCTGATTCATGTTCTTTCCCCAGAAAGAACATACCTCGGCCCCTCAACAAGTCACTTTCAGAAGTCCATGAACTTGAAAGATGGTCATCACTGTGGTGGGGTGTTGGCAATTTAATCCATTTGACTCGTGTCATATCATTATTTTTGCTACTCTAGTTCCAAACAGGTTTTTTTTCTGGTTAATATAGTTCTTTTTTTTATTGCTAGTTAAGGATACAAACTGAAGAGAGCCAGAAGATTTGCACACGCAATTCTGATCTGCCTGCTTCCTCCCTCCGGTGTGCAATTTTGAATGTCATGGGAGCTAGTATGTTATACGGATTAGGCGTGCAATGGTACGTGAAAATGGGTGTGTCAATAGTGTCAGAAGTCATGCGGAGCCTATGGTCATGGGTTTATTTTTTTTTTGTGGACGTCCTCCAATACCCATAGTCGCTGCCCTTTCCTCCACACAAAGTTGTGAAAGTGGTTGCAGGTTATTGTTTTGTTCCTCTGATTCTTCTAACTTGTGGTATCAGTCTCGGTCACCCTACGGGCTGTTGCTATTTCTTTCTGGACACCACATATTTTAATTCGTCCCACCTCTCAGTTTCATCACTGCTATATTTCATCCGCCTTTTGAATCTCCATTGTCCTTCTCTGCAATCTCGAAATCAAATCCCTACAGCAGTACACACTCAGAAGCTGTGGTTTTATGCATTTCCAGAAACCTCACCTTTTTGTGTTGAACGATGCAAAGAGAAGTGTCATTTTATATCATTTCAATTCTACATGTAAGCTAATGTTAAGAAAAAGTCTCATCATAGTTTCACTTTGGGCTTTATCCCCATTTTGGGATATTGCAAGGACTGACAAAGCCTGATAGTCCAGAAAAGACTTTGGGGCTTATTTACCAGCCCCATGGGTCTCCGGTGCGTCAGTGTCGTAAAGAAACATGAGGGGGCTCCCTGCAAAGAACATGGACAGGGCTCCCCCCCCCCATGGCCCAGACCCTGTGAGGAGCTTTCAGGCCAGGGACCCGCCGCCTGTACACAGTGCATGCTGCCTACATGGAGAAAACAGGGAGTGTGCATGACTGGTTTGGTTGAAACTGTGGCCGACCAAACAGTCAGCACCCACAACAGTGGGCAAGCCACTCCTCCCGTGCCTGGAGCAGGACCTACAGCCCCAACTAAACCCTTCTGCTTTCTCGCAGTGCGAGAAGCAGAAACATAAAATAGTATTCATGTTACCATTTTATGTTTCTGCTTCTCACACTGCGAGGAAGCAGTGAGGTGACGCTCCTCCGCCTGCATTGAGGAGCCACCCCTGGCAGAACTATATCATGTATACAAGCTTTTTTTTTCCAGCCTGGTGATTTTGAACAATTATTTCTGTTTTGGCACAAGTTAAAGCTATGGAGAATGAAGTACAAGTGCTAATGGATTTTTCCCACAATTCCCGCCAGCCTCAACCATGGCCTCCGATTCAGCAAGCCCCTCCCATCATAGCTCTGAGACACATGGTAATCGTGAACCCAACTCTATGTTTTCTGGCCAGCCACATCCTTCCATCGTACCCAATACGGTTTAATCCTCTAATCACCCAAAATCCGTTTAAGAATATAGTTCTATGCAATTTCATCAGTCTCCTAGTGGCAAGGGTAATGCAGCGATGAACAGAGGTCAAGTGGGCCATTTACATTTACCTACTGAGTGCATGCCATTCATTATTGTATTGGGAGGTGTTCCCCCTGTGAGCCGGGGCACACATGAAGACTGGCAGAGCTTAAAAATAAAGTTGCTCTTTTTGTCCATCAATTGATTCACCAAAATTCTGTTACTCCCTTCCCTGAATTACAATTGAGCTATCATTTACCTGACACATTTCTTCAGGAATATATTTTAATTTCAACAGCATTGCAATCCCACTTAGCCTCTCATAATTTCCCAAATGTCTCCCCCTCACTCATTCCACCTACACCCTTATATAGTATTTCTCAAGAACACAAACCTAAAGCTACTCACATTTATAAGTTACTGTTATTGCATGTTACTGAAAGACCTAAATCTCCTACAGAACTAGCTTGGGGAACAGATTTATTATTTTCACTTCCTGTCTCTTTTTGGGATAAATTATGGTCTAAGTTATTCAAAATTTCTGCTGCTGCTCGTATAACTCAATCTCTCTATTTTATTTACAATAGAGCAGTTATTACTCCTGTTTGTATATCCAAGTTTTCCCCTACGTCTTCACCTTTGTGCTGGTCTTGTTCTGAATACACTGGCACTTGAAGACATCAACTTTATGAATGTTCTAAGGTATTGACTTTTTGGCAATCTATTTAGTCTAAATGCTTGAAAATCTTTAACTGTGATATTACGTTATCATGGCAAAATGTTTTTCTAGGTTCATCTTATTTGTGATGAACACAGAATTGCTGATGTTTCAGCTTCAATTCTCTCTCAGAAAAGTAAATCTGATCTTCTCTGGTTACCTTTTACATCTTATCTTTCTACACATGCACCTGTGTTTTAAATTACTTTATCTGCTTACTCTCATATTTGATTCTATGCATTTATATCTTTTTCTTATTTCTCTTTTATGTTTATTTTCCCTCCCCCTCTTTTACCTTTTCTTTCTCTCTCCTTTATTGTTTTCTCACCCTACAGTTATATATTGATTGTTTATATATTATTTGCATTATGTGCATTGCGTTGATAATGTGTTTTTTTTTCTTTTTGTTCCTGTTTATCCTTGAAAATTCAATAAAATTCTTAAACAAAAAAAAATAAAGTTGCTCACTGGTGTAAATCAAATTCAGGATGGACTACCAATGTAGGCAACAAACTTCTCATGATTCCAATGGTGGGTTGGCTCAGTTATTTCCCTAAAAGGGCAATTGTGTAGTGGTAAGTTGTAGAGACCCACGTCTGGTGAGATTACAGTTACACAGACTGGATTATTCAGTGAACAACTTGGGCAAGGTTTGTGCACTTCCTTCGGGCTTTTGCTATTGGCTGCCAATTTCACAATCTACAGCTTAAATAAGCCTAGATCTGGCTCTAAGCAGGTCTCTCAATCTACTGCCGTGTTAGTACATGAAAATCATTTTGCAGCACTTTCAAGATTGTCAGATACAGAAGGGATGGATGCTTCTCTGCACCCATGCACTTTCTTCTCACTCTCTCCTCCTCCAGTGGCTGGGCCGAACATCTGTAGGGGAGAGACGCTGAATATAGTTATCACCCAATGGTACCAGGGCTGATTCCTTCCACTTTCTGTGTGTGGATTATAGCAGGGGTTCGCAATAAACTGGAAAATGAGGTCAGGCTGCAAATAGATAAACACTGTGTTCTGCCAAAAGACCTGGGCCCTTGAAATCTTTCATGTCAATGGATTTTACTCATTCTGTGTAGCATCAGGCCGTCTAACTGAAGGGGGGTGCAGGGGTACTTATCTTCCTAAGAAATAGAAACTTAGAACTGTTTACTACTCCCTGTTGCCAAATTTTACGTTTGTCATTTTCAGTTTTTTTAGATATGCTGTTGATTAATTTGTGTTTTATTTCTTTACTAAGCATCCTGTCGTGCTAATTGTTGATTTGGATCATTTTATTACAGAATATTATGAGAGATATCCGGATAGGCATGCTGTTATTTGGTTGGGCGATTTTAACATTCCAAGCTGCCCTTTCAGGGGAGATCTTGTTTGTGGGATCACTGATTGCAAGGGGATACTTTAACACATTGTATGGAAACCACTTATGGAGAGGCACTGAATCAGATTATTATCAAACAAAATCTACTTTTTAATTCAGATTTCTTGAAAGAGGGGGGGGTCTTATTCATCATCCTTCATAGGTAAAGGCAAAGGCTCCACAATTGATTTTATTTTGCTATCATTGCTCTTAGTGCCTTATAGAGGACTTTTATATTCTCTCCTCCAGCATCAGTGATCACAACCCTAATTGTAGGCTTAAAGATCACCCGGAGAGACCGCGTCAACCAGACTGGAGGAGGCATCGCCATCGTACACAAGAGCACCATCCGCATCACGACCGACTCCAACGACACCTTCGCCGCCGCCAAGCACCTCCACTTCCAGATACACACCGACCCAAAGACGACCCTCAGAGGCACCCTCGTCTACAGACCCCGGGGACCACGTACACAATTCTGCGAAGACATCACGGACTTCATCAGCCCGCACGCCCTCGGCTCCACTGACTACATCCTCCTAGGGGACCTCAACTTCCACCTGGAGAACAACAAGGACCGCAACACCTCTGCCCTGCTGGACAAACTCGCGAACCTCGGACTCAAGCAACTGGTCAACACCCCCACCCACTACGCCGGCCACACGCTTGATCCAGTCTTCTCCAGTGGAGTGGTGTGGCTCACTGGTTAGAGGCGGCAGACCTGTGAGCAGAGAACGGCCCGGGACCAGGGTTCAATTCCCGACGCGCCAGGGTCTTGGACCAGGGTCAACGGACTCGATAATTCTCGCCTCAGTGCCTACTCTAACCAGGGAACACACTCGGCAACTCTGGGCATTAAGCTTGCCTCCTCTCTACAACGGCCCCCCACAGACGCCGGGGATGCCTGGTTTCACCCTGGAGATACCCAGAAAGGGACCATCTCACAGGGAAAACCAGGACGGGTTCCCCAGCGGTCTACAGCGCCAGGACACTCGGGTAGAGTAACAGTGCGCTTTACAAGAATCCCACATTTACATTTACATTTACATTCTCATCCAGAAAGCACATCACCTTCAGCCACTCCACAGGACTACACTGGACCGACCACAGCTGCGTCCAATTCAGCTTCAGAAGAACCACGGCCCACCACCACCCGCAACAGGTTCCTCACAGGAGCTGGAGCAAGATCACCGCCGAGCAACTCACCACCTCCCTCAGTCAGAACCCACCCGCCAGCACAACGGACCCCACCAAAGCAGCACGCAACTTCACGAAGTGGCTGACCGACTGCGCTGACGACCTCGCGCCACTAAAGAACCCTACCAGCAGACCCAGAAGCAAGAAAGCCTCCTGGTTCACCGACGAACTCAAGGACTCCAAGAACAACTGCCGCACCCTCGAGAAACCCTGGCTCCTCGACCAGACCACAGACAACATGACCGCCCTCAAACACGCCACCCGCAAGCACCACCAGCTCATCCGCACTACCAAGAAGAAATCACTGAAGGAACGACTGGACAACAACGCCCACGACAGCAAGGAACTCTTCAGCATCATCAAGGAATTCTCCAACCCCAGCACCGGCAACAACGACATCACTCCTTCACAAGACCTCTGCGACTCTCTCGCCTCGTTCTTCCACCGCAAGATCACCGACATCCACAACAGCTTCAGCACACCATCAACGCACCCAACCGTCGAACCAACGCCCTCTACCGCCACCCTCCGCACCTGGACCACGGTAACCACCGAAGACACAGCCCGCACAATGAACACCATCCACTCCGGATCTCCGACCGACCCCTGCCCCCACCACGTCTTCAACAAGGCCGACTCCATCATCGCACCCCAACTCTGGGACGTCATCAACACCTCCCTCAACACCGCCACCTTCCCGGAGAGCTGGAAACATGCCGAGCTCAACGCCCTACTGAAGAAACCAACAGCTGACCCCACTGACCTCAAGAACTTCCGCCCCATCTCGCTCCTCCCTTTTCCTGCCAAAGTCATCGAGAAGACTGTCAACAGACAGCTTGCAGCCTTCCTCGAAACGAACGGATCCCTCGACCCCTCACAGTCTGGTTTTCAAGCCAACCACAGCACCGAGACCGCCCTCACCGCAGCCACCGACGACATCAGAACCCTGCTCGACAACGGGGAAACAGCGACCCCCAACTGATCCTCTCCCTCACCAAAGACCCCGCCACCGCCAGAACCAGCCTACATGAAGAAATGAAAGACGTCGCCGAGTGGATGAAGAACAGCCGCCTTAAACTGAACTCAGACAAGACGGAAGTCCTCGTCCTGGGACCATCGCCCTCCGCCTGGGACGACTCCTGGTGGCCCCCCGCCCCGGCGCCACTCCCAAGCCAACAGACCACGCACGCAACCTGGGCTTCATCCTGGACTCCTCCCTCTCGATGACCAGACAAGTCAACGCCGTCTCCTCATCATGCTTCAACACCCTACGCATGCTCCGCAAGATCTTCCGATGGATCCCGACCGAAACCAGGAAGACGGTCACCCAGGCACTCGTCACCAGCCGACTGGACTACGGAAACACCCTCCACGCTGGAACCACAGCCAAGCTACAGAAAAGACTCCAACGCATCCAGAACGCCTCAGCCCGACTCATCCTGAACATCCCCCGACGCAGCCACATCTCCGGCCACCTGAAGGACCTACACTGGCTCCCCGTCAGCAAGAGGATCACGTTCAGGCTCCTCACCCACGCACACAAATCTCTGCATGACCTAGGCCCCAAGTACCTCAACGACCGCCTGACCTTCTACACGCCCACCCTCCAGCTACGTTCGACAAGCCTCGCCCTCACTGCCGTACCACGCATCCGAAGAGCCACTGCTGGTGGCAGATCCTTCTCCTACCTGGCGGCCAAGACATGGAACTCCCTCCCCATCCATCTTCGGCTGACCCAGGACCACCTCGCCTTCAGGAGACAACTCAAGACCTGGCTGTTCGAGCAATAGCGGACCCCCTCCCCCAAGCGCCTTGAGACCCTGCCAGGTGAGTAGTGCGCTATACAAGTGTTATGATTGATTGATTGAAAATATCCCTTGATGAAATCACAAATGTCCAGCTCTTCCCTTGATTTTCAGTCCTACCCAAACATATAAGATGGGGAAATATAGACCACATTATGTTTTTGAGAACTTAATTATAACAAAGTAAGATGAAGTTATGTACTGTTTATAGGAAGAGACTCAAGCTCATGATGTTTTAAAAAGCTTCGAGGGCCTCTGTACAAAGGTCTCCAGTTTGTTGGTCATGAGGAAAACGCAAAAGAACAACCCCCCTTATAAATGTTTTAATACAGCCTTTACTGCCATTTTGAAGCATTAAAAAGTAGTTACTAAGGCATCACTCTGCAGTATTGAGGATATTAGGCAGGCTGGGGCCATTTATAAGACAAGCCTACAGTAGATACAACAAGAAATATGGAGAAAGGCATGGGAAGACTTGCAAGTTGCTACAGAAGTATGGAACTCCGGGGTTTTCTGGAATGCCATAAGCCAGCTTTTTTTCTCAGAAGATGAACAACTCAGAATAGAATGCAGTGGCTTTGTAATTTTTCCAAGCTCCTCAGCCAGGACCAATTACCTCAAGTAGCTGTGTAGACACTGAGGGGCATATTACCAAAGGCCTTTTTGCTGCTTTAGCAGGAATTTTTCCTGCTAACGCAGCGATAATTTTATCGCCCTATTACCTAGCTGTCGCTAACACCAGTTAGCGACAGCTAGTAGGAGATAGCGATCATCTTGGGGCCCACATTGCATGTCAGCGATATTTATCGCTAATGACATGCAAAGTGGGCGTGCCAAGATGTTAGCGACTGTAAACAGTCGCTAACATCGCTATCTCCTATTACCTACAAAGCTAAGCGCGAATATCTCCAAAAGCTAACGCCTGCCCAGAGCAGTTCTTAGCCATGTTATCCAATGGTAGGTGGATATCATGGCTAAGAGCATTAGCTCGGTAATGCATGAATATCGCTGACTTTTCAGAGATATTCGTGCATTTCGGCCGATTTTTATCGCTTTTGAGATAAACCTTGATAATAGCAAGGTTTATCTGCGATAAAAATCGGCGGAGCTCGGAGATAATAATATTGCCGCTAACCGTGTTAAGCGATAATTATCGCTTAATCTTGGTAATATGCCCCTGAGTTTTCACCCGACCGTTTGATATTTCTAAGTAACACTATCGATATAAGTGCAGCGGTTAGTCCCATTGTAAAGTCTCCTACTAGTAAGGTGTCGGGCCCAGAATAAGTACCCATAGATGTTTTCAGACAGAATCTTACACTACGTCCACCACTGTTTAGAAATGTTTTCCGGACAGCAATTAGAGGAGAAATTCCAAATTCATGGAGAGAGTCTGCCATCTTACCAATTTTTAAAAGGGGACCCATCTCCCTTTCGGACTCAACTGCAAAAAGCTTAGGGAGGGTAGTCCTTCACAAATTGTAAGACAAGGCAGAGGAAAAATAATTCCTTCTGAGGTGCATTATGGGTTTCGCCCGGGAGTTGGTTACAGTGAAGCAAACCCTGAACTTGCTCTGAATAACATGGAAATGCATTGAAGTGAGGGGAGGCACTCTTCACATGGCATTTATGGACCGCTCCAGTGCATTCGACCTGGTTGACAGGGTAAGTTATGGGACATGGTGGGCAAGACAGGGGTTGAAGAATCTTTGATAAATCTTTTGAAGCGTCTGCATTGGGGAGCAACTGCACAGGTCCGTTATGCCCAGGTGGAAAATGCACCCGTCCTTTTAGGTCTAGTAGAGAAGTCAGACAGGGTTGCGCCATAGGTCTTTTTTTTTGTTCCTTTGCTATATTAGTTCTCTTGATTTAGTTGTGGCAATAAAAGGAAAGGCTCTCCCATTGGTTGGGAGTACGCCAGTGTCTGTCTTACTCTACCCGTATGACACAATCTAAATTGCCTGCACTGCCAAAGGTTTACAGGTGCTACTAGATTCGTTTATCAAATTTATGGGAGAGCTTAAATTAAGAGTTACGCTCTGTTAGACCTGTCTGCCTTTGGGTAGTCCCTCCTATTAATTATTTATTTTGTCCCCTTTTTGCCCCTCAAATCCCTTAATTTTTATGTCCACCGAATTTTTGCGGTGTTAGCTAGGAGTTAGATGCTCTTTGACCCTCGTAGTCCTTTTCCCTGAGGCCTAGGTGCCTCTTCTGACTAGATTTGTAAGACCCACAAAATGGTCGCCATAAACTGCCATAACTGTCACCTCTAGATAAGGGACCATAGGGTTACACTAGGAAGGTACTAGAACCTTCTGGAGGGTTCTGATGGCCAGGGCTAGCCTATATAAGGCCAGAACCAGAGCGGCCATTTTGGGGAGTGCTGGGCAGTGAAAGCGTGAAGTGGGACTGGTCAGGAGCAAGGCGACTCAGTGAGGAGGAGCACGCACAGAGAGGGGAGAGATCGACCTTTGGGCAGGCTGCCCTTCTATGCTGACGTGCCCCCTCGTCTGTCTACCGAACCCTGCTTCCATGGTGAACACTCTTGCCCCAGCTTATAATCCTGCCTGCTCCGGAATGCCCATCGAGGAGTGAAGAGTGGGGTACAGCTGACCCTGGCGTGTCACCGCCTCAGAGTGCTAAATTGGACCTCTCTGCTAACTGCGAGATCGGCCCCCACCCCTGCTGAGGCGCTGTGAAGAAAAGCTTACCACACAGCTGTTTTGCCCTGCGCTCAAACCATCCCTCGGTGAGGTCCGCGGAAGAGGACGGTTGCCGGAAGACCCTGATGCCGGGTGAGGAGGCGTGAGCACACCGGAAGAGGTCGGGTGAAGGCGGAGCCCCGTGGGAGGAGTTGGTGAGGAGGCATGAGCGTGCGGAAGAGGACGGCTGCCGGAAGACCCTGATGCCGGGTGAGGAGGCGTGAGCACACCGGAAGAGGTCGGGTGAAGGCGGAGCCCCGTGGGAACAGTCGGTGAGGAGAAGAGCGAGGAGGTTAGCCAGACGCGTTGCTACGGGGCGCCTGCTCGACTGCCGGGGAAGTGGTGAGGGCTGCTGAGTATCGCACCAGTAGGGACGCCTGCTCTCCTGACAGCGGAGAGGGCAGGGAACCCCTATTGACAGCGAAAGCGGCCCTTGGAGGGGAAAGGGTCGGACGGAGTCTGACCTCGTGAGCTACACGGCCAAGTAAGCCGGGAAGGAGGGGGGAGCAGCCGGACTAGCCCACAGGTTCTAATAGAACGGAAGGACTGGGCAGCATTATATTTAGGCATAATAAGAAGGTTTACCTCTGTACAACCCAGGCTGGTTCCAGGAATATTCAGGCATTAATGTCTGCGGTGAAAGGGAGCCATAACGAGCCACCTGACTCATTTTAGAGACTGATGTAGATATTGATGGTAGGGAGGGAGAGCTAAAAGTGGAGAATTTTCAGGGCAGGGCTGCACATGAGTAAGACATAGACTCCTCTTTGGTTAAGGGGATTTGACATGACAAAAGCCAATGTGATTCAACTTGCCTGTTCTCCTCCCGCTACAGTTGTGTGTAACCTTCTTTATCCATAACAGGAGTAAGGGTTCTCTAACCGGTGGGATTTCCTAGTAAATTGTTAATTCCATCTGGGGAACAGTTTATGCTAGCTTGCTCTTCTTGAAATGAAAATACGTGGTGGTATGGTTTAATTGTATGATAAAATCTGAACTCAAGGAGGAGGTATAAAAGTAATTTCTGGAGAACTTTACTGTTGCACAAAACCTGTTGAAAGATATAAATGATTAGCTTGTCAATGTAGAAAAGAAATGGAATTGTGAAAACTTAATTACATTGAACTGTGGAACAGTTATAGACGAAGATCTAAGAGAACTTTTATAAAACAGCTCGTATTTTTCCACAATTGGTGTAGTGTCCTTATTTTTGAGTGGATGGATGTTATGTTACTGAAGGGTGTGACGCAAACTTAGCACATGTTCCTTGGAGTTAGGCCTTCCCACTTAGTGCCAAGCTACCTTATGTGACTTGGAGGTCCCAGGTCCAACATAATTGGTGTCCAGCGGTGGGATGTAAACTGTGTTTGCGTCTACTCTGAAGTAACAAAGCATACCCCACAGGCCTACACCTGGAGTTTTCTCCTGGCGGCCTTCCTAATTTTTACTTTTGCTTTTTCCAAATGTATTCCTGGTGGTGGGGTGGAGGTAGCTTCAGGTTGCCCTTGCATAAAAAGCGGGAGTTCTCTAAAGGTCCCCAAAACAGTTTCCAGGGAAAGGGAACAGGTTTCACCCCTAAGGCTAACCCGCCCAGAAACCCTCATCCTGGCCAAAGCCAGCAGCCAAGGGTTGTCCACTGTTTCGAATGTGGTGGTGTTGGACATTATAAGGGAGATGTCAGATGCCCAAAGAGACCACCCCCTCCCACCGGAGGCAAAGCCCCGGGAGTAGCTAGTGTAGCGCTCTGGGAGGAGTTGCCCTTAGATAAGGGGGGTGAGTGGGCGGGTGTCACCTTAGTGTCCCTGGGAGAACGGGAGATGGTTCCTAAGATTCAGGTGCCCCCAAATACTACTAAGTATGGGCAATGGATCACCATCAATGGCCAGAGAGGGGAAGCTCTGAGAGACACAGGAGCCAGTATGACTATGGTAAGGAGTCAACTGGTGTCTCCAGAGCAGGTGATTCCACATGTACTCCACCCTGCCGCGATGGCTGACGGTAGAATGGGCCACTACCCGGTGGCCGAGGTTCCCTTTGAGTGGGAAGGGGTTGCAGGTTCACTTCGAGTTGCCGTAAGCCCTGCCGTGCCAGTCAATTGCTTGCTGAGGAATGACATGGAGCACAATGCTTGGAGAGAGGTGGAATACCGGACGCATTCAGCGATGCTAGGTACACCTGACTGGGCCTGTGTAAGCACAAGGTCTGCGACTGCCCGGAGAGGGAGTTCGCCTGGGTTGGAGCCTGGAACAATGGCCCAACCCGCTGCCAAAAAGGGACAGACCCGAAGACAGGAGAAGCCTGCTTCGGCTTCCACACCCCATGTGACAGATCGGCCACCTGCGGTGGTGGACCAGGAGTCCGTGGGGGGGGGGAGTAGTTTCTCTGGAGGACCTGCCCATCCCTGCTGAGTGGCATGTGGAGGGAGGGCCTACCAGAGAAGAGTTCTGTAAGGGCCAGAAGGAGTGCCCTACCCTTGAGGGACTGAGGCGACAGGCTGAAGCCCAGGCAGCAGGGGACGTTGCGGGACACTACCACATTTACTGGGAGGATGGACTCCCCTACAGTGAACCCAAGGTACCCTTACCTGGTTCATCAAGGGCCTTGGTAGTCCCGCAACGGTACTGAGCCTTTCTGCTGGAATTGGCTCATGAAATTCCCTTGGCAGGACACTTAGGTCAGGACAAGACCTTTGCTCGGCTTGTCCCCCACTTTTACTGGCCTCAGATGAAAGTGGCGTCTAACACCTACTGTAGGACGTGTGTAACCTGCCAAACCAGTGGGAAAACAGGGGTGAAGCTGAAATCTCCCCTGGAACCACTTCCTGTCGTTAGCACCCCCTTTGAAAGGGTGGGCATCGACATTGTAGGGCCATTGGATCCACCAACAACAGCTGGTCACAGGTTCATCCTGGTTCTGGTGGATCATGCCACACGGTACCCAGAGGCAATTCCTCTGAGGACTGTCACTGCACCTGTGGTGGCTAGGGCCCTGATGGGGATCTTTACCTGAGTGGGTTTTCCCAAGGAAGTTGTGTCCGACAGGGGGACCAACTTTATGTCAGCGTACATGCGGGCAATGTGGAAGGAGTGTGGAGTGACCTACCGGTTCACCACTCCCTATCACCCCCAGTCCAATGGACTGGTGGAAAGGTTCAACAAGACCTTGAAGGGCATGATCAGAAGTCTGCCTGAAAGCCTGCGGAGGAAATGGGACGTCCCCCTACCCTGTTTGCTATTCGCCTACAGGGAAGTGCCACAGAAGGGAGTGGGCTTCAGCCCCTTTGAGCTTCTGTATGGGCACCCTGTACGCGGTCCTCTCAGCCTGGTGAAGGATGGATGGGAAAAGTCTCCCAGGAAACCCCCCCAGGATGTGGTGAGCTACATGCTGGCCTTCAGGAGCCAAATGGCGAAGTTGTGGAAGCAAGCTTCTGACAACTTGGAGGCCAGCCAGGCAGTAATGAAGGAGTGGTATGACCACAACGCTCACCCGGTGGAGTTGGAGCCTGGCCAGAAAGTGTGGGTGATGGAGCCTGGAGAGCTAAGTGCCCTCCAGGATCGCTGGTCAGGCCCCTTTGAGGTGTTAGAAAAGAAGGGTAAGGCCACATACCTGGTGGACCTTAAGACCCCTCGACAGCCCCTACGGGTGCTACATGCTAACCGACTCAAACCCCACCATGAGAGGCCCGAGGTCATCTTAATGATGGTGACTGATGGAGGAGAGGAAGCGGAAAGCGAACCTCTCCCAGACTTGTTCTCGTCTCAGGAAAAGGATGGGTCGGTGGAGGGAGTGATTCTCTCCCCATCCCTAACTCCTGAACAGCGGGAGGACTGCCGCCAGATACTGGAGCAGTACTCTACGTTGTTCTCCCTTGTCCCGGGAAGGACTCACCTGTGTACCCATGATGTGGACACAGGGGACAGCCCACCAGTGAAGTCAAAGACCTACCGGCTGTCCGACAAGGTGAAGGCTAGCATCCATGGTGAGGTTACCAAGATGCTAGAGCTAGGAGTTATAGAACCTTTCAGCAGCCCCTGGTCCAGTCCGGTGGTTCTAGTGCCAAACGCCGCTCCACTAGGCACCACTCCAGAAATGAGGTTCTGTGTGGATTACCGGGGACTGAACTCAGTTACCAAAACTGATGCTCATCCGATCCCTAGGGCGGATGAATTAATTGACCGGCTAGGAGCTGCCCAATATCTCAGTACCTTTGACCTCACTTCAGGGTACTGGCAGATCTCCTTGACAGATGGAGCAAAGGAAAGGTCAGCCTTCTCCACGCCTGAGGGACACTTCCAATTTTGTGTGATGCCCTTTGGGCTCAAGAATGCCCCTGCTACATTTCAGCGGCTGGTGAACCAGGTCCTCTGCGGAATGGAGGGTTTCTCCGCTGCCTACCTGGATGACATTGCTGTCTTCAGCAGCAGTTGGGAGGACCATTTGCAACATTTGCAAGCAGTTCTCCAGGCCCTGAAACAAGCTGGTTTGACAATCAAGGCCAGCAAATGTCAGATTGGGCAGGGGTCGGTTGTGTACCTAGGCCACTTGGTGGGTAGGGGAACAGTGCAGCCCCTCCAGGCAAAGATTGAGGCAATCATGGCCTGGGACCCCCCAAGACCCAGACTGAGGTCCGAGCTTTCCTGGGCCTCACAGGTTATTACCGTCGCTTTGTGAAGGGGTATGGCACTATTGTAGCGCCCCTCACAGAGCTTACCTCAAAGAAACAACCTCAATGGGTAGTTTGGACAGAGGCTTGTCAGCAAGCCTTTGAAAAGTTGAAGCAGGCAATGTGTGCGGCACCGGTCCTGAGGGCCCCAGACTTCTCCAAGGAGTTCATTGTCCAGACAGATGCATCAGAACATGGCATTGGGGCAGTGTTATCGCAACTAAATGAAGAGGGTCTGGATCAGCCTGTAGTTTTCCTATCCAGGAGACTGCTTCCCGGGGAACAGAGGTGGAGTGCAATTGAAAGGGAAGCTTTTGCGGTGGTGTGGGCTCTGAAGAAGCTGCGGCCATACCTGTTTGGCTCGCACTTCCTGGTTCAGACTGACCACCGCCCCCTTCGTTGGCTGATGCAGATGAAGGGGGAAAATCCCAAGCTGTTGAGATGGTCCATCTCCCTACAGGGAATGGACTTCCGGGTGGAACACCGGCCTGGAGTGGACCACGCCAATGCAGACGGTCTCTCCAGGTATTTCCGCCTTAGTGATGAGGACTCCCAAGGGGTTGGGTAGCTCTCCCCACTTTCAGCTGGGGGGGACGCGTGTTAGACCTGTCTGCCTTTGGGTAGTCCCTCCTAATAATTATTTATTTTGTCCCCTTTTTGCCCCTCAAATCCCTTAATTTTTATGTCCACCGAATTTTTGCGGTGTTAGCTAGGGGTTAGATGCTCTTTGACCCTCGTAGTCCTTTTCCCTGAGGCCTAGGTGCCTCTTCTGACTAGATTTTTAAGACCCACAAAATGGTCGCCATAAACTGCCATAACTGTCATAACTGTCACCTCTAGATAAGGGACCATAGGGTTACACTAGGAAGGTACTAGAACCTTCTGGAGGGTTCTGATGGCCAGGGCTAGCCTATATAAGGCCAGAACCAGAGCGGCCATTTTGGGGGGTGCTGGGCAGTGAAAGCGTGAAGTGGGACTGGTCAGGAGCAAGGCGACTCAGTGAGGAGGAGCACGCACAGAGAGGGGAGAGATCGACCTTTGGGCAGGCTGCCCTTCTATGCTGACGTGCCCCCTCGTCTGTCTACCGAACCCTGCTTCCATGGTGAACACTCTTGCCCCAGCTTATAATCCTGCCTGCTCCGGAATGCCCATCGAGGAGTGAAGAGTGGGGTACAGCTGACCCTGGCATGTCACCGCCTCAGAGTGCTAAATTGGACCTCTCTGCTAACTGCGAGATCGGCCCCCACCGCTGCTGAGGCGCTGTGAAGAAAAGCTTACCACACAGCTGTTTTGCCCTGCGCTCAAACCATCCCTCGGTGAGGTCCGCGGAAGAGGACGGTTGCCGGAAGACCCTGATGCCGGGTGAGGAGGCGTGAGCACACCGGAAGAGGTCGGGTGAAGGTGGAGCCCCGTGGGAGGAGTTGGTGAGGAGGCGTGAGCGCGCGGAAGAGGACGGCTGCCGGAAGACCCTGATGCCGGGTGAGGAGGCGTGAGCACACCGGAAGAGGTCGGTGAAGGCGGAGCCCCGTGGGAACAGTCGGTGAGGAGAAGAGCGAGGAGGTTAGCCAGACGCGTTGCTACGGGGCGCCTGCTCGACTGCCGGGGAAGTGGTGAGGGCTGCCGAGTATCGCACCAGTAGGGACGCCTGCTCTCCTGACAGCGGAGAGGGCAGGGAACCCCTATTGACAGCGAAAGCGGCCCTTGGAGGCGAAAGGGTCGGACGGAGTCTGACCTCGTGAGCTACATGGCCAAGTAAGCCGGGAAGGTGGGGGGAGCAGCCGGACTAGCCCACAGGTTCTAATAGAACGGAAGGACTGGGCAGCATTATATTTAGGCATAACAAGAAGGTTCCCCTCTGTACAACCCAGGCTGGTTCCAGGAATATTCAGGCATTAAGGTCTGCGGTGAAAGGGAGCAATAACGAGCCACCTGACTCATTTTAGAGACTGATGTAGATACTAATGGTAGGGAGGGAGAGCTAAAAGTAGAGAATTTTCAGGGCAGGGCTGCACATGAGTAAGACATAGACTCCTCTTTGGTTAAGGGGATTTGACATGACAAAAGCCAATGTGATTCAACTTGCCTGTTCTCCTCCCGCTACAGTTGTGTGTAACCTTCTTTATCCATAACAGGAGTAAGGGTTCTCTAACCTGTGGGATTTCCTAGTAAATTGTTAATTCCATCTGGGGAACAGTTTATGCTAGCTTGCTCTTCTTGAAATGAAAATACGTGGTGGTATGGTTTAATTGTATGATAAATTCTGAACTCAAGGAGGAGGTATAAAAGTAATTTCTGGAGAACTTTACTGTTGCACAAAACCTGTTGAAAGATATAAATGATTAGCTTGTCAATGTAGAAAAGAAATGGAATTGTGAAAACTTAATTACATTGAACTGTGGAACAGTTATAGACGAAGATCTAAGAGAACTTTTATAAAACAGCTCGTATTTTTCCACAATTGGTGTAGTGTCCTTATTTTTGAGTGGATGGATGTTATGTTACTGAAGGGTGTGACGCAAACTTAGCACATGTTCCTTGGAGTTAGGCCTTCCCACTTAGTGCCAAGCTACCTTATGTGACTTGGAGGTCCCAGGTCCAAAACGCTCCAAAAGTCATATATTATGATAGGCGGGCCCCCCAAAAAACCACATGTTTGCACAAACACATTATAGGTAAAACCCTAATTGCCAAGCTGTAATTTTAATTATCTTAGTATTTTGTTGGAGGAAATTTCGAGTTGGGATAAGTTCCTCGTTCAGAGAGCCTGTACATTTTCATGGGCAATCGACACAATCTTCAGATTTTCAAGGAAATTCAGCCACAAGCCTATATTGATTGAATTTCACTGTACAAATTCAAATGTTTAAGATACGAATGAGCATCTTAATTTTTCCATTATGACATCACGCACAGAGTAGCCGCCGTATCTTACCTTTTTACAAAAATCCGGAGGCAATACTTGGGTGTGGTTGAGTTTTGCTGCCTAAAATGGAAGGTAACATTCGAAAACAATGTCATTGCCTATTTCTGCACCTTGTTTCCACAGTGATTCCTCTAGTCTGTTGCTGGTGGCAATGAAACACTCAGGTTCCATGTTGTATTGGATAATGTCCTATCATGATGCTCTACTTACTGCATCAAAAATGCAGTTTTACTATCTGTCTCTAAGTCTGTGGTAACAGGAAAAATAGTACCACATCAGAGTGGCACTCTAAAATGAGCCTGTGAGAGCGTTTAACCCTTCGACTTAGCAATGTTTATCCATCCTATGGAATGCAGAGACTAACGCTTGGCTTAGATCCAAGAGGATACCGACATTCCAGGCCTCTTTTTATTGTTGAAAGCACCATTGTTCACCCAAGTGTAGACACTCCCCCAAGTTAAGCCAGATTCAAATTCAGATCTAGGACCAGCAAGCCATAGCATCTGCTTGTCATTCAACTCAATACCACCTATGAGAATAAAGGGTAAATATCACAACGAGTGGACCTTATTGATGTTTGTACTGCAGAAGGGAGGTGAGCCAAAAGCCCTTCATTTCATTTACTTTCATAATGGGTACCCAAACAGCCTTGTAGGAAAGGGGAAATTAGGTACCACCAAGAGACCAACAGCTGCGTATTAGGGGGATTTACCTTAGCTGCCCTTGTCAGTTAATTTTAATTGAGATTTCCTTTAATAAATTAGCATTGGATGAATACTGTGTTCAGTTTGTCAAGTGGCAACACAGAGGATGAAAGAAGTGCCCAAATCTCCACTTTGGAATGGGGCCCACATTACCTCTGTTCATGAGAGTGTGATGACTGCACCACCACAGTTCTCATGGTGAAGAGAGTATTGATGTATTTAACTGAACTGTCTATGGACTGAGGGTGCCTGCTTCATAGCCCCCAAAACAATGGTTGAAGATGCAACTACCGCGTTTAATCAGCAAGTATGGTGGGCAAACCATGCAACCATCACATATTATACCATCCCTGACCTGTGGTGTCCTAGTATGATTAACAGTTACAGCAACCACTATGGACAACATAGAAACCCATATTTGAATAAAGCTCACTGGTCTGCAGCATATTACACCTTTTGAAGTCATTAGATCTGAAGACTCAGATTTACAAAGATTTTGCATCAGGTCACTTTTTGAAGCTACACAAAGTCCATGTTGGTATTTGCAAAGCAACGCAAATGTTGATATGTGCTGCTTAGTAAAAATAAAATGAACAATATAGCAACGACATGCAATACCATGCCTTGCTTTACTTTGCACCGTGGTGCATGGGCGTTCCTGTGCATCCACCCATGGATTTTGAGGCAAACCCTTATTTACAAGTAGTTGTAGTGATTGGTTTGTACCATGATGGTGTGCCTGCCTGAGGCTGGCATAACAAAGAGCTCTGTCAAAACGTCCTTGAATACTGGCTCCATGTATTATGGTGTTGTTTACCTCTGTACAAATGTAGATTTTATATATTTAAATTAATGCAGCACGTTTGGAATGTTCTAGTAATTTCAGTGATTGTTTTAATAGGTTGATTTACTTAATAAGGGTAAAGAAATAATGAGAGTTAATATGGTTCATTTAACCAGTGGCAGTATACAACTTATAGAGGACACTTGGGAGTTCCATCTATAAAGGTCAGTTTCCTAGATGGCAAAGAACATTTGCTTGCCATGTGGTATTCCCCTGGCTGGACACAAAAGTGTTCTCTGATGCGCTACACTTTAAACAAACATATGATGATGTACATATACGCTGGCACCCACATATGACATTTAACGTGTACATCACTAGTGCTTTTCCTGCACAAACATTATCCAACCGCCCCCTCCCCTAAATGACTGTTAACACATGTAGTGCACCGTTCCCTGTCCAATGAACCTCAGCTCTGCCACTGGAAGTTTTGAAAATACAATCTTTAAAATTGCATAAAATTGGAATGTACAAAGTTGGTGAGCTCCCATTGTGCAAAAAAATTAACGTGCAATCGCATATGCTAGAGAAGGAATTGTACAGCTGTTTTTCCTTATTGAGAGATGCTCTGATTCACAGAGATATATAGCTATAAAATGAAGAAAGCAGTGAATGCTGATCCTAGCGCCTTGCTGAGGGAGCATTTTGCTGCTGGTTATGCTGTCACATGGATCAAAATTTAACTCCTAATGCTAGGCCTTCTGGGGCATATTATCAAGGACCAGTGTTAAAATTATCGCTGTTTTAGCGGCAGGAAACTGCCGATAAAACGGCGATAATGGGCTTGATAATACGCCCTTGTTAATTTCCATAGAAGCCCATGTTTTGGTGTTAACATGGGCTTCTATAGGAATTAACAAAGGCGTATTATCAAGCCCATTATTGCCGCTTTATCGGCAGTTTCCTGCCGTTAAAACAGCAATAACTTTAACACCGGTCCTTGATAATATGCCCCTCTGTTCTTTTGCCTGGCGAATTACTCACACATGCAGGTAAATCATTCCTGGAGAAAAGGATTATATGGCATTTAACAATTTAATACAAATGGCATTATAGTGCTCTACCCTTTAAAACAAGAGCCATTAGTTCAGGTTCAACACTGAGCCGCACTCTTTTGTGTATATCTGCGGAGCTGATGGCAGCTGTTGCTACAGTCTGTCTACAGAAATCACTCTAAGTCACACAAACACCTTCAGCTGAGTGAACACAGCAGTGGCAGAATGGCCTGTGCCTTTTAAAAGGGAAGGGTAGCGGGAGGGAAAGTGTCTCAATGTCCAAAAACTTCTGGCCGCTTCCTTGTAAAGATCACACTATTGGCTGTGATGCTGCAGCATGCAGTGCTTGGACCTGCCATACATAATTTCAAACTGTTCAGGCATGAAGTGCATGCTCATACCTTTTTTATATGTTCTTTTTATGAAGCATATTGAAACCAATACAACAAAACTAAACCAACATTTTCACCCCTCCCTGGGTGCCACGGTTTGTGTGGATACAGAATAACAGTCCCAGGTACTAGACGGTGAGTTACATGATAAGAAGTCAATTCTGTCCCTCCCATCAATGCCTGTGGGCCCTCTCCATCCCCGTCCTAGAGACTAACCTGGTCCCCTACAGGGCATAGTCTCCAAAAGCACAACAGAGTTTGGGTCACATGACCCCCTCTTTGGGAAACGGCCACTACAACGAGGCCGTTTCAACGAAAACCTTAACCACGCATGCATTACAACGCATGCGTGGTTACAACGACAGCCTTTACCACGCATACTTTTACTACAAGGTACGTAGTAAAGGCATGTGCGGTAACGGGTACATATAAAAAAGGGGGATTGGGGGGGGCTTCCCCCCCCAAAAAACACTCACCTTTAGACGAGATGTGCAGGCAATCGTCATCACAGAGGAAGGAAACGGACGTTTTTTTTCTCCTACGTATGACGTCACCACGCAAAAATACGTGGAGAAAGAAAGGCGTGTAAATAGTATTCCGTAGTAACGCATGCGTGGTAAAGGCATGCGTTACAACGGAGTTCGTTGAAAAAACATACAACCCCCTCTTTGATTCTACGGAATATTCCTGCCATTACCCCCATATTTTTAAGTTTCTGAGGACAGCCCCTCGCCCACTATATGGGATTCATTTATATTTATTTTATTTAGAAGATTGTAAAGTGCACAGATACCCCCAACAGGGGTGTCCCGGTGCTGGGGCAGACGGCAGATGGCAGGCACGGGGAAGAGAGCTAGAGATTGGAAAACAACCAGGTTTTCAGGGCACTACGAAAGATAGGTTCTGACTCAGATGAGCATAGGGAGAGAGGCAGAGCATTCCAAAGTTTGGAGGTCATGACCGCAAAGGACCTGCCACCCATTCTAGACATACGAAAACGGGGGTTGGCCAAGAGACGGTGGTGGTTATATCTGTGGTTACGGTTGTGATGATAGTGCTTAAGTGTGGCTCTCAGGTATGCTGGCCTTTGTCCCCTAAAGGCTCTGAATGCCAGAGTGAGGGCCTTGAATTCAGTGTGTTTAATCACTGGTAACCAAAGTAAATTCCTCAAATGGGGGGGTAATTGTATGGCGGAAAGGAATTTTACAAATCACTCTGGGCGCAGTGTTTTCTATTATCTGCAGACGCCTAGGCAAATAGGCTGCGGCCCCCAGGTAGAGGCTATTGAAAAAAAGAACACTCACAATGTTGGGTGTCAAAATGGAAGTACACTATTTATATAGAGGGGCAGAATGATTGTCACACAGTCAGACATATTGGTTAATTAGCTGCCTATACTCTCCTTGAGGTCAGGCACAATGGCTGACTCATGTGTTCTTTAGACGTTATACGCATCAGGCATATCAGGAGACGCTGTATCAGCACTCTTTTTGTCAGGAACAATGGCCGCTGTAGACCGGACGATCATGTGACCTCCAGACGTCATGTTCATTCAAAGCGTCACGCTCAGAATTGCTTTCTCAACTTCCTCTTTACCTTTTCAATAATACTTTTCACAAATGTCGGACTGCCGAAAAGTGAAAACTTAACACTTGCATCTGTTGCAAGCACGGAGTTAGGACGCTTCATCAATTCATAGCAATGAAGTACGTTTTACCGCCACAGAAGAATATGGCTCCAGATCGACGGTCGAAAACGGATTGTCGAAACTCCCGCTTGTCACCAATTTGGAAAGAAAGAAGTCGTAACCAAAGGTCCATTTTTCTACTTGTTTTGTAGAAATGTAGATAGACCACCAACACCTCACTGCACACCAACGCCTATCACCTTCTCAACTGCTGCGCTCAGCTTACCGATTAGAATCCACATTCCACCCACAACCAAAGACATAAAGAAATAGAGCGCCACACAGAGTTAAGCATTTTTAAAATTATCGATAAAAATAGCACCAAAAAGCACAAAGTGGGAATAGCTGATATCTAGTTGCACTGGACCAGGATCATAAGTTCAGACCCACTAAGATGGAGCGCAGGTCAGATACAGGGACCAGTTTCATCTTTCTGTTAAGTTTACGTTCTAAAGTCCAAGTCCATGTCTGGAGGTTTAGGTGAAGATCCATGTTGGCAGTGGTTGTAAGAACATCGTTGTTGGCGCGAGGTGCAAGTTGGGCATCATGAATGGTTGCTGTTGTGGCGCGAAGAGCCATTCATCCCTGGACCTTCATGCTGGTGGTCAACACGGACTGTTGCTGCAGACGCGGACTTTCATAGCAGATGAGAAGAGCAGTTGTTGCTGGAGATTTGTGACTGCGGTTATCTCAGCTGGTTGTTGTTGCAGTTGAGGACTCTGTTTGTGGTCGTGAACAGCCGCAAATGTTTACATTTCTCCCGGGAGTTCAGGAGGAGTGCACTCGTTTTGCCAGCCAAACGTCCAGGTCCTGGTGTCACGGATCACACCTCTAACAAAAATATCGAGTATGGTGTATGCATATCACCATGGCTTGTCTAATAACGTTGGTTTAATAATTTTGCAATACATGTTTTGTTGTGTGTAATCATGCTTTGAGTTGAGTGCCATGCAGTCAAAAGCTTATGGTTCTCATCTATCTGTGCCCCTGGCAACAATGCAGAACTCATGAACTGCCGTCATAGCTCAGAAAGGTAGTGCGGCTGAGTGTGCACCGTCATTTACCAGTATTTCCCCAGTAATGCCTAAATCTTGAGGGAACTGAAGATCCTGTCAGCCATTTTGGGTATGGTCTTGGGCGTGGCCAATTTAAACCACGCCCGACTGGCGACACGCGCTTAATGTTGAGAAAGTTATCCAGTACGCACCTACCTGCTCCTACTCTGTGTCCAGGCATCAAAGCTCCCAAATACTCAGACGCAATCAGGGGTCTTTCCAGCGCATCCCGAACACCTGAAAGACAAAAAAGAGAGTGCTTACAAAGACAAACAAGGTAAAAAAGAACCAAACATTGTGAAGCAAAACAAGTATTCCTGCTACCTACAGGTAGAACAGTAATTGTTGGATTACAGATGCGTGCAACAGACAATAAAAACTTACCATAATAAAAGTAACCAATTATTTAGAGTTCTAACTTCTACATGTTGACGGACTTGATATGGTGGCATGGTTGACAACCCAAAAGTTTATTTGATACCACACTCTTCTTGCAATACAACAAATCAAGAACTTTGCTATAAAGCAAAACAAACTGGAAGAAGACTTTTTGTGTGATTCACTAAGGATGATAATGCACACCACGCAATGGAATTATTTGGCAGCAGTGACGCAACTTCTATAGGACAATCATGCATAACAAACCCTGAGTTCATGCTCATGATTACATAGTGTAATGGTACAAATATCACAGTATGTGTATGTGATTGTGATCTGTGTATCTTTCAGTAATCTCCTTAGCTGCACTTCAGCAATTCTCAGCCAGAGAAGGCCCATGAACATCGAAATCCTCAACAAATGGTCTTCCAGTTGATCACATGTACCATATTATAGAGTATTAGATTACAGTTCATAATGGGTGGATGAGGGGGAAGTTCACACATAGAGCCTTCAACTAACTTCCCCTATATTTTAAAGGTTGACAACAGGAGGAAATGGCTTGGTCAACAACATCTTGGAAGGCTCTTCTCCCTGAGACTTGCCTGTAATTTCCAAAATAAGCTATTATTCCAGAACAAAAGGTAGGACACTAGGAGGTGGTTCCTATCGTCTATGCAATGCTGTGGTTAAAGCGAACAGGTAAGGTGGCATCACTGTAGCCTGTCACCTGGGGGACACTCTTGGGGACTAGGACTCACTCCAGCAGAGGGAAGCAGCAAGGTTCAGGCAGGCTCAGTTGATGCTGATCAACTGAGCAATTGGAGAGATGCTTCTGGAAGCATGCTGTGTCTCTGCAGTTCAAACAAGAGGTCACCTCAGGAGTCACTCCTGGGGAGTCTGCGTTCAAGACAAGTCAGTGCAGTTTTCCTTCTTTAGACAGCAAGGTAGCCCTTCTGCTGAATCTTCCACAGGTCCAGGAGTGTTCTGATGAGAGGGTCAGAAAGTGCCACATTTATACCCATTGACAGCCTTTCTGAGGGATACAATTCCTGACCTACTCTACAACTAGACCTGGTCAGTTTTTTCCCTTCACCTGGGTTTGGCTCCAACCTGTTTAGGGCGACAGAGGAAGGCAAGGGCAGGTCTATTGTCAGGTTCATTTGTGTGTACTGCAGTTAGGGTTCTTTGAAGTGTAATCAGGGCAGGGCAAAATGCCTCCACTGCCATCCTGTCAGAGTCCCCGAAGTCCATAAGTTCATCAAAATATGGGAGGTGAAGACAAAATGTCTGGGGGAACACACACCTAGGACACCTGAAGAGGTGTGTCACAGCAGCCAGGGCAGTTGACTACATAGCGCAGGGCTTACGATTCAATCACCCGCAACAGCTCAGCTCAGCATCATGTGACTCTGGGCAGTAGCTCACTTCATCTCCCTTTGGCCCCCAGCACCTTGAGACCCTTAGGGGTGAGTAGTTTGTGCTATACAAATACCGGATTTAGATTTTGGATTTAGGATTTCAGGTCTAACATATACTTTACAATATATACTTATCTTCATAATTTTTGTTTGCCAATATTTTTGCTATGATATTCTTGTAGCACAATATCACTATAGTCGATAGTCTGACGTCCAGACTGTTCAGGACCAAATACTGAGCCTTTAGTGGGCTTGCGCCTGTTTAAACTGCTCAGTAATGCAGTTTTTCTTGGCAACCAGATTAGATGTTTATAGACTTACCTGATTATTCAGCTTCGCGCCATGGGTTGAGCAAGATCATTCTGCCATGTGTACTGCAGCTTTTTCAACTTAATCCTCTATAGTCTATGGTCATTCAGATTTATGCACCCATTTCATATGGAAATTTTCAAAGGAGCTAACTCTTTCAAAAGATCTGATAGTGACCTCTACCATGGATAGTTAGTAAGGACCTCGAGGGCAATGCTTACTTAAGAGTGACTTTATCTTGCGTACCTCCAAGCCAAAGATGGCAAATTAGTGGGAACCAACTATAAGTTAGGGGCAGCCACTTACTAGTGCACTTTCTACTACTGGAGAATTAGGAAGTCAATCGACGAGCAGAATGAACACAGATTCTGTCTTGAAAAAGCTCATTTCTGCAACCATGTTAACAAATAATCACTGAAAAAAGGAGTAAAATGTGGCCAGATGTGGACTTATTCTTTATCATAGCACAGGACTACATTTCTTGACTCAAAAGTATGGATTAGCTCAGTGGTTCCCAACCTGTGGTCCGGGACCTCCTGGGGGTCCCAGAAGCCTCCTCAGGGGTCCGTGACTACTTAGAAAATTCAATAATATTAACAGATTAACCCCTTCACTGCTCGCGGTATTTCCCCGCCGTGCTGGGGGGCGGGGGAGCACGTACAGCGCCCCCATGCTCATGACAAGGTCAGCTCGTCATGAGCCACGGCGCTCCAGTGCTCATGACGAGCTGAGCTCGTCATGACCGTGCCCGTTCCAATGGAACGTTCAGCACAGCGGGGGAATTAGCCCAGCGTGCGAGCGTTCCACGGAGCGCCGTCACTCATGACGAGCTGAGCTCGTCATGAGCATCCAAGGAGTTAATAAATTGTACATAAATAAAAAAGCTAAATGTACCATTGAAAGTGTTAAAACTTACTGTAAATGTATAGGAGCTTGAAATGGAGGCTAACAAATACATTAGTATCCTCAGATTGATCCTTGGGAGCAGTGCAGGTGCATCAAACAGAATATAGTATGGACGATGAATGGCCTCAATTGAATTTAGAAAAGCTCCTGACCTTGAAATAAAATGTAATTTTTTTAAAATTCATATCTGTTACAAATTAAATGAAATGTGTCATGATTTGTGTATTTGTTTGAAGGATGCTTTTATTCATTCTGTATTGCTTCGTGGTTCAAATCATCAACAATGCTTAGGCCAGGGTCCCTGGCTTCGATTAATGACTCAGTGGGGGGTCCCCAGATTCCAACAATGATTCAGCGGATGCCCCCAGGTTCCAGCATTGATTAAGTGAGGGTCCCTAGAAGTCAAAAAGTTAAGAATCACTAGATTAGCCCACACGAGTTTGTATATAGTAGCCGAAGCTTATGCACAGCAATTGCGGAGTCATTGTTTAAGTTAAAGGAATGTTTTTGTAGAAGGCAAGAAGTTGAACAACTTCTGTATATAAATGTAGTTGCTCCTTCTAAAGTACCTGCATAGTACATTGGTCTTGTACAAACACACTGCTCTGTTCTACACCTTTCCTAACATATTTCTGATCTACTTAATTAAAATTACTAAAAGTACAATACAGATCTGTGATTGTGCTGCGCTCTGTTATTTGCTTTCTTTGCAGGATTTTCTCTGCCAGTGCTAATGTTGATTTAAAAGCTGCATTTTGCAGAACACAAAAAGCTAATACTCTGACTGAATAGAGGCAGGCTGGTTATTTGTTCTATGAATATTACCCAGCGTGATCCCCAGACTTCCACTTTTTAATGCAATGACAAAATCACCACGGGTTTCTCATAAAGACCTTGGCATTGTCTTTGCACAAGGAGCTGCTTTAGATTCCCAGCATGCACATTTAATTAACTGAGACTGTACCAGTACAAAGGCAGCTCTGACGTATGGATTGAAGCAGGCTTGGCCGTGCAGGAGGGAGATTTGGCTCCATTTGTTTGAGGGCACCCAGCACATGCATCCGGCTCCTGCAGATACTGAGTGGGATGATTAACCTGTTGCACCTCAGCTGCTCATAAAGGAGCTCCCAACTATTTAATCTTAAAGCCCATTAACTAACGAGCTGCACAGTTAACAGAAAAGTAATTGCACTTTTAATGTAAAAGGCTGGGATTGTCTGTGATGTGGCCCTCTCATCAAGTCTATGTCCCTTCTTTCAAATGAGGAATGGCTGATAATGGGACAAAGGGGCAGAGTTTACAGGTGTCGTTCTCGCGGTCTATGTGTCATTTCTTGTTTAACATCTCCTTAATCAGATTTGAGGGATTCTGCCTGTATAAAGTATGTCTTTGAGGCAGATTTTTCATGGCTCAGAGCTAAGCCTGGCTGCAGTTTTCCTTAAAAGACGCTATTACAGCTTGTTTGACAGCACTTTGAGCACAAATGTGAAAGTTGAACGCGCAAACAGTACTACATTTGTAAAGGAATTTTATGCAGATAAATGGACTTGTGCCTAAAAAATCATTAGCAAAACCAAGAAGTTGCACTTTTAGAAGGTGAATTAGCCCCAGGTCCCTCCTGTCCTCGTCCCATTCCTTAGAAATTGGAGATGACCATCTCCACGACAGAAAAAAAGAAAAGGAGCATGCTGGGATACCCTACCCACTCCCTCCCACTGGGAGTACATAAGCGGTACCAGCCCAGCATGCAGCCTGTTCTTTTTTTCTGTCTTCCGACAGAATGGAATTGCTTCCTTACCTGCTGTTGGCTTCCGGGATGTCTCGTCGGGCTGCTAGGCTGTCCTCTCCGTCCCAGATGTCCTCCTTCTTGTCACGTCGAGCTGCTGGGCTTCTCGACGTCATGTTTCCGTGGTCTCCTGGCCTGCCGGGCTTGCTGGGAGCCGCGTTGTGGACCGCCGGTTGTTTGTGGCTGGGGCGCCGCCCTGCCCTGCTTGTTCCGGGTTGAAGGCGGCGTCTTCCTGTAGCTGGGCTGGTCGGGGAGACGTGCTGCTGCTGCTGCTTGGAGCACCACGGTCCGTTCTTGGGGAGGCTCCTGGTGTTCCTGGATGCCGGTTGGAGCTGTTCAGGGGAGCCTGGACGTTTCTTTGGTTTCCTCCCTGATCTCGGCTTGAGTGCTTGGGAGTGGCTGTTGCTCCCGGTTTCATGCTGGCTCGGCGCTCGTTCCTGATGGCGCCTGGGCTGGTGTTTGAGGGTCGGTCTTTGAGTGTTGGTGATTAACTGCCCTGTGGTGGGTACCGCATAGTGGTTTCTTTTCCCCTTGGTTGGTGCTCGCTTCGGCTGCTCCTGTTCTCCCATTGTTTCACTCCTGTGGAGTTTGGCAAGGAAGGAATTGACCCCTGCACATTGGTTTTCCTGCTCGGTCATGTTTCTTTCGTTTTTCCATGTTGCATTTTGTGCGGGGTGCCTGGTCTTTGCTTTCTCCCTCAGGTGCGGAGTATGGTGGATTGATTTTCAGTTCCTTCCTTTGGCTCCTCCCGGCGCTGGTTTCCTGTTGAACGCCTGGGCTGGATTCATGGGGGTGTTGGGCCGGTGGTACGCCCTTCCTGCCCCCTTGGTGAGTACCGCGTAGCCGCCCCCTTTTTTCTACTTGCTCTTGGGACCTTGGGGTGTTTGCATGGTTTCCCTTGTGTTGGGTGTGGCCATGGGGTAGGGTGGTCATGGCCGCGCTTTCTGTTGCCTGCTTTGTGTGGGCTGGGGCTGTGTACATGTGACATGTGCTTGCTGTTGCACCTGTTGACGCTGTTCCGTGCTGTGGCCGGGGTGTCTGGCTTGCTCGCCCCTTGTCCTCCTTCGGGGGTTCACTTTCTGGGAATTGTTATTTGGAGGTTGCCCTTGCTCTTTGCTGCTCCATTTGTTTGGTGCATGTGGGTCTCTGTGTGAGCCTTTCCCGGTTGGGTTTGGTCTCTTGGCCTGTTCTTGCGTGGTGTTCTTTCCCTGGTGGCTTTCTTCTTGCCTTGCTGGGTCCCTGTGGCCTGGTGGTTGTGGTCATATACTCTTTTTTCCGTTGTCTTTGTTTCACTCTGTGGTGTTTCACTGCCTGTGTTGGCTGTCTGCGGAGGGTGGTTTGCCTCGTTTCCCCTCTTGCCGTCTGCTGTGTGTCCGTCTGTGCTACGTGTGGTCTGCTGTTGCACTTTGGATGGGCTAGGTGCGGGGGAGGACTGCGGCGTTGTTCTCGTCTCCTTTTGGTTGGTGTTCGCTTGTGCCCTGGCTGCTCTCCCCCTTTTGCAGGTTTTCTTCCTCCCTGTGCGCCTCGCCCCTTGGGGTGGTCGTGTTTTTTCCCAGGGCCTCCCTTTACTTGCGCTGCTTGCGCTCTGCTCTGGCGCTGGGTTCGGCTGGTCTCGTCCGTTGCTGTTCCCTGTGTGCTTGGCTGGTTGCTTTTGGTCCGTTAGTTGCCTCGGTCCGGAGTCTTTGGTGTCTCCTGCCTGTTGCTCTGCCTCAGCTGCCACCTGCTCTGGCTGCGTCGTTGGCTCCCCTGTGTGGCTGCTCGCTTGCTCGGCGCTTCTTGCTGGTTTGCGTCTGGGCTGGGTTCCTGTGGGTCTCCTGTGGCCTGTCCCCTTGGTGCTCTCTGCCTGGCGGTTTCTGCCTGTGCTGGCCCGTGGCTTTGATACCTACTGCCCGCCTTGTGGTTTGGCTGTGTTGGCTTTCTTCCTCCCTGGGGTGGTATCTGCCTTCTGGGCAGTGGCGCGCTCTGGGCGGTCTCTCCTGGGGGTTTTGTTGGTTTCCTCTGGGACCTCTTTGCTCTGTCCTCGGGTTGTTTGACCATCCTGTCCTTCTGGCTTCTGTTGTCCCTGGTCTTCCCTGGGGGGTGCCTGGGTTGCTGTGCGCCTGGTTTTCCCGTTGCAGTGGCCTGTTCTGGTCTCCTCTGGCTGCTTGTCGCTGGTGCTGTGGGCTTCTTGGTCTTCCTTTGGTTGCCTGAGCCCTTCCGCCCCTTAGTTCCTGCCCTTTTGTGGGTTCGGGCCGGGTGTGTGCTTCTCTCGGTCCTGGCCTGTCTGCCTGCCTGAGGTTTTCTGTTGGGTGTTTCTTGCTCCCTTTTGGGTGCTTTTGCTTGCCCCGTGCTCGGGGTGTCTAGCTTCTGGTGTGGTCTCCCCCTTCTTTCTGGGTGGGGGGGGGTTTGTTGTGCCCCTCCTCTGTCCTGGTGGGCCTTGGCCTTGTTGGGGTGTTGGCTCAGTTGTCTGTTTCCCTCTGGTGGTGGTTGGGATTCGTTGGTCTTCCTTGGCTTCGGCCTTGGGTGGCTTCTTGTTCTTCCGGGGCTCGGCTCTTGTGCCTTGTCCTGTTGGCTGTGCCTTTCCCTGCTTCTGGGGTTGGGTGTCTGCTTCCTCTGCTGTGTGGCACATTTTTCCCTTCTCGCCCCTCTCCTTCGGCTTTTGGTTGTGGTTGGCCTTGTTTCAGGTCGAGGGCTTTGGGGGCCTGTCGTTGGCCCTGTGCTCGTGTGCGGGCTCTGTTCGGCCTGGGCCCTTTGCTCTCTTTTTGGTGCTGTGGGTTCCTTCCCGCTCCCTTGTTCTGTGTTGGGGCGCCTTTGGCTTCTTCGGGCTCCTCTCCTTTGCTTTCGGTGCCTGGGTGGTTCTGTTGTGCTCTGGGGCCTGGGCTCTGCCTCTGTTGATTTTGCCTTTGGGTTTCCTGTTTTTGGCCTCCCATTCGCTTGTGCATTTGGGTCGCTGGTGTGCCTCTCGACTTGGTTGTGTTGGGCTTTGTGCTGTGGGGCCCTTCTTTGCTTGGGGTCCTTTTTTGCCCTTGCTGCGGTCCTTCCCTGGCCGCTCGTTCTCTTGGGCTTTGTCTTGGTCCTGGGCTTGTCTTCTGTCCTTTCCGGTGCCGCTCCATTCGGTTGGCTGTGGCGCTGGGTACTTCGTGTGGGCTCTGGGCTTCCTTCCTCTGCTTCTCCTTTTCTGACGGTCTGGCTGTGGTTGGCTGCTGTGCCTTTCCCTGTGCCCCTTCCTGTTTGGGTGTTGTTTTGCCTCTCTTTCCGGGTCCTGGTGGTGCGGTGTTGTGTGCCTCCTGGCTGGCTGGCCTGCCTGTTCGGCGGCTGGCTTCCTGGGGTTGGGCGGTGGTCCTCCTTGATGGTCTTTCCTGTTTTCCTCTTCTGCCTCTGGGAGTTCGCCTTCGGTGGTTCCGTGGTGTCCTCCTTTCTCCTCATGGCGGTCGGTCTGGTATTTTGGTTGCTGGGCTTTCCTCCTTCCCGTTCTGGGGTTTTTATTCTCTGGCTCCGTGTGGGACTCCTTTGGTCTTTTTTGGCTGTGTCCTGGTTTTGCCGGGTCTGTCTTGGGTTGGGCTTTTTGCTCTCCCTGGCCTCTGTTTGGCGGGTTGCTGTTTTTTTTTGTTCCGGTGTCTCCTGCTTTCGGGGTGTGCCACGCTCCTGGCCGGTTCTTGTGCTCCGGGTTCTTCTCCCGCTGGGTTGGCCTTTGTGGGGTGCTGCCACTCTTCGGTGTTTCAGCTGGGGTTGACCTTTTGGTCGGTCCTGCCCTGTGGCATGGTGGTTCCATGGGTTTCTGTCCTCCGGGCTCCCTGTTGCTCCCATGCGACCGCCCCGCTCTGCTCCCCTCCGCCTCCCGGGCGGGTTTCTTCCCCTGTCGGGCTCCCGTGTAACAGTGGGGCTCGTGCGGGGTTCCGGTCGGGGAGGTGGGCACGCGGGTCCCGCGCCCGGTGTCGGGTGCGGCAACGCTGTTGTCGGCTGGGGGTCGAAGGGGGTCCTTGTTTGGTTCCCTCCCTCTCCTCTTCCTGGCAGTTCCTCTGGGGTTCTGCTTCTTTGCCTCTGCGGGTCGGCCCTCTTTGCGGCTCTGCTGGTGGCCTTCCCTGGTGTGTTGGGGGTGGTCCTGTGGTTGGTCCTGTCTCTTTGTTCCTTCCTGGCCCTTCGGCTCTGCCGCCCTGTGCAGGCTGTTCTCCTCTGCGTTTGCTCATTGGGCTGGGTTGGCCTGTTTGGTTCCTGGTTTGGTGGCTGCCTTGTGGTGCCTGGGTTCGGGTGCTTCGATTTTGGGGGTTTCCCCCTGGTCGGTTGCCTTTCTGGCTCCTTTTTCTGATAGTGGGGGCCGTGGTTTTGGCCCCTCTGGTTGCTCCCTTGGGTGCTTGCCTCTGCCCGTGTGGCCCCTTTCTGGCTTGCCGGTGTGGGATGGCGGTTCTTGTTTTTTTGCTGGCCGTCCCCTTCTGGCTTTTTGGGTCTCGGTTCTGCCTGCTGGGTAGGGGTTTGGTTGGTTGTTCGCCCCTTCCTGCTTTTTCGTCCTTCTTGGGGGCTCCTTTTTGCTCCTGTGGGGTGCTGTTTTCGGTCTGGTGTCCTTTTGTGTTGGTGGGGTTCCGGAAGGCCGGGTTCTCTGCTTTGGTATTTCTCCAATTTTTAAGGAATGGGACGAGGACAGGAGGGACCTGGGGGTAATGTCCTATTACTTACCGGTAATCTTCATTACTCCTGGTCCCGTTGTCCTCGTCCCATTCCTTACATTCCTCCCTCCCTCCCTGGCGGCCGGCCTTCCTGTTGTTGGCTTGGTGTTTTCAGGCTGCATGCTGGGATGGTATCGCTTATGTACTACCAGTGGGAGGGAGTGGGTAGGGTATCCCAGCATGCTCCTTTTCTTTTTTTCTGTTGTGGAGATGGTCATCTCCAATTTTTAAGGAATGGGACGAGGACAACGGGACCAGGAGTAATGAAGATTACCGGTAAGTAATAGGACATTCTGACGTATTGGTCTTGCCAATGCTTTTTTGCAGTACTTTACTATTCTGAAATGGCCACCTGCCATGGTGAAACGATAACATAAAATAACCAACATGACTTTGGGTGTGGGGGGGAAGGTTCATCATGGATTATTTTTTATTCATTCCAAGATTACCACTGTGTGCCTGTATCAGAAACCACTAATCTTGCACTCTGGATCCAACAAGAGTGATGTACTCTTCCACCCCTCACCACAACAACCAATGTTCAGACACAGCTTAATATGTAGGACAACAGTAGAATTTGGGACTGGTGGATGAAATAACAAAAAACAGAGACTAGTTCTCACCACTGCACTCATCATTCTAATGGTCACTGACATCTGTGGGCGAATGGCTAGCCAAAGACAACAAAAGTTATGTTACTAATCTGTCATGAATGTTCTGCATCTAACTTTAACAGTGAAAGGATGAACCGTAAAGATATCTTTACGTAACCAAAGCTCTGTGTGCTTGGAATGAAACCAAGGGGCAAATTAGCAACGGCTAAGCGACATTTCTCCTATTATCAAGCTTCACGCTAACCCTGTTAGAGACAAAAAAAGCAGCGCTAACCACGGTTAACGCTGTTTTTTTTCATCTGCTAATTTTCAGATTTAGCCATGTAATCCAGAGGTGAATTACATGGCTAAGTCCACCATGGGCTATCAACAAGGATATCCCTATCCTTGTAGTTTTATCGCTGCATTACCAGCGATAACCTCCCAAAATGCCATTATCGCTGGATTTTTTATCGCCTAGGCAGTTAGCCTTGTTAATAACGTGATACCCAGGCGATATTATCCAGCGAAAGCGGGCGCTACAAAAATCAACACTTAGCGCCCTTAGCGTTAATTTTCCCTGTTCCTTGTTAATATGCCCCTAAGTTCCTAAAACTGTAGCATAACTGAGTGTACCTAACTTCCTTTAACTTTACCAACGCTTCCTATCCATTGGCAAGGTAATTTCCCCTGGCTTATAGATACGTGTCTTCCGATAATGATTGGTTAAGATTCTATCTTTTCTCTTGTGCAATTAAAAAACAATTAACATACATTAATATACAGTGATGCCTGTTCCTAACAATACCTCTCTCTCTTAAAAAATACTGTTTAAAGTTACATGAGTAATCATTACCTTCATGGGAGGAATCTTCCTGTTCCTTCACAGAAAGAACTAATTTCGAAATGATAAGCAATGCTAAAAGTCTTAAACTAAGGCAAATATTCAACAAATACTTCACAGATTGTTTTCCAATATGACTTGAGCTCAGAATACTTACTTATCTGTGTTAACACTGCTCGTCAGCATGCTCTCAAGAAAGTCCCAAATAAAAGTATACACCGAACAAGCAGGGTCCTGCCTGAAGCAACATTGTACCACAACTCCCTAGCAAGGCAGCATGAAACAAGAGGACAGTTATGCCTGACAACCAGGATTACAGCATGGAAGTAATTTTTGTATCGCCTGGGGACGCAGCTGCAACCCCTGCCTTAACCTTTGCCACCACTGCCATTGCCTTTGAGACCCCTGTACTCAGAGGTGGCATAATCAGTGTTAGGAACACGGTTGCATCATTTGGGGCTGCTCTCCCTTTGCATTCTGTAAATTATATTATTACACTAATATTGGATCCTATTGCAAAAGTGGAGTTCAATTAGCTGCAATATGACCCTTTCTGGCAGCTGAGAAAGGCAAAAAAATGCTTTCAAATGTATATTGCATGCCTGCTTGCGGGTGACAGTGTTTTTATGTGAGTGTGTGCGTGTAAGTGTGCATTTGTGTGCATATGTTAGCATGTGTGTGAGTGAAAGTGAAGGTCAAAGGTCGTGTGATGTCACTTCCGTTACCCGTGGCATGTTGGTGAATTGGCGTGCATGGATCACAGCCTCCCTCTCTGTACATGGTAAGAGTACAAGGATTCTTAGGCACTGCACTTTTATTGTCGGGTTCAATCACATCGCACACTCTCCACAAGTGCAAAGCCTTTCCCCAGGCTGCACGATACTTTGTGAACACCATCAGCCTTACCATGACTGGAGTGCACGCACCGAATTTTGTTGCGTGCACTGCATTGCATTTGGGAATGCAGTGCACGCTACGAAATTCGTTTGATTTATTTATATGTTTACTTACCTGCAAACCTCCATTATCCATACATTACTAACTCCCACCCTGCCCCTCCCCCTCCTCACATCAGCGCCACGGGAGGTACTCCCCTACCGACCGCGGCTGAAGGTCAACATAAGCGGATTTGGAGCATTGTGCCTGCCCTTGACAAGCCATTCACAGTAAGCCATACCTTCCTGATCTGCCTCATGACAGCGTGCATGGCTGCCATATGCATGACAAAGCATGACATATATGCATGAGGATAAACTGCTGGCCTGGTTAGCCTTTACTTTACTGTTCCAACATGGTCAACAGCCATTTTAAAATATAAAATAAAGCGTGTAGGACAGTGGAAACAGAAACGAGCAGCTCATTAGCTATTTGTAGCTTCAACACTCACTGCCAAATTGAACAAATATTTAGCACGAGGCATGAGCCCTTGAGCTGGGGAAATGATGCATGCCTGTATGTGTTTGGAACCGCATTTTTGGATGTGTATAGTCACAAGATGTTGTGGGCAGATACCATCACTGTAGGATGGAGCTCTTAGCCAATGCCTAAAGCAAGCTGACCCACAATATCTATTGGCCGAAAGTGTCTGTCCAAAAGCGCCCCACTGTGTATCTATCGAGATTTGTGTGTATGTATGCTGTGTGGAATGCGTTGTGTGATGACAATAGCTTTTTCCAGAATGAAAATGCTGGCTGTAGGTAAGGCCTAAAAAGTTGGTCAAGGCAAAATTTGAATTATGCCTCTGTAATTTTGTGAATGTCACATTACAATTGTTACTCAAAATTCCCCAAATTATGCCACTTTACATTGTTACTTGCCATTCACAATAAAAACATGAACAACATTTGTTCTTGGTGCTTTCGTTTTTTTGCACTATTGTTTTGGTTTTAGTGCAAAATGATTCCTAACATCAAAAAATAGGGACATGCAATCAGTTCACGCCAAAGCATACCCCTCTGAAAGAGGTGAAAAGGGCACTTGGACCTCCCTACTACAATGGCCCCAGCAGCGCTTGGATGCCTGGCTTCACCTTGGGGGTGCCCAGGAGTGGACATTTCACAGGAAAGCCAGGATGGGTTCCACAGCGGTATGAATACAGCGCTACGAAACCTCTGGGTAGAAGTGCGCTATATAAATACAAACACATTTACATTTACATTTACTTCTGAAGGCTGGTGCTGTCACTCACTGCACTTTCCTGCCAGTGTTAATCTGCCCCCCTTAAAAGTGCAGGCCTGGTGCTGCCTCCACTGTAAAAGGGGAACCAGCCTCTTCAATCATCCGGTCTGCCTTCAAAAATCCACTGCCCTAATGGGGGCAATAGTTTGCAATTGGGCACAATGTCTCTACTGTCAGTCAGCACACTGAATGAATGCTATGCTGTGGCGCTAACAGGAACAGTGTGCCTTTACTGTATGTAATTTAGCCTCTGAAGGCCACAAGTATGAATTTCATCAAGTAAGGTAAACCTTTTATCCTTTCAAAGTCAGAAAACCAAATACTCTTAAATCTTGTTATACTACCAGCTGCTATTTAGAGTGCTTAGAAAAGGCAGAAGTGCAGTATGAAGCACCATATATATATATATATGTATAAAAGTTAATATTAGTATATAGTCCTAACTAATGCTACAGTATTTAGTTTGGTGCTGAGCTTTGAGTTATAGAAGGTCTAACATGGTTAGAAGTTTCTTATGGTGAAAAAGAGAGATGAGAGAATTAGATGTAGTGAAAGCACGATGTTGCAGGATATCTGTTTAAGATGAGTTGATCCTAAAGGAGGGCTGAGCCATCCAGTGACCGATGGCTGGAAGGCTGCTGGAGATTTGGGTTTGTAGGTCAGGGGTGAGTCGAGAAGAGAAAGAGTAAATGATCTGCCATCAGCATAAAGGTGATAAAAGAGACTCAAGGAGGAGATAATGGTACCGAGTGAGGAGATAAGTGAGATTAGTTGGTGGCCAGGGACAGCATTAACCCCTTCGACGCTCATGACGAGCCCAGCTCGTCATGGAGTTTCCATTGACTTCAATGGAAATTACATGGGAAGCCATAAAACACCTTAGCATCCAAGTGGTTAAGGGACACCTGCAGTGGATGGGGGTGAAGATGGACTGGTCAGAACACCAAGATACTGTGTAGCAATGGTTAGAAAGGGGGGAGTAAAAACAAAAGCTCATGGTGTTTGTGTGATACCAAGAGGTGTCAATGCGTTGAGCACAATCAGTTTACTGATGACTCATATACGTCAAGGAGAATGAGATAAGATGGCAGTTAATTGCGGCGAGCTCATATTGTGAAGTTAGAAGTGAATGATGGTTCTCTATCTTGAGTAGATAACATGGGGGTCGATTCCGATCCGGTAAAATCCCCGTCCGTACGAATCGTATCCAGAGCCATTTCCGTACGACTCGTACACACACCGTACGACTCGGCGAGTACGATCCAGACCGGGTGATCGGGACGCTATTCGTACTGTCCACGTCAGGTAAGGGCAATTCGTACGGAAAAGCACACAATCACATACACACCGTATGGCGCGTACCCCTCATAATCGCAGGGGTACGCGCCGTACACCTGCGATCATGGGGGGTACGTGCCGTACACCCAGCGTACATGGGGTACGTGCCATACACCCACCGTACATTGGGTACGGTGCGTACCCCATGTACGCTGGGTGTACGGCACCTACCCCCCATGATCGCAGGGGTTCGGCGCATACCCCTGCAATCATGGGGGGTACGTGCCGTACCCGGGGGTACCTGTTTCGGCGCGAACGCTGCGTGTACGACTGTTTTCAGCTCCTGTAGGAAAAGGGTTGTACGGTGCGTACCCGACACGAATCGTACTTGCTGGGTCGTAAAAACCAGCGGTGAACCGTAGTGATGTCGCGTACAGCGGGTTCCGAGTGAGACTCGTACAGAGATTTGAGTCGTGCGGAGTCCTGTACGACTCATACGGAGTTCAGCACCTGGTACGGATCGTACTTCGTCGTACGTATGGGAAGTCTACGGGTACGATTCGTTCGGGGAAAAAACGCTCCATACGACGATTCGGAGCGCATTTTACCGGATCGAAATCGACCCCATGGTGACTTGAGTGGAGGATTTGAAGCAGGTTATTGAGGATAGGTGGTTGGTGTGCCGGTTGAATTCAAGATGTTTGAGAATTTTAGAGTAAGAAAGTCAGTAATTAGGTGTGTTGCTAGTTGGATGGAGGTGAGCATCAAACTGCTGTTTTTCAGAAGATGGGGCACTGCAGTTGACTTAAAGCAAAGAGAATGCAATTTGATAAGATGTTAGAGGTTGAATAAGTGGGAGAGTGAGGTGGTGGGGCTAGAGAAGACAGAGTCAGAAGTCTGACAATTTGAGGCAGAAGAAATGGTAAGTGATTAGTGAAGTTGTGTGAATAGCTGATTAGTTGATTTCACAATGGGAATAGTGGAAATGTTGGAGGAGGGATGTAAATAGACAGCCCTACCTTTCTGAGCAGGTGGATCAAGTAAAGGAGTTTATGTGCTCCATATAAAGAGATCAGAGTGGTCATGAAGTTGTGAATGTTTGAGTATGAATTTCAGCAAAATTGTTGCCTGTAATAGACCCTCAAAGCTTCTTATGTTGCATCTTAATGTGGCGTTCACCTGCAAGGTTTCTGGGAATGCTATCAGCTATCTGCTTGGGGGTGTAGCGTAGTATGCAGAAGCAAGTAAAAATCGGTGGGTGACCCAATAAACCCTTGCGGGCTCGGGCAGATACTGTAATTTCAAAAAAGTGCCAGCAAGGGAATGTATTCAAAGAAATATTTAACAGAAATCAGACTAGAATGATATTTGCATTAATTGGTCTGGCCCAACCTTACTGGTATCTGTTCACAACTATTCTGTATGTCTAACCTAAACACAAAAAAGAGCAATAAAGCAAAAAACAGCAACACGGGGCATCTTGTTTATCAAAAGTTATTTCGTTTATATATGTTATTATTCAAAAGTAGAAAGGGTATATCTCAACCAATAAATTTAATCAAAATGAATTCAAAGGGATTAGCACATTTTTCCTACAATACATCTGAATAAAAGGTCCAATCCAAGGCTATTAACAAATGACTCCTGTTTTTCTCAAAGTGATGGTCACTTGTGGAATCAATAATAAATGTAGAAATGGACTCTATAGTCGACGTTTCGGTCTTTTGTAGTTTACACCTTAAGACCTTCTTCAGGACAACAGATATTTGCATATAGCGGTGACCCCTTATATAACTGATCCTGACGTAATTCCCAACAGGTTGATTTTAAACAGGCTCTCTATGGCAGTCCTGATTTTCTGAACAATTTTACGTCACGTAAACTGGTCTGTATATCAGAATATTTTCTCTCACAGCCAAGATTTTCTTTAATTCTTTTAAACTTTGTTTCTCTCTTTTCACATTAGAGAATTTGCAAAAAGTACTCCGCGTCGGAAAAAGTCCTTCTGGATCGAGATGCTATAATCTTCTTAAGTCCCTCGACTTTTTATTCAGATGTATTGTAGGAAAAATGTGTTAATCCCTTTTTCATTTGAATGCATTTTGATCAATTTTAATGGTTGATATGTACCCTTTCTACTTTTGAATAATAACATATATAAAAGAAATATCTTTTGATAAAAAAGATTCCATGTGTTGCTGTTTTTTGCTTTATTGCTCTTTTTTGTCTTTAGGTTAGACATACAGAATAGCTGTGAACAGATACCAATAAGGTTGGGTCAGACCAATTAATGCAAATAGCATTCTAGTATGCAGAACAGCATAATGTTCAACCCTTGAGTTTATGTCCCAACTAAAGGTGTCGGTACTACCTGATTAACACCTTGTGGAGCCAATGTATATATGTAGGATAGCAATCTAAGATGGACCACTGGTTCACGGAAGGTCTGAATAGAGCAGGGTTTTAAGTACCCTTGATCTAAGGCTGATGATCAATATCCTTCAAAGACCTTGTTCTCATCAATAATCATATGGATGCCGTAGGGTTGCTCTCCTCCCAATTTTTAAGTCCTTATGTTCTATCTAGTGCTGTCACAGACACTGGCCTCATAATCAGTTCTGTGAATAATAAAATGAGTTACAGCTTTTCACCCCATTATGTGTTATGTATTATGTGACCAAAAGGATAGTTAATGTTCTCCTCCAGTGAGAATATGAAGAAGGCAAGCCCCCGATGCCGCCAATTTGCCCTTTCTTTTCACTGTGCTCCACTAGTAGGTACATTTGAGCTAAATGCTACAACAATGTGAGACACATGCAGGGAGCTGGGCAGAAAGACAGGCTCATATATTCAAGTTCACTGCTTTCAACAATGTTTCAGAAACATGTATTCTCTTATGACAACTTTATTTTACATCTTGCCACAGATGTTCTGTTTGAAAGAACACTCGCAAGTGCCACCAATCATCCAGTGAGACTGCAACAGCAGGACTTTGAAAGACAAGCCATTCAAGGCCTTTTCATTCTGCTCCCGATTAGAATGCACCTTCGGATGCTGTAAGGCAAGCTGTCAATCAGGAAATATGTAGCAACCTTTCTCTGCATGCTGCATGGATTTGAAACATGTTTTTTATGTCACGTCTCTTATTCTAGCAATGAAAGTGGTACCAGAGGGTACAATTACCCCTGGCTCTTGATTCTGGCTCAAAGAACTTCTATTACAGAAATAAATTCCAATTTACATCGAATTTCTATAATCATATTTCCCTGTTTTACAGGTTTTAGTAGTGTGCAAAGATTGTTTTCCTATATCAAGCAGAATTCACACTGTTCCTACATTTGTTTGAAAATTTTGACTTTTTTGCAACAGTTCCTATTAGAAGGTCAAACATATGCCATTATGTATTGAAAAAAAGCTGCAAAAGGTAAATTTATAGAACGGTAGTAACACTTTGCCTCTTGGCTCGGTTTGATTAGAGGGAAACTGATCTCGCATTGCACTTGAAAACTTTAATTGAGAAACTTTGCAACATTGCAATACTTTCTAAAAAGACACTTAACGTAGGCATAGTTGTTATTTCATTCTAATAGGACCAAAACTACTGGATACTTTTTAACGCTACGTCTGGTTGGTTACTGTTCTGGTAACCTTGTATGTAGCCTGCATGTATGAGTCACAAGAATGTGCACTGTTCCCACAGACAACGTTATTACTAAAGAACAAAGCGAACCTATAGATAATCTTTGAGGGGCCCACATCACCCTTAACCATACAGCCAACATAAAAGAAACGTGAACTGCACTCTCAGACATTATGTCAACAAGCATTGGAAAAGTCAATCGGTTATGCCTTGACTGCTGAGTTATTAACTTTGCCAGTTACTGTTTTACTTGGCATTGGCACAATAAATCAAACATCAACAGGAGATAATATTGCAAGATTATTAGGGTACGTGAAATACCCACAATTTACTTTCCCGTAGTTATGAGAAGTTTCATAAAAAATACATGCATGTATGTGCAATTATGCAGAATGTAAATCTGTTATGTTGCGGTAAATGGGGTAGTATTTTAGGTAGTGTTTGGGAGTAGAGACAGGACTGGGGTAGGGGTAGGGTCGTGCAGGAGGTAGTGGCTTAGGTTTTAGGGTAGTGTAGTTATGTTTGTGTAGAGTAGTGTATTTGGGTTTAGGGTAGTGTCAGGGGTTGTGAAGGGTAGTGTTTGGGAGTAGAGACAGGACTGGGGGTAGGGGCAGGGTCGTGCGGGGGTAGTGTTTAAGGTTTTAGGGTAGTGTTGTGGTGTTGTTTAGTGTAGGAGAGTGTTTTAGGGTTTAGGGTAGTGTTGGGGGGTCGTGCAGGGTAGTGTTTGAGTGTAGGGAGTGAGCTGGAGGAAGGGTGAGGGTCGTGCAGGGAGTAGTGATTTAGGGTTTAGGGTAGTGTTGTGGTGTTTGTGTAGCGTAGGGTAGTGTAGTATTTGGGAGTTTGGGTAGTGTTTTAGAGTTTATATGTAGGGTAGTGTATTTGTATTAAGTATTTAGTGTATTGTTGGGGTAAATGTCTGTTTTTATTACTTGGAACGTTTTTAGTTCCCATACCTTAACACTTGCAATGTAAAGGTATGCGAACTAAAAACTTGCGTATAAACAGTAATTGCTAAGTATTTATTTATAAAGTTTTATATAGCGTGCACATGACCCACTGGCGTCTCAGAGCGCATTACAATATGCAGTTGTTGAACATTAGATGGTTGAGGTAGTATACATAGATTCGGTATTCGTCATTCAGTACAAAATAGGTAGATAAGAGTATATGGGTAGCATGGGAGACTGGTAGTCATCATAGAGTTAAAGTCTTAGGATGTGAATTTGTTCATTAGGACCAGTTTTACTTCTTTTTTGATGGAGGTAAAGGAAGTGATACCGCGAACCACTGGAGGTATGGAGTTCCAGATCGTCAGAGCGTTCTTGAGAATGCTCTGCAATAGACACATTAATTTTTTGTTAGGCACAGGGAGATTAAGTGATTTGCCCAGAATCATAGGATGTTGACCATTGTTGCCATGACTCGAACCCGGTGCTCCAGCTTCCACGTCCAACGCTCTAGCCGTAAGGCTACATCCTCTCCCCATGTGTGCATGTGTGCAAGTAGGAATCCTGTCTTGAGAGTGGTGGTGTCTGGGTGGTTAGTGGAAGTAGATTCTACAGCTCAGGTAGGTAGGGCCTTAGTTGTGAAGTGCTTTAAATGTGAGGAGGTTAAATGAGCATATTTGTGAACTGGGAGATAGTGGAGCTTGCTGAAGTGTGGTGCAATGTGAGTTCTGAATGAAAGGGTGAGGATGAGTCTGGCTGCTGAGTTATGGATTGATAGTAATCTTCTGGTGAGTTACTTGTTGATCCCTGCATAGTGGGTGTTTCCGTAGTCCGACTTGCTGATGACTAGGTGTGAGTGTCTGCTTTTCTGGTGTTGCTTGGGAGAAAGTTGAAGATCTTCCTCAGCAGCTTCAAGGAGTGGAAGTCTGATGCACTGGCAGAGTTTACTTGTGCATTCTTGTCCAGTTGCTGTAGATGATGATTCTGCTGATCCTGGCATGGGTTCTGCCTGTTGGTCTGAATTCAGCCAGCCTTTAGTTGGAGTCCCATGTCAAGGTGTTCTTGCTGAATATCACAACTTCAGTCTTGTTGGTGTTCAGCTTTAGACAGCTGGCTTTAATCCAGTTGGCTAGTCAGCTACTTTGTTCATGCAGGCAGTGAACTTGTTTTTTGTGTTTGGGGTCTTGGATGAGAGGGAGAGTATAAGTTGCATGTCGCTGGCACAGAGAGAATGTTGATAATGTGCACTTGGATGATGTTGGCCAAAAGGTATCATCAATGTGTTCAAGAGGGTGGAACTGAGATTAACCTTGAGGCACGCCACAGATGAGTTCACAGACTTTGAAGGAGTTAGGTGCCAGGCTGGCAGTGTGTGTTCTATCCTTTAAGAAGGAGCAGAGCCAGCAGAGAGTGGGTCCTTGGACGCCAATCTCCTGCTAATGGGGTGTGTGACTGTGTCAAATGCTGCAGAGGGTTCTAGAAGAATGAGGGCTAGCACATCTCCTCTGTCAAGGATTATGAAGATGTCATCTGTGCTGGTGATGTGCGCTGTTTATGTACTGTGTTTGGGCCTGTATCCGGAGCTTCGAGGAGGAGTTGGAGGTTGCTGAGGTGGTCGGTGAGGTGTGAGATGATTAGTTTCTATAAGACCTTGGCCATGTATAGCAGAAGGGAGTTGGATCTGTAGGTGAACATGGCTTAGTCAGCTGATGGTTTATTGAGCAGGGTAGTGAAGGTGGCCTGTTTCCAGGGGTCCAGGAAAGTGAGTCGATGGATGCATTGATGATGGGTTTTAGTGCTTCGCCGGTCTGTAGGAGTCCTTTGGTGAAGGTGTGGTGGGGCAAGGGTCAGATGGCGCCCCAGAGTGGATGATCATGGTAGGGGCGATTTTGATGGTAATGAGAGCGGGCCATGATGTCACGGTTAGTACTTCGGCTGTGATGAGAGGTTGAGTTATGACAGTGTTGGGGTCCGGTTGAGGGTTGAAGTTGCCGTATATTCAGGTGATTTTGATACAGAAGAATTCCAGTAGCCTGCAGTGGTGTTTTGTCAGCCTGATTTCCTCTGTCTACTAGCTAGCCTGCGGTCAGGCTCTTGCAGTTGGGGTGTGCTTGAGGGAAGCCAGTGGGTCAGCGTAAGCAGTATATTAGGTTTTAAAATGTGATGGGCCGAACAACTTTCTAGTGAGATATCTACCAAGGATATTTTGGTATGCACAGCTCACTGTAAACCCCCTATTCAATCTCTCTACTAAACCGTTGGCTGTGTTGAATTAAGTGAAGTTCTCAAATGAACAATAGAAGGATATCCATGAAGTCACATATCTCTTGGGAAACAAATTGTACACCATTGTCAGTAAGGAAATTGAACACAGCCCTGGTATTGTGTAGCTTCCGCTCTACTGTAGGAACTGTGCGTTTGTGGATGGCATAACCTTTGGAATGTGCCAGACTGTTTCTTTGCACCACCTCAGGATAAGTTGTCCATAAGTATGCCTTAACCTTGGTGGGTAATGAATGGTTCTGGCAACCACAGAACAACATAACAACCCTGATCCCCAGGGATTGTGGTAACAGATCAAGAACCCTTTTGCTCAGTCACTCATGCTCTCTTATCCTTACACAAATATACAAGGAATACACAGTGGAAAGTTTTCAATGTTTATTGAACCACCGTGATACTTGTTTAAAATATATGTGCTTCAATGATAAATAGATGAAAGCTATTAGAAGTACCAAGACAGTGAATAGAATAAAAAGTTCCACCATCATGCTAATACAGTGCATATGTGCAGGCATATTAAACAATGTAGAAATCGGGCGTACTCCTGCTATGCAGTCCCTAACCTTAGTGTCTTGGTTGTGTATGTGTGTTTTGTCAAGAATCCCTGTACTGGATGATCCAACCCCGGTTGCCAGAAGGTAAAGAATGTAAGTCCCCATCTTGGTCTCGAGCTGGTCACCCTTCGCACAGATATCAGTAAGCTGCTGGGCTAAAGCTTCAGAGTGTAGAGACCTCGCCAATGACTGCAAAGCGCTCCGCTAACTAAACCCAGAAATGCTCATTTATTTATAATGAAAAGCATCCTAGCAAGCCAGCATTGTTATGGTCTACAGATAGTCGTGTCGCCTTGTGGATGAAAAATAGAACAACATTTTCACAATGTGTATCTGGACCATGTACATTGTGTTCAAAAAGTCTTAATAATGTGAAGCGGAGCAAAATCTGTAAGCAAAGCAAATGCAAAGAAACTAATCCAGCATTATCATACACGCAAATGTGTGTAAAAGGTTATTGTGTGAAAGAAAAAACAATGTAAGAAACGTGTACATGGTTGAAAATGGCAGAGTTCACTCATGGGCCTAAGAAAGATGACACTAGTATCAACCACAGGTACTTATTTAGCTACAACCCATATGGAAATATAATCCACAACAGCAGATCTCTCTCTGAGACAACAACTCAAAAGGCTCCATAATGTTCAACCCCTACTTCATCCACCGTACAGGTCGAATTTCTAATGACGGATGAAGAAGGGTGTGTTATCTAGCTTATAGTCTTTTTGCACACAGCCAGCACTCCGTAACTACACCCTCAACTTTGTGATCAACTCCAGGTTTCAATACAATTGACATAATCTAAATCGAGTCAAATGTCTCCTAATACGCCCCTCATGGCATAAATTGATCACTTTCTCCCTCCACCCTAACAGGGGTACCAACCTTGAATCCTACAAACCTTCCTTGCAACAAGACTTAATACTCCATGCACATTCCAATAATCCCTCGACAAGATGGCCTCAGGCCAACCCTTGAACACAGATCTTCATCGTTACTACATGTGCTGGTCCATTCTCCAGCATCAAAAACGTTTTCTTTGACCCATCCAACCAAAATGAGTTCATCAATTTCCGCATCACTAGAAATAGGTGCTTTCGACACAAACAAAGAACAGCACAATTACGTGGTCCAGGATTGTGTTCCACTGGGAAAATTGTGATCTGACAGATCAACTACCCATCTTTTTATTCTTAAGGTCAAGTTTTCATCATTCCTGAAAGTGACTATTTGTTCCAAGGATCGAAGCCATTCAGAAGTTTCAGTTTCTTCTTTACATATGCCTCCCAGAGTTTCTAGAACTCTTTTTAGAGGTAACCCAACATCAGGTCTGGAACTTTCCTCAAGTTTTGCAATCAGAGAAAGGAATTCCTTTCAAGTATGTCTTTGTGCTTAAAACCCTTGCGTAAACCTACTATGTTCTTAAATACCTCCGGGAAATTCTGCAAAGTATCATAGTTGCAGCCGGAATCCATTAACAAAAATCATATTTTCTGCTATATTGAGATTAGTTGTTATCTCCATATCACCTTGGTGATGCCAACACAGTAAACTGTCCTCCCTCCTGCACATATATACTTTTCCCCTAATTTCTTTTTCTTGAAACTGAGGGGCATATTACCAACAACTAGCGATAATTATCGCTATGTTGGCTTAGCGGCTATAATTTCATCGTCGTGTAGCGTCGATTTTAGTAAGTAAGTAAGTAAATAGCTTTATTTCGATATAATTCATATCATAAAAAGCAATACATGTACATTAAAAACAATAAAAGCCAGTGCATAAGTAATAACATATGATTTAAACAGCAATTTACATATGAAGTTACATAAAAGCAATCTAAAATACATCTCAGGCAAGGTACGAAAGTCTATTAGATCTAATGCGCCATGCCCAGCCTAAAAATGTAGCCAGTCCACTTGCAAACAGGGGCAGAGGGTCCGTTTTTAGAATTCTTAAGGCCTCCTTGTGGGATCTAGTCCCGAGTTCTCTACAGAGTGGCTTCAGCCATCTGCGGAGAGGGACTGCGTAGGCCGGGCATTCGAACAATAAGTGCGAAACTGAGTCTAATCTGTCCAAGCAACAAGGGCAGAAAGGGGTTGTCTGCTCCGGGACCTTCCAACTGGCAGTCAGTTTTCCCACTGGAAGTACGCCTACCCTAAATTTAAAATATAGAGCCCTGTCCCAGGTGGCTCGGATAGTATCCAGGTACGGCTCACAGAAATGCACCTCCTTAGCCAAAAGAAATTCCACCGTTGACCTGCACAAATTGGCATTACTATTTCTGCCGTCGATCGCCCAACTCCAAAATAGTTTCTTCAGAATTGACTTGGGCGGGGCAGATCTAGTAATCCAGGCATCTTCAAGGCCCAGGTCTATAAGAAGGCGCTTGACTTCCCTTAGCCACTGAATCTTCGCCCAGCCAGACATTAGGAGGATCTCTTTTAGACCATCTGCATAGCTGGACATTTCAGGGACTCTCCAAACACGTGCCCACAAAAGGAGTGGGCGCAGCCTCGCCTGATCACTAATGGGGCGGGTGCCCATGTCTAGAAAAAGAGGAAGAGTTGGAGTGCTATGAGGGAGGCCCATTAGGTCCTTATGGAATTTATTTTCGGAGCGGGTCAGCTGGTCCACGTTCTGCACACCCCATACTTCTGCCCCATAGAGAGCTGCACTGACACCTCGTGCTCTGTAAATATCGAGAACCGGTGCAATTGGTTTGAGGGAAGAGGCACGTTGTTCCTTAAGGACGGCCCCCACCACCCTCTTGTGGGTCAGCAGCATCTTTTGGTGGTGGAATTTCCAACTCATGGAGTCACAAAGACGGATGCCAAGGTAATCGAACTCCTTGACCCTCTCGAGTGGGACTGAATCTAGGGTAGGTGGTTTAACTGACTTCTTCGGGGGGTTTAAAACCAGGAACTTAGTCTTCCCTGTATTTATAACTAATCCCCATGAGTCGCAGAAGGTCTTAAAGCTGCTTAGGAGACTCTGCAGACCCCCTGGTGACTTAGAGATCAGGAGGGTATCGTCTGCAAATAAGAGGGTAGGTATTCTCTTGCCAGCCAGGGATGGTGTGTCTGCAGGATGTTGCAGCAGGTGCTCCACCACTCCGTTGACATACAATGAAAACAGAGTGGGGGCTAGCACACAACCCTGGCGGACACCTCTATTTACAGGTATTCATGAGTTTTTTTGTCCCTGGTTACCCCACCTTATCTGTGCAAAATTGTCTGCATGGAACCTTATCAACATGTCCAGTAAATATGGGGGAATACCTAACGCATCGAGTACACTCCAGAGGTGGTTACATGGGACCAGGTCAAAGGCAGTCCTTAGATCTATAAATGCAAGGTACAAACTGCCTTTGCCCAGTACAACCACTTTCCAAAAAAGCATCATCAACCGAAATGCTTGCTCGATCGTCCCCATGCCAGTTCTGAAGCCGGCCTGAAAGTCTGAAAGTATATGGTTCTCCTCAACCCACTGCAAGACCCTTCCTAGGACCACTTTGCCTGCCACCTTCTGCGTGGAATCCAGGAGGCTTATAGGACGATAATTAGCAGGGTCATCCCGACTCCCTTTCTTAAAGATCGGGACGACCTCTGCGCCCTTCCATGAGTCCGGGAGAGCCGCACCAGCCAAGCCAGCATTCATTAAGGAGGCAATAAGTCTCCCCCACTCGACTGGGTTGACACGGAGCAAGTCTCCCGGAAGGCCATCAGGGCCCGCTGCCTTGTTAGGTACAAGGCACTTAATCGCCCCTTCTACCTCCTTAGATATAAATAGGAATTCCTCACTGGGCTCTGTGCGTACCAAGGGGTACTGTTCCATCGGGGTAGCCTCGGGGCCCGCAACCATTGCATAAAGCTTGGAAAAATGATCAAACCACACTCCCTCAGTTATGTTGCATGTTATAAGGGAGTCCGCGGGTTTGTCCCTAGTTCTTATTAGGTCCCAAAAACCCTTGGAGTCCATCCTTGAGTTGGCCGCCTTCAAATTGTGCCAAAACTGATTCTCATGCTCGGCCCTTGCCATCGATATAGTCTTTCTGTAGTTGCGCCTAGCGAAGCTAATCTGGGCCCCATCCTTTGCTTTCACTGCCTTAATTAGCTCCCTTTTGGCAACACGGCAGGCAGGGGAGAACCATCCCGCATTGCCCCTGGGTCTACCTCTTGCGTTGCCCCTTGAGCCTGTAGAGTGAGCCATAAACAATTCACCTAACGCGTTTGTTGTTTCAGCGAACAAAATTGGAACCTCAAGCATGCTGGCTCCAAGAGAGTCTAAACGCAACGCAGTATTAGACAATATGGATTTGACACCCAGGATTTTTCCTCGTTTGCCGCAATGGTATTCCATTTTAGACGCCTGCCACAATTAGAGGGGAGTACTTCATGCGTTGATTTCCACGCGTGTGGCGTTTGGGCTAGGGTCGCGCCCGTCCACAGGGAGGACAAGGACAGAAATAGAGGGTTATGATCGCTAGCAGAAGACTGTAAGACCTCCATACCTACCAGGTGGGCCCAAAGACTGTAGTTTAAAAGAATGAAGTCAATTAGCGAAGAATGACCCACTCTATTAAACGTATGTGCTCCTGTGGAATCTGAGTTCGATCTACCGTTGGTCGCCCTGAGGTCATGTTCCAAACAGAGAGCATTAAGGTCAATGGCATTTTGTGACCAGCTTCTGATTGGGGCCAATGTGAGAGAGGGGATACCTCTCCTGGCATCATCCTCCCTGGTGCCCAATATATCCTCCCTAGCCAGGGGTTCAAATGTACAATTGAAGTCCCCGGCTAGTATGACAAGGGAATCAGAACCACAAGAACTAAGGCCCTCCTCGATGCCCGTAAGAGAAAGTGTGGAGGACCCGCCCCTTGTTCCTCTAACATAGATGTTAAAAATTTCAAGCTTCCTCCCCCCACATGGCCCTCTAACTGAGATTCTCTGTAGGTCAGGCGATTTAGTAGCAATAGGCCTGATAGAGAGACCCAGTGAAATACTTGCCCAAATTAGTAGGCTGCCGGAGGGGCGGCCCTTCCCTCCGGGCGATTGTAACGCAGGCACAAAGTAGGTGGTGAAGCCCACCTTGTGGCGTGGTTCCAAGCACCAGGTTTCCTGGAATAGGCAATTACCGAAGGATTCAACAAATGAATTCCATTCGGGTATGTCAGTATTCCGTGCAAGGCCTGCTATGTTCCAACTAAGCACCTTCAGCGCTTCGCCACCAGCTCCCTCCAGACCCAGCACACAATCACTCGTAAGAGGGTCAGAGACAAAGCTAGGGGCCACAACCGGAGTCAAGGATAGGACTTCCCCCCAGAAACCTCCACGGGGGACCGGGCAAGCTCCCCCCCCATAGCCAACGGCAACAACGGGTTGGGACTGCTGCCAGGAGATCCTTCACCTCGGGTGGCTACATACGATAAAGGTGGCTCCGGAAAAGTCAACTCGTCATGGGGCAACCTACATAATTCGTACGTCTCCCTTTGAAAGGAATTACCCTTCACGCCGTGTTCAACTGGGACTGCCAGGCCAATCTTATCGCTGGAGAGCTGGGGGACTGTATCAGTATCTAGATAATTGGATGCTCCCCCCCCTGTGGTCAAAACCATACTAGCCGGTAGATTGCTATTTTCAGGGATGCATGAGATTAGCATGGGGATAGGGCAGGATATGGAGAATATGTCATCAAAACAAGTTGTGCAAGCTACCCTTGGGGTGAGTCAATCTACTTCTTCAAGGCAGCCAAATCTATTATAGGTGGGTGCCCCATTCCACCAGCCTTGGCCGCCCTGCCAACCGTCTACAGTCCCACCCCGAGCCTAGTTTCTTGCCAATGCCCAATTCCCCCCGTAGTTAGAACTTATTCGCGGTGGATAAAAGTAAGTAAGAGGTCTAACTTCAATAGGCGAGTTCCCCCCATAGTTGTTCCATGAGCATATATGGTGTACTGTATTAGGGTCTTTGAATGAGACAATAATACTATCACCTGGGATAGATTTGTGTGAAGTACCTATCCATGGTACCCTTCGCACCATAAGAATTTTACTTCTCAGATGATTGGGTAACGGCCTGTTTTCATTCAGCCAATGTGTTACCTTATTTCTCAATGACCCAAAGTTTTCCTGTTGGTGATAGGCAATTTCCGGAACTCCTGTTAGCACCACTACATATGGCCTTACATCTGGGGGAAGATCTATGAAGCCCCCACGCTGTTTCTCACTAGATTTTACCCCCTGTAGGTTATGCTGGTGTGTCTTAGATTCTTTAACCCTCAGGGCTGCCGTATCTTTCGGAGCTGATACAGATTGTGCAGGCAGCTGTTTAGATACCTCCGCTACTGTGTTGTTAACTTTGGTTTCGAAAGCCTTAGACCGGGGTTTAGGTATGGGTTTAATCACAGGAGTTGTGGATGAGATAACTGCGGGTGCTGGTGTAGTGTGATTTGCACCAGATGTGCTGTTAGATTTATTTTCAGCTATACTAAGAGTTGCTAAGGTTAGAATACTTTTTCTGCCTCAAGCAGCTGGTTTTCTATGCGCGATAGTCTAACTTCCAGAGGGATTAGGAGTTTTTTTAACGTTTCCCAAACAATCTTCAAAAATTCTACATCTCTTCCCTCTACCACACACACTGGTACCCCCGTCATTCTCACCTTCAATTACTAAGTCTTGCTCCCCTTCTGTTGCAACCAGGCTAGATTCATCGGCATTCGGACTGTTGGTTTCAGTAGCTGGGGGTACATGAAGGGGTATACCACCCCCCCTACAGTAGACTTTCCACCCGTTAAGGACTGGGCCTTTGCTACTTTAGCCTTCTTTCTAGAGTAGGCAGATGTAGTGTTGCGCTTTCTTTTTTGGATAGCACCCTCTTTGATAGCAAACAGATTCCTCCCACACGCCCCCTTTCCCTTGGGAGTTATCTCTTTAGGAGCCCCCCTTGCCGAATTCGCCCCAACCAGAGATGGACTTAGATTGGAAGAAGGGAGGGGTGACCCCAAATTAGGGACTAGCAAGTGGGAAGTTATGTCCAATGTCTGATGAACATCTGCCTCCGTCAAAATTGATACAGGGCCGATCCGACGCTGGGGGGTTTTAACAGAAGCGATGTGACCTAAAGATGATTTCTTAGCCATAGCCAGCTCCTGTGATATTCTTCTAGCTGCATCAAGTTCCATAGAAACTCTCTGCTGCATTTTGTTGATGTCCACATCTATAGCTGTATTAGTCCTGGTTATGAAGTCGTCGAGGGTCCCATTTAACTGCTTCCCTTTAGCTGCCCTGCTTCTGCTTTCGCGCATGGACATTGTTCCTTGATTCCAACGATGAGCTAATAAGAACAGGGCAAGTTTTGGTATTACAGAGTTAAAAGGCAAGAGGGGTGGCCCGGTCCGGTCTCTCTCGGCCTCAAAAAGGCTACAAACGGCCCGCCCTTTGCCCGGGCTTCGCTCCGCGTGTCCCGCGCGCGGGTATGAGTCAGAATATGAACGTGTGCACTGGGGGCGTGGCTTCTGGGGAGAGCGGGCCAGGTGTCTCCAATTGGCCTCGCAGGGACTCCTGGTCAATGGAGTCCGTGCGGCAGGGACTCCTGGTCAATGGAGTCCCTGCCCTTCACGCTCGCAGCCCCGTCGAGCCGCCGCATCCCACGATAGCTTCCCTCGTGAAGCGGGACCCGCGGAGCGGGTCCGGCGAACAGTAACAGCAGATGACAAGAGGCGGAGAGGGCCGATGCAGGTCAGGAACACCTCACTCCAGACACTCTGTGCAAAAACAGGCAAGTCCCACCAGTTGGGCAAAGGAGGGCTGGTAATCACAGGTCTGGTGCGCTGGGGGCGTGGCTTCCGGGGAGAGCGGGCCAGGTGTCTCCAATTGGCCTCGCAGGGACTCCTGGTCAATGGAGTCCTTGCCCTTCACGCTCGCAGCCCCGTTGAGCCGCTGCAGCCCACGCTAGCTTCCCTCGTGAAGCGGGACCCGCGGAGCGGGTCCGGCGAACAGTAACAGCAGATGACAAGAGGCGGAGAGGGCAGATGCAGGTCAGGAACACCTCACTCCAGACACTCTGTGCAAAAACAGGCAAGTCCCACCAGTTGGGCAAAGGACGGCTGGTAATCACAGGTCCGCCGCGCTGGGGGCGTGGCTTCCGGGGAGAGTGGGCCAGGTGTCTCCAATTGGCCTCGCAGGGACTCCTGGTCAATGGAGTCCCTGACCTTCACGCTTGCAGCCCCGTCGGGCCGCCGCAGCCCATGCTAGCTTTCCTCGTCAAGCGGGACCCGCGGAGCAGGTCCGGCGAACAGTAACAGCAGATGACAAGAGGCGGAGAGGGCCGATGCAGGTCAGGAACACCTCACTCCAGACACTCTGTGCAAAAACAGGCAAGCGTCGATTTTTATCGCTTAGGAGCCTTGCTATTATCAAGGTCTATATCCTAAGCGATAAAAATCGGCCGAAATGCATGAATATCGCTGAGAAGTCAGCGATATTCATGTATTACCGAGCAAATGCTCTTAGCCATGTTATCCACCTCCCATTGGATAACATGGCTAAGAACTGCTCAGGGCAGGTGTTAGCTTTTGGTGATATTCGCGCTTAGCGCGAATATCTCCAAAAGGTGGTAATAGGAGATAGCGATGTTAGCGACTGTTTCCAGTCGCTAACATCTTGGCACACCCACTTTGCATGTCATTAGTGATAAATTTCTCTGACATGCAAAGCGGGGCCCAAGATGGTCGCTATCTCCTACTAGCTGTCGCTAACTGGTGTTAGCGACAGCTAGGTAATAGGGAGATAATTTTATCTCCGCTTTCTTGGCTTTTAAAGCCAAAAAAGCGGAGATAAATCCCTTGGTAATACGCCCCTGAATTTTTATAACAGTATATCACACTACATCTATTCTGACACCACCATACCCTACAGGGTTGCAGTTTGGAAGCAGCAACTTGTTATCAACACCAAAACAATTGTCTCAAGTTTTTGTCCCCATTATGGTGTAAGATGATCCAGAATCCGAAGAAGTTTTACCTGTTTCTGCGCACTAAAGTCTTACACTCAGGCATATCAATTGGCTCATCAACAACCCTGCCAACATCTTTTAAAAAAAAAAATATTTTCTTGAATGTTGTCAATATACATAGCACACATGCTGACCTAAGCACTCGTTCCTTCAGTTTGCTGTTGACTGGGCGGCTGCATCCTCACATCGCATGGCCACCTCAGACCATAACCTTTCCACCAAACATCAAATGGAAACATGTAGTTTGATTATGTTGATGGAATTCAATAACCAGCAAAGAACAGGTAACAGTCTACTACAAATAGGGGAGGTGTTGTATTATGTATGACCATAGAAGGTGTGTGTATGGTAGGGTCAACTGTCTGAGCTCCTTGCTTGTGGTTGGTAATAGATGAGGGTCTGCATTTAGAGGAGTATCAGGACGTGTATTGCAGGTGCACCATACATGTGTTCATATAGTGTCCCCCATTTTCCACCTGGTGCCTTATAATCCTCTTGTTTCCCGTTTGAGGGATATCGGCCTAGATATGATTCCGCGCCTCTGTCCAGCTCTGGGACCATAGGTCACTGTTAACCTTGCGCTGTAATGGAGTTCCCAGAACGCTGGCCCATCTGTGGACTTCTGCAAGCCATTTCCACAAATTAGGGCCACGAGAAGCCTTCCAGGCTATTGTTATTTGATGTATGGCAAGTATGAATGCCAGATCTGTGAATCTGTTTGTGACTGCTTCTGTTTTCCATTCCATTAACCACCCTGGTAGGTATGCTCTATGAGTTTCCTTATCTGCCTTTCCATTGCCATTTGATACCATCTCCATCACCCCAGTCCAGCAGTTTTGACAGTCTCACATTATATGCATACATGCAGCATTGTTCTCTCCACATCTTGGGCAATTTGCACTTACATTGAGGTGCATTAGATTTACTCATTTTGGTGTAATGTATGTTCCGTGGAGGTAGTAGTATCGGATTAGTTTATAGGCACGCATTGTCTGATACTGTTGGGGTGTGATCCAACATTTTAGTCCAGTCTATATCAATTATTTGGCCACCCGGGTCATGTTCCTATTGTTCCCTTAGTGCCACCAGCCCTGCTTTAGCCTGTTCCTGCAGCGCCCTGTAGATGAGTGATGTTGCATGACGCATTCCAGAAACCTCACAATTGCACTGCAAACCTTTGTGCAACTAAGGTTCTGTTAGCCCCGCTCACCACCATTGTCATGTGGTCATTGTGAGTGCTCCATGGTGGAAGAAATTGCTCACTGGAGCTTATTATTGTTGTGCAGGCTCTCACAATCTGTTATCGCACCATTCCTAAATCGATCACCAACTCTAGTCAGCCCCCGCTAGTTCCTGAGTCTGCTCTAGTTGCCGCCATGTGGCATGGCAACCAAAGCCTGCAGTGAAACCTCCCTGGCATTCAGTGTGTGTGGGTTTGTGTGTAATGGAGTGCTCTCTTCCATGCATAGTGCTAGGGTGATACCAGTACCCCCTATTAAGCTTACGTGGGTGTCTCGTTGGGACCAACAAACGTCGCACCACCCCATTCTCTGGCGGGGCATCTGGGCTAGCTTGACAAGTGCCTCTCCAGCATTGGCACAGCCATTTTATACTGGTCACAAAGCTAAGTCCCTGTCGACCCCACCCCCCACAGGTATCCTCATCAAGAGTCTCATTAATATTCCTGACCCGCAATTATGAAGAAACGCAGATTGTTTCTTTACCATAAGAAGAAGGTAGGAATCATATTATTTCTTTTAATGCTTACTCTCTAGCAATGGATCTCCTTTCCTTGATAGAAATCATGGGGGTGTGCCACGCTGGCATCAGCCATCATTGATCAACTTGTTGCATTTAAGAGGTCAACATTATTATGAGATCCCGGACCTCGAATACCAGTAATGTGCCATGAATACCAGTACACACAACTTCCAGTGATGTGGTCTCCCGGTGATACTGTGGTGTGAATTTTACTAGGCTACCAAATGATGTAAATCTCTTTTCGAGTTGTAAATTTCCAGTTTTTCCCACTGTGCACACTAGAGAAACTACATCCTCATGCCCATCCACCTGTTTCTGCTCATGAGTTGAGATTTGCTTCGGATGTGGAGGCCAAGAACAACCGAAAGCAAAGTTAGCACACTGACATCACAGAGTGCAAAATATGTTTTGAGCTTTCCCAGATTCCTTTGCTGGTCACTTCGAGTCATGAACAAGAATCACACTGTGGTCGATATGACAGTTGGATATGCCGCCTTCATGAGCAGAGGACTTGTGCTTGGAACATGACAGAGGTGCTTCATGCGCACCTTCAATAGTTCTTAGCATACAACTATGTTGTTTTTTAAAAGTTTTGTGCCCCTCAGAGAGATTGGCCATGCACTTTTGTCTTGCCCCAGTGCTTTCTCCTCCTTCAAGTGTAAAACTCAACGACAACTTTGCTTGAGCCAGAGTATGGTATGGTAGGACTTGAGGCTGAATCCCTCAGTAGCCTTACTGCAGAGCTGTGAGTTCATGAGTTCAGGATACACTCTGGTGGTCTTTATCTGTTGCATGAAAAGTGCAGGCAGTCCTTGTCACAAGTGTTATGATGCCCTCACACACCATGTGAGCCCTCCAAATTTAGATACATTCAATTTAATAGCCTACAAATGTTCAGCTGCATAGAAAACGACGAGCCACCACAACATTCTTCATCTGGTAATTGCTACCCTTGCTACCCTTGCAACCCTTGCAATGATCTAGCCATGGTTGTATATGCTGTGACATATCCAAAGCTCTTCCACAAATGTATGAAGGTAAAAATGGATCATGATAGTTCTTCAATCACATGTAACCCCATTAAAGGTAATTCTGCACCAACAGCTAGGTTAGTAATGTTTTCCAAAACATAGTCATAACTCCACTGTAGTGTGTGAAGTACACTAGATACCACAAAAAGTAAGGATACTTTTCAAACTATGCTGCTCTTCTTCAAAGTAATAAAGACCGTCACTCCTACTTGCCTCTCTGCTTCCAAAAATTGGGAGGCTAAGGAAATCTCTGCAGCTGCAATAGCTATGGAGTCCCCAAATTCAAACTGAATTTGCCAAGAACAGATGCTTCTTAGGGGCTTCAACATCAGCTTGAAACTCGTTACCAGCAAATGTCAGAACTCAACTCACCTTGATCCCCTGCACCACCCTTGCTTCTTTCCCTCTGCTTTGTGGCTGAATTGCAAAGCTACCAATGATGTAGTAGCCCCAAAATAATTTATTGTGTGCTATAAGTTAAATACCATGTACTGTTTCGCTTTACAGATGGTGTTTTGCACATAGATGCCTATAGATGCCAATGCATTGTTGGGACAGAATGCCCTCTGCATTGGTGTGAGCACCCGAATGCATGTGAAACTGGCATCTTGATTTTTGTTTGGCTTCACACTAAGCTAATGTGTGCACAGAGGCCTAGGCCTGGTCATGTGAGGACCTACTCTGTGACATGGAGCGGAGTACAACACATTCCCTCATATTAAGCATAAGACTACTCCCTATGCCCTGGGTAAGTCACATAAAGCGGGGGTGACAGCTTATTCAGTTTTTGTGAGTTTGAATAGCACCTGCTTTAGTATAGCACAAGAGGGAGGATGACTATAGCTTTGCTTTTCCAGACAGTGGAAATGTATTGCTTACATTCCTGTGGCATAGATGAGTGAGGATGGAGACAGTGCTGCCTGTAGAAATTCAATGAAGGCCTTGTTAGCAAAGGGTAGCTGAATAGATCTTCATAAGTTCCTCCATGTGGCCAATTATAGGGGTGTGGTTTTGGACTGTAGTTTCTGTAGTTCAAGATGAGAAAGATTCTAGTAAGAGTCGGGTTTCATGTCTTTTGCTGATTGTTGCTTCAGGAAGTCTGATGACAGCAAGGTGTAGCGAACCCACACTCCATCGTGTTCTTGTTTGTTATGTTATGTTATGTTATGTTATTAAATCACTTATTGAGCGCACTAACACTGATTAGTTTCTTGGTGCTAAGTTTGACAGTAACACAACGAAGGTAAAGAGAAGGTAGATTAAAAAGCTTGTCTAAAAAGCCAGGTCTTCAGTGCTTTCCGAAAAGGTAGAAGATCTTGGCAGAACTGGATTTCCAGAGGAAAGGTATTCCATAAGCAGGGGGCAAGTGTTGGAAACCTACGTCCACCAGAGTGTTTAAGTTTGAAAGGGGGGGGTCTGAAGAAGGCCTAGGTGGAGTGAGCGAAGGTTGCGGGAGGGAACGTATCTGGTGATTAATTGATTAATGAATTTAGGGCTTCTGCCATGCAGTGATTTAAAAATCATACAGCCTGCTTTGAAGGTACAGCGTTGTATGATCGGAAGCCAGTGCAGTTTAATGAGATCGGGGGTCGCTGCCTGCCACCTTGGTTGCTTCAAGATCATCCTAGCAGCATAGTTCTGTACCATCTGGAGACGCTTGAGCATATAGCTTGGGAGACCCAAGTAGATGGCATTCGCGTAGTCCAGATGGGACAGAACAGTGGCGATCACAACCTGGGTAATAGCTTCTAGCGTTAGTAGTCGCCGGACCTTCCTGATTTTTTTTAGTTGGTAAAAACATTTGGAGACCACCTGGCCCACTTGTACCTTTAATGAAAGGTCACTGTCCACAATGACTCCAAGTGTTTTAGCCGATGGTGATGGTTGCGGGGCTTGACCCAGATCTGAGGGCCAATAGTGAGGACCCCAGTACTTAGCACTATCCCCAGTCAGTACCAGTTCGGTTTTACCTGGATTTAATTTCAGTTGATTTTGATCCATCCATTGTTTCAAATAATCATGCTTGAAGCCAACCCCATTGCTACCTGTTTTCAGAGCCGTCATCTTGCATAAATTCTGTGAATAAGTAACAGCCAGAAGATTACATGTCAAAGATAATCAACTCAAACTGGTTCTGAAGCCTAAGACATTGGATCCACATATTATGTCTGGAAAAATGGGCATAAAAGTGGGACCCAATTAAACCCACTTTGTTCCAGTTTTAATTTCTTCTTAAACAAGGAAGTGGGTGTTTTGCAGAGTTATTGAAGGTCTACTGCATGACTAGGTTTGGTGTATGGATGGCAGCCAGTCTGCCCGAGTTGGGGTGATATCCTCTAAAGTCTGCAACTGACTGGAGGAGCTGATGGTCTGTCTAAAGTGCCTCCTCTGAGAGAGAAGGAGAGTGCTCGGGCCACCAGCAGAGACTTTTCAGGACGACAGACCCATCATGTTCCCAGGGTGCGAAACAGGACGACAGACCCAACATGTTCCCGGGGTGCGAAACAGGGGTGCGAAACAGGACGACAGACCCAACATGTTCCCAGGGTGCGAAACATCCAAAAATAGCTGAGTGCCAAGATGGTGTAAAACCCATCCTCGGAAAAAGTGTGAGGGTTCCCCTGGTGTGCAGGGGCAGTTCCTACCATGAACTGTGTAAGAAGTTATGCATCAAGTCTTCTCATAGAGAGCGAGAGAGAGAGAAGGGGAAGGAGCAGCACCTTAGAGAGCAACAGTATTTCATCACACTTGTAAGGGAGATTTGTAACCCTCTACTGGACCCTACTTCAGAGTGTGTAGTATTTTGTTTTGCTGTAAGATAAAATACATTTTTCTGACAGAATAATAAGCACTGAGATGGAAAATACATTATTATGCCTGTTGTTTGTCTGTTTAGCTCTGAGCTCTTTCCCACCCACAAATACCTCACCGAAAACCTTTTGACTGCTCACTCTTGCTACCCCAAGAATCAATTGAGAAAAAGCAGTGCTTCGCCCAGATTGCAAATGAGAAGTAGAATGAATTCAGGGCACCAGTGGTGAACGTCCTCAACCACTACAGTTTTGCCATTGGCACCCACTGCCTCCCCTCTGCCCCCTCCCCAAATGGCGTCCAACATGCACCTTGTAAGAACAATAAACAAATAGATAGATAAGTAAATAAATTAAAAAAACAATCACTCCATCAATAAATAACTATTAAACACCTTTAGGCCAACATTATAATGCTGATTTATTGACAAATATGTAAATACATAGATATTGATCACGTCAATTACTATAAAAACCTCCACAAAAACAAAAATATAATTTGGTATTGAGCGCCCTTCACATTGAAAAGCAAGTAGGTTTAGCTGGAATATTTTCATGTGGTGTATTATTTATGGTACTAATATTCAATGATTCTGTTGCTTTCCGCAGACCATTTCTTCCCCTAATATTTTCTGCAATACCAGATCTGCAAAAGTCACACCCTTAATCTTTGTACTCACTTTCGAAGTCTCATGACTTTGCATTGAAGTCCCTCATTGCAAAGATCATTGATTAAGTGTTGGAAAGTGAAACATACATTTTTCACCTGGAAAGTGTTTAATGTCGCTGATTTTCCACATCGCAAATGCTGTGATGTTTCCTTCTTCTTCTCTGTGTTCTCGATTTTAAAGACTTTCTCTGTATACTTCGAACATTTTCATACTACTACACCCCAACCAAACCAAGCACAACCCAGTGAGTATGTTTCACGCAGGCTCTGCATATTTTTCGATGAAGAAAAACATTTGCAGAATGTTTTGTGCGCGTTCACATTTTGCACAGATCTTCCATGGGGAATTGTACATAGCAGGAACAGAACATGAATCACCTGATTACGTTAGTGATGCTAATCAGATCTTAATGTCATTTATCTGTTTGCTGCAAAATGGGAGTAAAAATTGTGTCACAAACACCCTACCTGAAATGAAATAAAAAATGCTTGTTGCCATTATGCACACATGCCAATAGATGAGAGTATGCTTAAAGGGTGTGATTACCATTTCTTGGTGGACAATCTGCAACTAAAAGGAAATTGCTCAATCACTAACTTGACACGCCCTGTGAAGTACTGGGTTTTTCAGAACCCAGCGGTGCCAGGGAACACACCCTAAGACTTCGAGTTCTTCCTGTTTCAGACTACAGAAACACAGAGTCTTCTTGGTGAAGTCAAATATCGAGTTTATTGGCTGCAACCAGTAACAGGTATCCTAGAAGTACAACACGGTGTATGTTCTCAGGAGACTGCTCAAACTTACAAAGCTAGCCATCCCTTTTATACAAAATATTATGCTTTAGGCAAACATTCCTTATTTTACAGTTGACCATTCACATATTTTCACTACAAAGAAAAAGCAGAATCACGATGACAAGCTTATTTTCAGTTTGTCCAGCCCATAATCAATTACCCGGCAAGGCCCAACATTTTTCATCAGATATCGGCAGACCCCTAATAAAATCGGGCACCTGCTCCTCGTAAAGCAAGTCATAAAGCAGAAGACAGAGACAGGTGTGTGTAAGATTAGGCATGGTTTGTATGCGATGAAAGGTTTATGGTATGTTGTGCCTTGATACTAATCTCGATCGGCCACTGGGAAAGGACCTGGCCGAACAGGTTTGGCTTCAGGCAGTGGAGTCAGCTTGCCCAGGTCACAGAGAAGTCGGCAAAGGTGTACGTGTCCTTCAGATTCGTTTTTGGCCTTAGTCACCGGCCTATGTGAGGGCAATCACAAAGTGGCTGCCGTACACAAAATGGAACCCGAGGGTTCAGGACGGAATCTCTGTTTTCAGAGTGATCTCGTGACTCGAATACGACGAAAATACTTGTGCATAGTGTACTCATCATTCTCGGTCTATTGATACTAAAATCGTCATGATGCGACGATGTTTATGACACGGGTCCAGAATTTTCAGTACCACACCTGTGCTATTGCAAAATAGCATGTGTGGAATTTACTCCTCATTTCTTCATACATATTGTGATTTGGCCCTGTGTTTTGTTCCCTCTGTTTTCAGTTCTGTTGCATCAAAAAAGTATAAAAGCATTATAGGTTAACATAAACATCAGAGGAAGAACTAGAAAAGGAAGTAGGGTAACTGCAAGACAATCATGTGGTTATATATCTCCTATCACTGGATAGTGTATAGTATAAATGTGGAACCTTAACCACCACCACTTCAGAACATTCCAGAACCTGGGAAAGCTCCACCTGAACAAGAAGGCTCTGCTGGAAGAAGACTAAACTCCTGCTGAGATGAATAGACTCACCCAAGGACTCCTGAATCCTGCTGGCACCAAGGAATTGCCAAGCTGCTCTCAAGGGTTAAGTGGATCGCCTTTTGTTTGCCTCTCGTAGAGACCAAAAGAGCAGGAGGCATTCTGACTTCAAGAGGACCCAGCTGACCACAGAGGATTGGACCCAGGTAGAGACCTGGTTGGAAAGTAACCTTGTGTCTAGAAGCCTTAAGCGGACTCCTCATGCTACAGGATTAACCTGGAGGAACACAGAAAGAGGTGCCATTTTTTCGACCTCCCCAATGACTGGGACAAGGTGCGGAGACTTGCCCAGGAAGGTTGCATCCAAGACAAAAAAGAAAACCATGTTTGTACATGTTCCAATTCGGAGTAATGTGGCCTGAAATTCAAGCACATAAAATTCCAGGCCTGAAGACACTGGGCTTTCTACATTTCCTGCAGGGGCTGCTGGCAGCAGCATGCCTGAAACTACCCTCTTCCTTAGTAGCTAAGGCATAGTGGAAAATGTTCTCCCTAGACAAGCGCAAGTGTGCCTACAATATCAGCAATTTGTTTATTAAAATACGGGAAGACGACAAGATGGCCACAGCCTGAGAAGCTCCAACACTCTGAGCTTCGCTTTCTGCTGGAGGAGCTGTCTAATTGCAGCATCGAAGCCTGCGGACGGCTATTAACGCGTCAGAAACTGCCAGGAGCACTCAGGCAAGTTTCCGACGGCATTCCTCTTTAAGTAATGCTTTTTTCCGCCTGCAATGTTTTCGCCTCAGTAATGGCAACCGCCATTTTGTGCGCTCCTGTCACAACGAACGCTTATCTTAATGACTGCTGGTATAAAGTATAATTTGAACCTTCTGCTGTTTCACCGGTGCACTTCTTCATAGTTTCTTTCAATGGATGCTCCTTTTTTTGCTATTTTGAGAGAATACTTTCCTCTAAGCACTTAGAAATGTTTTCCCTCAGTACCATTAACTTATTAACTGCTGGATAATTTTAACTGGACTGTGACCCATCTGATACTTCGAAGGTGCAGTTCATTACCATGTTTCTACCAAGGGTTGTCCTTTCTAAAGTGAATGAAAGGCTTGTTGTCTCCTCTGCATCGTGGATTTTTTTTTGGTTTTCCTCAGCACTTCATCAGCAATAATTTTCTCTCTGCAGTATTTCTTGTTACTGTTGGAATTTTTGCCTCATCACGTTATCAAGGCTTACGCGCCCCATATATATCTGCCTATATACAATTTTTATTTTTTGGGGAACATGCAGTCTAGTTCTCCAATTTATTAAGTGGCACCATTCATCTTCTTCCGTACCAATATCTTCAGGTTATACACACTTGCTGGCTGCTTTAACTGGTTCACTTGTCATTTAGTGGTGCTTTTATGACAGACATCTGTTTTCCTTTTTCCTTCTCTGCAATACCAGGCTGGATTATCATCCTTGCACACCTTTCTGCTCATCTCACCATTTCTATATCACTTTTTTGTCCTCCTCTGGTGTGTTTACTACAATTCAAGCTCTGTGTTTACCTCTGGTGGTACTTTATGGATCCTCTGCAGTCTCCTAAGCCTCAGGTTGACGCTGGCATTGTTTCTGAAGGTCGTAAAGATACAGCAGCTAACTCTGGCAAGCGTCTCACGAAGAACCTAGGTTCTCTGCCGAAATCACCACCTCCCCTCACGTTGGAGGACATTATGGAAGAGCTATGCCTTATTCATCCCTTTATGTTTGATACCACTGCTAATCTTCAAAGAATTGAAGAAAAGTGGTCTGGCCTTGGTATGCAATTGTCTGACGTTAAACAGAAGATCAGTGACACGCAAGATATTACTGCTAATGTTGACACACTTACCAAAGAAGTTCTCAACTTAAGAAAACTGCAGAGGATTTGGAAAATCGAAACCGGCGTAATAATATACGTATTTATGGTATTCCGGAAGGATCCAAAGGTTCTGACATGATCTCCTTCTTGAAACCTCAAGTCTTGCAGATTGTAGGCCTTCCTAAATCAATGGACTTTAACATTTAGAGGGCGCACAGATTAAGGCCTAAATCTGCTTCTTCTTCTACAAAACCAAGAGGCATCATTGCATATTTTTGGTTGTATTCTGATCTTATGGCGATACTTAATGCAGCCAAACAACATAAGCAACTGCTATGGTCTGGCCATAAAATCTTCTTCAGTCAAGATGTTTCCAAACCAACAGCCAACAGACAAAAATAATTTGTTGATCTCAGACCAGCCCTGAAATCCATGAACGCCTGCTACGGTCTCATACACCTATGCTTCTTTAAAGTGACATATAAAGACAGAACATTTTCCTTTGAGGATCCAACTGACCTTCGGAAATGTATCCATGCACACCGTGCAAAACTCATGGAACTGAGCAATCCCTGAATGTCTAGTTACTTGTTATGTCTGTTTTTTTTTCTCCTTGAAAACTAATACACGTGCTATGTCATATCACCTTTCTTGAAAGTCCCTTTATACCATTCATGTTTTTCAGGTTCCCCTCGTTTTGTCCCGTTGTTGAAGACTCATCCCTGCATTATCCTCATGTTTACCTTTTTCGATTTACCCTGTAGTCTTGCTCTTACAGTCTGGTAAGTCTCTTTCTTTCTCTTGTTTAGAATTTAGAATCTTCTCTCCCTATTCTTCTCTACTTTTTCCCTTATCTCTCTATTTTCTTTCTCAGCTCATAGTTTTTTGCTGCTCTATGTCCCCATACATGTGGGGGCTATCTATTTCAATAATTATTTTCCCTTGTTGTTCCATTTTTTTTTACCCCTTTCTTGTCATTTTACTCGCTACTCTTTTCTGTCTCTAACTTCACTTTATTCTGGTGCTTATTTCTCCCTAATATTCTAGTATGAATGGCCTTCGTGTTATTTCTTGGAACGTTAAAGGCATTCGCAACCCTGTTAAAAAACAACACATCCTATCTCATTTAGCAAGATTGAAATGTCAAGTTGCTTTGTTGCAAGAAGCGCATCTCAGATTGCAAGATTTGTCTTCACTGCGTAAGCAATGGGTAGGAGAAGTCTTTTGTTCTCCGGCAGTGAATAACAAAAATGGTGTTGTCATTTTGTTTCATAAATCATTAAATGTTCAGTTACAAAATGAGTTTCATGATAAAAATGGTGAATGGTTATTTTTAAATACTATTGTTAATGATACTCAATTTTCTTTTTGCAATGTTTATGGCCCTAATGGCATTGATTCAGTTTTTTGGAACAAATTTGCTACTCTCCTCTCATCGCATGCAGTTGATGATTTAATTGTAGGTGGTGATTGTAACCAACTCATGGACCCATTTCTAGAGCAAAAATTGCTATCCAAATATGTCCCCAATAAGATGCAAAAATCCTTTTACAAATCCATCTCCTCTAGAGGTTTAATAGACTCATGGAGAGTCTCTCACCCTGACGCTCTAGAATAATCTTTCTTTTCCCCTGTTCACAATTCCCATTCCTGCATCGAATATATTTTTCTTACCCAACATACCTTACAGTTTATGACCAACTCAGAAATTGGGTCTATCCTTATTTCAGATCATGCCCCTGTCATTTTAGATATGGATTACCCTTCCCCTTCTCCCACCTGTCGTAGATGGCGTTTTAATAATTCTCTTCTCTTAGATTCTCAATTCATTGAACAATTCATGTCCTTTCTTGAAGAGTTTTTTCGCAACAATCTTCAATCCACCCCACAATTTCATTTTATTTGGGATGCTTTTAAGGCGGCTGGTAGAGACTTTATTATTAACTTTGTAGTGAAGAAAAAGAAGAGAGCCTTTTCGCAATCTTCTCTTATCCTCAAGCAAATTAAAGACCTTGAACATCAATACTTCACTACAAATTCCTCCGATATATTATCCGCTCTCATCAAAGCGAAAATTCAATACAATAAACACTCATGGGACTCTGCAACTAATATTCTTCTCAAATTCAATGCCAAAATGTATGGGGGGCGGAATAAGGCTGGTAAATCTCTTGCAAACTATCTCAAAATTAAGAAGCAAAAATCCAAAATCATATCCATTACGGACAATCAGGGAAACCGTCATTCTTCTGATGACAAATTTTTTGAATGCTTCGTCCAATATTACTCTTTGCTATATACTTCAGAGTCCATTCCTTCTTCTGCACATATTGTTTTTTTCTTTCAAACTATTCCTAAATCCTCGGACCACCCTATAGATCATACTTCCCTAGATGATCATATTACAGATAAAGAAATAATTAATACCATCACTCAACTTCCCAAAGACAAAACTCCTGGTCCAGATGGTTTTACAGTTAGATGTTATCTTAATTTTAAACAAATCCTAATACCCCATCTATTGTCCCTGATTAATTATTTTCTCAACAAGGGGCGCTCTGATGGTACCTTTACTCAGGTGTTGTTATGCCTGATTCCTAAAAAAGATAAGGATCACTCACTTTTCAAAAACTATAGGCCTATTTCCTTAATCAACACTGATTGTAAAATCTATGCTAAAATTCTCGCCATTCGCATCAACAAAGTTATACCTGACCTCATCAATATCTATCAATCTGGGTTTATGAAGGGCAGATCAATCACTGACAATTCAAGAACTTTGCTCAATTTCATCCACCTCGTTTCCAAATTGGATTTTCCGATTACAGCCATCACCTTAGACACTGAAAAAGCCTTTGATGGAGTTAGCTGGGATTTCATGTTCGGAGCATTCAAATAGCATGGTTTTAGTCCTCACATTATACAACATATCCAACTATTATACTCTGACCCTTCTACCTCAATTTGGGTTAATGTTTCACAATCTAATTATATTTCTTTTCACAGGGGAGCTAGACAAGGATATCCCCTTTCCCCTCTTCTTTTTGCTCTTGCTCCAGAGCCATTTTTAGTAAAAATTGTACGTTCTTCATCTTATACTGGCTTAAAATTTCAGAACATTGACATTAAGTACACTGCTTACGCTGATCGTATTTTGCTATACATTTCTAATCCTTCTACTTCTCTACCTGCTCTTTTCTCCCTAATACAAGATTATTCTCTTGTCTCAGGCTATAAATTGAATATTGATAAATCTGAGGTTTTACCTTTAAATAAATGTTGCCTCTCTCATATGTTTCCGGGTTCTGGTTTTGAATGGAATCCTACTAGCATCAAATGTCTAGGTGTTCTTTACACAAGCACAATCAGAGGAACCATCACAGTTAATCATGCAGACATACTGAAAAAGTTATCCGCACTTATTGAACGCTGGTCCCCTCTTTTTCTCTCCTGGTTGGGTAGACTTGCCTCTAATAAAATGATGCTCCTCCCCAGAGTCAATTTTTATCTTTCAATGCTTACCATTTCTCTCCCGCTTTTGTTCTTCAGAACTATTAATCGCATTTTAATAACATTTTTATGGAATAATCGCAAACCCAGGATTTCTCTTTCCCGTCTTCAACAACCCAAAGACCTTGGTGGGGTACATTTTCCAAACCTTAACCGATACCATTCAGCTTTTACCTTAAAACAAATTTGGCCTTTTTTATCGATATATTCCTGTCACCCTATAACAGCATGGAGCTCAATTGAGCTTGCTCAAATTTCGCCCTTTTCATTTCTTACAGCTACTCGTTTATCCCAACCCCCAAAATGCTTCATAACTCCCATATTCAAGTTCTCCAAAACACTCAGTCACTTACTGTCTCGTTTTTTCACTTCACATATTGACTCCTATCATCAAACCCTGATATGGTATAATAAGTTTGTAAAAATCAATAATAAAGCACTTTTTTGGAAGGAATGGATTGATAAAGGTATTATCACCTACGATCATTTACTTAAAGACAATTCTCTGAGCGACTTCTCAGATACTCGTGATTCCTTTCAGATTTCAAATACACACTCCTCCCAATATCACTTATTGTCAAACACACTAAGCTCAATTTTTTCTCAATACAATGCTTTATCCACCAATACTCAATTCCGTATCTCTCTGCCAGACTTCTCCATTCCTCTCAAATCTGCTGCTATATATAAATTACTTTCTCGCCCATTAGTTGAAAGGTCTAAAACTAAAATAGAACTCTTATGGGAGAGGGTCCTAGCTCAAGAGTTCACTCTTCAAGGTAGGGATACCTTATGGTGAAAAATACATACTGCTTCCCGATCTGCAAGCACTACACAGACATTATATTTTTTTACAATAGACTTTTTCTCACCCCTTCCGACCTCCATAAATTTAACCCCTTGACCGCGGCGAAAATTTTGCCGCGGTGCGGGTGATTTATGGCGTAGGCGTGGTTCGGACGGCCCCTGGCCGTCCTCCGCACACGCCCACCGTGACATCGGCCGGCCGCCGGCCGTCAGACGCATGCAAGGGGTTAAACTGCTTGACTCCAAGAAGTATTGGTCATGCCAGCGTGTTGATAGTGACCTCCTTCATATGTTTTTTCACTGCCCATCAGTCTTTTTGGGTGGCTCTTCACCTATTTGGAACGTTTCTTGTAATGTACGCAAGTTTATAGATTTGCATATTGCTATTTCTTTTCAGATTATTACAACTAACTGGAAGGACACCTCAAATATTTCATATATTGCCTGGTGGAACCTGTTATGTCACCATCATAGGCTCGACTGTGCATTTGCCACCTTGGTACCTCTGTTAATCAAAAAGGACCTTTTATGGTTGCCCTTAACCGATTTTCTCTCCAGACATGCTACCTGGCTTTGTATTCTCTCTCTTTTTATTTAGTATGTTGCCTTTCTCTTTTTCTTTTCTCTGTTTCCCTTTCCTCTCTTCATCTTTTCTCTCCTCTCTTTTCTTCTTTTCTTTCTTTTCCACTTTTTAAAAATCAAAAACTCCTAAAAGCTCTTTGTCCTAGGTACAGTGTAGTTTCCCTCTTTGGGATAGTTATGTATAAATGATTTTTCTCAATACCATTTCAATCTTCTTTAATGCCATATTTTCCTTGTACTGATGTTTTACTATGTATTTCATTTTCAATAAAGCTCTTTAAACTTAAAAAAAATAAGGGAAGACTGCCAGTTAAAGTACAAAGTAACTTCTGTTCCATCCAGGTATCTCCAGCTACAAAAAAATGATAATGGCTGGACCGTACCTATATTCCATACCTTCGATATTCTCCACACTGAAGTCAGACAATTTAAAATAATTGGCCTCAGTCTGTGAATTATAAGAAAAGTATATACCAGTTGTTATTGTTTTTGGTCTCTGTGTTAAATCATTCATTTTCAGAAGCGGAATGGGGTTGTGAGTAATACTTTGAGTTGATAGGTGGCAGTGTGATAAGGTAAACCCATTGAGGAACGGGTGGTCTGTCCCACACAAAGCATCATGTTGATTCTATTAATATTTGTCCAGTTCCATCTCTCTCTCTCTCTTCTGATTTAGCACTAAAGAAATAGGTGACTCCATGCAAGACTGACACTCTTCTTTTGGGACTCTCTGAATGTTCTTTTTCTGTTTGTCCTTCTTTGTACTTATTTGTTACCTGTTCATAAATGAATGCAGGATAACATATCAGTTGTTGAGACTCTTATCATCTCTTGACACAATGGGGCCCATTAGGATGTTGGGTGGATTGCCCCCACCAGGCTGGCGGTAGCCACCGCCGGCCTGGCGGGGGCAATCTGTCCGACATCCGCAAGTGAATTCCCCCCGCCATATTAGTATGACAGAGGAGACCGCGGTGGACGGAAAGACCGTCCGCCGCTTTTCCGCCCCGGTCGCCTTGCGGCCGTGGCGGAAAAGGATTAATATGGTGCCGGTGTCTAATAGACACCGCCAGCCATATTACGATGGGCCAATTCAGATGCCGCCACGGAAAGGCATGCGGTCTTCACTCTGGGGGCCCCATGCGGGCCCCCAGTTTGAAGGAGGGGTGGGGGGTGCACCCAACATTTGCATACACGAAGCAGCAGGCACCGCGCGGTGCCTGCCGCTTCATGTATGCAAATGCATGCATGCATTTCTGACATTGTGGCGGGCGGCGCAGAGAGCACCGCCCGGCACAATGTTAGAAATGAGGGATGTGCCCGCCACTGTGGCGGGTAGCATCCTAATGCTAACCTCGGGGCCCCCGCCCTTAAGGCGGGCGGTCCCGTTTTCCGCAAGGGTGGCGGGCGGCCAAAGTCCACCTGCCAACCTAATGGGGGCCTATGTATTTTAAAATTCCCTTTTAGACACTTTTTCTTCACTCTAAAGAAGTTGTGTTCTGCAGCCGAGTGTCTTGTTAATCAAACGCACTCCATAATCTAGTATGTTAAGGCCCTAAAAACATTGACTTCCCCTGAATGATAATGACTTGCAAACGCTTCAAACGCAAAGCTTTGAATTTGTGAAAAGATATACAATTTCATTACAAAAGTGGGAAAAAGTGCAATAAATTGCATTATGTTCGAGTTTTCATAGAATCACAGTAACCTTTGATCTCCACTGGTCCAGAAAGATTCAGAAAAATGTATAAAAACAATAATAAAATACTGCTTTTCATAGCTTTCCCATCACTGCCATTCTGTCATTTGTCAACAACTTTCCCTGAATTTCCCTCTTTGTTAGTAAGATCAAGGAGTACATTTCCAAATTTCCTCCGATTGTAAATCTAGTGGAACTATAGGTAGTCTCCACCTTTTAGTCGCAAGTGAAGTATCACTCTCCACCCATTTATGTAGGATCCGGCTGGTTGCAGTAAATACTTACTTTTGGGGTGCAGAAGCAGAGCCCAGGGGTGATGTCTTTCCTTGCAGTTCAGGGTCCCTGGTGAACAGAGCACCTTTATGTTAATCTTAGTCATGAATGGAAGTGTTTCTCAATGTATCTATATTTTATTTGCAAAAGTGTCATGATCATGTGAACAAGAGTGCACGAAGAATGACAATGATCATCTTAATGGCGTAGTATAAGACTATGAACGGCTTTGATTAGTGGTGAATGTGAGATTGAGGATAGATGCTGCACACATTGACCTTTTTTTATCATCAAGATTCCTCTGAAGATCCACAGCATACTCCTTCAGAATATATCAGCTTTTCGTCTTGGAAGCACCAACCCTTTAAGTGCCTATCTTAGGAGGACAGCCACTCCTACCATCAATGTTTGGATATTTGAACTTCACAGTGCACTGGTGCTGATTGAAAATGGGTTAGTGCCCAACCATTAAGGATCAACCGTGGTGCCCCACTCGAGCATCTCAAATATGTCTATCAATACAAACCAGCATAGGCCTTCTTGCAGTGCTTACTGAACATATAGGGGCAGATTTATGAGGCCCTTGCGCCACGTTTACGCCGCTGTTGCGTCACGCAAGGCGGCGTAAACGTGGCGCATCCCTACGAACGATTTACAACGTGACGCATCTAGGCAGATGCGTCACGTTGTAAAGCCCTGCGCCGCTTGTGGGCGTTCCGGCGCAGGGTGGGCGTTCCGGGGCAGGTGCGCCTCGCAAAAGTGGCTGAGTGAAAACTATAAGATTTCACTCAGTCACTTTCAGGCCAATGCTGCGTCAAAAGCCTGCGCCTGCTTGAAGCAGGCGTAGGTCTTGACGCAGCATTGTTAAGATGGGGCACCCCCGAGCCTTGCTGGAGCTGCGTCGCGCTTGCGACGCAACTCCAGCAATGCGCCACCTTAACGGCACAGATGCGTCACGCATCTGTGCCGTTTTTGCCCCATGGTGCGCCGCATTGTAAATGCAGCGCACCATGGGTGGCGGACCTGTGGCGCACTGTGGCGCACATTAACTGGCGCATCCCTGGGGATGCGCCAGTTAACATAAATCTGCCCCATAGTGCATAGAGTCTGTTTCCTCATAGCATGAGAACATGCTGAAGCTCTGCTATCTGGTCATAATGTTTTTTATTTTATAGAGTTTTATATAGCGCAAACTTGACCTGAATCGGGTATCAGCACGATTTACATAGCACCAGTTGCATTACATGAGAAAACATTCATTTTTATCAGGCACAAGAAGATTAAGTGATTTGCCCAGAATCACAGGATGTTCAGCATCATTGCCGAGACTCGAACCCAGTTCCCCAGATTCGAGGTTGACCGCCCTGGCCATTAGGCCAACTCCACTCCCCAATGTTGTTGCTGACCTTGCTTTGAGTGAAGCTCTGAAGCAGTCTTGGAAGACCTGATTTTTAGACATAAAACTCCAAGACTGCCATTTATAGCTCATAAAACTCTTATAACGGAGGACTTTCAAAATCAAACTGTAGGCAAGCAGGGTAGTTATTCTCCTCAACAAGCACACTCCATTATGGTGGTGTCAACATGTGTACGTTCAATTTCGTGGCATCCCTCCTATTTCCTTTCCCCTTCATCCACTAACTTCTGAGGTGGTGTGAGCACAGGTCCATATGGCTGAGATACCCGCCACCCCCTCTCGACACAATCCCCAAGGATGGGAAACCGAAACGGTTCTGAACTTTTGGAAGGCGGGAGGGAGTGACCCTCCCGGCCGTATTTATTAAAATATGAAACAAAATCAAAACATTAAAATAACAGTTTCATATTATGTACAATTTCATTTCCACATTACGATGTTTGGCTAACCTTAACAGATCTCTAATACAAAGATTCTCCTAGCCGATCCAACATCCTACAAAACATTTGACTTGAAATTGTACATCCTAACGTTAAGGGCCAACGGCAAGGTCGTAACCGGTGTCAGATCCCTAAACCAGAAATACAACCCTCACTTGTGAGAGGACCAACCGCACAGAGGCGTACCTCAAGTGCATCTACCAATTTCCCTTGGACTTGACGGGGGCCCCAATGAACTCGACGCCATTTAACGGTCGTCCGAGGACTCGTGTGAGGTGTCTAAGAGGTAGCGTAAACCCCCTCCCGAACCCCACACAACTTACCCATCTGCCGTCGCAGATGTCCTGGCCCCGGGAAATTCCCCAGGAGGGCCCGTAGCCCCTCCTATCCAGGAAGGGGCCTTGACCACCTTTCCTTTCCTTCCGGCGGCCTATCCTTAGACGGGACCGCCTCCCCGTTGAGGGGCCAATGGCCACCTCCCCCGAGCGCTCCCATCCGTAATGGGTGACGCCCCCCCATAGGGATCTTCCAATTACTGCTCACCGATCATGACCTTACCGCCCGACAATAAATACGAAAAATCTACCTAAATTACTAAATCACGAAACAATTATAGCCTATTAAAGGCATGATTACTGCTCAACACCACTGCAAAATCCTTTATTTGCACAACATACTGAAAGTGACCATCTTTATTGCATACTCAAAAAATTATCACGACAATCGTCACAACCTGTAAGAAATTAGAGTTACCACATCAAGACTTTATTTCAAAACAACTAGCTGTCCTCAGGGGCTGGTGGGTGGGTCAAAAATGGCTCTTCGTTCCGTCTTGAGCTCACGTGCAGCAGGGAGGTGCAGCTTCAGAGCACAGGAACGAGAGGATGTTTTCTTGGCTTGTTGCTTCTTTTATCCGTCTTCGGGGCGGGCGTCAACCCGCCCCCGCCCGCCACCGAGGGCGTGGCCGAGTGCGTCAGTGTCTAGGACAACCCACTCCAGGGCGGGAAAAGGCGCGCCCCGGCTACGCCGCTTCGGGCATACCAGCCGAGACTCGCCTCCCGCCCAAGATGGCTTCCCGGGGGGATCGTGGTACTCCACCATACGTTCGGGGGGACCGAATGGTCGCCCCTTTCCATATGGCTGAGATACCCGCCACCCCCTCTCGACACAATCCCCAAGGATGGGAAACCGAAACGGTTCTGAACTTTTGGAAGGCGGGAGGGAGTGACCCTCCCGGCCGTATTTATTAAAATATGAAACAAAATCAAAACATTAAAATAACAGTTTCATATTATGTACAATTTCATTTCCACATTACGATGTTTGGCTAACCTTAACAGATCTCTAATACAAAGATTCTCCTAGCCGATCCAACATCCTACAAAACATTTGACTTGAAATTGTACATCCTAACGTTAAGGGCCAACGGCAAGGTCGTAACCGGTGTCAGATCCCTAAACCAGAAATACAACCCTCACTTGTGAGAGGACCAACCGCACAGAGGCGTACCTCAAGTGCATCTACCAATTTCCCTTGGACTTGACGGGGGCCCCAATGAACTCGACGCCATTTAACGGTCGTCCGAGGACTCGTGTGAGGTGTCTAAGAGGTAGCGTAAACCCCCTCCCGAACCCCACACAACTTACCCATCTGCCGTCGCAGATGTCCTGGCCCCGGGAAATTCCCCAGGAGGGCCCGTAGCCCCTCCTATCCAGGAAGGGGCCTTGACCACCTTTCCTTTCCTTCCGGTGGCCTATCCTTAGACGGGACCGCCTCCCCGTTGAGGGGCCAATGGCCACCTCCCCCGAGCGCTCCCATCCGTAATGGGTGACGCCCCCCCATAGGGATCTTCCAATTACTGCTCACCGATCATGACCTTACCGCCACAGGCCGGATAGTTGACCGGCTATCCGGACCCCCCACAACAACTCCTGCCTAAAGGTCATGTTATAAACTTTTTAACCAAGCTATGAGGTCTCCTATGAGTAACTCATTCCCCACCCGGGACAAATGAACACCGTCCCCCAAATACATACTGTCCCCTCTGATACAACCATGCGAGACAGAATGCAGAGTACTTGAACGAAACAATCTACTCACTTTGTTATTTATTTTCCTTACTGAATGATTCAGAGCAGAAACAGAAATAGCCCCCCGCCACACTTTTCGTGGGATCATGTGGGACCATGCAATTGTGCACCCTGGAACTCTCCTTGCCAACCAACTTACTGTGGAAAGCATTGCCTCAAGAAGAAGTCGTCTACCAGTGGCCACCAAATCGTTGCCCCCAAGATGAACTATGATTATAGACGGCGGTGACCTTGTCCGCCCTAACAAATCCTCGAAAAAGGATTGAAACTGGTCAATACAGAGCCCGCCCTTTCCGTAGAAGGACACACTGTACCCGTATTCCCCAGCCACGTGAATCATGTCACCTGCTTTGAATACGTCCGCGGCACGCCTCACGTATGAGTGGCCCACGACCCACACCTCCTTTTTCCCAGCCGGTGATGTCTGACCGCTGGTCCCCATGTGTCGGGTCGACTGCACAGTCCGCCCCGCCTCGTAGGCTTGCGCAACTGAAAACCAAACAAAACAAGAAGCGTGAGTACATCATTACAGCTTCATAACATGTGCAACCGCACATACCTTTTATAACAGTTCGAAGACCAACGCCCTACACGTTTTACTTCTTCTACACTCAGACCCCTGGCTGTAGCCTCTGTAGCAGCCCCTATCCGAAAAGAATGGGTCCCAAACTCGCCGGGGTTCAAGCCCGCGGCCGAAATCGACATCGCAAGCACCCGCTGGAACTGAAACCTTGTCAGTGGGGTGGTGTCAGCGTGTCTCAAAAAGGTCCCCCCCCATGATGCCACTCTCTGCGCTAAATATTCCTCTACGCAAACCACAGGGCACATGGGGGACCCGGGAATCCTCTGTATGATTATGCAGTCCCCCAACGCACCCTGATCGGTTTTGGACCTGACAAACGAGACAGTCATTGTCTCCCCCTTGACCTGAACGTGCTCTTGGCACAATCCCCCCATCGTATCCCGCTTGTTCCTCGCCACTAGTTCGCTTACCCGCATAGCCCCATGGAATGCTAGCGCAAAAGCGGCTCGGAATAACACTGTCTCATACTGTGATGAACACGTTGCCGGGAGTACGGAAAATAACAGGGCCAACCTATCCAGACCTATCGGGCGCCTCTCATCTGCTTTGCGACCCTCCAGGCGTTGCCACCCCCGTAGCGCTTTCTGGACTACGAAAGACGCTGTCGGGTCCTGGATCCCATGAGCCCTTGCCATAAAGGAAATGGCGGCCCGATGCCTCTGGGCCGTAGCCACTGATTTGCCTGCCTGATGTAAAGACAGCAAAAATTTAACGACAAGCTCCTCCTGGCCCCAAAGCTCCCCCCTAGCAGAACCCAAAAAGGACCAATAGGAACGGAACGCCCCTTCGTATGCCTTCCTTGTCCTGGGCGCTAAACTCTCTCCCACGAGGTTTTGTAGTTCGGGGCACCGAGAGACCAGAGAGCTTCGGGAAAGGGTGCTGCCACCGGGTCCGCTGCGGGCAGAAAACCCCAGAAGGCCTGCATACGGAAACGAGTAAGCGCATCAGCCGCTTGGTTCAATACCCCCGGGACATGTCTTGCCCTAAAGAGCACATTCAACTGCATGCACAATAACACAATTTCTTTAAGCAGTCTCAGCATCCATTTGCAACGTGCTGCCTGACTATTGATACACTCTACCACGGTCATGTTGTCAGACCAAAACACCACAGACTGATCCCGGAACCCCTCAGGCCAAGTTTTCAGGGCCACCAAAATAGGGAAAAGTTCGAGAAAAGCAATGTTCCTCGTCAATCCGCACTCATGCCACCATGACGGCCATTTTTGAGCCGTCCATTGTGTGCCGAATATGGCGCCAAAACCTATACTCCCCGCCGAATCTGTCCACAGCCCCAGCTCCTCAGAGGACACCGCCGGTTTTATCCAGACAATTCGACCATTGAAATCCGCAAGAAATGCCAACCAAATGCGCATGTCCTGGCGAACCTCTGCCGAGAGCCTCGTGCGGTGATGACCCTCCTTCAGGCCGACCATGGCTTGTGCAATCGAGCGGGAAAAGGGGCGGGCCATCGGCATTACTCTCAAGGCAAAATTCAACTGGCCCACCACTTGTTGTAATTGATGCAGTTTTACTTTAGTCTCACTGATACATGTTTCAAGGGATGCCCTGAATTTCAAAACCTTATCTCTTGGTAGTCGAAAACAACCCTCTACCGAGTCGAGCTCGATCCCCAGAAACTCGAGGGAAGTCGAGGGACCCGCGGTCTTACCTGGCGCCAATGGCACACCAAATTGGTTCATCAAGACACAAAATTCATTTAAAGCCTGTCCACATTCTGGATCCCCGGTTGCCCCCAAGAACAAAAAATCATCGAGATAATGCATAACATGTTGAAAACCCGACTTCTTTGTGAAGACCCATTGCAAAAAACAACTGAACATTTCAAAATAGGCACAAGATATAGAACATCCCATTGGCATACATCTGTCCATGTAATAGCGACCCTGAAACCTAAAACCAAGGAGACGCTGATCGTCTGGGTGTACCGGGAGCAACTGGAACGCTGACTCGATATCTGATTTTGCCATCAGCGCCCCGGGCCCCAGGCGATGCAACATGGCGACGGCCTCATCGAAAGATGCGTACCGCACCGAACATACTTCCGGGTCTATCGCATCATTCACGGAAAGACCACGTGGGGCTGACAAGTTATGTATCAGCCGAAACTCACCCGGGTCCTTCTTGGGGACCACCCCTAGAGGGGAACAAACAAAATTATCAACCGGTGGCAAGTCAAATGGACCGGCGACACGACCTCGAGTCACCTCCTTCCCAATCTTTGCCTGTACCACAGCCGAATGCTGTAGGACCGATAATTGATTCGTACAGTTAGCTACACCCTGAAAATCCCCCACTGGGATGCGGAAACCATATGAAAACCCGTTCCGCAACACCCCAGCGGAAGCATGATCCGGGTATTCACTGAGCCAAGGAATCATTGCCATGGTATCAATCGGAGTAGGTAAAGTCGCCCCTCGGACTATTTCAGACCTGTTTGGCGCTTCCCTTACCACCGTTATCACCCGTTTTGGCTCTGCACATGGACTCAGGATGGGATGGCTGCCCACACCCCCCACATTCATGTCTGAACTTGCACGACCCCTGGGGCCTCGTACATTTACCTCTGTTAAAATTCCAACAGATTCCCCTTTTACCTGCGTTGCCACTCGTCTTCGAGTGGTACTCGCTACCTGCACCCGTCCGAAAGGGTGTCCCAGAGTATTGGCGGGAAGATTCACCCCCGCTACTCCCTGACAATGGTACTTTTAACATTCCAGTACTCTCCATTTTTTGCCATGACACGGAGTCGTAACAATCCCAAGTCAAAACTGGGTCATGTTCCTTAGCTTTTCTAAAAATATTGTCATAGCAGAACCACTGATTGCCCCCATACGCTACGGAGTACTCCATGATACGCGCTTGATAAATAGGCAACTCGGTCAGCAACTCGGGCCTGCGCTCACCCATGATGGAGGTAAAAATGCCCCACGCTCTGCCCCAAGTACCAATGTTTTCGTCAACCTTAAAGGCGGCCATTTTTGCGCGCCAAACACTCGGATGCATGAGCTCCTTTTGGCTCTTAACATGCTCCATCTCGTAATGGTCGGTAAGCAAAGAAAAAATATTAACATACTTATTCGCCCAAATCTTTTCCTTAATTTCCAGTGGAACATGCTGAGCCACCTTCTCCCTTCGTGAAGGTACAGACCCTTCCCCCGCGATCGGCAATGGCCGCTTACCTGAACCAGAAGCTGCATTTGCCGCCGAAACTGGGCCCGTTGCATTTTCTGCCGCCATAACTGGCGGGGTAACAGAAGCTGGTGTCTTCCCAGCCTCCCTAGATTCCCGCAGTTGTCTCATTACTGCCCGGGCGTCGTCAGCCGTGGTGCCCTCGTTTTCTTTTCCCAACCACGCTGCCAATTGTGCCGCTAACTCGGGAGGCATATCCTCCCTGGTCACGGGGGTGACCGCCACGGGGATCGGATTCCCCCCCTTCGGCACCGGGGTTGGCTCCTCAAGTGAGTATCAGGTATCAGGGACCGGAGTTTCACCCCCAAGCGTCCCCTTTCTGGACCTCTTGCCTCTCCCACCGGGGACTACTCCCGGCAAAGGCCGTTTCGGTCCTCCCTCCCCGTTCGTAGCCGCCATCTGCTTCTTCAAATCGGCTACCTCCTTCATGAGCATGCGGAGCATCTGATCGGTACTGACCCGCTGTCCGACTTTCTTAGGCATTCCCAGACGGATATCTGTAAAACAAAAAGAAAGATTACAACGCTCAAAAATGGCTCTTCGTTCCGTCTTGAGCTCACGTGCAGCGGGGAGGTGCAGCTTCAGAGCACAGGAACGAGAGGATGTTTTCTTGGCTTGTTGCTTCTTTTATCCGTCTTCGGGGCGGGCGTCAACCCGCCCCCGCCCGCCACCGAGGGCGTGGCCGAGTGCGTCAGTGTCTAGGACAACCCACTCCAGGGCGGGAAAAGGCGCGCCCCGGCTACGCCGCTTCGGGCATACCAGCCGAGACTCGCCTCCCGCCCAAGATGGCTTCCCGGGGGGATCGTGGTACTCCACCATACGTTCGGGGGGACCGAATGGTCGCCCCTTTCCATGTTCACCCTTCATGCTCTGAGCCTTATATTGGGGTAGACAGATCCTGCCTTGCTAAGCATTGGTCATCACCTAACTATCTTGCTTGCTATGCAAATGCTCTAACTGGCTCTGTGTAGTCCTTACCTTTTCCCTTTGTGCCCATGGGCCAAGACTACAACTTCTCTCTGGGCTCAACTATCTGAATGCCAATCTAGTGACAGTCTCTGTCCTCTATGGTCATGGAGCTATTGTTTTCAATTATTAGGGTACCGGCAAACTTTGACCCTAAACTTATAAATAAAGCAAGGTTTCCAGGGCACATGACTTTTAACCATGAGTACTGATGCACCTTTTATCATCATTGTTTTTTTATTGTTTGCAGTTTGAGGGCATGGGCCTAGGCAGGAGAGTGCTGTGCATTGGAAATGGGATACATATTTCAAACCTGACCGACCTGCAGATATGCTTTCATTAAGAGTTCCAACATTGCAATTAGACTGTGGGCGATAGTGTGATTTTACACAATTTTGCAGTGATTATTTGATTTATTTGATTACTGTGATAAGATGTTGGAAAAAGCTCATCTCAAAAGCTGAAAGACAAGTTAGAGCTTCTATTGCTCACTCTAACTGTTATCCTTGAGACCCTCTCAGCTTATTTATGTTTGAATCTAAATCTTTTGTTATTAAAATAACTGAGCATATTTTTTAGTGACTGACCACTAAACGGCAGTTTCCTGTTTAAAATTTAGCCCAATTTCCAACCTGCCAATGCTGGCAAAGACCCTAGGAGAAACTGTTGAGGCAATATTTAAAGAATAACAACTCTTTACCCTTTATAATCTAATTTCCATCCAAACCATGGTAACACAGTCATCTTGATATTATTATGGGATGGTGCTGTTCAATTTACAGACGACGGCTCAGTGTGTCTGCTGCATTCGGTATTGTGACCTACCCACATTCTGCTGAGCACATGGGCCAAGGTGGCTTGCGCAGATACTTGCAACATCATCTGATTCAGCTCCTTATTGCCACATCTGACTCAAATAATAGCATATTGACTTCCCCTGAGGTCAAATCACCTTCTGGGTTCCCACAGAGCCCATTCTTGTGACCGCCTCTCTGTAAAATGTAACTGGCTCCTCTATTTCGTATGACTAATAGTTCCAAGTTCAGAGGTCAAACCTACACTGACAATAAACAAATGCATATTAAATATGACTTTGAGTAGGGCATTAGGTGATACCTAATCCTGGTTGAATAACAAGTTCCTTCTGCAGAATAAGCCCAAAAGGGAGATTTTAGATTTTGAAAATAATAGGAGACCCAGTCTGCTTTGCCTACCTATTCCAAAGACTCTAAATAACAAGATTTGTAGTTCCTCTATATTCAAAACATTTGAAATCTCTTTGGATGCTGACTTTCATCTTTGAACTCAAATTGGTAAAATGATGGGCAGTTTTTTCTCTCAATTAGACAAACTAAGACCAATCCTGTTTTTTAATATGTTGTGCATTGTATTTTGTGTGGGTGTTAACTGGGTTTATAGTTGAGGAATAGTTGGGCAGTTTGTTTATTTAAAATAGTTAAGGTATAGGTAAAAAAATATACATGTTTAGCATAAAATAATTTGTTACATTTCCTAATGTTTGCTAGGTTGGTGGGTGGTCAAAGGATAGTGTTCCTTTTAATTATGATAGATGCAGTTCTGGTCTAGGTATCTTATGAAGATTTATTTTTTACGTTTAATATATTAGGATTGATCAAATATTCATTTACATGTATGTAATGATTTAATTGTTTATGTATCTTATTTATCTGTGTTGTATTTGAACACCCCACCCACCCAGGTTAGGCAGGAGTTAGAATGATAATTATCACAACCCCCTCAATGTGTGACCATGATATTGTTGTAAAAATAAAGTTATATACAAATATTGTCTCAAACATATCCTGATGACAAGAATATCATGAGATAGCATATTGCAGGTAAGAATATTATTTGTTAAAGTTTTTAATGTTGTTTTATTTACTATTGTTGAACAATATTGAATTTTAATTATTTTTCAGAATGTTTTATCAGTGTCTTGAACTGGAGCACTCACATGTTGCTTTATCCTGTGCGTATGTGGTGTAATCCAGGATCCTGCTGCTGATACCCACGTCCTTCTTAGACTCCTTCTTCCATCACAGAATTAATGTGTAAGAGTGGAGCTGCCTTCGAGGGGAAAGGGTTTTGGGAAGGTGAAGAGAAAAAGAAAGAGTTGTTTCACAGGTTCTTGGTGGTGTTCCATCCTCACTGATTAGCTTGTGTGGCTATATACAAAATCCCCTGTAATAATTAGACAGGTGTTACCTGGAATACTAGCATATTTACATATAAGTCAGAGAACGTTAAGTGAATTGCAATTTGCAATTCAAAATTGCTTATATACCCTCTTTCCCTGCTTGTTGTGCTCAAAGAAGATTGTCTTACTCACTAGAATGCTGATTTCTACAAGGAATACACATATATACTTGATTAGTCCATGTGCAACATCAACTGGTGATTAGTTTCACCATAAACATTTACACCCCGCAAGTTGTATGGAATACCCACCTCTCAACAACACTTGAAGTTGTCTATTCCATGTTCTAATCACTTTTTGGTAAAAAAAGAAAAAGTTAGGCAAATTATATACATAACGCTCTCAACAACAGGCTCTTAGCGGGACCTCTAAATGAAGTGCTGCTCAGCAAGGATAGGTGCGGTGCACAACTCAGAGCAGCAACAGTACATGGCAGGAGCTGAATGCTCTCTGATATCACCCTCTAGAGGTTTTCATTCTACAGCTCTAAGGCAACAATTAGATTACAGGGCTCTTGTTAATCCCTGGCAAAAAAGGCCAGGCAGCTATGTGGCGCATTACTACAATGTTGTTCAGGTTCTTTTCTTCTTTCCTTTTAGATGCTCAAAAACCTGAAGACAACAAACCTTAGAGGGGAGGCACCCGCTCTGCATCCTGCAACAGCAGGATGAGTTGTTGCAGCGTTGTTTGCACCAGAGCTTCAGGCGAGAAGCGAACATGTAAGAATCTCAGAATAACAAGCACTGGAATGTTCTTGGACATGGTTTAAATAAGCCAGTGCCCAGAGCCTTGGGCAATCTTGAAAAGTGTCTGCTATAGCACATTGGCTAGCAACGTGCTAGCAAGTCATGCAATACTCATGTGAGGGTTCATTTGACTCTCATGGAATGTACCGGTTCTCCACAATGAGTTTAGAAGATGGGAGCACACATTAGAGAGCAAACATAAAGTATTACAATCTCATAATTGTATGAAACTCTTTATTGAAAAGCACACATGGAGGATTACAGTTTCAAGAAACCTTTTAAATGATGACAATACCTGTGCTCATTCTGATGTGTGCCCCAAGAGGGATGTCAATACTTTTGCTCATTCAGTTGTGTGCCTCAAGAGAGATGATGTGATGGAGCTAAAGGAAAGTACCAACAGTATACTCATCCCAGACACCTCCCACAGGTTTTGGTTTGACGGCTTTTGAACATGAAACATTTATTTGCCTACCTTTAAAAATTCTGCCCAATCTTTCTCAGAATGTGACAGATGACATGTTAATAATTGCTCTACACATTCATTCACTTTGTTGGTTTTACATCTGTCTGTGTGTGTTGATTAGAAGATAACCTTGTTCAATATCCATGAGATTACACAGAGATTTACAGAAGTTCTAAATACATTTTGTCCCCGATCAGAGATCAGGACTGATGGAATTCCATTTAGCTTAACAATATTATAGAAGAATATAGTTGTTAATTGTACTAAAATGGGTAGTGCTTTCAATGGATTACATGGGCCATCTTTGTTAAATAGCCTACTACTACTAAAATTGTGGTATAACCTGTAGTTTTTGGTAGTTTTATTATGAAATCTAAGGAAATATTGTGCCAAGAATCTGAAGATACTGGTAATGATTATAGTAATCCAGCAGGTACCTGATGTGAACTTTTCCTGATTAAAACTTGCACAGGTCCTGATAAATTGTTTTATGGTAGAGTATTTGGAAGTCCACCAAAAGTGTCTTTTGTGAAGATCAAGAGTTTTCTTTTCACGTGCAATTACCAGCCATGGCTCTTTAGTGGCACCATTACATTGCTTGATTTTGAAGTTCTAAAGTCGGTAAAAACAGTGCGCTACACCGATAATATATCCTATATTGGGTAATCCCTTCTTTTGACTTGAATATCTGTCGAACCTCAGGATTGGATTGGCTTTGCTGTAGTTGGGTGAGGAATTCTGTTGAGGACATGGATCCTACAATAAAACACGTGCCCCCCTAGAATTGCACCCCTGTACCTGCACGGTAGGGAATGCATGAAATAGTGCATACCAAACAGTTTCGAAACGTGCTGCAGGCGCTTTCACAATGGTGGTCTCCATGTTAAGCTCTCCTATTAGCCAAATATACCACTGCCACATCACCACCCTCCCACCATGGATTAACTCATAATCCAGTGGGTGAATGCACCAGAGCTTTGGGGGGCCCTCCTGTGGACGGCGTGGTAGAGGACCTCCAAACTTGTAATGAGGCCCTTGGTCTAATAAGGTAGAAATTAAGGTAAGTGGATATCAATTTTTGTGTGATCTAACTCAAGGCCCTGTAATCCATACAACATTGTAGTTCATTTCCTTTTTTGGGTAAAAGAACAGTGGTGATTAAAATGTGGATTGAGATGAGTGAATGAATCCCATATCACTTCATTCAAATAGCATCAAAGTGCCCCTTTTCTTTCTCTTTCAACACATATATGCTGATCCATGACAGCTGATACCTGGCTATAAATCAATGTGCAGTCAAAAGGCCTGTGGACATAATTTAGGGTTTCATCAAAAACATCGGCACTTTCTTGAAATTGTTCTGGTAAGGTAACTATCACTGGTCAGTCCTCCATTTAAATTAGAGAGTTCTATTTTGTTTGAATGGTAATAATTGATTTGACAAAATGGAGCAAAAACTGCACCATTCTGTTTGACACACTAATATTTGGGTTGTGCTTCTCCAACCAAGAGATCCCAAGTATGGCTTGAAACTGATAGGCGTTTTGTCAGATCAAAGGAAACATCCTCAGTGTGCCCATTGGAAGTCATAAATCAAAGAAGTACAGTTATGTCAGTGAGTAGACCTGACAAATGTTCACTCTCTTTTTTTTTTCTTTTTATGACAAGGTGTTCAGACAATTTTTGACAAAAGAACATAAATTAAGTACATTAGATAGGCATGAGAAAAATAAACGTACAGGGCTTTAACAAGATAATCATAGCCACATTTTAAGTGGATTCTGAAGTGCTCACACAAATCTAAACTTAGAGAGAGAAACATCTTCTATTAATGTAATATCATATATACTAATGCTTAAAGTAATTCCAAATACGATTAAATCTAAGCATTGAATGGATAGAACGAGTTTTAGCAATTGCACGTTCTTTCTTGTAGATATCTTTTACAAGAATCAACCAGTCATATAATGAAGGAGAATTAGGGCTAATCCACTCTTCCGCAATACATAGACGGGCCGTTACTAATAGAATGGACATGAAGCATCCCATATAAGGATCGTTGCAAGCCCCCAACATAATCTCTTTTAGAGAAAAAGTTAACTCAAGATTCAAACATTGACCAATAAATTGTTTGACTTTTATCCAGAAATACGCCAGCTTAGGACATAGATAAAATGTGTAAAATAGCAGCTTTTTGATCACATTTAGGACAGCTTGTTCTTTTTGTGCTTCCACTACCACACACTTGAACTGATTTTTGCCACTTTGTTATTTTTTCTGGATCATAATAAAGCCGACAAATAGTACAAAACTGTTGCAGCTTTAAGTTAACAAAATGTACAGTGTTCTCTAATTTATCTAAAGCTAGCGTGAGTTCAGATGCATCTATGTTCATGTTCAGAGTTTAACTCCATTTTGTTACTAATTCATTAAATCAGCACTTCTAGCATCGCATAGATGTGTATACATTGTGCTAATTCTAGTTTTATGAGCAGGATTTAAAGAACATGTAAGAACTACATGAAAATGTGACAGTTACATTGAATTTTGTTTGAAAAAGTAGTCTCTAAAATGTAAATATTTGAAAAATGACTAATACGGAAGGCCAAAAGTTTGATGCAGCGAAACATAAGTAGAAAAACCAGAGTGATCATGTAGCTGTCCCAATCTATCGATGCCATATCTAGCCCCATTACAAGCTACTGGACCATGAACTATATTAGGGAGAGATGGATTATTCCATAATTTATAATATTCAAGTCTAGTAAGATCCTCAAAAGTAAGTGAAAAATTACCAAGGATTTTATTCCAAATATGAAAAATGTCCCTTATGGCCTTGAAACAGACTCTTTTATAATAGTTAGGATCATTAACCCCATGCAGAAAAATACTACGATCTATATCTAAAGCCAAAAAATCCCAAAGTATGGAAATCTATCAGTTAGTAAACTTTGTATACGCCCTGTAAATGGTGCCCAATAGTACAACTTAAAATCAGGAAGTTGCAAGCCACCATATTTATAGGGAAATTTAAGAGATTTTATCTAACGGGCGAGCCTTCTTATATCCCCAAATAAAGCTGTGATTGCGCCCTCTAATTTATGGAAAAAATAATTAGGTACCCATATAGGAATAGCTTGAAACAGATATAAACATTTAGGCTATATTATCATTTTAATTATATTGATTCGGCCAATAATAGTAATTGGCAGCTTATTCCAGTGCTTAAGTTGTTTAATGACCGTCTGCAGCAATGTTTGATAATTGAGTTTCCAAATTTTATATACGTTTTTAGTAACTCTAACACCTAGCTATGTACATATGTATGTTACAAGTGCCAGAAATAGATATTTCAGGTTCCAGATTATGTAATAATTGGGTTTTACATATGTTAAGTTTATATCCCGAGAAGCACCCAAAAGCTGTAGCTTCTTCCTGCATAATACTGACCGTCGTTGCTGGGTCTGATGTAAAGACCACAATATCATCTGCGTATGCTACCGCCTTAAGTTGGAACATACCATTACGGAAAGCGATAAGATCTCTATTTTGATTTAAAGTTTGAATAAAGGGCTTGATATCGAGAGCAAAAAGCAAGGGGATAGGGGCCACCCCTTCCTTGTACGACGTTGTATTAAAAATGTATTCGAATGCAAATTGGCATATGCTAATTTAGCCTGTGGGTTGATATATAATGCCTTAATCCAGTTCATAAATCGATCAGGTAAGCCATTCTTGCGCAATATCAGCCATAATGCGTTTTCAGCATCTAAAAGAATCATCCCCATATTACTAAAAGTTTTATTATTGACATTAAATGAGGTTATATCTGTATTGACATGTGCAGTAGTATCTCTGCCTGTGATAAATCCAGTTGGTGTTCTGATACCAGCCCTTAAAGACTTTATAAAATTCTATGGGTAGAGCATCATCACCGGCTGCCTTACCCGAAGGTAAGGCTGCTATAGCAGTCATCATTTCTTCCTCTGCTATATCAAGCTGAAGGTCATCTTTAGCCTCTAATTCAAGAACCTAAGGATTCAGTAATTGTAAATATTCTTCAGCCACCACTGACTCAAAATTATCAGATACAGCATATAACTCTGAATAGAACTGGTAAAATTGCTCTAAAATTAAGTTATTAGAAGTATGCACTAAACAATCTCTGCCCTTAATTAAGTCTATCCGGGTTTTAGCTTTCTTGTCTGCTACGTGGTAAGCCAGTAGCCACCCAACCTGCTCTTCATATTCATATTGGTTCAATCTATTTTTATTATAGGCAGCTGCAGCCTTCTCTTTAAATTGTCGGGTCATAAGCGTACTTGTATATATTAACATAGAGTATATACCTTCTTTATTTAATCCATTCGACATGATCTCTTGAGCATGGGATAGTTCTAATTTTATTATATTATTACAGAGCTCTTGCACCCTTCTTTGCATGACTTTATTTCATATGATATATATATATATATATATTGTTGCGTGGACCTTATGACAGCTTTCATCGTATCCCATAGATTAAAAGGCGAAGTAGTATCCATATTATAATGAAAAAAATCATTAAGAAGCCCCTGAGTGTGAGAAATAAATTCTGGATCAGACAGCAAGTATCTAGGGAATGAGAAAGGGCGATTACTATTGTCCTCGACAAAAGACTGTATATGTATCAATAACGGATTATGGTCAGACGTTTTTCGTGTTTCCCTTTTTTATTTTTTCTGTTCTCCTATCATTAGACTTCTCTATGTCATCACTTTTTCTCATTGTTTAAGTGGAGTATTATTGGCCAATGTTGGGAGGGTCTTTGAGATCTCTGCTTCTCTATGCTGTCATCATTCGACAGCAGGTCAATGGGGTGATTCCCTTTCTAGGACACGGGGTGGGAGGGTGGGCAACCTGCCAAGGTTTGGGGGGGTGGAGATTGGGGGTGGGGAGGGCTGTTGCTGGCTAAGGTGTCATTCGGTGATAAACAAATGCTATGGGGGAATAAATTAAGGGGTGTACAGACTAAACCTGTATGTAATATGGGAAACATCCTTTACCACGTAACCCTTACAACGCAGTATGGTTACATCGTGGTTTTAACAATGCATTACATTGACTTGCACTGGGGGGGCGCTCTAAACTAAGGAATAGTGTGAATTACTATTCTGACACCTTCCATACTGTACATAGACTGGAGCTTGAATACTAATTCACGCTATTCCTAAGTGCAGCGCCCTCCAGCGCAAATCGATGTAACGACTTGCGTTGTCAAAACCGCAATGTAACATACCGCGTTGCGATGGTATGCGTTGTATCATCATATATACATGTAATATGGTTATAATTTTGTTTTCTATTCAAGCACCTAAAAAGTTATCGTCTTTAAGACAAATGTTCATTCCCATCAATAATATGCAACATTTCTGAAGTTTGCCTATTGCGCTCTCCGAGTTCTAGGAATAATGCAATGGCAATATCTAAAAGATTTCCAGTTGCTCCAGAGACAATCAATACATTTATATGATTGGATTTGCCTTTATGTTGTAAAAGATACAATGGGATGAGTTAGTCCCTACACTGATTCTACTGACTATTGTGAATCATGCAACACAACTAACTTCAGAAAGCTAGTTTCCTGGATTTCAGGGTTTGTTAGCCTAATGAATACTACTTGCACAAGTTCACAGATTTGTTCTTCTCTTTTAGTTTACCTTTCAAATATTTAGAAAGTGACTACCTCTGCCACAATATAAGCAGAGATTTTTTTCCCTGCGATATTGTTGTTCTTCCTCAGAGAGCGGGCGACATAAATCTCTCATTTGCATGGGTTCAGGATCATCAGTAAGTCCTGTTTCTGGATTTCCTCATTTTGAATGTCGTTCAGACAACCTATAATCAATTTTGACCACCAGGTCAATTACATCTCCACATTGGTCTGGAGAGTCTACGACTGTGCATACATTTTGAGTTGGTTGCTCCTTTTGTCATAAGCACACTCCAGCTGTCCTACACTTGACATTTTTGCTTGGCATTAAACAAAATATGGACACCTGGAAGTTCCGTAAAAAATTCTAAACTAAATGAACTTTCCATTGAAACAGCTCAAAAATAAATGTTGCTCACTCCTCAAAATACCCCATTATTGCCAAGCTGCACAAAAGGACTACTAATGGGTATGGTTGCACCCTTTTTGATAGTTGTTGGGTCATAAAATACCTGATCCTCCATTCTATTCTATTTTTTTTTTTTTCTTTTTTATTGTCCTCATATTGCGATAACTGTATGATGCGGAGTATCAGGTATCTGCCTCTAATTTCTTTCCTTACTGCCCCTCGATCTCTCTTATCTGGGGAGTTTTGTCATCCTCCTGGTGATCTTTAGAGGAGTTTCCTTCACCCGTTACATACCATAACCTCTGATTTTAGGGCGAGGGGAGCTAGTCACATTGACCACTCAGCAAGTACCATACTTGTCCACCAGAGGATGAAATCACGTTAATCATTGGACTTGTATTTTGATCTTACTTGGGGTTTAAGAAATTTTCGAAACTTTCCCAGAAATTATATCTCTTACATTTGTTACCCTTCCTGTCAAGTTTATTAATTCTTATGGCCGAATTTAACCATTCTGCATGAGTTGGGCTGGAGGACCCTATCCATTTAATTCAAATTTCCCTCCTTGCAAGTACTATCAATGCAAAAAGAAGATTTTCTTGCCCTTTTGTTAGTCCCCCTACATTTGCTGTATCTTCAATCCCAAAAAGGGTAACAGTGGTACTTACAGTTAGTTGCTTGCTCAGGATAATGCTCATGGTCTTACCAACTTCGTCCCAAAATTCTTTCAGTTGGGGGCAGTTTTTAAACATGTGGATGTCGTCTGCTTTTTCTTCTCCACATTTTGGGCATTTCTTTATTCCTGCGTTCTTAAACTTGGAAAGCTTTCTTGGTGTCCAGTAAGCCCGATGAATGGTGTATAAATGGTTCCTTTTCAAGGCCGCGGATTTCAAAGTGGACCAACATTTCCCTACGGATTTTTCCCAAATTAGGTCTAGGTCTGCTATTAGTAGATCCTTCCCCCAGGTTTGTGCCTCTATGTTGAGGTTTATGTCATTGGCCTTAATCAGAGCCCAATACCATTTAGCCACTTCCTTTGGTATTGGTATTGCTTTGACCATTTCTTTTTCCAAACTTTTGTTTTCCCGGTTGTTAAGGGGTAATGTCTTGGCCCAACTTAGGATCTGATAATATTTGAATTTGGATAGTGTGTTATTTGTCAACTCTTGAAGCTCTGACCATGATTTCAAGTTAGATCCGTTTAGTATTTGCCCCCAATACTTTACGTTGGCTCTTTTTAGAGGGAGTGCTAGAGTGTCTTTAAAGCATTCAGGGGTTCCTGGCGAGTTCCAGATGGGAGCCAGTTGGCTATAGTACGGGATTTTCAGGATTCCTCTGATTTGTGCCCACATCTTTGCCGCTTCCCTTACGGTCTTTAGTTTTATTTTTTTGAAGTACTTGGGATGTCCGAACTTATACAAGACATGGTCGTCTGATTCAGTGATCGCTTGTAAGTACCTCGGATAGTTTTCATGACTCTTTAGGAGCACTCTGATGTTCTTAAATTGAAAGGCTGTGTGGTATTCTACCAAGTCCGGGCTAGCCAGCCCTCCATCTTTCTTCCCCCTCCTTATTTTCTTCCAAGCAATCCTCGTGCTCTTCGCAGCCCATATAAAGCTTGTGATGTCTCTTGGCGCCTGGGTTAGTACCGTTTTCCCAAACTCTAAAGGTATTGCGTTAAATAAGAAAGTAAACTTTGGTATGATGGTCATCTTGACTATGTTTGATCTCCCAATCAGACTTAGTGGTAAAGAGGCCCAAGTCTTGAGCAGTTTCCTTAGATCTACGGCTACCTTGGTCAGGTTGCGTTGCGAAATCTTTCTTATATCATGATTCACTAGGATTCCTAGGTACCTAATTTCGTTCTTTATGTTGTGGCTTTTAAAACAGGTATTCCATGTCATGATCTCTGTTTTCGTTTTATTTACCAGGTACCCTGAGACATTCCCAAACGCTTCTATAATTTCTTCGATTGTGTCCTTGGCTCTCAGGTAGTCGTCCGTAAAGGTCATCCGCATATAGTGCGATTTTCTTTTCCCATGTATGATGTTTGAATGGAGTAATTTCTTTGTTGATTCTTAACTTGTTCGCTAGCGGCTCAATATATATATTGAAGAGCAAAGGTGAAAGGGGGCACCCCTGCCTCGTTCCTCTACTTATATTTATATTTTCCGTAAGACTTCCATTTATTAGAACCTTGGATCTTGGGGCTTTGTATATTTGCTTTACCATGTGAATGAAGCATTGTCCAATATTGTTTTTGGCCATTACTTTCTCTGGGAAGGCCCAGTTGACCCTATCGAAAGCCTTTGCGGCATCAACTGTGAGTATGGTGAGAGGAGTTTTCTCGTATGTTGCAATGTCTATTGCAGTTAAAAGTTCTTGTGTAACTTCGTGCAATTGCCTCCCTTTGATGAACCCTTTTTGATCCTGGTGCAGCAGTTTCGGTAGTACTTTCCCTAACCGTGCTGCCATGATTTTGGTAAAAATTTTATAATCTGCGTTCAGCAGTGAAATCGGGCGGTATGATTCGCATCTGGCAGGGTCCTTTCCTGGTTTTAGGATGATTGTGATTATGGCATCATTCCAAGACTCTGGAATCGCTTCATGCTGCTTAAGAATTATGTTGGCTAGTTCAGTAATGTGTGGAAGTAGAATGTCTCTTAGTGCCAGGTAGAATTCGTTCGGTAAGGCGTCAGGCCCCGCTGCCTTTCCTTTTTTCAAACTCTTGATGGCATCAGCCACTTCACCTTCAGAGATTTCTTTGTTCAGGTCTTCCCTTTCTTCATCCGTAATTTTTAATAGCGGAACATCTTCCAAGTAGGAATTAATCAGCTTGTCTTGCGGGTTTGTATTTTCCGTATAAAGTTCTTTGAAGAAATTCCGGAATTCTTGCCTAATGATATTTTCATCAGAGCTTTGCCCTGTTTGATCATCCTGAATTATACTTCTCACTTTATTTCTGACTTGATCGGTTTTGAGTTTCCATGCCAGCCACTTTCCACAGCCCTCACCATATTCATGTTTTGCTAATTTGCTAGAGTCCCATTTCTTTCTCAATCTTGCTTCCAAGACACCTTCAATCCCATCTTTCTGTTGCTGTTTTTGTAGAAAAAGTTCTTGTTTCCTAACTTCATCTTGTTCCATAGAAATGGCGAAGTCTAAGGATCGAATATTATTTTCCAAATCTGAAATCTCTTGCTTTAATAGCTTGTTTTTACGAGCCCCTAGACTCAGCAGTTTACCCCTTAGAACAGCTTTAAAAGCATCCCATGTAGTTTGTTTTGTGGTGCCTATCGCGTTTAGTTCAAAGAAGTTTTTTGTTTCAATTTCAAGTTCCCTTATAATCTGTTCATCTTGTAGCAAGGCTCTCTCTACTGTGAATCTTCTTTCCATTTCTTTTGTTGTGACCTGTAATAGAAGTTGTACAGCCGAATGGTCCGACAGATGAGCTGGTATGTGAGAAACTTTTTTCACATTCCCTGTCATTTCACTGCTGACCAGAAAGTAATCAATCCTTGACTTATGCCCCAGCTTTTTATTATGCAGGGTAAAGGGGTGCCTGTTTTCTCCTTTTTTTCTCCAGATGTCAACTAGATCAAGATCTCTTTTATAGATCCCGATCCACTCTCTCATTTTTTTCAGGTTAGTCTGTCTCCCAGGTGGCGATCTATCTAGTCTTAGGTCCATCACTAGGTTGAAATCACCTCCCAATATTATGGGAGAAGTGGCTAATAGTAACTGCGAGTATAGTTTTTGCAGGGGGTCAGCGTCGTCAAGATTAGGCCCATAGTAACCTGCAATAGTAAGGGGAGTGTTACCAATTTTTATGCTGGCTATAGCCCATCTTCCTTTACTATCTACCTCTGTAGATATTACATCTGCTTTTAATGACTTTTTAAAGATTATCGCTATTCCCTTGATGTTGCATTGTTGTGTAGTGCATACATGGGAATCTACCCACCATAAGTTCTTGGTTATTTGATCCCATTCATCTTTTAAGAGATGAGTCTCTTGCAGTATTATAATTTCACTTTCTGCTGTTCTAATGTATTCCAGGATTTTATTCCTCCTACTCTTTGTCCTAAGGCCATTTACATTCCACGATAATATTTTAACGTCTCTACTTGCGCTTCCCATTAATATTGTTCATATTGTTCATCTCATTTTCGCTTTTCTGCACATGCACTGCCTTATTATTTATGAAATATAACTCCATTTTCTCCTTGCCTGTACTCTCGCAAATGAGGAATTTTTTGTTTTTTTTCCTATTTTGCTCCCCACCCATTGTCGTGAAATTTTTATGTTTTCTTAAGTGTGTTTTAATGTTACCCTCCCCGGGGAAGCCTCCATCTTCTTTTCCTTCGGTTATCCTCGTAACCCTTTTAGCTTCCCGTCCCGTGATTCTTGTCTTTATACAATTAAAAAAAAATTATTTGATTGCCATGCACCTTCATGACTTATACTTTGACCTTAATTGTGTTTTGCTTATATATGTTTTTTTCCCCGTTTTTTCAATCATTGGGGATTGCTTCGTAATCTATATGTATTGTTTATGTGGGTTCCCTTAAATCTGAGGTTCCTCTGAACGCAATTGTTCTTCCATCAGCTCTATGAGGGCTTTCACTTCTTCTGGCTCTTTCAAGTTTCGCATTTTGTTCCGCCACATTATGCGAAGCGATGGTGGAAATTTCATCTGCACCGTGGCGCCTAGTTGTTGGAGTTCCGGCATTAAATTTCCCAGTTCCCATTGTCTGGTCTGGGAGGCCTTTGACATGTCGGACCTTATTTTAAAAGTCCAACTATCTTTATTGTAAGTTCCCTTTTTTAATGCCTCTCCCAGGATCCTGTCTTTCAGCACATATGTTTTGAAATTGACTAGGATCTTCCTTGGGGTTTTCCTCTCCTTGCTCTTTCCAAAGGGATCCCTATGTGCTCTCTGTATATCTTCTTCCAGAATTGTCTTGTCCGCCCAAGGGAAATGCTCTGCCAATAGTGCTACAACAAACATCTTGATGTCTTGGCCCTCTTGGTTCTCCGGAACGTTCAAGATTCTGATATTATTTTTTCTTGCCTGGTGTTCCAAGGATTCCATCTTTTCATTTATGATTTTATTTTCTAATCTCAGAGAGTTTATTTCCTTCCTGTTCTTCTCTACCCTTTTATCCAGGGCAACAACTTCGCTCTCCACTGCGGTAACTCTATCTCCCAGGGCGTTCAACTTATTGTCCAGTTTTTCGCATACTTCCTGGATTTTGTCTTGTTTTGCTTCTGAGACAGAGAATTTCTCTTTCATTTCCGCCCATATCTTCTCGAGGAGCTCGTCTGTGTGGTTTTTCAGGGTTTCTTTTTCTATATGATTCCCTAGTGGTCTTACATCATCCTCTTTCTTGTCATCATCCTCTGTTGGCTTAGGCGCTGTTCTAACAGAGGGCTCAGTTCCGCCCCCCTCCGCCATGTGTACCTTCTGGACCTCAGCTCCTTCTTCTGCTCCGCTTCCCTTATTGGTTTTCCAAATATCCTTCAAACACTTCGTTTCTATTTTTGTCTTGTTCTTGCTCTTATTCTTGTTTTTGGTCCTCCTCCCTTTCTTTGCGCTATCTGAGATTATTTTTTCGATTAGAGGGGGCGTCTGAGAGTTCAATTTTTGTGAAGAAGAAATGTCCGTATCCTTGACGATCTCCTCTCTTTCTTCCCTCAGGGTATCCGAAGAGGACTGTTCCCGCACGAGGGCCTGACCCTCTGGTTGCAGCCCCTGCTGTTGTACCTTGAAGTAGGATCATAATGAGGGAGTCACTTTTATTTTAGATCTCAATGAAGAGGACAGTTTTCTACTCTCTGAGCTGATCTTAGTGTATTCTTTTGCAAGGGTTTTCTGCTTCTTTTTGCTCTCCCTTGGTGAAATGCCCTTAGGGTATTGCTCTTGTCTTAGGAAGTTTCTGTTGCGCAAGCTGTAACAAGATACTATTTGTTTGTCCTGACCTTGTGCTCCCTGGGACTCTGAAAGTACCTTGGTTTCCACTGGGTTTGCTTTGGCGAGGCTCTCCCCTAATTTGCGATACGCCTCCTCTTTGCCTTCTTGTATTAGGTTTGTAGAGTTACTCATAAGCTGATAGTTTGTAAGCGACTTAAGTTTCAAGTTTTCCGTGTGACAGGTTTGAACAATATTTATTTTTTGGCTGTTTATGCTGCTCTCTAACTTTATTTTGTTTGCCTCGCCAGATGACCAAACCCTCTCAGTTAATCTATTTTTTTCATTTTGTATACGCAGTATTCCAGAGTTAAATCTTTCAATGACCCAGCATACTCTTGTCTTACTGTTTGCTCCCTTATACGAGATATTCCTCTCTGAAACTGACACTGTGACTGACGCTGCTCTGTTGCGAGCCTCGGCGTACCGGCGGAGATCAACTCTGATACTGCCGCTCGCGCCCCGGAACTGAAAGCTCAGTCTTCCGGAGGCACGGCAGCAACGCGTCTTTGCCTCCGCGGCAGTGCTCCAGAGGCCCGACTGCTCCCCCGCCCTAATGCCCTGCCCGGAGCCGCCGCTCTCACCTATGCCTGCAAGCTCCTCCCTGGGCTCCGAGCAGCGTTCTCCACCCAAAGGAATCGCCACGAAGTCCAAACAGCTACCGCGCGGCAGCAGACACAGGACTTCCTTCGGTGCACCACGAGCAGACGGGGAGACAGCCAAACCGAGGGAACACACCATCCCAAAGGGTTCCGCACTCGTGGTAAGAGGACCCACTTTTTTGTTCATATATCCTCATAAGTTCATAAACTCATAGCTCTGTTTGGGTGCATTCAATCATTGCTTTTCGTCCGAATCACGGGCAGTCCCGGGAGCTCTCCGACTGAGCTTCTTACTCAGCCGCCATCTTCCCCCAACTCGATCCTCCATTCTATTACATCTAAAACATTTATTGGGGACATTAGTAAATCATTTATTCAAGAATTGGGGAGTACAATACAGTGTCCATTTAGTAAAGAATTCAGGGGCATATTATCAAGGGGGTTTATCTCCGCTTTTTTGGATTTAAAAGAAAAGCCAAGAAAGCAGAGATAAAATTATCTCCCTATTACCTAGCTGTCCCTAACACCAGTTAGCGACAGCTAGTAGGAGATAGCGACCATCTTGGGCCCCACTTTGCATGTCAGTGATATTTATCGCTAATGACATGCAAAGTGGGCGTGCCAAGATGTTAGCGACTGGAAACAATCGCTAACATCGCTATCTCCTATTACCAACTTTTGGAGATATTCGCGCTAAGCGCGAATATCTCCATAAGCTAACACCTGCCCTGAGCAGTTCTTAGCCATGTTATCCAATGGGAGGTGGATAACATGGCTAAGAGCATTAGCTTGGTAATGCATGAATATCGCAGACTTTTCAGCGATATTCATGCATTGTGGCCGTTTTTTATCGCATTTGCAATAAACCTTGGTAATATCAAGGTTTATCTGCGATAAAAATCGCCGCAGCTCAGCATTAAATTTTTGTCTCTAACCAAGCAATAGCGATAATTATCGCTATTGCTTGGTAATATGCCCCTCAGTTATTTTAAATTGTGCTGCTCGAAACAGTTTATGCACAAAAGAGGAGATATTTAACCACTGTTACAAGATAATAGCAGATCCTGATACTTATGCTACCTTATGAATCAGTTTTTGAATAGTACCTTCCGGAATTTTCTGATTGAACACCTTATACCAACTACCGAGTCCTACCATGTTGTTCTTAAAGAATATTTTTAAGACGTGCTGGGCAAAATGTCCTATCTCAGGACTAGAAGTGGGCGGAATTGGTGGAGTTTCATTCTGTGGAATTCCGTGGAGGGACAGAGTGGGCTCTGCAATGTGCAGTGCGTACCCCTCGGTGCTCTTACATAAGTATGTATTGGCACACAGGGTTATCCACTCCAATACATAACATTCAGCGCCCTTACATACTGATGTCAGATGATGTGATGTGTATACTTGTAAAGCGCACTGTTGCCAGCCAGCGTCCTGGCGCTGTATACCGCTGGGGAACCCGTTCTGGCTTTCCCTGTGGAATGGTCCCCGCTGGGAATCCCCAAGGTGGAGCCAGGCATCCCCGGCGTTGATGGGGCCGTTGTGGAGATTAGGCAAGCTAATGCCCAGAGTTGCAGAGTGGGACCCCTGGTTAGAGTAGGCACCGAGGCGAGAATTATCGAGTCCTCTGACCCTGGTCCACGACCCTGCCGTGTCGGGAATCGAACCCTGGTCCCGGGCCGACTTCTGCTCCCGGGCCGACTTCTGCTTCCGGGTCTGCTGCCTCTAACCAGTGAGCCACACCACTCCATATGAATGTCAGGGCACTGAGGAATATACACTGCAGTGCATACACCTTAGTGCTTTTAGATAAGCATGGAAGGGCACCAAGGAAGGTCTACTCCAGTGATTACCCTTCAGTACCCATATATATTTATGTAAGGGCATCGAGGGTTATGCACAGCTGTGCAGTGCATACCCCTCAGTGCCAGTAAAAATTTAGGTAAAGATAATGAGGGGTACACATTCACTACACTGGAGTGCAGCGCATACTCCTCAGTGCCCTTACATAATTATGTAAGGTCACTGAGGGGTATCTACTGGAGTGCATACCTCTGAGGACCCTTACATACCTATGTAGGAGAGCTGAGGAGTATGCACTGCACTGTACTGCAATGAGAATCAATAAAGCTGTCCTGATAATATAAATAAACAGCAGGTGAATTCAGCCCCCCCCCCCGACTCTATTCTTAATTGAATGGTGGTCAGATTGACTTGCAGATGCTGATGTTGCCATATAAACTTTGGGGCATAATTATGAGTTCTGGCTCATCTCTGTAAATCATCAGGGATGCGCCAGAACAAATGCGTCATGCAAAACTACCCTTGCGTCACGGCAGATGCGCCGCATTTACAATGCGGCGCGCCGTGGCGCAAGGGTAGGCAGATGCGTGACGAATCTCGTGACGTAAGGGCGGCGCATCGCTGGAGACTCCAGCAATTCTCGGGTGTGCCCTATACTAAAGCGCTGCGTCAGTCCTTACGCCTGCTTCAAGCAGGCGTAAGGAATTGACGTAGCAGTGTCGCACAAGTGCCTGCCTGAAATCTTGTAGATTTCACGCAGGCACTTTTGCGAGGCGCACCTGCCTCGGAACGCCCACCCTGCGCCGGAACACCCACATGTGACGCAGGGCTTTACAATGTGACGCATCTGCCTAGTGTCTGGTCACGCGCCCTCCCAACATTGGTTCTTATTTGAGCAGGGGAGGCTGGCATGACTCGCGGGTGGTGAGGCAGGGGGGTGTTGGCGTGCGGGAGTGCAAGGTTTAACAATGTAAAAGAAAAAATATATCACACACTTACCTTGCCACCGGCGCGGGGTTCCTTATCTCTGCTCCTTGCTCCTGCCCTTCTCGTGGGACAGGAAGCCAGGAACAGCCAGGCTCCCCTGACCAATACAACGCTGCATTGTGCATTGTGATTGGTTTTGAGCACTGTGGTTTGACAATGGGGGCCTGGGCTTGTTCTCCATCAGGCTGTGATGCAGCCTGCAAGGTGGACGGGGAAAGTGCCCATGACTGGTTTGGCCGGCCAGAGAGGGCAAACTACTTCTCCCAGGCCCTGCTCCGAGAGCAGACCCGCCTGCCCGCATAGGAAACATAAAATGATAACTTAAATTTATTATCATTTTATATTTCCTTTCCTTTCCAGTACTCAAAAGCAGTGGGGCAACGCTTCTCCGCCATAGCGTTTGAGATTCAAAAGATTGAGGCGTACAAACTGTACTTTTTCCAGAAGCAAGTTTTGGGCAATTCTGGGTGTATACTGCAGAGATTTAGTGCAACGTTATGTAAACATTATGCACTCTTCAATAGTGATGCATCTGACCGAAAAACAAGGGTAAAAAGGTATGGGACAAGCCAATTAGCTGCCATTCACACATGTCAGTTTGAGGGCAATAAGCCTGTCAGCACTTGTATACAACCTCACAGCAGACACACAACACTGCAGTCAGTTGGGTGCAGAGAAAACAACAGGAGTGTAATGCCTGCACTTTAGACATTCTCAGCAACCAGCAATCTATGGAGATTGCAAATTTGGATTTTTACTTGCAATATAATTATTGCTTTTGGTACATTAATCATTCAATAGCTTTATTGTAAATAATAATTTTGTGATATTTCAAAGAAGACACCACCATGAAATCTGATGGTTGAAGTAACAGCTTTATTCTGTACAGAGGATCTCAGTCAGTTGAGTCGCTACCTGTAGTAGGAAACCAACTACCACAACTCCCACAATCCCATGACATATAAGGAGTCTAGTGACCTACATAACATTCTACAAGGCAGGAAAGGAATGGTGACGTCACACTGCCACCAGAAACAAGCAGTGGCAAGTTACAAGCAGGAGAATGCCTGTCACAGGTGCATACCACACATTTGCTATTCAAAAGATTAATAGAGTTTTTGATAAAAGTGTATTATTTAGAAAAAGCAATGACTACTCTATTTAAGCATGATTCTGGAAGAATGAGATTTGTTAGAAAAGGTCTACATGGCTTAACTTTTTCTAGGTTTGCACATTTCCACTAACAGTGTTCTTGGTCTAGCATCTTATAACTGTGAGACTGGCATTAGATGCTGTGTATTCCATACAAGACACTGGAATGAGAACAAAGGGGCAATGCTGAAAAAAGGAACGAAAGAATATGTGGGGTGTAAATGGCTGTCAAATGGGAGAAACAGTAGGTAGCAGAACATAAATTCAAATGGTTGGCATATTGGTGCACTTGCCACTGACCCTCCTAATAATGGCCTGTAGCAGGAATAAATAAAGTAAGAATCCTGTTCTTTGTAGAAATATCGTAGTTTATTGTAATTGTAACTCCACCCGATCACGAAGCGTCCGCTCTGCTGGAAAGCCAACTGTGACACTGGCCAACCGCAGAACGACCCTCCATGCGCGAGTACAACATTTCAATTCACAACATGTTTATAACACGCGCAACAGCGCGAGAATACCAAGAATATACATCGTGAGACACACCGCGCGATGTATACTATAAGTATCACACTACACCACCTTCCCACTTACAACAACAAACAAAAATATTTAAAAAAAACAAATATATATATATATATATCTAAAATCTAACATTCATTCAATCTTTCTGGTGCTCTAATGGGTCTCCAAAAAAGAAGAATGAATTTGGTGATGTGCAACATTGGAACAATTATCAACATTCCTAGTACATTGTTGGATACCTGTGTGAACAGGTAATGATTCAGAACAAGAAGAATAACTTTTACCATCTGATTCATTCAACCAAAAACTCCAATCCAACCCATCAGTAAAATCATTCTGACGTTTTTTCCTAATGATTTCAACTTGTTGATGAGTTACTTTCACTAATTGTCGCTTATTCCACCAACCCTTCTTGCCAACAAATGCAGCTCCCTTACTGACTTTCAACACATGAATTGGTTCAAAAAATTTGGAATGACCTTTCTTTACTCTTTCGGGATTCTTCATCAAAACCTAATCTCCAGCCAGAATATCATTCAATTTACAATTCATACTTCTATCAAAATGTGATTTCATTCGTGTTTGTTTATCCTGAACTGTCTTCTGGATAGAATCTAAATCTACCTTAGATCTGTTTGAATTCTGATGTGACCAGGAATGAAATAGTAGTGAACGACTTTCTCTACCCCTCAACAAAGAAAAAGGAGACACTCCCGTAACACAATGAGGGGAAGTGTTATAATGCCACACTTTTTGTTTGATAAAATCCTCAACATTGAGATTACATGACACGCTGTCTGTACACCTTCCTTAATTACTTTATTCCCCCTCTCCACCAGACCATTTGACGCAGGCGAATATAAAGCCACTTTCAATTGTTTGATGTCAAATTCATTCAAAAATTTACATATCTTCTCAGAAACAAAATGTGTCCCATTATCTGTAACAATTACCTTCAGGGCACCCTCCAAATCAAAAATCTGTCTGAGAAAAGAAATCGTAGAGATTTCACAACTTCGAAATACATCCATTTTGAAAAATAATCAATCAATAAAATTACATACTTATTTTCTTGATTCAGAATGGAATACGGGCCGAAAAAATGAATACCAACCTTCTTCCAAGCCGAATCAGGAAACTCAGTCGGGTGTAATGGAACCTTTACTGTGCGCCAATGCTTGTCAGACATCAAACATTCAGGACAAGAATCTATAAAATTTCGGACCTGACTATCTATTGCCGGCCACCAGTAATGTTGCTTAATATGCATAACAGTTTTGGTTACACCTGAATGACCTTTATGGGCCTTATTAATGATCGAATCGCGAAGTTTGAAGGGAGGAACAAATTTATCTCCCCTACGGACAATACCATTCTCCACACAAAGATCCTCCTCTATCTGTGCAAATCTGTACAAATCACCACTCAAACCTCTAGGCTCCTGCCAGCAATGAGTAGAATAATCAATGACTTTTTGCAACACATTATCATCCATAGCAGCAGCTTTCCACTCATCCTCGGAAATGATATTACTCATTTCATTTACCGCGTCCACTACAGTAACACATTCCACATCCTCTACCAAACCATCTTCCTCATCATCCTTAGACATAGACAACCTCGACAAACAAGCCGCTCGAAAATTCTTACCCCCTTGAATATGTCTTACTACAAAATTGAACTCCTGCAATTTGGAGACTAGTCTCATAAGTCTTGCAGACATACAAGCCGAATTTGTTTTGTTAAAAATATAAATGAACGGCTTCTGATCAGTGACCAATTCAAATTTTCTTCCCCAAATACTTGTGTACAGCCCATGCACACGTCAATGCCTCTCTCTCTATAGTACTATATCTTTGTTCGAACGGTTTTAGAGATCTAGAAGCAAATGCGACTGTCTGTTCACGGCCTTCCACTTTTTGGGTAAGTACAGGACCAAGACCGGACATGCTAGCATCCACAGTAATGATAGAAGTTGCAACCTCTCTAAAAGCACGTATGGCCTTTGCCGATACAATCATCTTTTTAACTTTGAAAAAAGTTTTGTCCAACTCAGCAGACCATATGAAACTGGAACCCTTCCTCAAAAGAGATCGTAAAGGTTCAACTAACTGAGAATAGGATGGAACACACCTAGCGTAGTATTCAGCTAAACCAAGAAAAGACCGTAAAGCGTCCTTGTCTGTGGGATGTTTAGCGTCCTCAATAGCCCTAATGACAGAGAACTTAGGGGTGATACCTTGGTGTGAAACTGTGTGACCTAAGTATTAAATTTTATTGACAGCAAATTTACATTTGTCACTACGAACAGTCATGTTCCTAGACATTAAAATTAAAAGGACACGTGTCAGAATTCTATTGTGTTCCTCCAATGACTTTGCAAAAATTAAAATATCATCTAGATATGCTTGCACCCCTGTGATGTCTTGAAACAAAAGGTTCATGGGCTTCTGGAACACACTTCCGGCCAAAGCTAAGCCGAAAGGAAGACGCAAAAACTTAAAAGCTCCAAAAGGAGTGATAAACGATGTTAATTCTTGTGACTCTTTTGATAATGAAACTTGATGGTACGCTGATTTCAGATCAATCAGCGAAAACCATCTAGCCTCCCCTATATTTGCGAGAAGCTCATGTATCCTAGGAAGTGGGTGGCAGTCAACGATAATGTTTTTATTTAGAGAGCGCAAATCCGCACAAAGCCTAATTTCTCCTGTCTTTTTGCGCGCGACTACAATCGGAGCCACCCATTGAGTGGAATTTATAGCTGTTATGATGCCCTGGTCACATAAATCATTCAATGTTTTTTTTAACTCGGTCCTAACACTCAAGGGAACCAACCGAACCTTATGTGCAACCGGTTGTGCTCCGGGAATCAACCTGATTTTATGTTCAAACCTTTCACACTACCTACCATATCATTAAAAACAGGTTTAAATTCAGAAAGAATATCTTGGATACATGTAGATGTAGAATTAAAACAAACAATGGTAGAGACAGGTAAATCATTCACTATGTTTTTGGGAAGATCGCCCACCTTAATAGGGTTGTCATCCCCAGGCACAAGATACAGGCCCATACGAGCGAGGTCTTTCCCCCCCACAATATTCTTTCCCTTATCTGCAACATAAATCTTAGTTACTGTTTCTCTACCTAAGCATTGAACTAGACCTGAAAAATAACCAATCATATTAATATCTTTTTCACCGAGTGCTTTAGGATTAACATCGGATTCCACTAGATCAACTTTTCTATTCCACTTCTCATAAAAAGTTGAATATCTTAGAATTGTGAATGGGGAACCTGAGTCGGCCATTACCTGTAAGGGAACGTTATCTATTATTGCGGAACATAAAGGACCCTTAATAGAGTCAACACCCCCATTACAATCTAAAGTCACTACAATATTGTTGAAAGAATTTTCACATTCATCCACATCATGTTCAATAAAATTTACATTTGGAGGTTTCCTTGCATTTCTGCACACCCCTTGAAAATGACCAACATTTTTACAAATTGTGCAACGTCTTCTAAGTGCTGGACAGTTTTGAGCGTTGCCTATGTGATTCTTAGAGCCATACCTGTAGCAGAATATAGTTTGTTTCTTCTGAGGAGGTCTAGGAATAAACTGTGTTTTTTCCTTTGTGTTAATTGAACATATGGATTCATCTTGTTCACAGTCTGTAGTATCCACCATGTTTATTCCTGATTTAGGAGAATCCATCACTACTTTACTTGTCAAAGTAGAGCGTTCAATACTTAAAGCAAGGTCAATTACTTCGCTTAAAGATGGATTTTCACAACCTAAAATACTTTGTTTAATTTTCCGTTATGCACAGTTAAAAACAAACTGATCTCTGATGAATTTGTCCGGCGATGGATCAAAGTCACATGTAATAGCTAGAACTCTAAGAGCAGAAATATATTCATCTACTTTCTCATCCTCCTTTTGTTTCCTAGAATAGAAATTATGACGCGCCAACATAATGTTTGGTTCGTCACAAAACTGTTTCTTTAATCTGGCTATAACTTCAATGTAAACATTCCACTGGTTGTCACCACTTTCGTCTTGAGCTGGAGAAGTAATAGGAGTAACGCTTTTGAATATTCTTTGAGCGGCATGACCAAGGCATCCGAAAAGAATAGCAAATTTGCGTTCAGCAGAATATTTTGTGGCATCAATCGCAACAAGGTGATTCTCAAAAAGACCAAACCACTCAGGTCAAATATTATCTGGAGTACCTGGTTTACTTAGAAAAGGAGGTGGCTGAGTAATTTGTTGCCATTGGTTGTTTGCCATAGTATAATGCAGAAAACTCTTAAATAATAAAATCTAAATAATGAATCTGAAAATTCACTTGTTTATAAGCTGTAGGATAGCAAATACAATATTGAACATTTGATACAAATCGCAAAAAAAATGTCGATTATTAGTACCAATTAATTATAATCCATTAAGAAGAGTGTATTAAATAAGTTAAGACAGTAGTAAACTTCTTGAAGACCAACTGTTGGTAAAACCAAATGTACATTCAAATAATCCACCTTTAATTAATCAACATTAAAACGAGTGTATCGTTGTGGCAAACAATAGGTAAATCAATCAGAAATAAAGCGTGCATATCGCTGAAAGTATGCTTGTAATTGTAGGAATTCATCAGAAGAAAAGCGTGCGTATCGCTGCAGCAATATGCTTTTATAATGAGGCAATCAATCAGGATAGAAGCGTGCGTATCGGTGTAGCAATACACTTCAAAAATGAGGCAATTAATCAGGAGGAAAGCGTGCGTACCGCTGTAACAATACGCTTGAAAACAAACAATTAATAATTCCATCCAGATTGAATTATTAAACGTGCGCGTCGCTGTGACGATGCGCAAATATGATAAATATTCACTCGATAAAATCTCTTTCATCCGAGGAATGGTAATGACATTTCATTACGGGCAAATGTCACGAGCCAATCGTGAAGGAGATTCCAGGCACAATCCAATAAAAAGTAAAGTATCTCCAGACACGCCTCTTTAATTACGAAAAGCCAATGAAAGGCGTTTTGGCTCACTTCATGTTACAGTACGTACCTCCTCCGAGTAAACCCCTACCGGAATATTCTTCAGTTGTATTTTCGATGATGAAAGATGGAGGTGAAATCCAACTCGGAATCCGAAGGACGTTCAAAAAATGAAAATCCTCTGCGTGGGTGCGGGTGGAGTAGTTTCCCCGATCGTCGCCAAATGTAGCAGGAATACATAAAGTAAGAATCCTGTTCTTTGTAGAAATATCGTAGTTTATTGTAATTGTAACTCCACCCGATCTGCTGGAAAGCCAACTGTGACACTGGCCAACTGCAGAACGACCCTCCATGCGTGAGTACGACATTTCAGTTCACAACATGTTTATAACACGCACAACAGCGCGAGAATAACAAGAATATACATCGCGCGATGTATACTATAAGTATCACACTACATGGCCTCAGGGGTCATGAAGGCAGCTGCCGGAATAAAAAATAGTCGCCTCTAAAAACCTAGTTTACTCTTTGTAAATTCCACTCTTTGTGGTTCCTTTTACAGCACAGCATGCAGGAGGCTGTTTAGGGTCTACGCATGGGACAGGACACAGCCCTGTGATGTCATCTGCGTTGAAAGGGTGCGCAATGTGACTTCCAGTGTCAGTTTCCTGACATTTTTAACAACCTGCCTGCCTTAGACCTCTTCCTCATCGATATATACAATCAGTGGTGGTTCCTCCAGAGGAGCGTCTCCTCCCAACACTGCTATGAAGAAAGCGTGAAAGAGTCTGAGGGCGGGGCGTGCTGTTGTATAGCGTTTTAGGACCCTAGTGTAATTTTCCCGATTCATGCCCTTATATAGGTATAAAATATCGTATCCTTATATAGGCATAAAAATCATAACCATATTAAGACATAGCTCAAATAGTCCTAATATGGCGTGGCTACTTCCTCTAGTTCCGAAAATCTACAGCGATTTCTTGGAAAAACCCGCGTTCAGCAGTCAGGGACTTACCCCTGCATGAATATTAATTCATCCAAGAACTCATGGAGTTTTCAGAGAATTAAGTCTCTAATGACGTTATTATGTCCAATCTCACATCAAACTCGGCACCTTCAAGGTATAAATGTGCCCATACTTGTCCAAACAAACACACAGTGGTTTGGAGCAGTTTGACTATCTACTTGCCTGACGCGCCATGCTGCAGCAAGTGCCGAAGGAAGCCGACCCTCCAGCTGACGCACTGAGAGACGCTGTACTTTCTCCTGCCAAGAAATCCAGCTGCAGTGTTTCCAGGCTACCCTTGTGGGTTGCTGGGAAATCGAGTCCTGAGAGAGAGAGAGATACAAGACCTCCTTCATTCTAAACCAAGTATGGAGCTGATTAGACCCTAAGAGAATTCTTGGATTAGATTCTTGGCAAAGAATACTGAAACTAAGCTACACCTCACTTACTTCTTCTCTTGTACTAGACCTAGGTTAGGTACACCGGGGTAGGAGTATTTTAGAAGCACCAGTTGAGTATTTTTAGTCATTATTTATCACTGTATGTATTTTATGCATTTTAGGTATTTTATGGCTTAGAAACCATATCATGCTTTTACAATATTATTTTAGAATACTCTTCGTACTGTACGCTTTGTAGCTTACCACAAGTATTACGATTGCAGCAGTTCATTTCTTATGCTTGAGAAAGAAGACTGTTCAATAAATACCTTGTTATTGAAAATGCCCGTCTCTCTATTTCTCTGCACCTCTGGTGAAACGAAGCATGCACGATTGACTGAGTGAAATAATTATCTATTGTTTCCGCGACTCTAGAGATACATTTCTTATTCTTGGGGAACACAGTTGTCATGTTTTAAGCGGTTGTCAGAAACTAATCCCTTCTTGTTCATTCGAGAAAGTTTCTAGTGACCTCTGAGCTAGCTGGTACACACACAATTAAGTCTAGTATATTCGGTAGAGACCTGGTCGACTCCAGTCCTACGTCTAAATTACAGGATACACTATTCCAATGCGCAGAGCCTATTGGGAATATAGGAACTACACTACCGTGTCTGTGCGTTACTGCTGTTGATTGGCAGCAGTGAAGAGTGGCCACTTCAGTTTGAAGTGCGCATGTTGGGTTGGTCAGCTACCTTTCTCAGGCCAGCTCACCATGTGCAATTCAAACCTCTCCAACCCAGCTGTCTCTCCAACCCAGCTGTCTCAGACAGCTGGGTTGGAGAGCAGGCACAGACCTCCAGTGCCTTTCGGAGCACACAGCCAGCCCGCTCCAACAAATGCAGATTCTTCACTCATGCTGTTTAACAGCATAAGAGCAGTGTCTTGATTGGATAAGGGAGTTGGCTGTGGGACCTCCTCTTGGACTGGAATCTCGAGCCAGGAATAGTGCTGCAGAATTTTGAGGACGTGCTTCAGGATGTGTAAGATAAGTGACTTTTTTTGTTGTAAAATGGGTTTTTTGTGCCTTTCCAATTTAATAAGTCACTAACCGCCCTGTATTCAAGCATTTTCCACAAGCAAAGAGGTGCATTGCAATTGAGACTAATTCTGTCAAGTAAATTATGTAGGTAAACTTTCAGTGCAGCTTGGGCGTCTCATCCGGAACGCTCATGCGCGGGATTTTGAAGCCCTAAAACTGAAACATATTTTGGAATGGAGCATGATAATGTGGCTGAAATGAGAGAACAATATATCTCTCTGTGTGCCGCACTTCAACGGATCTGAATTGATTTTTTCAGTTCCTTACATCCCTGTTTTCATAGCACAATTAATATTTAATTTTCCACTTGATTTTGTAGAGATGGTTGAAAAACGCATCCTTGCTATTTACATTTTTCATGACAAATTAAAACAGGAGCAATTACTTGAGCACGAGGCTGAATGAATCTGATGAGATTGCTAGAAGTTTACGGTCATAATTGCCTATTGAATGAAGATTATGTTCTTATATTTTGACTGCCTATAATTGCACAGCAGACTACTATCAAAATGAGCTGCTATATTTGAAAACTGCTCACAAGGCTGCTTTGGTTTAAGGATAGAAAATGATTAAGGCAAATAGCAGTATTTTTATGGAAGTCAGAAGTCGGGTTGGAAACTGATGATAAATATGGGCAGAAACATTTCCAAGACAGGAGTAGCCACCCCTCCTTCTGAAAGAAACATAACTGGATCCAGATAGCTTAAATACAGGGGGCCTCATTTATGAAAAGTCACGCAGGTGTTTACAAAGTGACCCATCTACCTAGATGCGTCACTTTGTAAATATGGCGCAACAAGGAGCATCTTTTACGCCACTGGTGCGCCACAAAAAGTGACGCACCGGTGGCGTAAAAGTGAAAACAGCGATGCGTCACTTTTCACTGCGCTCTCCCTGCGACACTAACGATGCGTCATATTTACAGTATGACGCATCATGACGCAAGGAGTTACAGATACATCAGTATTTCTGACGTATCTGTAGGCGCAAAAGTGACGCATTGCTGGAGTGTGTCACAACTCCAGCAATGTGTACTTTCACATGGGCAAGTCCCATGGTGTTAGTGCCTGCGTCAGTCTTACGCCTGCCACGTGGCAGGCGTAAGATTTTGACACATTAGCTGCCAAGAAATGGTGCAGGGAAATATTATAGATTTCACTGCGTCACATCTATGACTCTTTCTTGCGTCAAGACGCCCCCCTTGCATACATGTTACCTGGCGCAGGTATAATGTGGCGCAGGTGTTTACAAAGTGACCCATCTACCTAGATGCGTCACTTTGTAAATATGGCGCAACAAGGCGCATCTTTTACGCCACTGGTGCGCCACAAAAAGTGACGCACAGCCTCATAAATGAGGCCCAGTAGGCCGATTCCTCAGCTTTCTTCTTTTGCCAGAATCACATAGTAGCATTAGACCAAGTACTGTTCTAGCAGATGATAACATAGAGAATAGGACCGGTCAAAGGCGGGGTTTTAAACACAGAGGAAATTTTCATTGTCACTGTGGATATATGCAGGGCCTAAAAAAAAAACGGGACGTTATTACATATATGGTGCACTTTCTCTCTTTGCGCCACGGCACACTTTTAAATAGGTGTGCCCAGAGACGTTGTATGGCATGGGGAAAGTGGCCACTGGCCCAGGATCCCATCTTTTCAGCAGGCTACCTGATGGAGCCAGCTCGGTTCTGCAGAGACTTTTGCCCTGATGACCTTGACTCATTCTTAAAACTATTGTTTTAAATACCGTTTTCATTTAGTTCATTTTTAATGTGGGTGATGAACGAGAGTCTATAAGTGACATTTTGTAGAATTTGTTTTATGTTTTTCAAAACCATCCAATATCCATAAACAACGTTTCTTTTAGATCAAAACAGGACCTTACTTATGATTAATGGGTGGGGGACACAGAGATTAGTTGCAATAATATTAATGAGCTGCTACTGTATAATAATATTCTAAACACACGTCACGATCCTTTAAATATTTGATGTAATGATATTTAGAATTTGGACCAGTGTATCTGTTCAGTGTCATTGTCCTAGCCAAGAAGGGCATGCATTAGCTGAAATTGCATCATACATTCAAAGCTTTTGTGAACAAGGCCCCCCACATTACTTTTGGCCAGGGCCCATATAATTCTTATGATGTCCCTAGGTGCGCTATGTGCAAACAGGGAGAGTGTATCTTATTACTGTAAATGAGCTACCCCCATGGCAGCCCCAAACTCATGCTGCCCTGAGGGCAAGGCTTTAAGTGAAATACGAGTTGCTGCTTCCAGGACGCTCCATGTTTTCCTGTGCAGGCAGCAACACGCCTGCACTTTTAAGAGGAAAGAGAGATCCCCTTGCAAACAGGTACAGTGAGGGATTGCACCTGCTGTAAGGGGATGTCTGGGGGTCCATGGGACCTATGTGTCACCTTCATTTTCCCTGCCTTGCGTCATTCCTCAGGGATCTGCCCTGAGCCCAACGCTTTTCAATCTTTATTTCACTCCTCTGGCCAAACTGATAAAAAGCTATGAGGTTGCCCTTGTATCGTATGCAGATGATACTGCGATAATTGTCTCAGTGAGTGGCTCATCCTGTTCTACAGCCACCAGGTTTCATGACTGTGTGAGCCATATAGGGAACTGGATGACACACAATTGTCTGAAACGTAATTTCTCCAAAACTGAGGTCCTGGTATTTGGCAAAAGTTCTTCCATCTGGACAGACAGTTGGTGACCTGTCCAGCTTGGTTCTTTACCAACGCCTGGGCCAAAAGCAAAAAATCTAAGAGTTATTGTTGACACCAAACTGTCTTTGAAAGCACAGTCTAATTCCACCACCTCTGCTTGCCTCATTATACTTAAAATTCTCAGGAAAATACTAATTTCAATTCAATAAGAACTAAGGAAAACCGTGGTATCCATATTGATTTCATCGAGGTTGAATTACTGCAATGCTTTGTTCCCCAGCGCCTCCAAACGCAGTATACATACACTGCAGACTGTTCAAAATGCTGCAGCTATTGTACTCTATGGAGTTCCCAAATTCGATTCTGTGACCACAACCCTACTTCTTCTTCACTGCCTGCTAGGTGGGGTGGTAAGAGCTTTATCACCGCAACTGCAAAACTGTGAAATTCTTTACCAACCACACTCAAGAAAGAGACAAACCTGCTAAAATGTAGGAAGGGCTGTTGTAACAACAGCTTGCAGAAATAATGAAGGACCACCAGCTCTTCACCGGCAAACGTAACTTGATGGCCTCCTGGAACGCAGAACGACACTCCTGACTAAAGGGTATCTGGCAAAGCGAACCAAATTCAGGGGAGGGCACAGCGCTGTCCCTGACACAGCTTCCCGTCGTCGTCGCCAAGGAAATGTTGTAAGAATCCACGCCAAAGATAAGGTAAAACTTTCTTTTATTTGTAGTATATAAAGAAGCTGTGCCCCCAGCTTGCCAGCGCAACGGTAGTCCAGTTATCAACGTTCTAATGCAGCCTTCACCTGAAGGTTCCAGGGATAAACTAACTGTCAGCATGGACACAGGGGGAGGGGAGAGAAGGAAGGGACCACACAGGTAGGTTACAACATGGGCCTTAAAACGTGGCTTTTCAAGATATAATATCCAATCCCCCTGCGCTGAATCTGCATGTTCTAAGGGTAGCTCCTAGACACCTCAGGGTATTGTTGCGCTTTATAAATGCAGCATTATCATCAGAAGTCTCAATTTAGGAGTCACACTGAAACGACACCATTTTTTTGTGGTGCGCTTTCAGAGCATCCGCTAAAAACATGTTTACCTCTGCGCCTGCATCCATAATCAGGCACAGGTGGAGAGGCTAACCAATTCCCTCGCCCCTATGCAGCAGCACCACCAGCATATTCCTGCCCCTTTCTGCGGCCCCATTGTCATGGGATCCTGGTTTCTGGCAGAGGTGGCTGTACTGTGGCATTCTGACCGACACACTTGAAATACTGCAGGCGGACCCGCAGTGGTGGTGGTTGGACAACCGCCGTGAGTACGGACGGCCTGAGGACGACCGTACTTATAATCAGTCCCTTAATCTAGCCACCTTTTAGAGACACACATGACTAAGGGTTGTACATTCAAGCGGAAACTAAAAACACACATGTGCACTTGGGATAAGGTTAATGTAGCAAATATTTAGACTTGCCCAGAAACCCTTAAGAATGGTTTCACAATGATTGTATAGTGTCATCAATGATATGGTAAACATATCATCATTGATATCATCAATGATGTCCTTTAACATGTCTTGAATCATATAATATGCATGGTGGGGGTACAAGTTACAGTCAGCTGAGTGAACTATAACTGTTGAATTTCAGGGGTTTAGTGGCTTTTAAAGATTAGTTTATATTTTATTTCAACACTAACCATAACATCACTTTAGCCATCATTCATTTGTGAATTTCTAGTTTTGTGCTAACATAAGGTAAACTCTTATAACCTACCTGTAACATCATTTTAACTTTTGTTTTTTCAGTTAATTTCTGTGTTTGGCCTGCATCAAGCCTAGTGCTCCAACCCACTGGGGGCCCCAAACCTCCCACTGTACATGGCCTCTGCTCTTGAGCAATAGGGAGAAGGCCACAGGACCTGACCTCCAGCCAGGAAGCTTACACTGTACCACGGTATCATGGGGATGAAGCTTGTGTGGAGGGTATCTGAACTGTACTGCAATACTTCACAGGAGGGCCCTGGTTTCGCACCAATCCCGCAGTTCCTGCAGCTTAGTTTTTTTAAAATCTGGATTCTGGGAGTCCCTTCGGTTGCCTCCGCCCCCTAAAAAGGTCTTCTGGTGATCAGAGGGTCAGGTTGCTCCTACACTGCCTCCTTATAGTGTTATTTCAAAACTATTTCAGGACCCAGGGACTGATGCATCAAGCGATTTAGGAATCGCAAACAGTGCGAATCGCAAAAATCGGCCGTTTGCGATTCCTAAATCACTATTTGGGATGCATCAATCAAAACTACAAGAAATCGCTATTTTTTGTGATTTCTAAAAATGCGATTGCATTTAAGGAATCGCAATTTGCGATTCCTTAAATGCAATGCATGACATCTTTAAAAATTGCGATTTCGCAATTAGGATGAAAAAATTACCATGAGGTTGGACCTCATGGTAATTTGCGAAAAATCTGAAAAATGCATTTTTGTGCTTTGTTCAAACTGTCATGTTGTGCACACACATGCCCTTAGGGCATGTGTGTGCACAACATATGTGCATAGATTGATTTCAGGAGTGCACCAGGGTGTCCTTTGGACACCCCTGCACCCTTGAAAACGCAATCTCAATTTGCGATTAGCTAATTGCGAATCGCAAATTGAGATTGTCTTCCCATTCATTCCTATGGCCCTTTTGGCCCATAGGAATCAATGGGAAGGGATTCCTTAATTGCGATTCGCAAATTGTGAATCAATTAAGGAATCGCTAAAAAGATTGCGATTTTTTGATGCATTGCCGTTTGCGATTCCTTAATTGCGATTCCTTAATTTTCGCAATTAAGGAATCACAAACGGCAACAATGATGCATGTACCATATCGTGGCCACAACATTTTTTTGGGGAGTTGCAGCCAGCCAGTGAGATCAATACTGGTATTGGTGCAGCTGAATGAAAATGACTAATGGGATAACGAGCTGCATTTGCCAGTCAGAAGGCACAATATTTTCAATTTTGGGTTCCAATTGGACCCAAAAAGGGCATTTTCTAAATAAAGTATGAATCTTTTGCCAAATTTGGCAATTTTTCCCTATCTGGGAACAAAAATTCATATTATAAATATTATTGAAAATCAGTGTTACAAGACTGCCCCCCCCCCCTTTTTCTTGGCCCCTGGTTTCTGGATTGGTGCAAAATGTTTCCTGAAGAAGTGAAGTGAATGAAACTTTTTGGGGAAAGTTTCATGCAGATTTCTTAAATAATATAAAAACATGTTCTAAAGTTATTTAGTGTAATTTAAATTAATTTAGTATTACTTACATTTAATTACATTACATGTAATATTTATTTTTAATATAAACGAATGTATTAAATGTATAGTATTTATTTTAATTTACTCTACTCTGGAAACCCTGAAATCCTTTACTGTACTTTAAAATTCCCTTAATCATTCCCTGTACCCTAAAACCCCCTTGCTACCGCTATACACAACTGTGAGAAAAGTTGGTTATTATATTATGTGGTTGTGAGACCTCACTGTGTAATAAACTCAATACCTTCACTGGACGCAGTCAGTTTCATTAAAAAAACCTCAGCTCTACCCTGGGTGGCTATGGCTCTATGCAGTCAGGTTTTAACAAAAAATCACCTGTAGAGTATTAAGAAGTACCAAAACAGTCAAATACGAAAGAAACAAGACACTATCAAAATCTAACTCCAATTTATTATAGAAAGGTTATATTTCATCCTTTAAATAGACACATCAGTTACAAGAAATCCACTGGCGGGTCCAGGAGATATGAATTTTCCAAGGAGCAATAAATTACTTCTTTTTCACTCAGTGTAATCTATCATTGTAATGGACCAAACTCGCACGCAAAACTTTCATAAAGTTATAAACTTCTACTCCTGTGCATTTTAAGCAACCAACTTTTTTAGGGAGTGTGACACAGGGGCCAAAGAGGCTTAGCTGAACACAGTCACAGTAGTCTCCAGTTCAGTTCCAGGTTCTATGGGCGGACAGCATTAGACTTGAACCGAGTGGCCCTGATGAAAGTGATACAGGATGCTGAAGATGCTGAAGGATGTTGAGGAATCTAATTTGGTGACAGGGGTCTTCGTGGGGCTAACCCATGGTCCATAAACAAGGTTGGGTGACTTCTGCCACTGAGATCGATGTCCTTTAAAGTCCAATTGAAGTTCAGCCAAAAACTATTTGCCCCTGGTATACTGTACACCAGTTACAACGAAACCAGTGGTTCAGTTTAACTGGTGATAAACTGCTGGGTGGCCAAAATGCATTCCAAAAACTCTCCGTGGACCAGCAGACTCGGATGCAACTTTCGAGGGTCGGGACTTGGTCTCCCAGGTTGCACTTCCATGGGCAGTAGCGGTCATGAGTTCTTGGTTACCAACTGACCAAGGCAATATTCTTAAGCTTTTGTGGCCCTATAGTTGTAACCGAAAGTCAGACAACTGAGATCTGTCTGAGGATCGGGGTGACTTTTCCTCAAGCACAGCACCACAATAAGGTCCTCCCTTTGCTAGCCGAAAGTAGTAAATGTAATCAAATGTGCAAAAGTAAATTGCACATGTAAATTACTCACAAGTGTTAGTTACCTGTGTGAATAACCCCCCCCCATCCACCCTCCCAGTGATTAATGATGATTATAACCTTGGATCGTTGGAAGCTCCATTGAAAAAAATGGAGTGCCCCGGACTGATAATGGCTGGTATAAGCCTGGAGCTCCAACATTCCAATGTTTCTTTGTTCACAGCTCTGTCTGTGAACAAAGGCTTCAGGGAGCCTGAGGGGATTCCAATCCCCTCACGCTCCATCTAGTGGCAGAATGTTCTAATAACCTTATAGCCCTTCGTAGCTGGGCTATACCGGCTATTAAAGTCCCTCTCCCTTGTTAATGGTTTTAAAGCTGGAGCGGGCCTTTAATAGCCGCTATAGCCCTCTACGGTGGGCTATAAGGCTATAATATAAAGAGGACAGTGATTCTGCAGTCAAGATATTATAATGACAGGTTCTTAGAAAGTAAGTCACAATCCCAAAACCACATTTATCCGATTGCGAGATAACAAAACATCCTGTCATGCCCAAGTGTGTGTCTCAAATTTCATATCAATAAAGAGTAAATATCATTATAAAAGCTTTCATCAATACTGATGGGATAATTATGATCTTGATTATAACATTCAATTCAAAGGTAATTATTTTTGGTACACACAATGGAAATTAAAATTTATTTTAAAGTTAAAAAAAAATATGAAATTGAAAAAAAGTCTTAAAGTAAACATTGTTTTGCTATTTACTCTTGTGCATGCACAGCAATCATACTGCAGTCATTCGGTATGAGCCTTCCACTGTCTGATGTATGGGTTCATGTTCATTGAAGCCACAATGTCACCACATACTTTTATATGTGGTGGGCAAGTGCCCTCAAGAAGCTGCCTCCTTCTCAGGAGGAAACAGCCAAAGGCGTAAAAAAATCTCCTTGCAGGATATATACTTCAAGGCGTGAAGAAAACCAAGGGGCAGATTTACAAGCCCCTTGCCCCACGTTTACGCCACTGTTGCGTCACGCAAGGCGGCATAAACGTGGCGCATCCCTACGAGGCATTTACAACGTGACGCATCTCCATAGATGCGTCACGGTGTAAGGCCCTGCGCCACATGAAACCTGCGTCAGGTTTCATGTAGGCGTTCCGGTGCAGGGGGGGCGTTGCGTCGCAGGAACGCCCCTGAAAAGTGACTCAGTGAAATCTACAAGATTTCACTGAGTCACTTTCCCAACGCTGATGCGTCAAAACCCTGCGCCTGCTTGTAGCAGGCGTAAGGCTTGACGCACCACATTAAAGATAGGGCAAGTTGGAAAAGTGCTGGAGTTGCGTGCCGCACGCAACACAACTTCAGCACTGCGCCAACTTTACGCCCAAGATGCGACACGCATCTGTTCATTCCTGCGCCATGGTGCATGGGTGGCGCAAGGATGAACTTGCGTGAGGTATCTTTCCTGGCGCATCTCTGCCGATTTGCAGAGATGCGTCAGGCAACGTACATCTGCCTCCAAGAGTCTGGAATCCGACAGTGAAATTCTTCCGAAGAGAGGAGTCAGGTTTAACAAGTGGAGAGAGCAGGGAAACAAGCAAGATACAGCTTTGTTGTGACAAGCTGTGCAACCAGAAGCCTTTATTTAGTAAAAGAACAGGAAAAGGAAATGACATAAAACATCATACTACAGGAAACACAAAGGTATGGGAAAACCACAAAGCAATCTAGGAGGAAACAGCCGTGATGACAGCGTGAAAGAAAAAGGAATGAAAACCAGAACTGGACTAGCTGCCGAGCAGCTTTAAGCTTTCACATGGCATTTCCTGAGACCTCGAAAAACGGAACCATGTAAGATTCTATGGCTCTTCGAAGTCCAGACGTGGAGATGCTGCGGTTTAAACACCAATATAAATATGCACTTTTCACAGCTCTTTCAGTTCAAAATTTAGCTCAATCTCAAATAAGCAATTCATTTAACCCGTTGTGTGCTCATGACGAGCTCAGCTCACCATGAGGCACAGTCGCGCTGAACTCATGACGAGCTGAGCTCGACATGACCGTTGCGCCGCACCCACGCGGGGATAATTCCCCTGCTGTGCTGACGTTCCATTGGAACGGGCGTAGTCGTCATGAGCACAGCGCCCCTGTGCTGCATGGCGAGCCAAGCTCGTCATGAGCGCCGCTGCGCTGCGCGCACCCCTCCTCCGCTAAGCACAGCAGGGGAATTAGCCCCGCAGGGGAGGGGTTAAAGTCCTGTCAGTGATAAATGTGGTCACTTTGTTATTCAACATGTTGTTATTTGTCTTTCAGCACACAAGAATGAAGGTAAAAAAAAGATTTGAGACGTATGGCAAATACCTTGAGTATTATGCATGCTGCTAACACTAATCTATGAAATTCCAAACCCTGATATGCTTAAGGAGTGGGCTAACGATAACGAAAGTGAATCTGAAGAAATTCTGAACATACCAATCAACTGTGCTGTTATAAACAGAAAGTAGATTGTGGAGGAAATACGACTTTGAAAAAGTAAATCAACAAGGAAACTCAAGAAATGGTGAGAAAGTTTTGATTAGCAGAAATCAGCAAACTGGGAGGCTGCGCGAAATTATAAAAGCCCAAAACAAAAAAACACATGAGAAATGCAGGGCTACGAGAAAGGAAAAATATATACATTTGCAAGGAACTTTAAGCACATTTAGAAGACTAAAATTGAGTCACATGGATTGGTCCAAGCATGACATTACGTTAATGGGCCTAAGCACAGACAGCTCTTCAGAAACTGGCCAGGGCTCGAGGGAGGGAACATGAGTGGAAAAACATTGGGACATACCAGTCGAGTAGAGGACTTTCATTTTTTAAGACTGAACCAAAGGCAAAACCTGAGGTCAAAGACATGCAACCCAACAGAGGAGGTTGAACAAAAGGAGGAGCAGACAGGAAAAAAGAGAAGAAAAGAACAGCATGAACAGAAACAAGCACAGACAACCAAGACGGACCGGAAATGATGAAGGAGAATAGTACTAAGTTGAAGCACCGAAATCATGTGAGAGCTGAAGAAAAACATGGAAAGAAGCAATCATAGGTAGAAAGTTGCTTTTAAAAGCAGTCAAGTGTGTTACCTAGGTGTATTTTTCTGCTAGGTATTTTTCTGCTCGGCCTGGAATTTTAACTACAACCTTACAAGGTCCAACAGCAAATCTCCTCAACATGCAATACAAGATGAATGATGCCAAAATACAACTAGGAGTGGACAAAGCTAACATTTGGAGATACAGAAGTATAACTTGAGAGCTCTAATGGCTGGTTTAAATTCGATCTTCCTATCTACTGTGCCCATCATAAAACAGGAGATACTTCTGTTTTAGATCACTCCCTTGTTAGCTTTTTTATTTTTTAGATTCTGCTTGACTATTTAATGCCTTACTAGGTGGAGAGCTTTCACTGTTACCAAGTGATGCATATGATCGTAATATTTCAGTGAATATGGTATTTGAAAAATGTTTTCCAATTCAAAATTCCATCAGTGTGTAAATTGCACATCCCTGGTTTGTGAATCAGACTAGGACATCTGGCCCAAAATGAATTGCATCAGGCTGTTCCCTTCTCAGATTGGCTCAACCGTAATGCCATTCTGACAGTAACTTCGAAGTGACAGAGCTTTTGTTTCACTGACTGGGGCAGACTCAGTACTTAGGACCAGATGTATCAAGGTGTTGCGTCGTCTTTGTGCCATGCAAGGGCGTTGCAAAACCTTAGTGCGATTCATCAAGCCTTGCAAGGTCACCTTGCCTGGCCCGGCGTAGCTTGATAAATCTACAGTAACGCAAGGCAGCTCAAATCTCTGCCTTGCAATACTCTGTCCCAGGGAGGCGTTCCATGGGTGGAGTGTGGGTGTTCCCTTTTGTTATGAAAGGAATTCCCCCTTTTTTTACTTTTTCCTGTTTCCTGGACATCCGACTAGCAAGTCTATTATGTTCCTGGACATCCGACTAGTTTATTTACTGTGTCTTTCCTTTTCAGATATTTCATACGCCAATTGGGCGCAACGAGCATACCATCACTTAAAACATTGATAGGTACATTACACATTGTTTTTATTAAAAAAATTTTGAACACTTTCACATCTCATGTGAGTAAGGTGAGGATCATAGTGCATATCCTCGTCCTGAAGAAGGAGTCTTGTACTCCGAAACATGTTGACACTGTTGTTGGTTGATATACCCTAGCACGTATTTTTTCAACCAGTCTTTGCACTTTTTACTAATACCAGCCAGGGACTGAATAAATATTTCCATTTTCCTTAGTGCCAGGTATTTTTTATTCACTTTTTCACCTCACCTCACTCACATCACGTCAATACACACCCTCACATAGTTCACTGCCAAGTGCTCCTGCGTAGTCGTTCTGTCGTAGCACGCCGCATCCCGTAGAGGGGTGCGAAGGCCCCGATGATGAAGCATGACACCAAGGGGCCTGTTGGTGTGTGAGGGGCATTTAAAAAACACGGTGTGCTCCCCATCCTTCAGGGACCACTGAACAACCACTTTGTGGATTATATTTTGTTTATTCGTTCCCATGCATCAGCCTATGGATTTTGGTACATTCTCAGATTTACCATTAATGGCAGACCTGGAAATGTATCAAAATGCTATGGCTCCCAAGATGGGGCGTAATGAGGAGAGATATCTTCATTTCTCCTCATTGTTCCTCTTTCTATGGGTGGTGTATTCTGAAGCTCACGTTCAAAGAGGAAAATGCTTCTCAGGATTGTCTTTGTGCATGATGGTTTCCTTTCCTGCACACTAGCACAAAAACAATCCTGCCTACAACGCAAGCACCCTTGCACCGTGATGCAAGGCCCCCATTGGTGCTAGGCAGCCAAAAGTGCGCCAGCCCTAGGAAAGGACAGGAATGTGTCATATCATGGTAAATCACGTTGCATATAAAAGCCACTTTAATCACTTAGTTAAATGTGGTCTGGAAAACACAGAACCAGGGCTGGCCATTTTACAAAGTTAGGTGCTGACTGTTTCTAGAATCAAGAAGGGTTGTAAGGACTAATTTTCCATTTACATGTAGTTCGCTCTTGCGCTATTGTTCTCGCTCACTGAACTGGGTTGAGACAGGAATTAACATACGTACCCTTGTATGTCAACACATTCATGTCACTGAGTCATTTTATTTTAGGGCAAAACCATGTTTCTGCAATTTGTAACATTGCCACTCCTATTAAAATCAATCCATGACAACACATACCACTAAAATCCTAAAGTGGATTAAATCCTACCTATCTGAGAGATATGAAGCAATTTCTCTTCCTCCTTTTAGATCAGATTTTAAAGAAAACTTGCATTGAGTGCCAAAGGTTTCCATGTTAAGCCCTATGCTGTTCAATGTTTATCTACACCCCCTACGAACACTAATCAAATCATTTGGGTTGTCTTTTATAAACTACGCAGATGACACCCAATTAATAATATCGCTAGATTATTATGAATCTAACCAGCTGGATGAATTCCACATTTGCCTAACACAGCAAATTGGCTTACCAATAATAATTTAAAATTTAATGGGAGTAAAACCAAGTTCCTGTGCTGTTCCCCTAGCAAAGTAGTATGCCAACTTCAAAATGGCATCTTCTGGCACGGGACAGAAGATGTGGATCTGATTACAGCTAAATCAGTGCGATATTTAGGAGTACAGATCGATATGAAACTCTCCATGGAAGCTCAGGTTAACAGGACAGTAGACACATGCCATGGACTTTTGAGGAACTTGAGAAAATGTTTTGCCTTACTTCCACAACCAGCAAGAAAGCTGATTGTACAGACTGCAATACTAAGCAGTATGGACTATTGTAATGCTCTCCTACTGGGAATTCCAGATTGTTTGCTTAAAAGACTTCATAGAATATAGGTAAAGGTGGTCAAACTAGCAGTTAAAAAAATCAAGGGATGATTCCGCAAAAATAACCTAAAAGAACTCCATTGGTTACTATTAATAGAGAGGCTATGTGCGTAGTCTATAAAGCCTAAAATGCCTAGGACAGAGACTCCTATAGGATAAATTCACCTACTATAAACCTTCGAGAAGGTTGACATCGTCTTCAGCTGATCTCATTTGTGTACCCTGGTTTAAGCCCTGGTTTAAGCAAACCAGGGTAAGAGGGGGAGCCTTTCAAGTCAAGGCAGTACAATTTTGGAATAAGCTACCTATCTCCCTCAGAACAAATGGAAATGTGCTTAGCTGTAGGAAGAGCTTAAATCCTTGCTTTTTCCTAAATAAGGGGTCGATTAGGATGGCGGTGAATCCGCATCCTCCGGGCCGGTGGAAGCCACCGCCGGCCCGGAGGATGCGGATTCACCGCCGCGGTCCTTGAAAACACCCACCGCCAGATTAGGATGGCGGTGGGATCAGTGGTGGATGGCAAGTCCGTCCGCCGCTGATCTGTGGGATGTTGACTGCTATTTGGTGGCGGTGTCTGCAAGACACCGTCAGCCAAATTAGGATGCGTGTGGAAACATGCTTTTCCACGGCAGTTTTTCCGCCGTGGAAAATCATGTGGACCTTTGCTTCTGGGGGCCCCTGCGGGCCCCCAGGGTGAAGGGGGGGCAGGGGTGCACATGGGGGGTACCTACGGTACCCCCCTGCATTTGCATGCACAAAGCGGCAGGCGCTGCGCGGTGCCTGCTGCTTTGTGCATGCAAATGCAAAGCATGCACTTTTTAACCTTGGGGCGGGTGCTGCTTGAAGCAGCACCCGCCGCAATGTTTAAGATACAGGATGTGACCGCCAGGGTGGCGGTCACATCCTAATTCCTAACGAGGGAACGCCGCTGCCCTTATGGGTGGTTCCTCTACCTCGGGGGTGGCGGACAGACGCAAGTCCGTCCGCCATCCTAATCGACCACTAAATAAGGCAGGAGTCCGCCTTCTCTAAAATTGTAATACTGATTTCCCCCTTAGCTTTACTGTTGTTCGCTGACAGTGCCAAGATGCCTGCCAGGTGAACGCTGCACTTTACAAATGATGAATAATAAACAGCGTAATAATTGTCAATGGCAATATCTGCTTAATTCATTAAGTAACATTCAGAATCTATTTCTAGATCAAATGGATTATAAGAATAAATGTCCTTGATGCAGCCAGGTATTTCAACACTCCTGTAGTCCCCTATAGAACAACCCTTCTTGTAAGAAACAGAAATAAATACACATTTTTTTTTTGGTAACAGTTACCAGACCAGGGGCCATATGTAGGTAATCTACATTTACCAATTCTAAAATACCGAATTTTACAGATTCGGTATTTTAGAATCAGTAAATGCTATGTAGGAAAAAATGCGGTCAATTTACCCAATCGGTAAAATTCGGTAATCGGTAATTCGGTAATCGGTAAATACGGATTCGGTATTTACCGATTCGGTAATTCCTATTGTGGCCCATAGGAATGAATGAGAATAATAGGGGGAAGACTTACAAGGGTGGCAGGGTGTCACACTGACACCCTTTTGCACCCCTGAATAATGCATGGGTGCACATGTGGCACACATACATCCCCTAAGGTCCATATGTAAATAAGCTACATTTACCGATTCTAAAATAACGAAGGCCTATAGGAATGAATGAGAATTACCGATTCGGTAAATACCGAATCGGTAATAGGGGGAAGACTTACAAGGGTGGCAGTGTGTCACATTGACACACTGCTGCACCCCTGAATAGTGCATGGGTGCACATGTGGCAGACATACATGCCCTAAGGGCATGTATGTCTGCCACATGGCACTTTTGGAAATCACAAATTTGCTTTTTCAAAGGTTTTTGATATTTACCACCAACTTGTAGTTTGTGGTAAATACCGAATCCTTAAATGAAAAATGCACTCACTTGAGTGCTCCCTACATTAAGGATTCGGTAATTTACCAAATTGGTATTTAAGAATTCGGTAATTTACCGATTCCTTAAATTACCGTTCGGTAAATTACTGAATACTTAAACCTGCCTCCTTCATCTCAAATGCCCAATACCGGTCGGTAATGGCCAAAATTCGGTAATTTCTGCTGTTACCGACTAGTATTGGGCTACCTACATCTGGCCCTACATCTTAAAGTCATGGCATCAAAATACCTTCTGTTCTGTCGGAGGTTGGCACCTCCGGAGGTATGCCTTCGTGGTGGGGACGCAGTATGGGCAAAGGGTGCTTGGGGGAAAGTAACCACAATCACACACAGGGTCACAGTCGGAAGTGCTGCCCACTTGCAAACAGCCTACTTTTATTATCTCCCCGCAGGCCACGCCTGGCCTGCGGATGTGTGGATGAGTGGGGGTGGTGTGTGCAACAACTAGAATGGGGACCATTACACCTTCCAAACATTGCATAGTTTATTAGCAACCTTAATCTAATCATACATTCCATTTACATTCCACACCTGGCAGCTAGTTCTTTGACCTTTAGTTACTTCGTAGAAGCTGAATGCTGCCCACACATTTTATTTTGAATCATGTTCTTCTTTCTTCCTTGATATTCAAGTAAATAACTTTCAGCAACAAGTAGAAAGGGAGCTATGTTTCTTTATTCGTAGAATACGATGAAGGCTGGTAAACCTGAAGTTTTGAGATAGATGCTTCAAAACTTAGTTTACAGAACTCCACAACAATGAAACAAGGCTACTGATTTGAGTCTAGGTGAATTTGGTTTATAATCGTTGGTACAGTCCAAATCCCAATGAATCAAACCCCAGGCAGCCTTCTTAGAAGAGTAATGAAAGTAGCACTTCCTACCTAAATCAGTCTTAGACAGAGCACCGTCTTCCACTGAGCCTCCACATACCCGTAGACTTTTCAAAATTGATATTACCTGTCTCTTGAAGTGTGCAGTGTAGTGGAACTGTCTTTATGTGATGGCTGAGCTAGATAGTTTCCCCTAGTTTGAGGGTCTGAGTGCAGCAACATACACCTCAATTGGAAAATTCATAAGATGGTGGGTGCACCCCACCTCAAATGTGGTGAACCCTGACTGCTTTGGCTTAAAGTCCTCACAGACTAGAAGTTAGCGTTTTCTCACTACTTGTTTCATGGCACTGTTATTAATCCTTTTAGTTTTTTAATCTAATCTAATATAACCTCTGTTCTCAAAGGTGAAGGGGCAATCTAGAACATCACCCGCCTCTAAGGACAAATGCAGACAGCCAAAAGTCCAGACTCTGCCTGCTCAGAAGGAAGTGTAACATTTATATCATGGAAACTCAAGTCTCAGCAGCCTGCTACAAAGGCTAATTACTAGTTTTGTCACATTTACTGAGCTGCAGACCGAATCCCTTGGGTATAAGTCTCAATATGATAGATTTTCATTAAAAAAAGAACACTGATCCTCAATCAATGTATTTCTTGCTAACCTTCATTGTCTCACTGTAGCATCCAGACTGTTGCCCAATGAATGCATGCAAAAAGAATGTACTAAATAATGCAAAATGTTTTCTCATCTATAATTCAACACTAAAAGAAATAAAACATTTTCTACAAAGGCACCTTCTCCATTACAACGTGTAAACTAAAATATATCCAATATTATTGCACAAGCAGTTAATCCTGGCAATATAAAAATTATTACAAATATTATTACAAATATTTCAGAATTAATTTCCCCAAACAGCAACACCAAAATCAAAGTTCACTTTCTATAATGTACTCTGCACCGTGTGCACATTTAGGGGCATATTTACGAGAACGTACGCATCGCTGCGTTTTTGCAGCTTTGCGTCATAAAAAATCGAGCTGTATTGCGTTACTTCCGTGCGGCATGGATGCGCTGTATTTATGGTACGGCGCCGTATGGGAAGCATCAAAGGTGCGTTACAAATTCCAATGCATTTGAAAGTAAAAACCATACAAAGTGTTGTAAAGCAACTGCAACCTACGTGACACAAAGCTTTGTTGTGTGTCATAAAATTCCTCAAATCAGATTAGCATCACGTAGAAGTGTGTTGCGTGGGGGGAAGCTCAAAAAGAGTTTTTAAGGCGATGTGTTTATAGGAAAATATGATGCATTGTAATCCTCTGCACTTCTGGCCCACAATAAAACTCCTAAATGGAGGCCAACAATACCAATCCCAGCCAAGATGACCAGATAGCAGGCCAGGGGAAGAGGAGGACCATTTTCAGTGTCTACTGTGGCGGTGGTGTTCTTTGTGCAATATAAAGATCTTCTCCTCGTCAGCTGTTATGCTATCTATGGAGGGTAAGCAAAAATATACTAGCCCTAGTTATACATTTAAATGATGTGTGAAAAAAGAGGCACACATTGCCATACAATCTTATGTGGCTGTTCAGACCAACATTAAATTTTGAGATAGTGATTTGCACACAATGCCTTCCGTACAAAGACACCTCTGACTCAAACAAGGCAAACTGAGTCAAGTGTGGTCAGTGTAGGGGTACACTATGGAAACGTAGTCACAAAATAATTACAACCATGTTATTCTGAATAGTGTGTCACACTCAAGATGAAGTGGTGATTGGAAATTTGACACACAGTCCATATATTAAACTTTGGGTGCTGGTGTTGCATCATGCAAGTGGCCTGGAACTTCCTCATCAAGATATGTGAAAGTCAATAAGGTAAGCCTGTCTAGGTAGTGTGCCTCTGCATTGCATAACTCATCTGGACTTACACAACCCAGCACACATTGCTGACTTAACGTATTCAGTGTCAGGTAGCCAATACATGGATAAAGGGTTGTAACCACCTCCAACGAATCAGAACTGGAGTTTAATTACGCCAATTTACCCTCAGGCAAATTAACAGATGTCTGATATATAGCTTCTGGTATACACTTGTATAGTGTTAGTGACTGATGGTGGGACCTGAATGGAGGTGAGAGGACATTTCAGTGGTTTTTCTGGTGTGGGCGTGGTGAGTGAGGAGACCGAGTCGATAGAGCGTAGCAGAGCAGAGGATTGGGGGAGCCATGGACCACAGTGGCCCGGACCCGAATCCGGCTCTGACTTGACCTGTCCCAAGAGAAAATCACAGGGGGGTCATACTTTTATCAGCCAGAAGCAGGGACCGCGGGGGTCTCACCTGAGAGCCCAAGAGCCCGGTAGAGCCTGGTAAAGCGGTAGAGTGGTGAGTGGTGCGGCAGAGGCTGGATGCTGGAGACAGGATTCAGCGGGATTCGGCAGGCAAGTGTGAAGCTTGTGTGAAGCTTTCAAGCAAGAGCGCGGCGTCCCTTAGCGGCGGATGTGGAGTGAAGTGCCCAGGAGTGTTTGCAGAGGCAGCCCAACTAGGTTGGGAATGGCTTGTGGCAACCCAGGGAGCCCTGCTCTCGTATCTCCGCACCACCCGGACGGTAATCTGCTTCCGCACGGTGTCTGTCCCGTGTGGCATTGCCTCATCTCCACCTCATTTCCCCCACGCCTGGGACACTAAATTTACCCCGCTCTCACTTATTGGTCCTCACTCCCCTTTACCACCCAACTGCTTCCCAACTATTGGCTGCAAACACATGCCCCTCCATCCACAGCCAGCAGATCCAACCTGTGTGCCCCCTTACCCATCTCGTTGCCCTTCTGCCTCACCACGGCCCCTTTCAGGAAGGTGGTAGACACAGCTGTGGATATGTCCACCGAAAAGGCCCCTAAAGGGGGGCCCAGATCAGCCGAAGGTCCAGCTAAATGGCCACACCAAGAGTGGGAACATGTATGATCTGCGCAGCTGTGCAAGGGCCAAGGACCCCGTCTCTATAGGGGGCTGCTCAGAGCGGACAAACTTGGGCGTAGGAGACAGGACTGATCAGCGCGCAGAGCATTTAGATACCTCTATGGGCATAATATCCCCCATATTCATACATAACGATGATGATGATGCTTCTAAGGGCCTAGAGCTTTTTACAGCTAAAACATCCCTTGGAGCATCCCTTGGAGCTATAACTGTAAAAGACAAATCCCCAAGGGCCAGTACAACAGGTGGAGGGCTAACAGATTCTGCTCCCCCACCAATGGGGATGGAGTCATCCTCTCGTCATCTTTCATCTGCACTGCTCAGGGGGCAGACTAAAATACCTCTGTCCTGTCACAACCTGGGAGCCTCTCCAGCTTCCTTTGATCCACACACAACAAAACATGCAGCAAATCAGGAAGAGGGCTTGGACCCGGGAACTGCTGGGGGACTCTGACCGGCACCAGCAGCCTGTACAATACTTCAAAAACCCAGACGATTACCTGCCTCACACCGAAAGAAGAGACGGTCAACGCTGTGCCAACCCCGGATATTGTAGCCCATATTAGCAAAGGCGAACCATGCGTTTCCATAGGACCCCCCGCCCCAGCTCGACCCGGCGACAAGGGATTCTCTGTACAGATCACCAGTGCTCCTGCTTTTTGAGCCCTCATGTGCTCAGGACAACTTACTAAAATCAGCCAGCACATCCCTCTCCACTGCCATTAAGAGAAACCTGAGCTGCAAACGGACACCCTGCAACTCATGACATCAAAAATGGCAGAGATGGTCCAAAAAATAGACAAGTTGGCCGCAAGTAGGGACAATTACCTTTTTCCCTCTCCTCCCCTCGATTGCCGATGCCCAGTACTAATCGACAAACTGGCTTCACTCGCATCTGTACTCTCCTTCCTGGTACAGGTACTAAAACTCATTATTAGTATAAGCCCAGTCGCAGCCTGCAAGTAGCAGTATACCAGCACCCACACGCCAGTGGACGGGGATAAAAATTCAGAGCCCGTAGAATCATACCAGTGGCCAACATCGGCTACTCAGCCCTCCCCTCCGGGATTTTTAGGGGGCTCGACGGGGGGGAGTAACAGTACAGAGAAAACCACTCCCATCAACTTAGAGTCCACCAGTCGGTCGGAAGGTGCCCAGGCCGTCCCGCCAAAAACAAGGAGAGAGGAGAAATGCCTCAAAAACAAAAGAAGCAAGGCAAGAGTCTAGCACTAAGAAATCGCCAGCGCAACATTATGGCCACAGAACAAACAAATCCAGCGGTCAATCGGACAACTGAGCTGGGACACAACTAGACTCTTTTTCCAATATTTTGCAAGAAATCCAACAGCAAACCTGTTGCATCTAATGAATACTTAGAAGTAGTCCAGTAAGTGTTGAAAGGGAAGATTTATTCCTAAAAGAGATACAGCGCTCCTGATCCAACAGAGTGTCTCTCTAGTTAGGCCTCCAGTCTCCAACTGCAGCAAGGAAGCTTACAAGAGATACACATTCTACGTTGCTAGGTAACAGGGAGAATGAAAAGATGCATACTAAGCCAATACAATGAATAACTATACTTAAATTTACAAGGAATATAACACACCTTCCCTCCTATAACCTAAAGAAAGGCAATGACAAAAGAAAACTGGAAAATACAATTGCATGCAATGTTACATAAGCCTACAAAAGCAAAAAAAAATATAAACTTAGCAAAATAAAAATATAAACTAAGTAACATAATCTAATATAAAGATATTTGGGTCTAAACTTTTGTCTCGAACCAGAACCCTTCTATGAATTTAAAACATCAAAAGTAGAGGATGAATCATTAGTCTTCTCTTTGACAATTTCAAAAGAAGAATCTCCTAAAACTTCTGAATGCAAATGATCATCATGCACAGTTTCACTCTGTGGAAAAACATCGCATGACAAATTCACATCATCAGAAACTGATTTTAAAGAAGCATGTCCATTCATATCAATTGAACCATCCGAAAATTGAGAATGTTTCTCATGATGACTAACATTGGAATTAACACACTTTGCCTTGGTAACATTCCTTATACTCCACCACTTTCCACCTATAACCATGACTGCATGTTTGCCAACTTTAATTACAATTGAACCCTTCACTTTAAATGGTCTTCTGACTCAGACTTTATCACCAACACTGAACATTTCATCTTTAACATGTTTAAGCTCATCATATCTGAGCTTAGATTTGATTTGAGACTGTTTGACTTTAGTTTTAATGTGATCCAGAGGGGGCATATTTTCACTTGAATTAGTGTTAGTCATGACCCAATTTGGAGACAGTTCATTAAATGACTTTCTTCCCTTCAACATAGCAAAGGGAGTGACACCCGTGGTCGAATGGGAAGTGTTATTATAAGACAAGATTCTGTCACCTACAACTTCTTGTATTTGTAACCCTGAAGAAGAAGTTAACTGTATTGACTCTTTTAAAATCCGGTTAACTCTCTCCACCAAACCATTCCCTTGCGGGCTATATATTGCACTAGTAAGATGTTTAATGCCAAAATTTTGTAAAACATTTTTTATGTCATGTGACACGAATAATACTCCATTATCTGACACTAAAAATGAAGGTATCCCTTCAGATCTAAAAAGTTGTTTAAAAAACGTAATTACATTTTCAGTATTGGGATCTCTCATGAATTCATATGAAACCCACTTAGAATAGTAATCAACAACGGTTAAGATATATCTGAAACCTTGATTGAGACCACCAAAGGGACAAATAAAATCAATGCCAAGTTTTTCCCAAGGATTGTGAGGAAAGTCCACAGGACATAAAGGAGTGTTGACTGTATGGAGAGACCTTTCTGCATGAGCACACTCAATACAATTGTTTATAGAGGTTTCTACCAGAACATCCATTCCAGGCCACCAGAAATATAACCACAACCTTTTCTTGGTACTAGTAATTCTACCATGACCTTTATGAGCCAAGGAAATAAGTTTGTTCCTAATGGTGGCTTGAGGAATAAGAAAAGAACCTCTCATAATGAAGTCACCTTCAGCACTTAACTCATCCCTGACCTTGGAGAATGGAAGAAGTTCTTTGTCTATTTGGTTTTCTCTAGGCCAACCCTTAGAAATACATTTTTTGAGAATAATTTGACAGTGTCAGAGACTGTATTTTGCAACCAATCAGATTGAGAGATGTTTTTTTAGGTAAGGTCAACCCATCAATTAAATTGACAACAATTTCTTTATCATCCAAAATGTTTCTGGAAAGAAAATCAGCTTTAAAATTTGTCCCACCAGAAATGTGTCTCATAGAGAAATTGTAATCATAAAGCTTGGAGAATAAACGTACTAGTCTAGTACTGGCATTTCTTAGACCCTTATCATTCCAAATGAAAATTAATGGCTTATGATCAGAAACTAGCACAACTTCCCTCCCCCAAACATAAGTTTAGAAATGTTTGGCACCCCATACACAGGCTTAAGTTTCCTTCTCGATGGTGCTGTAGTTCTACTCTGATGAGGAAAGCCTGCAGGAAGCAAATGCAATTATATTTTCAGAGTCCTCAACCGTTTGACTAAGAATATCACCAATGCCCGCATTGCTGGCATCTACCGTGATGAAGGAAATGAAATTTTCATTGAAAGGTTTACGTGCAGGAGCATGAATTATCAAATTCTTTAGACTTTCAAATGAAGATTGTTGTTCTCTGTCCCACATGAATTTAACATTACTTCTCGTTAATTTTCTGAGAGGTTTACTGATCAAAATTTTGTACAAAACGTGAATAGTACTCACTCAATCCTAAAAATAATCTCAATTGATCTTTATCCGAGGGTTGAGCATATTCTCTGATAGCTTTCAAAAGATCTTGTTTTGGGCTGATTCCAGAGTCGGAAATTACATGACCTAAATATTCTACACTGTTAAGCAAAAATGTACATTTTTGTTTTTTGACTGTCATACCAAATTTGCCAAGAATGCCTAAAACTTGATCTAACTTTTCTAAATGTTCTTAAACCGAATCAGAGAAGATTAAAATGTTGTCTTGATAAACTAAAACATTTTTGATGTCACCAAAAAGTTGAAACATGAGCTTTTGAAAGACAGAAGCTGCTGAAGTTAGCCCAGAGGGCATCCTAAGAAATCTGAATGCTCCAAACGGTGTATTAAAAGTGGTCAATTCTTTGGAATCATCATGTAGCTTGATTTGATGGTACGCTGCCCTTAAGTCAATGGTAGAGAAAATGTTGGTGCCTTTTAATTGTGCTAACATATCTTGGATGTGTGGTAATGGAAAGCAATCAACTTGTATATTTTTATTCAAAGATCTTAAATCTATGCACAATCTAATTTCATCAAAATATTTTTTAAGTGCAACGACAATTGGAGAAACCCATAGGGATGAATCAACTTGTTCAATACTACCAGCTGCACAAAGTTGTTGAAGATGAGTTTTAAGTCTATTTCTGATGCTTAACGGTACGTGTCTAACCTTACGGATAACTGGGATAGCGTCAGGTTTCAGAATAATTTTATGTTGGAAACCTTTAACTGATCAAAATTTGTCATTAAAGATGGTCTTGTGTTTGTCAAGAATAGCTTCTAATGAAGAATTTTCAGAGTGTACAGTACCAAAATTAGTAATTTCCTCCAAAGATATGGGATTGTCAGTACCTGGTCTTAAAATCATGAGAAATTTGCTTTGATTTTTCCAACCGAGTATATTATACCCCTTTTTGGCTACATACATTTTAGAATGAATAATTATTTCTTTAAAGAAGAGATCATCAGTGAAATACCCCATCATGTCTATCTCTTGACCTCCAAAGGATACTGTGTGAATATCTGGAGGAAGTAAAGTGGTTTCCTTCCACTCTTTCAAAAAGAATTCATCCGAAAAGATGGTGTCAGGTGACCCTGAATCTACAGTAAATTTTGTGTTTTTATCACCAATTTTAATGTCACAATTGGGATCACCCTTATTAGTTTCATCTGCTGATTCTACCATGTCAACAGACAAAAGGATTTTATTTACAATAGTACAATCTGGTTTTGAGATGTCCGCACAATAACAGTTACGACAACCTGATGTGCCACCCTACCTTAGTCATTTGTTGCAAAATTCAACAGCCATATTTACAAAGAAATAGGGTAGGGCAGCATGCAACTCATTGTGCTGCACTGCACTATGCCAATTTGAAAGGAGAGAAATGCACTGCATTTACAAGATACAGTGCATTCCTATTCTTTCATCCAGTGCCAAATCATAAATTGCAGACGTGCGCCAACGCAGGCACCTTTGCACCATGGTGCAAGGTGTCTGTGTTGTTGGCATGATTATATTTGTGCAGCAAGGGACACCTTCCTGCATAAACACAATCACAAGAGGTGTTATCCTCTTTCTATATGTGCTGCAGAATGCAGAATGCAGCACACATGGAAAGAGGAAAAAACTAGGAGAAAAGTAAAAACAAATTCTCGCTATGTCCGCTCTGGGTAGGCATATGTTTTTGTGGCACTGCCCCAGATTCACGCTATGTTGTAAATCTGGGGCAGTGTCAAAATCCAAGGGTGTTGCGTGGGAACGCCTCCCTTTTGGAATATAAGGCAACCCAGCAACTTGTTCTGCGTGGTCTGTCACCTTATCTACAAAGCCAAGAAAAGCCACGCAGAGTGGCTTTACAGGGCCTTTGTAGATATTGGCCTCCATAAAAAAAGTGATGCTTCAGTGGCACAAGGGGGCTTATAAATATGCCCCAAGTATTTAATCTCAAATCAGGGCTGGCGTTAACACAGGTGGCACCCTCTGCAACAATGTTTGTTGCCGCGCCCCATGGCCACCTCTGCCACAGATTCCCTCACTAGCAGTCTTTAATAGCACCCCTCAAGTCTCCGTAACCACTGTCTCTCAGATTCATTTACTTTTATAGCACCACTCACACCAGTGTAAGGTGTCAGAGCACATTACTTCACACACACATTGCACAGAGACAATCACATGTGTAAATCAGTGTGTAGGAAATGTTACATCAGAGAGGACCACAAGGTGTAGTGTAGGAGTAACATGTTATTGATATTGGTAGGCAATATAGTTTGAGTCCTTATTTTGGAGAAGCACAAATTCAGAATCTAAAATGTAACACCTTTGTTAGGGGTTCTCTTTAATAATAAGAATTGTTTTCTACCCAAATGAACCCTTTTGGCAAGATTAGGATAATGAAAGATTGAGAAAAAAAACATTTAGCTCTAACATATACCTTGCAGTTAACACACAGATCTTTGATGACAGTTAATTGTTCAATGTTTTTGTCAGGACTCAAGCGGTGGGTTCTGTTATTACCAATCCAATTACGTTAGGAAGAACATCAAAATGCTCTCCAGACACTTGGGCAGATAGAGTACGATCCTGGAGATGTAAGATGGCCGCCGTCGTGGCCAGCGTGAAAGACAATGGACGTTCTAGTCTTCCAAATTCTAACTGCTGAGATTGCTATGTGAAGTGCGAGCGTTATGAAAAACGCGCACTTCACTGAAGACCCTAGCTGAGGAGGTTCGTCGTGTCAAGCTAAAGAGAATTTCAGTCATAGCATTTTAGTGAAAGACGTTTTAGAAATAAGGAGAGCGAGGTAGGAGACGCAGGAAGTAGACTCGGCGCAACTAGTTAAGCGCGAGTCTGAAGTACATTAAGATCGTCCGCCTCCCACATCAGAGATCTCTGGTAGCCGTCAACTGTGAGGGGCGCTCTTGGTGAACTCTGACACAATCACCGCGGACATCAGAAACGGAGCGGTTTTCAGAAAAAAGAAAACGTCTTGCCGCTGTCAGAATCAGCTGAGGAGAGTTCGTCGGAACCCTGTCAGCGGTTTCAAGTTTCCCCGAGGACAATACCGGGCGAGAGGCGCCTGCAGCGCGTACTGCCAAGAAGAAGCAAGCTAAGTGAAAAAGCAGCTATTACATGTTCAAAATATTATCGCTATCAAAATAAATGCATATATATATATATATATATATTCAGTTAATTTCCAAGAGCTCCTGAGGCTCAATAAGACTGTATATAGAACAAGACTTACACGTGTGTAAGCTAAAAAAGACAAAAGTGAAGAAAGAGAATACTTACCATATTAGCTGAGGGACTTCCTTTGGAACTCTATAAAACCTGCAAGGGAGAAATGAGAGACAGAGTTACTCAGCAGTCAAACTATCAATAATAAGAGTGAAAAGATAAATAAAAACAGAACCCCATTTTAACAGAGAAATTCAGGAACCAGTGAAGTAAGTACTTTTTCCAAATCCAAAATAATTAGGTCAATCCCTGCAATAGTTACAAGCAAATCAAACTAACTCCTTGCTGTTTATTGTTATATAGTGACAACTGGTAGCTGAGCAGAAGCCAATTCATTACATAAGAAGAGAGGCAAGGTCCTACAGCACTAGGGTGGGTGAGCAGAGAAAAGGCACGCATTCAAGAGTAGACTAGTGATGAATAGATGGTAGGAGTGTAATGTTGTATTATTGTTTTTAGGTTTCACACATCTACCAATCCACCAGAAGGCGGAGACCAGAAGGAACCAACGCAGGACCATTCTCTTCTCTGTTTGTTATTTTATCCACACCCCCTTCCCTGGGGGTAATGAAGGAAGGGTTCAGGAATCTGACCCACCGACATTGCTCAAAGGGATTTGGGTACTAGCATCTCTGTTCCCGTGCAAGATCTTGGTGAACCAGATAAGTCGAGTCTTGACAGTTTTATATTAGGATTTTGACTTATAAGCGACAAGTTACAAAACAAAGTCTCTTACAGAAGCAGTAACCCACTGACCTATTTACATTGTATGCTCTTTGTGATCTGCATGGTACACGTTCTTAGCAGCAGGCATTTTAACCCTCTGCGCTACCTTTGGATGATTCAAAACTTCCACTAGACAAACCTTCAGTTTCTTTCCAGGGAAATGATTAATTACAGAGTTATCTTGACATCTTAATTGATGCCTGAAAATTGCTGGAGGCAGCAGACTTTTTATAAGAAAATATACTTGCACAAATGACGTCCCCACCCCAAGTCTGCGCCCGGTGCGGTGGCACCGATCTCACCACCCTAGAGCCGGCCCTGTCTCACATCACAGTTGTGCTGCACTGAGCTGTGTGTCAGTAGCTGGCTCTAACGTTCTAGTCTCCTGTGCTAAGCATGAGTTTGCTGTTCCGAACTGAGTTGCTGAGTTTTTCAGTTGTCACTGATGGTTGGGTTGTCAGGACAGGAGGTGGGAGGAAAGGAGTTTGGTTTCATTTGCAATTTTGGTTTGGCGGCATTCACTGAGGCCGAGCGCTCTGGAACTACTAGACCTTTATTACACAACTGTTGATGGATATTTGCATCAGGTTGATTAATGTGTGCTATGTTTTTCCTTTTCAAGGGTGGCAAATATAATTTGGTACATGACATGTAATGTACAAGAAATTGGTAACCCTAAAAATGCAGATTGATACTCGCATATTTAGAAAGACCCAGGCAGAAGTGGCTTTTCTTCAAGCAATGCCTCTGATACCTTGGGACAGGGCTAAGTTTGTGCATCACGGGGGAACCATAATTTACTTTGCTTCCTATGGCTCATACATGGCTAGAGTTGTAATCTTAAGCAATCAAACATTGCCTTTCTCATTTAATTATATTCATTGACACTCCTTGGGCAAATAATGTGATCTATCTAAGCATGATATTTTTGAAGTGCATACACATGAATTTATATGGATATTCATATATATTTTGTAACAGGGAAAATGTCACAAATTCAGGCCGGCCGGTATGGAGTGCGAGCCAGCTATAGGGACCCACCTAAGCCCGCTGAACACAGTACCTTAATCCTGGTTGTCAAGTGATGCGAAGTTCCATGTTGAGGATGCGTCACGCAGCAGAGGTGATGCGTGGTTGGGTCATACAGTGTCAGTTCTGGGGCATTACCAGGCTGTGATGTGAGGTTATGTGTCATTGATGAGGAGGCTGTCGATGAGGAGGCTTGCAATGCAAAGTCCTGCTTTGAGGAAGCGCCGAGCACTGGCTGGTTCTGAAGAAGTTGTGGGACTTGCGGGTTGAAGTCCGGCATCATTGTTGAGGCTGCTGTTGATTAGCAAGCCCTTTGTTGAAAATGCGTTGTACATTGGTGGTTCCAATGAGGCTGTGGGCTGTGATGCAAAGTGCTGGCACCAGGAAAGTTCATGCAGCAGAAGGGATGCTTTGGTTCTGCTTGTGATTGCACCACACAGCAGAGGAGATCCACCTGTTCTACTGGTTCCAAGGATGGACTGACAGAGCACCTTCAGGCCCACTTCCAAGGGTCCAGGACTGGGGTGGCACCACCTAGCAGGGTAGGGATCACAGTTGCAGAGTCTAAGAACTGGTTACAAGAGACTACCCTTTGAAGTCACTTTGTCCTGGGTACAGGTTGGAGGTCTGTTTCTTCTCATGGAGGCAGAAGGGTAGCATGGCAGCAGGTCAGCACAGCAGCCAGCAGTCCTGAAGAATGGCAATCCTTTCAGCAGCACAGCAGCCATTCATCCTGGCAGAGTCTTCCACAGATCCAGAGGTTTACTGAAGAGTTGGTGACTGAGGTCCAATATTTATACCTGGTGCCTTCTTTACAGTTGGAGAAACTTCCAGAATATTTGCTTTGAAGCATTCAGTTTTTCTGCCTCTTCTGCCCCAGCCCCAGACAAAATCTGACTTTATCATAATAGAGGATTTTTTATTACAATTCCAAAGACACCAAACATGAACTTTTTATCTGTTACCTGTTCCCATTTGGAAGGTATTCTTATTAACTGTAATAAGGTAACTTCAATGTTATCATAAGGGAGAGGTAGGTCTTGCAATAGTGAAAAATAAAATTATGGACATGCAAAACTTAAAAGTACATTTCTCAAGTTTAATATTACACCTTACCCTGTGGGCTGTATATGGCATACCCTAGGGATGACATATGGATTTAAAAAGACGTTTACGTTTGAGTCTTGCTCACTCTGCCACTGGGTTCAAGCTAGCCTGGCTGATGAGAGGTGTTACCCTGAAACAGGTTCCAGGATGCTTGTGTCTGGTTCAGGTCTGGTTCAGGGAAGACCTGGCATGGCAGTTCGGGCTAGACTGTTCCCATGAGGCACAGGGCAAGACTGATTTGCAAATAGCTGGGTCTCAACTGGAGCGAAGAAGTGAGTTAAAGAACGATGATGGATTCAACCCAGATCTGTGACTGGGGGTGAGTGTGTATAGAGTTTCAGCGCTCCGCCCATCATCTCTTTGTGTTTGCTTTGTTCGCCCTAAGTTGGCAGGGTATGCTCAGCTGTGGATCCCTTGCTCACATTTCAGCGCCCCATCCATCATCTCTTAGTGTTCGCAAAAGGTTTAGTTTAAAACTGCACACATAGGTTGCAATGACAGGCTTGAGAAATATTTAAAGGGCTACTTAAGTGGGTGGTTCAATCAGTGTAGCAGGCCCAATAGTAGCATTTAATTTACAGGCCCTGGGTGCAAGTAGTTCCACTTTACTAGGGACCTATAAGTAATGTTCAATATGCCATTTAGGAATGAGCCAATGGAGTGAGTGCATTAACTAATTAGCAGTACTAAAGTGCACAGAGTCCTGTCCTAAGGCCAACAGTTACAAGATCAGAAAAAATATGTAGGAGTAAGGCAAAAGGTTTGGGGGATCCAACACCCTAAGGCTGACAGGTCCAATACTACTCAATTTTCATTCATTAGATTTTGCCATATGAATAGTTATATATTTGGATACAGTGTTCGATTTTTGGCTCTTAGTGTCATATGTTTCAACAACTAGCAAACACTATATATCACTGTGAACAGTTGGGTCTGACTGTGTAGTGGTATATTACTTTGGCGAATAAGCAATTGGTACAAATAATTAAAGTTGACAATGTTGCCACCAATTGTCTTTTTTTTGCAAATTGATTTCAACGATTAGTTTCGTTAGCTTAAACCTTGAGCGAACTACACAAATTTCCCCTTGAGGATTTTAGAATGTGGTCTACTTTTCAGAAATATATATCTTTCCCGGTTTCACACCTGTTTCCACCATAAACAGCAAGTCGGTTGAAACCACAAATAAAATGGACTGCCATTCAAAAAAATGCGAAATTTGTAATGACATTTTTTTTTTCTGTAACTATGCTTGCTCTGGGAAGCTCTGAAGATAGTGATCTTAGCATGGCAAACTAGTTGTTATTACCATTTCCGTGCAAAGCAGTTTTTTTCAGTTTTCCCACCAAAAAAACTAAACGGTTCTACATTGTAGCTATTTTCTCGGATCCTCTATGGAAGTCAACTAATCCTGGATATCATTGATATTCCAAAGATGCCAGAAAAAATATGCACTCCTAACTTTAGGACTCCTAAACTGAGAAAAATCTTAACTTTAAGACTTTCGGTATTCACAGAAGGCATTTAGGAGTCCTAAAGTTAGGAGTCCTAACTTTACTACTACTAAACTGAGAAAAATCCTAACTTTAAGACTTTCGGTATTCACAGAAGGCATTTAGGAGTCCTAAAGTTAGGACTACTAACTTCGGTGAATACCGAAATGAGTAAGTGCCTTCTGTGAATACCAAAATGAGTAAGTTCCTTCTGTGAATACCAAAATTTAGTAAATGTAGGATTTCGTCTTAAGTTAGTACTTTGAATCGGGCCACAGACATTTACCCCAACACTATAGTAAATACTAAATACAAATACACTACCCTACACATAAACTCTAAAACACTACCCAAACCCCCAAACACTACCCTACCCTACACTACACAAACACCACAACACTACCCTAAATCACTACCCCCAGCACGACCCTCCCCTTCCACCAGCTCGCTCCCCACACTAAAACACTACCCTGCAGGACCCCCCAACACTACCCTAAACCCTAAAACACTACCCTACACAACAGAACACTGCAACAATACCCTAAAACCTAAAACACTACTCCTACACAACCCTCCCCGACCCCCAGTCCTGTCCCTATACCCAAACACTATCCTGCACAACACCCCAACACTACCCTAAACCCTAAAACCCTACACTACACTAACACTACAACACTACCCTAAACCCCAAAACATTACCCCAGCACGACCCTGCCCCTACCCACATTCAGTTCCCTATACCCAAACACTACCCTGAACGAACCCCCAACACTGCCCTAAGCCCTAAAATACTACCTTACACTACACAAACACCACATCACAACCCTAAAACCTAAAACACTACCCCCAGTACGACCCTGCCCCTAACCCCAGTCCCATCTCCACTCCCAAACACTACCCTTCATGACCCTGACACTACCCTAAACCCAAATGCACAACTCTACACGAACCCAACTCCACTACCCTAAACACAACCCCAGCACGACCTTGCCCCTACCCCAGTCCTGTCCCTATTCCCAAACACTACCCTTCACGACACCCAACACTACCCTAAACCCAAATACACTACTCTACACTACACAAACACAACTACACTACCCTAAAAACTAAAAAACTACCCCCAGCACGACCCTGCCCCTACCCCCAGTCCTGTCCCTACTCCAAAACACTACCCTTCACGACCCCCGGCACTACCCTAAACCCAAATACACTACTCTACACTACACAAAAACCACATCAGAAACCCTAAAATATAAAACACTACCCCTAGCACAACCCTGCCCCTAGCCCCAGTCCTATCCCTACTCACAAACACTACACTTCACGACCCCGACACTACCATAAACCCAAATACACTACTCTACACTCTACACAAACACCACTACACTACCTTAAAACCAAAAAAACAACCCCCTGCATGACCCTGCCCCTAGGACAACGCCCCTTGCTTACCTCTCCTCGTAAGTAAGAAAGCCTATGCGTTACTCCACAGCACCCATGGCCCCCTCACTCTATTACGACTGGTGCTGTTCTCCCTATCACTTTTGAGCCGCTCCATGTCACTTCCCCCTGCCGCTTCCTCCTGGGAGGAGTAAGTTGTCTGCATTCATTCTTACACTACTTAATTGATTCCGAACTCTCTGATGCAAAGTCGAGGTTAGGTATAGAAGTACAAAACAGCAAGCTGGGGAAGTTTGCCCCTTTCCTGCTCATGCTCCAAATCATCTCCAGCTCCGCTTCCTTGTCACCCTGCCGACAATATCATGCAGTTGTCATCGTGCACCTTCCTGTGTGAACTCATCGGGTCAGCGTCGCTTCCTGGGAGGAGTTCTGCCTCATCCGCCTTAGCACCATTGTTTACCCATTACAACACATGCGTAGTTACAACACATGCGATGTAACAACTTGTGTAGTAAAGGCTACGCGTTGTTACATCACATGCGTTGTAACGCTTGCAAAGTAATGGCATGCGGAGTAAAGCTTCTGTAGTAACGGCTAATTACCCTTTTATGTCATGCCTTCCATTTTCTACATTCCTTTGGAATGCGCTCTCTCAAACGTGTGTATATTTGAAAGTTCATCCCTCTTGCTGTGCTTATTCAACGAAGTACGCCGGTTGTCAAACAGTCTTTGGCAGCCTGTGCTTCATTGAGGTTGGACGTACTCCGGTGGAGTTGCTGCATTTCATAAGAAACTTATTTTTGGAACATCCCCTTTACGGCTTTTCTGTTCATGCGCCTGCTTACTTGGTACTTCACGTCGCTTTACAAATATACTTAGGCTATCTGGTTTTAGGTTTAAACCTATGATAACTGATAAAACCCCACCGAAAGGAAAATAACCATCATTGGTGTAAACATATAAACACTGAAAAAACAATTTTGCAACCACAAACTAAGGGGCCTATTACGATGGAGGATTTTCCGCATCCTCCGCCCGGCGGAAGCCACCGCCGGCCCGTAGGATGCGGAAAATCCTCTGCGGACCCACCAAAGACACACCGCCACATTAGGATGGATGGTGGGTCCTGGTTTCCGTCCGCCGCTTTTCCGCCGCGGTTGGCTTACAACCGCGGCGGAAAAGCTCTAATATGGTGACGGTGTCTCTCAGACACCGTCAGCCATATTAGGATGGCCTGTGAAAAATGCTTTTCCGCGGCGGGTTTTCGGCCGTGGAAAAGCATGTGTAACTTCACTGCGGGGGCCCGTTGCGGGCCCCCTGGGTGAAGGGGGGGTGGGGGTGCACATGGGGGGTACCTATGGTACCCCTCTGCATTTGAATGCAGAAATCGGCAGGCACCGCGCAGTGCCTGCCGCTTTCTGCATACAAATGCAATGTATGCATTTTTACCATTGCGGAGGTTGCAGCTTGAAGCCGCACCCGTCGCAATGGTAAAAATAGAGGATGTGACCGCCAGGGTGGCGGTCACATCCTAATTGCACAGGAGGGAACTCCGCAAGCCATGCGGAGGTTCCCTCCTACTCTATGGTGGCGGACGGACTCAGGTCCGTCCGCCATCATAATCGGCCCCTAGGTGCCATTCAAAGAAAGGAAAAGATGAGTGAAAGAGCCATTTTTATTTCTTCCTGAAGGGGCCAATGCAGTGTGTGGTATTCTATTTTCCGTGTTCCTCGTGATAGGTTCTATAGAACTTAGAACATTGTTTGATGTGGTGTGCATTCTCTTTGGGTCAGTTGCTGACTGGCTTGAGATGGCTGAGGTGTATATGAATAAAACTCTGTGCTAATCTTTACCCAAGTGTCCATCATAATTGTGAACATTACACAGTGTAACTGGGCTAACATCATTTGCTTGAGTTTTTTTGTTTAGGGATGTCACTAAAACATTGTCTGTTCTTCTTTCTGCTTTTTTTGGTTTTGTGGTCTTTGGTCAAAAGATGCAGTGTCTAGAAGCATGTTTTGGGTCTTATTTAGGTATTTTATAAACTGTAGAGAATTAGGACATATCTAAATCCTATTTGATATTTTGGCTACATTTGATTTCACTGATAGGTAAAATGACTGGTTTCATAAGACTCGTTCCTAATATGCACCAGAACATTTACCTACAAACAGAGAATTAGTGAAATCCTTTGATACACCACCCCCCTTTTCTAGCAAGTCATTATTGATTGTAAGTAAATTGCCAAACACCCCAGGCTTTAAACATTCAAAACAAGATGAAGTGACAAGTATATGTGAACAGAATGTTGTCACCAAGCATCTGAGATAGTGGTGAAAACATGGCACAAGACGTTTGGTAAACATGGAACCAATAAAGATTGGAGTGATATTGTTTGTATTTGCAGTAAATCAGTTATGTATATGAAAAAGTTGTTTGATGGCCTGTCAGAATCGATACCTGAGCTGAAGTAAGAGATCCTTGTCACTTGGTAGATGGTATGCTGCATCTTTATCATTTTGAGAGTTAATGAAGAATGCTATTGACTTTGTAGTCTATTCTGGAGCAGTAAAATGTATTTGGACCTCATATACCCTGTGCACACGCTATCTAGACACATGCACTATCAGTGCAGAAAGCAAGCAATAATTAAAATTAAATAAACCAATGTTTTTTAAGGTATTGAAAAAACTGAAAAATCCCACCAGAATCCCACCAGAATTTGCCAAAAATAGAAACTGAAAACAGGATAGCCTAAATATACTTAACAAATGTACTTAACCTACCATAAAATTGTCAAAAGAGATATAAGGCAAGACAATAGAAATCTCACAAAGTCAATAGATTAGAAGATGGGTAGTCAACAAGCCAGTTCTTATGTAGAAAGGGGGCATGCAAATTCGTAAGCAAAGTAAAGAGAAATGTTGTGGATTTGGGTGACACATGGAGTATGGCTAGGTTGATGAAGACTGGGTCTATTTTCAAAGGAGAAGAGAACCAGAATGATACTTCAAAGAATATAGATACATTTTCTACACCTGAAGGCTCAGCTGGAAACCCCAAAGAAGGAAGGGATGGTGGCCTAAAGAATTTGTAATGGGTTAACCACTGAATCTGTATTAGTTGCTCTCATGTAATGATATGTTCTTGTCTTGTTCGGCTATTTGTTTAAGCGTTCAATTTTCAGTAGTTGTGGAGAAATAGGTTATGCTTAGTTTGGTGGATTTTATATTTAAGACAATTGTGTTTTATGGCTTTCACTCCTACGTCTTCATACTTTTTTCAACCTTGTTTTTCCAGTTGTAATAATTCATAGCTATTTCAAGGGGGGAGGTGAGTAATGATCTGTTTTTACCATCCTTTGTGGAAGAGCATTGGATGTGTCACAGCATATTTAACCTTGCCTATGCAATAGAAGCTGAGGTGCAGGTGTTCTATGAGAGACAGTTATCAGTTGAGGAGCTGTGATATTTCTATGCTGCTCAACATTTCTATTAAATGGCACCTACCTCAATTCGGAGATTCTGTGTGGTGTCTGAGGGTAGTGTAACAGGGACCCTTGCTAAACAGAATTTGTGAAATCTAGCCTAGATTAACTGGCACATAGAAGTAAAAGTATAGATTATACACTTTAATATAGATAATAAGACATGTACCAGCTGCAGGCTCCATTCAAAGACTTATTTTTTGTATTAAATAAAATCCAATCTAATGGTGAAGTCTGATTTTCTTTCTAAAATGTATTGGATATCTCATCTTTAGAAAGTTACCTTTACTCTTCCTGAAACTGCTGAAAGCTAATTTGCATTTCCTCTCCAGCAACTTCCCAGCCTGTGCTTGGTCTCAATGTGGCATGAAACAGGATTTACAACTGCTCACAGAGCATAGACAATGGTCTGAGTGTAGGTAGGAGGACAAGTAAGGATGGACCCTAGAACTTCATTTAATTGAAAGAGGTTTGCCATGTCACAAGCAAATGTTAGGTGACTCATGGAAAGGCTCAACCCTTGTCCGGTATGCAACGTTTACCACGCAATTTTTACAACGCAGTACCATTACAACGAAACTTTTACAACGCAAAAACTTTTACAACGCATACCATTACCACGCAAGATTTTACAACGCAGATACTTTTACAACGCATACCATTACAACGTAAGTATTGGTAAGTATATAATTATTTTGAAAATGTTATATGTTTGGGTTTTTGGGTAAAGGGGTATTTTTAGGGTTCAGGGTCAGTTTTCAGTTTTTGGGTAAAGGGGTATTTTTAGGGTTCAGGGTCAGTTTTTAGTTTTTGGGTAAAGGGGTATTTTTAGGGTTCAGGGTCAGTTTTCAGTTTTTGGGTAAAGGGGTATTTTTAGGGTTCAGGGTCAGTTTTCAGTTTTTGGGTAAAGGGATATTTTTAGGGTTCAGGGTCAGTTTTCAGTTTTTGGGTAAAGGGGTATTTTTAGGGTTCAGGGTCAGTTTTGGGTTTTTAGGGTAAAGGGGTAATTTTAGGGTACAGGTCAGTTTTCAGTTTTGGGTAAAGGGTATTTTTAGGGTTCAGGGTCAGTTTTGGGTTTTTGGGGTACAGGGGTATTTTTAGGGTACAGGGTCAGTTTTCAGTTTTTGGGTAAAGGGTATTTTTAGGGTTCAGGGTCAGTTTTGGGTTTTTGGGGTACAGGGGTATTTTTGATAAATTAAATTAAATTACATTTAAATTAAATTAAATAAATAAAAAAAAATTAAATGACATTATATTACAATATTTTTAATTAATTTAAATTAAAAAAATTATTATATACTTACCAATACTTACGTAGTAATGGTATGCGTTGTAAAGGTATATGCGTTGTAAAATCTTGCATGGTAATGGTATTCGTTGTAAAAGTTTATGCGTTGTAAAACTTTTGTTGTAATGGTATGCGTGGTAAAAGTATGCGTTGTAACGTCATACATCCCCCTTGTCCCCATATCAGGCTGGCACCAAACCCAGTGGGAGAAAGCTACCACCAGACCAGGTTTGAGTGACCACAAAGGATGGGACAGCTCATTACCCTAGTTACACTTCTGGGTGGACACACCAGCTTTTCGCAAGGGGAGAAAGGTTTCCCCTTTTGCATTCGCAGAGTAAAGGGCACTGTAGAATTGTTTGCATTAGGGCAAGTAGGATCTGCTGAAAAAGTGGATGGGACTGCCACATGAACTTTTACCCCATTGGTTAGGGATTGCCATGGAGTCACCCACATCCCACTAGGTAGAGGCAACCATTAATCTGGCACCCAAGGAACCCCCATCAGAACACTTCCTGAAGCTGCAGAAGATCAGAAGAGGACTCAGCCTCCTGTCTGTGACCTGAGAGGAGCCACATAGCCCTGAACCTGTTCCCTCATGTACCCAAGACAAACAAGTGGGCTCCAAGGTCAGATGGCTGACCTTATTTTTAGCTACAGGAACACAACAAGCTGAAAAAGGAACTTTCCCTGACGTTCCCTGCTGACTACTAGCAAACGGACTTGGATTGGACTTTTCAGTTGACATCAGCCTGAAATCCTAAGAGTCTCTAAGTGCCTTATCCTGAGGTCCTGTGAGCTTTAGAAGTGTGGTCCTGTGGTTTTGTGGATGAAAATTAGTATACTTTTGGAAACTTCCTACAGAGGTCCAGACCCTCAGAAGGTTCCAGTGTTGGATTGGATTTCAGCTTCTTCCCACTCAAAGGTCCCTGCACACATAAACAAATGACTAAGTCCTATTCTGCATTGCAAATTTTCGAAGATCCAGAGCATCAGTGGGACCCATCTATGCTGTGCACCTCAGAAAATATGCAATGCTGTTTCCTGAGAAATGTAAATATTGTTCCTTGTTAGGGCCTGCTTCAAGGATTCTTAATTTTTTTACAGAAAGACGAGTCTCACGATCTTAGTAGATTAGACTTTGCATCAAAACCTATGGGTGCTTGAGCTGATCTGCTCAAGATACAATCAATATACATCCTAGTGACATAAAGCATCACACAGCGGTATTTGTGCTGATAAAGCGCACCTTACAGTGTCAAGATACATTTCACATTGAAAAGTAAACTCCAATATGTCACTTTGTGTCACTTTGCATCACTTTGAGATGACACAAAGTGTTAGTAAATGTGGACCTCGGTGTTCCCACAAAGGACATCACATAGTACTCCCTTTGAGGCCCTTGAGTCAGTACTCTCTTGAGACCAGTCATAGAGTGCTCACCTGAGGCATATCTACCACTACTCCACTCTGGTGCTTTACTACCGCTCATCTGACGTGTATCACCTTGTCTTTCCTTTGTGCATATCATTGTTTTTCCCTGGCCACCTGCAGCTAATGATTATACATGGCTGTTGACATGTGTGCATTAATACCTCTATGTTGGTGTTATGTTATGTTATAAATCATTTGTAGAGCGCCCGTTCACCAACGGTTTCTTGGCACTGAGCAGGTCAACAATTGCTAGGACAGAAGGAAAGTGGACATCAATTGTATGCCTGAACAAATAACTATGTTTTGAGAGACTTCCTAAACAGAGTTTAGGAAGTGGTGAAACGCAATTCAAGGGGAAGAGAATTCCAGAATTGTGGCACCAAAACAGAGAATCTTAGACCATCTGTGTTTTTTACGTTTAAATGAGCTAGGGGTCAACAGATCCAAATTTGCAGATTGTAAGTCGCGGGCGGGGACATGGAGCCGAACTTAAAGTGCGATGAAGGCCGGGCCGTGGACGGAAGAGCTTTGTGAATTATGCAACCTAATTTAAAAAGGCAGCGTTGAGTCACGGGAAGCCAATGTAAGTTTTTCAACAATGGTTTCACGTGGTGGGATTTCGGTGGGCCGTGAACAAGTCTAGCAGCTTGGTTCTGCACCAATTGAAGCTGACGTAGTTGATAGGCTGGTATACTGGTATACAAAGAATTGTCGTAATCGATACGCAACATACCCAGGGCAAGAATAACTTGGATCTGGGCTTCAATGGTTAAAGTATCTGCATATCTTGCGAATTCTCCGGAGGTGGACGAAACAAGCAGAGACTATGGCATTTATCTGTGGTTTCATCGTGAGATCATTGCTCATCACAACTCCCAGACTTTTAACTGAGCTGACAGGAGGTGGAGGGCACCCCAGTGAGTGTGGCCAAAAGTTGGAGTTCCAGGGATTCATTGTGCCGCCAGTAAGAATCAGCTGGGTTTTGTCAGGGTTTAGCTTGAGGTGGTTAGTGTTCATCCAGTTACTGGTCAATAACATGGTAGACTGAAAGTTTATCGAGGATGAAGGAGAAGAGTCGATGTTAAACACTAACTGAAGATCGCCCGCGTAGTTGAATATGATCACCTCTCTCTTTTGAAGGGCCAAAATTAAGGGAAGGATATACAAATTAAAAAGGAGGGGAGAAAGCGATGAACATTGAGGGACCCCACACGTCAGTCTCCTCTTCTCAGTAAGAAAGCTAGCAAGACGAATTGCTTGAAAGCGGTCACTGAGAAAGGAAGATATCCATTCCCGAGGGAGACCCCGGATCCCAGCGCTCTTGACCCGGTCAACCAGTAAACAGTGGTCGACCGTGTCGAAAGCAGCCGAGAGATCCAAGAGTACCAGGGCTTCCGTGGAGCCCTGGTCAGCCCCCCTTCATAATTCATCGAGAACTGCTAAAATAACAGACTCAGTAGAATGTTTGTGTCTAAACCTGCTTGATGTAGGTCTAAGTAGTGTGACTGCTTAACAAAGGTGCTGAGACAATTGGCCACGTGGGCTTCCAAGATTTTACCCAAGTACGGCAGCAGTGAAATAGGATGAAAGTTGCTCGGAATAGAACGGTCAGAGCTTTTTCTTTTTAGGATGGGTACATCTTCCGCACTCTTAAAAAGGTTGGGGACAATGCCCTTAGTAAGAAAGTTATTAAGAAGCGACATAGGGGGCTCAGGACAGTGGAGGAAGATTTTCCCCGAAGGATATGGGGGGGGCACCTGTCCATGGGAGAGCCGGAGCAGACCTTCTTAAGTAAGGAAACAAAAGTCTCATGGGTAATAAGAGGGAATTGGTCCAGGTAGTGAAGGTTAGTGTATGAACCTAGAGGGTCTGGAAATGGCAGGGATTGAGAAATACTAGATTTGATATTGGCAATCTTGTCAATGAAGTAAGTATTAGGAGAGTCACATAAGGCTTGTGACAGAGTGGGCTTTGCAGTAATGTGATCGGGTTTAGCGAGTTCATCCACTATCGTAAAAATATCCTTGGCCTTATTAGTGGTGTGTGTTAATAGATTTTATATGTGTTGGATTTCATGAACAATTATGATTATAGTTAGTTTGTGTGACTGTGGCAATGCTTGATGAGTGCATGTGTGCCATTCCCTGTGTCCCTGGACCCGGTGTGCCTATACAACATTAAAGCAAGCCAATTTGACCTAGTCACAGCTTCTTGTATAATGTTTGCATATGTAAGCCATATGACAAATACACATTATTTTGTTTCTTTTAATAGTTGAATTCATTCATCAGAAAATTTTTGAGGCAACTGCGAAGATAATTGTGATAGATGTTCTGTATTGAAGCTGTGCATACCAACTCCATAATGAAATTGATTGATTGGTGCATACATAATCACATTTGAGAACTATACTCTAGAGCATCATACATGACATATTTCTTAATTGATACAGTGCTGTTAGTACTGATTAAGTAAGCAGTAGTTATAAGATTTGTATTAGGCCTTTTCAAAATGTTATTGCACAAGTCTGTTGTTGCTTGATTGATGATTGCTCTAAATCTTTGGGAATTAAATAGTTTCTTTTTTACAATCTAAGACATTTCAAGTCTGTTGGATGAGCCCAAAGGCAGCTCTTTCTAGCACTTTCATGATAGTGAATGTTTGAGTTATAAAACTTCTTAAGCCTTCTGTAATTTTGTAGGCAATTCAGTGAGCTAGAATCCTGTTACTATACCCACCTTTAAAGAGTCTTACTATCTGCAGCAGGGCCTAATTGTCTGTTGCCTGAACCATGCCCTCTGTTTTAATTGGTTTATGTTATTCAGGTGAGCATCTTCTTCTCTTCTAGAAAGAGTATTATATTATTTTCATTCTGAGTTATGCTCTGTTTTTGATCTGCAAATTGCGTAATGGAGTTAATCGTTTGGCATCAACAGAATTAAATTAGATTAATGCCCTTACCAATATCATACATGAAATAGTACCTAAAACTTGCATTGAATGTAGTTAGCAACAACTGTTTAAACAAACATTGGAAGAGCGTGTAGCTTTGGATTATGTATGAAATGCATACATTTGCATTTTTGCAGGCATCCCAACTAGACCAGGCATCTCATACTCTGCTCACCAGGATCCTCATTACTCCTCACCTTCTTCAGGCTCTTTCCTCTTCCTCACAGGACAATATGGTCTTGGCAGGCAGATAGAAGGCCGGTGCACCAGGCACAGGGCAAGTGTTTCTGACTGGCAGCCCTTCAGCCAGATGGGAAACAGGCAGACCTAATAAGTCTGTCATGTTTGGTCTTGTTGGACTCGGGCGGGGAACCCTTTCCGATGATATATGGGGTTTGGGCACTAGTACGCTAGGGATCCCACTTTTAGAAAGTGGACCTTTTCCTGCCTACACTCAGATTGGGCACTGCAGAATCCCCCCTCCCCTCTGCATACTGATAGTTGCCTGGGTTGGGAGGTGGGAGTGGTGATTCACACCTTCTCCCCTGAGATGGGCTGTGATGAGCTGCCCCCTGTAGCCTTAACGGCCCTGTCTCTCGTCACTGTGACAGCCAGGTCAGGGAAGTCAGGGAACATACCAGAACTCCATGGACTCTTCCAGAAGCCCCTGCCCCCAGACCCTTCCAGAGACTTCTACCACTTTCTAGCCCCTAGACTGAAAGATATATAAGGGCGGGTCCTTGTCTCACTTCTTTGTTAGACTGTGAGGACTGCTGCGCCAGGAAGGATTACCACTGGGAAGGAGGCTGACTGCTCTGAGGAACTGCTGCCCCAACCTGTTGAGCTGCCCTACTGCCTGCTGATCCTGCCCTGCTAAGGAAAGCCTAAAGAAACACCTCCAGAGTGTCTCCACAACACCCATAAGAACTGCCTTGTTTCACGAGGACTACACCGTCTCATTGTCCCTATAAACTGCCCCTGTAACTTTGCATGCAAGGATCTGCAACCACCCGGGGACCTGCCCTGCTTAAATAGGACTTTGTATGTGAAAACGTGACCACGCAGCCTGTCTGAGGCTGCGCTTCAACATGGGACTTCTCCTGTGATCAAAACTGCCCCGAGATCACCGCCCGGGACAGGAATGCACCAAGGGGCACTGGGCTGTAACTGAAGCGCTGTAAGGGGAAGCGCTGTGTGGGCTTCGGGACCCCCACAACTGCTGGCACGAGTGACCCACGAGTTGAACTGCCTCCAGCCAGCAGCAGTGCTGATCTGTGGGGGAAAGTTCCTTAAGAATTGCCCCCCAACATCACCGCCCCGGGGCCCGAATTAAAGGGCACCAAGATCACTTTTAAAATCCCCGTCGGAGGCCCGGGATCCTCGGGAAGCTGCTGCCTGCGCCGCTGATGTCAGGGCAGGGCCACCCTGGAATTGGCTCCAGTCGTCCAGGAGTTCCGCCTCGTCACCGGCATTCCACGCTGTCATTGGCCTTGCCTAGGAGGGCTTTCCCCACACTGCGGCCAGGACTGGAAGATCGACGCCAGAGGCCGGGGAGGGTCCGGGAGAAGGAGCCTGCCTCGCCGGAGCCCTGGAAGTTGCTCTGACTCCCCCGGCGTGGCACCAACACGAAGGGGAGACGCTGGTGCGATGATCACCCCGAAACAGACTCCTGCGCCGCAACCGCCTCTCCAGGTAACGCCTCAGAAAATGGGTGTGGGTTGCGGGTACGCTGGGGTGTGAGCCGCGAGTGAAGCCCGGGGCCAGGGATCGCAACAGTTAATCAAGAGCCCCCGTGGCTACATCGCGGGCCTGATGGGGACTGCCTCATTTACTGCGGGGTACATTTCCTTTTTAAATTGCGGGCCGGGTCATTCCTGCTGGAGGCACTTGACACATACCACCGATAGCGCGAGGGGGTTGTATGTCAATACAACGCGGTGTTTACACCTGTTGGAAATGGGATCCCTGGCTGGCCAGGGCTTTCGCCAAAGTCAGTCAGAGACCACCACTCCCAAGTCAGGGCAAGGGAATTACACGCCAAGATAACCCCTGCTCACCCTCTAGGTAACGTGGCGCGAGCAGCAAGGCTAAACTTGGAGGCAATGTAGGTTAAGTATTTGCGCACGCACCCCAGCAACAACACCCAACCACAAAGGAAACTCCACACAAGGTTATATAAAAATAGCCTTTGTATTATAAGAAACATACATTAGATAAGACACACATCTTGTTACACTGTGCCAGAGGCACTGGCAGAATTTACAAGGGATTATGTACAGGACAGGGCCACCTGGACCACTGTCAAGGGTATGCACTTTTAGAACTTAGCACTTGTAGAAAGTAAAATCACTGTAGTACACAAAGAGCACACAACCAGTAATCACTGGTAACAGGACCTCACTAGCACCACCTGTACTAGGGAGAAAACAACCACCTACATATCACAATACCTGTAGGGGTGTAAGAACACAACACATGATGCAATGCATAACATTCATTCAGAGGTGTAAGAAGGGAAAACACATGATGCATCACAATACATTCAGAAGTGTAAGCAAAATGAACAATTGCGCCAAACTGACATTAGTCACCACCTGTGACAGTCCCTAGGCCCTCTGGCCTTCTTGGGGCTAGGACGCCCTGTGTCCCAATGTCAGGCCTAAACGGAGCAGTTGCCCACAAAGTGCTGGGCAACTGGATCATCAGTAATGGGCCAACGCTGGAGCCTCGCAGGTTCTGTGCCCCAGGACAGAGATGTGCCCCCTAGAGCCTCTCTCAGGGCTCTCACAGCGAATGTGGCACCTTTGAGCCTCTCAGGTTCTGAATGAACCAAAATGAGCAGGGAGCCTCTCTTTGGCTCGAACAACTGTGGCGCCTCGTTGGAGTCCCCCCTCCTGGGGACTCGGGGATTAGCACTGCCCCTTGAGCCTCTCCGGGCTCTTTTAACAACTAGGTCCACAGAGCCCTCTCAGGGCTCTACTACGAGGGGACCCGCCGTTGTAGCCCCCCCTCTGGGGGACTCGAGCACAATTATGTCCCCTGAGCCTCCTGGCTCGAAAAGAAGATGCCGCCTGAAGCGTTGGAGCGGCCCTCTGCCAACTGGGGCCGCTCGGCGAATAAATAGGAACTGCCCCCAGAGCCGTGCACAGTCACGGAGCCCCCGCCAGCCCTCCTTCACTTACCGGGCGGTTCGTAGGGGACTCCGGTCCTTTCTCCTGGGCGGCAGCAGTCGGAGGAGAGCTCCCGCTCCTCGGGACTCTCCTGGCCGTGGCGAGACTGTCCTCTTTCCCCGGGGCTCCCCCTTCGCTCTGGAGCCTCGGGACGGACGGCGCAGGCTGCTTCCTGCTTTCGGCTCCTCCCCCCCGATGACGCGGCAGGGGGCTCGACCGCCTGGGCCAATCCCAGCGCGGCCGGGCTATGACGCGGCAGGCTGCTTCCTCTCGGCCCGGTGCTGCGGCGGTGATCATGGGGCAATGCCGGGTGGGCACCGGCTTCGAAATAACAATAGTCCGAGGTGGGCACTCGGAATTCAAGCAGGGAGCACCATACAATCAGCAGATGCCGGGTGGGCACCGGCTGGGCATCCAAAGCACTAGCAGCGCTAGAAACGAGGAAAAGGCGCTCCCAAGCGCCACAGGCCAAAATAAAGCGCTCACAGCGCTAGGATGGAAATAAAAGCGCTCTCAAGTGCAAGAGGCCATCCTCAGCGCTCCCAGGCGCTTAGAAGCCATGTAAAGCGAAAATAGAGCTCCAGCAAAAAGGTCCCTCAGCAGAGCAAGGTGGGGGGGGGGCAAGGCTGGGCCAGGGGCCAGCTCACTGGCCCTCCAGGCAGGGAGGCAGTCCAAGTGGCGGTTCCTCCTGGCCCCGGCAGCAGCAGCAGCCCCCCCTCAGGATCCTGGAAGAGAACAGTTTCTGTGGGGACACAGCCCCATTTTTATACTAGCAAATCCTTTGTTTCAGGGTGCAGGGTGGGGGAGAAACCAGTCGCAGCTGGTTTTGGAGCACCCTTGATGGCCCAACCACCCCTTTCATTCACTGGGGAGGCTAGGGTCGTTAGACACACAACAGGGGGGCGGAGCCAGCATTGTGTGGGGAAAACCCAGCCCATCCAGGAAACAGGTACACTCCTCCCACACATCACTCATGCTAATCTCACACTCACCACCGGGCAGACCCATCCAGACTTCCTCGAGCCTGGCATGCCAGCCAGCTCCAGCCAATCACGCTCCAGCACCCTCACTGCACACATATCTCAATGTCCAGAAGTAGCACTTCCCTTCTAGACACATACATGCCGCATACACCATCTCGCAGCATTCACTCTCACGAGTTCAGATATACTAAACTCGAGCCTGCACTCCCCACGCATCAGGAACTACCAGGGACACACACATTCCCCATGCATTCCTATGGGAGGGCAGGCCAGCCATACTACACGCACGCACTTTTACTCTGGGACCCAGGGAGAAAGTGCGCCAAGCCAGAAATCATGAACGCCATCAAAAGCAAAAAGTTCAGGGGTGAACCAGCCATATAGGCCCGAGTCCAACAACACCTCACTACCATTACAACGCTGGTTTTACAACGCAAGCCGTTACCACGACTTGAGCTGTAGGGTGCTTAGCTTAGGAATAGTAAGATTTACTATTCCAACACCAGCCTACGTACAGTAGGGAAGGTGTTGGAATAGTAAATCTACTATTCCTTAGCCTAGAGCGCCCTCCAGCGCAAGTCGTGGTAACGACTTGCGTTGTTAAACCAGCGTTGTAATGGTAGTGTGGTGTAAACACCGCGTCGTAATGGATGTTCCTTGCGCGAGGGGCCCTGCACAGTAGGAACTGCTTCCACATTCAAGGGCCTCACTAATCGAATATCCCCAATTCGTGAGACCCCCCCTCATAGCTTCTGAGACTTGGAACAGCGTCTAAAACTGCCACATTTGGGGAACTGGTTGCTCCCAAGGTTTGTCCTATTAGAGACTGGTCCTAAACCCCTAAGAGTGAAGGAGGACTCCCTGGGCCCACAAGTGCATTCCTGTGACAGTGTCCTCAAGAGACCTTTCATTGGAACCTTCTAATGATGCACATTGAACTCCTACCATGTTTTGGATCTTACACAATCCCTAGAGAAAGATAACTGTGCTTTCCTTATACGAAACTGGATTCTTACTTATTAGTGATCTTGCCTGGAAGCTGGGCTCATTTCTATTACTGATCCTGCCTGCAACTGCATTTATCTGATGATGGATCTTGCCTGAAACTGAGATAAAGATATCTATATTTTTATACTTCATTGGTGTAGTGTCATTTTCTTTTGTGCGTGCTTTACTGGGAACTGTTGGTGTGTTGCACAAATACTTTACACATTGCCTCTGAAGTTAAGCCTTCCTGCTCTGCGCCAAGCTACCCTGTCGGAAGCGGTGGTCCCTACTTGGACTGGGGTGCGTATCTGAGGTCTGATTGAGCCACATGAAATAATTGAAATTGACAGAACATGATGCTAGTACAACTCTAGTGTATCCTCTGTGTGGGTGCTGAAGGACCCTGCTTTTGTCTGACCAGACTTCTATCCCTTAGTTTCTTGTGGGTACATGGCCTTCTTCAAAATGAAATGTAGTGTTATATGTGGAAGGACAATTATGATTGCTGTCATGCACTCCCCTACAAAGCCACAACCCTCAGAACCCAAGTTTAGTATGTCTGAAGACTTTCAGAATCTTGAAAATGACACATGGCATTTTGGGCATGTTTGCTATAATGCAAATAGGAACTACTGAAGAGATGGTTAGGGCTGCCCATAGGAACCTTTACCCCATTAGTTAGGGAATGCCCAGGACCCAGAATTATATCAACCCTCTAACTAGGGGCAGGCATAAATGAGTGACCCGGGGCCCATCAGAACACTTTCTTTGTCTGCAGAAGAACAGAAGAGGACTGGACCAGGTGTCTGTGACCTGAGATAAAGAAGTCCTGAAGGATTGGACCTGCTCCCTTTTGTACCCTGGAGAAAAAAGTGCACTCCAAAAGTCAATTGACTGACCTCCTGAGTGGCTCTAGGGACACAATAAGCTTCAAGAGTTGTTTTCCTACAGTTTCCAGCTGACCAGTGACAACAGGACTTGGACTGCTCTCTGCTATTGACTTTTGACCCATACCCTGAGCATCTCTAAGTACCCTTCCTAAGACTTGGCGGCCTTAGAAGCATACTCCTGACAAAGAGCTGAACGCACAGCTCTTCCCCCTGTCATCATTGGGATGCTAACCATTCACTGGTTGACAGTCAAAGCTGGTGCAAGTGCTTGTGCTCCACTGGTTTTTATTTCCTGAGTTGTCTGCCTACCTCATGTCCTCAATTTCTGCTGCTTTACACCGGACTTTAGTAATGGCAATGGCAACTGATTAGTTCAGCTTGGCATGGCTTGGAGCAGACAGCATGTCATCCTAGGAGGACAGACACCAGCATGAAGGCAGCCCCCACTGTGCCTTCATGGCTTGTTCCATTCACTGTGGTTGAGTTGAGGCAGGCTGTAGAGGGAGGACAGTATTTGAACATCATATGAGTAAATTTTTAAACTCTCTGCAGCCCCATTATTTTCCTGGTGTTAGATTCTGAATGGTTTACATTGTGAACCACAGGCACCCCATAATAATTCCCAATTACCATATCTTCACATCATAACTGCTCCGGCATTTGTTGTCTGCGATTTGAAATTTGGTTAACTCTGTCCTGTTTTGTTGGTCCTACTGACTGTGGGTTCTTGTTGCAGTTTATTAGGTGACCTGACCCAGTTGAGCAGCTGTAATGCTGAGTACATTTCTTTTAACATGACCATCTTTTGCCCTGGGCCTTTGCTCTTTCTGATAATGTGGCCCTTTGATTACTTGCACTTGTGGAATGTGTAAGAATTATGGCATTTTGGGTCAGGAATAGAGCATAAAGGGGAGAGGTAATAAAACAAAAAGTGAAGCGAGACCGGTATACGGCAAATGCACTACAATTATACTTCTCAGTCCCATAATGTAAACTATAACAGTGCATCATAAGCTGTGTTGATTTAAGGTTGCTCTTGTATATCATCCCTGATTTAGAGGCTGGTGAAGAGGGTGCTTGTGACAGGGCAAAGCAAACACTTTAATTCCCAGCCTATTTGCTTCCCTTGTTCTACAAAAGTTATACTTTCCTCTTCTATTCTTAAACTATTCTTAAAAGGTACAAATAACTGCTAATCAGGCTAAGATACATATATTATTGATGTATGCAGTTGGTGGTTGCCAATTCTTATAAAGGACAAGGTCGAGTATCCAGCATCAAGCAGTAAGCGATGATTATTTTAAATTGTATTTCTTTCAGTTTTAAACATGATCGGGCAAAATGTAAATCAGGGAGGTTAATCCCAAAGAGGTCTTGTAATAAACCAAATTAAATTCCATAAGGCATACGTCTTCCCACCTTGGAGGTCTCAACAGTTTGGCAAGTATTTCTACAAAACTAATGACAGAATTGTAAAAGCTGACTCAAAACACCTTCCACAATCAGAACATAATGAACCAGACATCATTTGAAGAACCACTTGTTCTCTCTATTACATTATAATTGAGTGCTCTGTACCTAAAGTTCTTTGCTCAAATTCAATAAAGATGAAAAACGCCACCATAAACCTATTTAGTGGTATACCATGAATTAAATCTCCATCAGTCTCTGGGTTTTCAGTAACCCTGGGCAAAGCACTACCCTACGCTCATGTAGTTTGCGAAGTTTGCGCAACTTCGCACTATGCAAACTGCACGTAGCACTGTGCACACATGATTAGCGTAGCATAGCGTAGTGCAGCGATCATTTTTTGCTTGCTCGCGGTCCTCAGCGTCAAGTTGGCGACCGCAAGCAAGCAAAATGACATCCTTGCGAGACTTTTTCCTTGTTCGCGATCAGCAACATCAAGTTGCTGATCGCGAGCATGGAAAATGAACCTCCCGGCAAGATTATCAACGCAGGGATGTCAGGTTTCTCATTGCGAGTGGTCGCGCATGCTCGCGACCGTTCGCGATGAGAAACTACCAGTCCGCGTTAAAAAAGCTGCAGTAAAAATCTACTCGAGCGGCAGAAAAGTACAGCTCGCACTGTGCAGGATGCCGTTTTGAATGACTGCACAGTGCCGGATGCTTGTCCGCACTGTGCAACCATTGGAAACGACATCTTGCACAGTGCGAACGTGCTACTACGCAGTTCGCGTAGAGCTACGCGTAGCTCGCGTAATGCGAAGTGCACTTTGCGTAGCTACACGTAGCGCTACTTCGCGAACTATGCCCACCCCTAGTTTTCAGTAATCACAGAATTTTAATTAGAGACCTTCCGTAACCTCCCAGGAAAGTATGTTCAGTATTCAAAAACACTTCATATTTTGAAAAGAATTTCATCTGACATTCTAGCATTACTAGAAAAATCTACAAAGAAATCCGACCATATCATGGATGACCTTACAGTAATCCTCCAATATCTGGTATAATGAAAGGCCCAAGAGTAAAATTGATCTTAATTTGGAAAAATTGCCTTAACAAGCACAATCTCTCTCTAAAGTATCACAAATTAATGCACCAGTTAAACACCCATCTATAAACTGTAGTCAGCAATGATAAGGTTCAGGTTGGCTTCCCAAAAATAAATAAAATACAATTTAAGGTGAAAGAGAAGTACATTTTAAAAGATATCCAAATGTGTTCTTTGAAAAAGCTTTTTAAAGAGATTCCTGTTGATAATGCTGCTCCATCTGATACAAAGGTTCCTGCTGCTTCCTTCGCCTATTTCCCAATTTGTTTTAAAAGAAAGAATGAGAAGGTATCAGTAGAACAATTTAATATTCACATGGTCTAAAAACAAAAAAGCTTAGGATGAAAAACAAGAAATGTAGGCTAGTTAAAAAAAAGAGTGTGAAAAAAACGTTTTGCCTCATCATCTAACAGCTATTTTATATTGTTGAATGGTTCCGAAATTCTATCCAGTGATCTAATTAATTAAATATCACAAAACTAAATACAATTATTATTCCAGGACTCTTTATTTCCAGTCATATAAAAAAATCATTCACCAGGCTCTACTGATTCCCTGGACCGCAGCATTATAGATGGACTGTCGTAGGAACACAAAGGAAAACAAATAAAAGGTGTAGTGCATAGTACAACCCGAACACAAAATAATTTATACTTTACCTGTTTATTCTAGTTGTTGAAGAATCACAATGTCCTCTATATTTAAAGTCTAGTCTCACTCTAATACCTTCAATATTAGATTTAATTATTATTTTTGATCATCAAAATATGCTTTTGAATAGCTCATTTTTGTTCAATTTTCCCCATTGAATCGATACATTAAAACTGGTGATAAGTAGAGATAATAACTAATAATAATAATAATAATAATAATAATAATAATAATAATAAAGGGGATCTTATCATGCGCAGACTTAGCCCAGTGGGCATCAAGGCGCCTAATTCCAAATCCAGCTCACGACAAAAACCTGACAGCTCAACCTGTGTAAGCTCTCGAAAAGCACCACGTTTTTAAAGCCTTTTTAAAGAGCGCTAGAGAGGGTAGAACCTTCAACTCCATCGGCAAGATGTTCCAAAGCTGTGGCGCGACGACGGAGAAGGCCCTAGCTCCCCATCTGGTGAGCTTAAAAAGAGGGACAACAAGTTGAAGTAGTTGAACTCTCTTATCAACCAGGACTCCTATTAATGTAGATGATCGAAAGATAATTGTGAATCTAATCTTAGAGATTTGTAAATATTTCTTAAGTAGAGGAATTGTTGTTTTGCCTTTTTCTTTTTCACAAAAGGGTAGACCACCAATATTGTAATTATCGAACATCCCAAGAAGGATTAATAAAGGGTGCAAAAGCCACAGCAGTTTATTTTGTGTTAGTTGAGATGTCCGTAACCATTTTTCAGCAAATAATGCACCAAGAACCTCCATTTTTGGAGATGATTTGATACACTGGATACCAACTCTAAGATTCTGGGGTGGGTTTTTCCTACACGCCTAGAGAAGTGGACCAACGTTAACAATATTCTTTCACCTGTCCAGTTTGGTTTCTGTCCATATAATAATAATCTTTATTGCATGATTAATTAAAATCTTTGCAATTTAGGCAATAAAAACAAGAAGGAGAAAAGTACATGAATAAAGCATTTTAAAAAGCAAATTTTAAAAAACATTTAGAGAAGTTAAAAAAGTAAAAGAAGAACCATGCGGGTGGTACAGTACTATGCATTAGTGAAAAAAGTCTTTCACGATCCGATTGTGTCTTTGGTTATCAAAGGAAAATAGTCTTGAAGAGCAGAAGCCATACACGCTAAGTCAAATTCAATTACTAACCGCTGGGATTTAGGGCCGTGTTGACTAATTTCATAAAGCGCACTAGCCTGTATGCTAGTTGGATGTCTTCTCCCTTAAAGCTCCTCAACAGAGCTTGTCTACGAGTTCGCACACGTCTTTGGTTCCAAAGCTGTGTTAGTAACCTCTTTCGGATACTATGTAGAGCTTTGCAGCTACACAGCAGGTGCAGAACGTCATCCATAGCATTTTCGCAAAGCCTGCAGTTGAGATTGCAGTCCAGGCGCATCCAGGGGGAAGGTGTACTTTAGATGGTATTACCCCTATCCTCAACAGCAGAAAGTCTTCTTTCCCCTTTCTTGAAAAGCCGGTGCTGAGGTATGGCTGTGGTGAGGCGCTGAAGTAGCCTTGATTCACAAACCAACCATGGGACCTCTTGGTTAGTACTGCTTTGCCCTCTTCCAAGGAAATTGTTTTCACAGATTTATTGACAAGACGCTTGAAGCAATTGTGTGTGCAACTCGAGTCCCAAAGATCTCTTAGCACGAGGGAATTAATGGCTGCTTGGAGGTAGACCATTGCAGGGGAGTCCTTGTTTGTTTCCAGTTCTTTCCAAAGATGGGCATTTAGAGAGTCTATTTCCGCGTTCTTTACTTTGTGCCAGCATTTTACGTATGCACCCTTGCGTGCGATTTGCTGCTTCTTTAGGCCAAACTCGAGCCTTAGCTGTGCTGGGGAAGTGTATGGAGGAAGCGCGAATAGTATTCGCAATGTTTTGCTGACCACGTTGTCTAAGATGGTCTCATCGCTCCCTCTCATACATTCACTGCCATATGTAATTGATGGCAGCAATTTCGCACAAAATATATCTAGCAAGGTGATTAAATTTGGGCCCGCTATTTTATTTTTTATGTTTTTTTATGCAATGGCCAATGAGATCCCTCTGTTCCTTATTGATGTTTGTTGTTGCTTGAAGGAGCCATTTGAGTCAAAAATGATGCCCAGATACTTGTATTCTTGGACTATTTCCATTTTTTTGTCTTGAAGAGACCATTGGAAAACATGCTTTTTTGATTTTTGATTTAGTGCCATCACCTTTGATTTTTCTGTGTTTACGCTTAGCCCATTCTTTTCAGCAAATTTGCTCGTGGTGTTGATGAGGTGTTGCAGGCCTACTGGTGTTTGACTGATTAGTATCAGGTCGTCTGCGTATAGTAGGTTGGACAGCGTAAAACCCCCTAGCTTTGGGGCATGGTGGTTGCAGTTATCCAGATCTTTGGAGAGGTCGGACATAAAAAGGTTGAACAGGGTCGGTGCGAGGACGCACCCCTGTTTCAACCCTTTTGTGGTTGGTATTTCTTTTGACAAACAGTTGCCGGCCCCCAGTTTTACTTGAATCCAAGTATCTGTGTGTAGTAACATCAGAAGTTTCAGCAATTTGGGGTCAGCTCCCCACCTTGAAAGTTTTGCCCACAGTTTTCCTCTGTCAACGCTGTCAAATGCAGCAGAAAAATCGATGTAACACACATATAGGGTTTTTTTGTGTTCGATTGTAGCATCTATCATCAGGGAAAGGGCTAAAATATTTGTCGTGGTCCCCAGATTTTTTGGGAATCTGGTTTGATTAATGGGGATTAATTTTTTGGGTGACGCCCATGCCGTTAATTCTTCCAAGAGAAGCCCCGAAAAGTATTTGGCGTCTATATCTATAAGGGCTATGAGCCTATAGTTCGTTGCCTCGTTCTTATTGCCCTTTTTGTAAATTGGGGAAATTATCGAACCCCTCCAGGAGGATGGGAGTTGTTCGGCCCTCCAGATTTCTACGAAAAGAGGGAGCAATTGATCGGCCTAATAAGTTGGATCTTGCTTGCAGAGGATGGGTGGAATTCGATTTGGGCCAGGAGCTCCCTCCTTCCGGCCTTTCGCGATTCGACCCTTCAACTGGATGGTTGAACCTGGGAAGTTGGACTCCTCAACTAAAGGTTTTGAAACCGTCTGGATTGCTTGGCAAAATTTAGGGCTTTGATGGTTTTTACATGGGCCTTCATCGTTAAAGTGTTTAAACAGAAAATTTGCCCAGGTGTCCTCAGTGATGTGAGAATTCACACCATGGGCATTCGGATTCTCTATTTTGTTGATAGTTTTCCAGAATCTTGCGCTGTTGTTGTTTTTTGAATCATAAAGCAGTTTCGCCAAGGTTTGTTCAGTGGACTCCTGCTTGATTCACCACAGGATTTTGTTCTTTTGACACTTTAATGCTCTCAGTTTGGTAATTAGGTCGTTATCACTCCCGGCTTTCCGCAGCTCGCGGAGTGTACTATTTATGGCCGTTTTTATTGCCCTTAAATCAGGAGATAGAAGAGTCTGAGGATGTTTTTTTGAGTCGCTCATGGGCCGGACGGGTGTTTTTTGGCCAGTCTGTACATCGATTTCTTGAGACAATTTAGACTTGGAATTCGAGAGGGCAAAAGATTTCAAGAAGGACTCCCAGGCAGTAATGTTACCAGCATTCAGTTCTGCAGCGCTTTCCCAGCACTGCTTTGCATCTTTCGCTAGTCGCTCCGGATCACTGATGTTACACTTAATTCTTTTACATTTTGTTGTAGTCAATAGCATTGAGCCATTGGTGGGAAATGTCAGAGCTGCTCCTTAAGCCCTCAGTGTCAATTCTTGTGGGAGATGGTCGCTGCAGTCGAATGTGCCAATTCTAAAGGCTTGTACTAATGTCAACATTGAAAACGACAGGAAGGTGTGGTCGATCGCCGAGCTGGCCGTAGTGTTGTGAAAAGTTGCCGCTTGGGGTCTATCCCCCAGGGACCAGCCGTTTATCGAAATCAGGCCCAGGTTTGATAAATCTTCCATTAACCTTGTTGATAGGTTTGTCAAATTGCCCCATGGACATACTTCCAGTGGGGGTATCCCCCTGACAAGCAGATGATCTTCCATTGGCGGATTCTTGCCTGATGACTTCTAAAGGAACATGTTAAAGTCTCCTGGGACAATAAGGTTCGAGTTTTCCGCTTCCGTTATTAGTTTAGTCAATTCTGTCACCAGGTGTTTAGCCCCGCTTTTTTTGCCTTTTGGGTGCTAATAAGTGTTAACCAGGATTAGTTCCTGCCTGATGGTTCCTGATGTTGATATTTCCAGCTGGACTGCAATGATCCCGTTTTCAATCCCCGAAGTATTTTTATTAAGGAGTTCTTTTACGTGGTTTATTGTTTGTATCGAGGTGTATATGGTTAAGCCACCTTTCTCGTGACCAAATTTTGAGGTTTTCCTTGCTGGGAGGTGGAATGTTTTATAGCCCTGAAGATGGAATGGATCTGCTAACCAGGTTTCCTGTAACAAAATTAGGTCATACTGCTGAAAGTATGACAGTAAGTCTTTGTTAAGGGTTTTTTCTCCTAGTCCATTTATGTTCCAGGAACACAGTTTTAATGGCGGCCTTGTGTTTGGGGTGCTGTTGTTTCTCTCGTTAAATTGTCATTGGTCGGGGTGTCTGAATGTTGATTGTTTTAGCGATCCAGTCCCAATCTTGATGTGGGATCCTGTTTTTTTGCTGGGGGGATGCACCGGCCTTTCTTTCGGCTGAGCTTCCGCGTGCTCCTCTTAGTATAGATTTTTTGAGTGTCCCTGGCTGGCGTTTACTCATGGTCCATATAACCTTTTCTTGGGGATTACGGAGTAGTGGAACCGGATATCCGGGGATGAGGTATGGTTTGATTCAAATCCCCCATTCTTTCAGTTGTTTTTCTTCTTTTAGGATTTTCTTCCCCAGTTCTCCTGTGTTCCAGATTGTTTTTGTTATTTCCTGTTCAGATAGATGTTTCTGTCCAGGATAGGGCACGGTGGAACGGCGTTTAAATGTGTCACTTTTAGCAGGGAAGTAAGTCAGATCCAGGAGGGATGCCTTATATTTAGCATTTATGAACCTGTCCTGTACTTCTGATAATTTAAGCCATGCCAAGTTATGGACTATGATTGAATCTAGGGGGTGGAGCAGGCGTTAGTGGATGTCCTAAAGAGGATGCCCTCTAATACTACAATAAAAGCTTGCTTTGGCCAAAATGGAGAATGCACTGGCCTCATGAAATCGAGGACAAATGTTTTGCAAGGATGCATTTTGGACCCTTTTCTCTTCCTGCTATACATCAATGGTCGGGATTTACCCTTGACTGTAGTGGGTGGATGTCCAGTCCCAGTCTCCTAAATGCAGATGCTGTTGTGCTCACAGCGCAACAGAAAATGTGCTGGAGTGTGTTTTGGTATCTTTTACCGATTTATGACCAATTTGAACGTAAAAGGGAACTTTGCTGAATCTTTTATGATGGTAACGGGACCAATTAAGATGAAAAACAGATATACACTTGATGGGAGGGGTCACGATCCAGAGAGTTACAACTTTTAACTATCTTGCAATACCCTTTAACACCTCTGTAAATTGGATGCATTTACTCAGAACCAGGCCACACCAATTTCAGGGCACCAATGAGGCACTATTCAGGTTTTAAAGTCTTTATTTCGATAATAAAATCATAAAAGACAACATTTAATACGTATTTAGACATTTAGACATTTAAGCAGCTGAACAATATTCCATTATAACATTTTACAATAGCAGCATTATTGTCCTAATTCTTTGGAAGTTAGCTTAAAAAACACCTTTAAAGTTAAAAATAGTTATTAAACAACCAAGAAATACAAAGACAAACCTGACCAGTCAATACTAAAAGAAGGATTTTTTTTTTTTTAAATACAAAGGAAGTAAAACCATTCCTAATACAATATACATTAGCCTGCATTTAAGAAAAACAGTTATACTTTGGTTTAGCAAAGTAGAGAACCCTATTGATGGTATTGTCTGCTTCTTGCCCTGATGGCCCAAGCCCACCCTAAAAATGTTGCTATGCTCACCACGAACACCTCAGAGGTGTTAGTTTTTAAAACCCAAATAGCCTCAGCAGACCTTCTAAAAGGGAGGCGTTGAAACAGAGGTTTTATCCATTTTGTTCGTGGCGCTAAGTAGGTCGGACAGGCAAACAAAAAATGACCCTCAGTTTCCTTATGACCTGGGCACCAACTGCAAAGTTCCGTTGCTCCATTAACCCAATTTTTTGTAAAAGAATTCAGTGGCAGGGCTCCTACCCGAAACTGGTGGTAAAGTTTCTTGTCCAGCGGTCTGGTGACAGTATCCCAGTAGGTCTCATGGGAGGGATCCAACTTAAAGGTCAGAAACCTTCCCGTTAAAAGTCCACATTTGTAAAGCGCACAATCACCCGTGAAGGTCTCTAGGCGCTGGGGGCCGTTGGGAAGATTAAGCGAGCTATTGCCCAGAGTCACATGGTGCTGGGCTAACCTGCCGCCGGAGCCGGGGATCGAACCGTGGTCCCCAAATTCCAGCGTCAGTCGCCCTGGCCGCGGCGCCACACCTCTCCCACGTTAGACTAACAGAGCTGGAGGCGGTGACCAATGATTGACGGACCGAGGCCCAGTACAATGCCTTGAATTCCTGTTTTGAGGGAAAGGCATTAGTACCCGGAGATACCCACTGCTGTTCCAGTCCCATTTCGACCAGAATAATTATTACCGTTTGTAGCCAAGGAATTCTCCCGGAGCCCCCAATTGACCTTACTTCAGCCAATTCCTTTGCAAAAAGAGTGAGGTCAGGGGAGGTCCATATGCGCCTCCAAAAGGCCACCAATCTAAATCTTGCCATCTCATTAATTGGGTTGCATCCCATGTCATGGCAGAGGGGTATAGAGGGAGAAGATTGGGGTAACCCTACCAAGCTCCGTAGAAACTTACACTGACTTTTGAATAGGCTTGTGAGGTCCATGAATCCACAGAGATCTGCACCATACAGGATTGCAGCCTTAATCTTAGTATCATAAATCTTTAACGCTGGCGTGACCCGTTTTGTAATCGATCTCTTTTGCTCACTCAAAAGCCAGCCAGTTAGTCGAGCAAATTTTAGCTGTTGAGCACCTACTTGCTCTTTCCATCGCAAGCGACGGTCCAGGGTAACCCCTAAGTAAGTCATGGTCTCAACTTGTTCCAAGTTGACTCCACTCATACTTACAGTGCTCCGAACAAAATGACTCCTAGTGAGGACCATAAACTTAGTTTTGCCCACGTTCACCTTGAGATCATTGATGACACAGAACTCCTCAAAGCGGTTCAAAGCCCGCTGTAAGCCACTGCGTGTTTTAGAGAGGAGTAAAGTGTCATCGGCAAAGATAAGCATTGGGAACCTTGTCCCTGCGAGCGAAGGGGCATCAGTGGGAGTGTCTGCGAAGAATTTAACTACTTGATCGATAAATAACAAGAAGAGTGTTGGCGCCAGGACACACCCCTGACGGACTCCTCGAGTCACCGAAAAGGATTCCGTCACTTGTCCCTGACCTCCCCACCTCACCCTTGCATAGTTATCCTCTTGCAATTTAACAATTAGATCAAGTAGTTCCATTGGTAATCCTAAATCCCTCAAAACACATCACAATTTATCCCTCGGCACTAGATCGAATGCAGACTTCAGATCAATAAACGCGGCAAAGATGGTACCACCGCCGAGCAAAACCACCTTCCAGTAGATTAGACAAAATCTAAACACCTGGTCGATGGTGCTCGTACCCGATCTGAAGCCTGCTTGCATAGGAGACAAAATATCCTCTAGTTCGATCCAACCTTGAACTCTGCCCAAAACCATTCGTGCAATGACCTTTTGAAGGGAGTCGATGAGACTAATCGTGCGATAGTTGCCCGGATTGGACCTGTTGCCTTTTTTATAAATTGGGAGGATCTCCGCCCCCTTCCATGACTTGGGAATTCTAGCCCCTTTAGCTATTGCATTTACAACCTTTTGGTAATGTATGGGACCCAGAGAGCGGGGTTAGCTTTAAACAAATCAGCAGGGATTAGATCCATCCCTGGTGCTTTCCCCCGCTGGGTCAAACCAAGAGCTAACTCTACCTCAGTTTTTGTGAAAATCAGTTTCTCCCCACATATAGGTGTCAAGGGCACCTCACCCAATATAGAGGGGGGTTCAAAAATCTCGCCACTAAATTGGGCCGAGTAATGATTCACCCAAGCTTCAGGGGGCACATGGTTTGTAGGAGTACGGGAGTCTGGATCCTTGCCCCATTTTATCAGTTCCCAAAATTTTGTCTGGTTATTCGAGGTGGAGGCATCCAGAAGATCGGACCAATACGTATCCTCCCACTCCCGTTTGGCTTCCCACTGTGTTTTCTTGTAATGCGCCCTTGCTGCCTTAACAACACACATGTTCCGGGACTTAACCGCTTTGACAAGATGTCTATAGGCCTCCCTGCACTTTTTATTATACCATTTCTGGCGGGGGCAGTTTAATTTAGCGGTTCCTTTCTGACATGGTAGGGAAAGAAGAAGCTTAAGCTGATCAAAACAACACTCATGGAGGTCAATGATGGTGCTCTCAGTGCTACCCCCCCTGGATCTTCGGGCAGTATTTCATTTAACGTTTTGGAAACAACAGACTCAATGCTCTCCTGTATTGTCTCATCCCCCGCTAACCTAGACCATTTTAGCCTGCTACGGTCATTAGTCAAGGCCACATCCCCTGTCCGTGAAGTGTCTGGTTCCTTCAGTCTTTCCATTCCCGGCAACCTTAACTTAAGTGTCCGGGGGTTATGGTCGCTTTCTGGGCGAGGTACCACTTCCATATCTACCAACAAAGGCCAGAATTCCATCTTTAACAGGTAGTAATCTATCCGACTTTTCCGTAGCCCATTGTCGAAGGTGTAATTGGCACCTAGATCCCATGAAGAGCGACCATTTACAGCCCTCAGTCCCCAGGTTAAACATAAAGCCATCCAGTTCAAGGCAGCCTCAGTCGCTTTTACAATCTTGTTGGTCATCAAATCCGGAATGTTCCAAACTGCGTCCTCTGCGGACCCCCAACTGTCCCCGGCGACATAGAGCGGCTCAAAAGTGCAATTCAAGTCTCCTGCTAGAAGAATTAAATTATCTCTACCCAATCCAGCAAGGTATTTGTCCAATACATCCAGGATACCAGGGCAGCGACCACCAGGTAGGCCTCGTGCATATATATTAATAATAGTCAGGTCCCGATGGCCATCCTTACTCAATTTAATGACCAGAAGGTCCGTGTTCTCTACAAATATGTCAGTTGGATGATAACCTGACGCCTGTTTCACCCAAATCGCCAACCCCCCTGATGCTCGCCCCTAACTACCCCTAATAGCTGGTTTAAAAAAGTTTACAAAACCTGCCCTATAAGTTGGATCTGGTGCCCAAGTTTCCTGTAGTAAGACAACATCAAATTTGTCAACAAACTCCAACCAATCCTCAGAGTGCATGCGTCCCTTAACCCCTGCAACGTTCCATGACATTATATTAAGTGTTTCAGGTGGAGGGGCTGCAATACATGATGAGTGAAGGACCATTGACACTGGTACAGCCGGAGTTGACAGTTCACTCCCTTTTCCTGCCCTTCTCTCCTTATTGTCAACATTATCCAAACTTTCCCTCACCAACAAGACCTCTATTGGGTCCTCGACAGCTGCTGCAGCATATTCCTTAGTTACATGTGCCCCTAGGCCTGCCTCTTCATAATTTACGAGAGGTAGAGCCCCCCGACTTGGCATAGCTACCACATTCCCACAGTCCTCAACAGACGTAATCTTCCTAGTCGGTATATGTAGTCAGTCTATAGCCTCGAGGTCGGAAAGGGGCCCAAAGCGGTTAAAAAGTAAAGGATACTGCTGGGGGTAAGGTGTTCTTGCTATAAGGTATCTCCTAACTGGAGGTCTTATGTGAGTGGGGCCTAATGGATAATTGCTGTGTCTTTGAGGGTAGAAATAAGCAAGCCCCAGAGTTTGTACGTCTCCCTGTTTAGCAAACCTGGCTACCCTTCGAATGGTATCCACCACCCAGACTACCAGCCTCCTGCACTCGCGCTGCGTGCATAACACTCTACCTGTATTTTTAATACTTTTAAAACCATTATTTTGCTTTGCGTCGAGCGCTTGCTCTGGTTGCTCTTTCTTGCCTGCGCCGCTTAGAGGGAATATTAGGGAGATCTCACCCGCATTTAAACTTCTGCACACCCACACTTTGTGGGGTAGAAGGGACTCGGGGGCACTGCAAATTCATCGCGCCGGTTTCTGAGCGCCATTTTTGATTGGGGGAAGGATTCTCCTCACGGAGCGCCATCTTGGGTGAGGGAGAGCCACTCGCCCTGCCAGGACCCACGCATTGGAGGAGGAGGTAATAAAAGTAGGTCCTCCTACCTCGTTTAGGCAGACTACCAGCCTCCTGCACTTGCGCTGCGTGCATAACGCTCTTCCTGTATTTTTAATACTTTTAAAACCATTATTTTGCTTTGCGTCGAGCGCTTGCTCTGTTTGCTCTTTCTTGCCTGCGCCGCTTAGAGGGAATATTAGGGAGATCTCACCCGCATTTAAACTTCTGCACACCCACACTTTGTGGGGTAGAAGGGACTCGGGGGCACTGCAAATTCATCGCGCCGGTTTCTTAGCGCCATTTTTGATTGGGGGAAGGATTCTCCTCACGGAGCGCCATCTTGGGTGAGGGAGAGCCACTCGCCCTGCCAGGACCCACGCATTGGAGGAGGAGGTAATAAAAGTAGGTCCTCCTACCTCGTTTAGGCAGACTACCAGCCTCCTGCACTCGCGCTGCGTGCATAACGCTCTACCTGTATTTTTAATACTTTTAAAACCATTATTTTGCTTTGCGTCGAGCGCTTGCTCTGTTTGCTCTTTCTTGCCTGCGCCGCTTAGAGGGAATATTAGGGAGATCTCACCCGCATTTAAACTTCTGCACACCCACACTTTGTGGGGTAGAAGGGACTCGGGGGCACTGCAAATTCATCGCGCCGGTTTCTGAGCGCCATTTTTGATTGGGGGAAGGATTCTCCTCACGGAGCGCCATCTTGGGTGAGGGAGAGCCACTCGCCCTGCCAGGACCCACGCGATCTAATCGCCTGGCCTTCTTAAGATGGCTGCTAGACAAGCGCGCAGCGACGGCGCGCAGCGGGTGCGCCGTAGGGGCGCCGGAGGTGCACCAGAGGTAAGCCCGTTTGCGCCCGTTCGCGCAACGGACGCGCCGGGGGCTGGTCTCCCTGGATCACCATCTCAGGGGACCATTACTTATACCCGAGACGAGCTCTTAGGCATTAACATCACTCCCCCATTAGGAGGACTAGCAGCGGCTGTGGAGAAACAGACGGATTTGTACAGATGTGGTCTCTTAAATGTGAGATCGCTGTGCTTGCATCACGGGGACATTGCCTTCATGATCGACTGCCATGAGTTAGATATTCTACTCATGACAGAGACATGGACTAGCTCGGACTGTGTAGTAGAGTTGGGATTGGCCTGCCCCTCCGGATACAAAATCAGGCACATCCCCCGGATCGGCTCTAGAGGAGGAGGACTGGGTTTGATTTTCAGAGAATTAATAGACCTATCCCTGATTGACATCAAGACTATACCCGGGTGTGAACTACTGGCCTTCTCCCTGAATGGTCAGGGGGGCGCTCTATTTACGGGTCTGCTCTGCTATAGACCTCCATCTAGCCCTATTTCAGCTGTGGCAGGGCTGATTGAGCTTATTCTTGACCTATCCACCTCACACTCAAGGCTTATGATATTGGGAGATTTGAATCTCTGGGCAGGCGGCTCTGGAGAGACCGCGCTCACAGATCTAACCCAGACCTGTTCGAGTATTCAGCTGCAGCAGCTAGTTCTTACTCCCACCCATGTAAAGGGCCATATACTGGATCTAGTTTTTGCAGATCCAGAGTACCTAACTGTACGGAACATCCCGCCACAGTGCTGGACAGATCATGCGCTAGTGTTCTTCTCCCTTACCCCCAAGGTGGGTCGGGGGAAAAATAGGAACCTAGCGGGGGTCAAATATAGCAGACAATGGTCTAAACTCCTGAATCAGTCTCCTCTACCTCTGTTACTTTCTGGGGTTTTCACCCTTGAGGAAACCGTACACTTGAGCTACGTAAGACTGAATCAACGGATTGTGTCCTCATTAGATTCCTTGGCTCCTATACGGAAAATCAGAAACAGGCCGACCCCGGCTATGCCATGGTTCTCCGAGGAGCTGTTCCAACTTAAACTCCAATGTAAGCGGGCCAAGCGTATCTGGAGAAAGCACTACTCGGACCCTGACCGGGTTCTTTACAAACAGGCCATGTCCAACTACAAAGCACAGATTAAAAGGGCAAAGGCCAGGTTTTTGGAAGAGTCATTGCGGGTGGCAGTAAATAAATCACAGACTCTGTTCAAAATCGTGAAGGAACTGTCATGCCCTGCTACCACGGCCAATGTCATTCCCGCATCCCAGTCTCTGTGTAACTCATTGGCGCAGGCCTTCGAGGATAAAATCGCAGCCATTTTAAACAATCTTGGCGCTACATCTAGCGGTAGTCCTCTAGAAGGCAATGAACTGCACCTTGAGTCTACTACAGAAATAACCCCTAGCTTTGCCAAGTTGGACTGTTTTCCATCTCCCACTTATGAGGAATTCATTCCCCTGGCTCACAGTGTGGCGTCGGGGTCTCCTTTGGACCCGCTCCCACATAAATACTGGAAGCTGTTCCAGGAAGAACTTTTTCCCCCGCTGCTTGCTATCTGTGATCAGTCCCTGGCTTCAGCACGGGTTCCAGACTGTTGGAAGCTGGCCGTGGTTTCCCCTCTTCTTAAAAAGGCTACCTTAGACCCAGTTTGCCCAGCCAACTATCGACCCATTTCCTTGCTCCCGTTTCCAATAAAAATCCTGGAAAAATGGGTTACAAAACATCTGTCGAACTATCTGGAGACCGGGTCCTGTCTGGATGAGGTTCAATTCTGTTTTAGACCGGCTCACGGGACCGAATCAGCGTTGGTGACTGTGTTAGACGATCTTAGGACGCGAGCCGACCATGGTAGAGCTGCCTTTTTAGTGCTGCTCGGCATGTCGGCCGCGTTCGACACAGTCAACCACGTAATTCTGATTAAAAGGTTAGAGGAAGTGGGGGTGACAGGCCTTGCTCTGCAGTGGCTGACATCATACCTTGGAAATCGTCATCAGGTAGTGTCACTGCCTCCTTTCAAATCTGACATCAGGAAAGTGGAGCAAGGGGTCCCACAAGGGTCGGCCATCAGCCCTATCCTCTTTAACCTATATCTGCGGCCTCTAGTTGCATTAATCAGATCTTTTGGCATAGCGGTGACGAATTACGCGGATGACACTCAACTTGTCTTCTCGCTTGAGGGCAAGGAAGCAGTGACGCTAGACACCTTCCACCGTTGTATGCTCGCAACTGCTGATTGGCTAAATCAGAATTCGCTGCAGTTCAACAGCTCTAAGACAGAAGTCTTACACTGCACTACTGATCGTGTCCCTAGACCTCTTCCGCTGGACTTTTGGCCGCCTTCCTTTCAGAGTACGTCTGTGTCAGCTATTTCGGTCCGTAATCTGGGAGTGATGTTTGGGTCTAATCTCCAATTGGACGCAGCTGTCAGTAAAACTGTGAGTAACTGCATGGGATTACTTCGAATGTTGAGGAAGGTCCTTCCGATGCTCCCCGTGGACAGCAGGCCAGAGGTGGTGAGAAGCATTATTGTAAGTCATTTGGACTACTGTAATGCCCTTTTTCTCGGAGCACCAGCTACCCTGATAGGAAAACTGCAACGGGTGCAAAATCTTGCAGCTAAATTAGCGCTAGATCGTCGTCGTTTTGACTCTTCATCCCAGGCACTAAGGGACCTCCACTGGTTACCGGTCCTTCAGCGGATTGATTTTAAATCGTTATGTATCGTATTCAGGGCTCTTCATGGACAAGGCCCAATGCCATTACAGAATATGTTTCATTGTTATACTCCGTCCAGATCCCTTCGTTCGGCTTCTGCCTACCTTGCTGTGGTGCCTAAAGTTCTGAGATCACGATTGGGTGGCCGATCTTTTAGCTTTACGGCAGCTAGGCTATGGAATGCTCTTCCACTGGGATTGAGAAGCACGAATGATCTCAATTCTTTTAAGAAAAACTTAAAAACCCATCTGTTTCCTAAGGTTGGGACACATTAGTTTCTTTTAATCAGCACGATGCGAAGCAGGTTCCTTTTAGTCAAAGCTCCAGGATACCCGTTGGGTGACAGACACGCGCTATAAAAGTATACCAATATATACATACATACATACATACCCAAGGATCCTTGAACGATATTAGTATACAATCACCCTCCAAATCTTTAGTACCATATCCCACCCAATCAACTCTCCTTACAAAGAGGATTTCAGTAGGAGATGATGGTGGCAGGGGGCAATTTTTATTCAACCAGAATATCACCTTATTACGTAGGTCCTCATATGACTCCTTAGTACCATCTTTTAATGGGGCAACGCCTGTTAACACTATTGTGTATTGGGTGGCCTCCGGGGGTAGATCTACGCGGGGGCAGTATGCTTGTTTAGTTTCCCCACATTTGGGGTTTTGATGGTATATTGATTAGCTTTTTGCCCTAGGAGTGGTTGTAATAGAGTACTAGGGGTTGGTTTTACCCGATCCTCCGACAAGGATGCTTGAGATCTATCTGGGTCGGGTTTAGCATTAACCTTCTTCGTAAGAGCCTGTGACAAAGTGCCTAAAGCTGGGATGCTAGGATTGGCTCTAGGCCTCCCCCTCGCTAACGGTTTGCTAGTAGCTACCCCTGTTGGTACTGGATTAGGGGCTTTACTAGTGGAAGCATTGTTTATGCATGTTGTTTTGCTTACTGGCTGAGTGGACACCCCTCCCACTGGACTGGGGATAATTAACTTTTGTAGTAAGGCCGAATTTGTGCTCACTACGGTCTCCAGAGCATCTAGTTTAAGGGTCATCAACCTTGTTCGCTCCAAAACAGGAAACAGGAGGGTTTTAATCATAGCCTCCATTTTTACCAATAGAATTTCATCACTGTTGAGGCATGTTGGGCAGGGATTGGATGACCCCAAGGAGTTAAGGGAGGGGCAAAACACATTGGGAAATACCGAGGGTAATTGGGGAGCAAGGGGATGCTCAAGGTCAGAAGCATCAATACTAGATGGATCATTTAGTTTAGGCAGCTTATGGTCTCTCCCCCCCTGGTGGCTCAAAACTTGCTTTCTCTTACGAGATACCGATCCTGGTCCTTTGGGGTCAACCTCTACTTGAAAATTTGAGACAACATTATTAGATGAATGAAGACTTTCTAAACTAATGTTGTTTTCCCCGCTATTCTGGGTATCATCCCGCCCGCTTGACTGAGTGTCATCCGGGTTCTGATCAACATTAACCAGAAAAGCTGAAGCTGAAGTGCCCGCCACCTCTCCTTCTATGTGAACTAGTACATCAGTATTGACAGAGTGTACACAGTTGAGTGGTGCGTGGGCAGCAGGACTGATGATTGTTGCCAACCTACCCAACGAGGAACACTTACCACTAACTAGGTCTAAGGAGAGTCTTTTTTCGACCATCTCTATTTCCTTTTCCAATATCCCTGTAGCTCGGGTGATAAATGCATCAAGTGGGCCCGAAACAACTCTCTTAGTTGTTTGTATTTGGACTGTGCGATCTTTGCCTGATCTTAGAGGCATGTTACAATCAACTTTGGACAACTATACCTATGTTGTATCACCCACGCTATTAATTACAAATGTTTATATAACTCTATGGAGCCCACACAATGGAGGTGATATACCTTCTACTTTGAACTTAAATGGCCAGGGATTCCGGCCCAACCCAACCTCTGTCGACCACGGACGGCCACAGACGGCCCGCCCTTTGCCCGGGCTTCGCCCCGGGCTACGACCCGCGCGCGTCCCACGATGCGCGTTTGCAGGTCTGCCTATGATGTATAAGGGGGCGTGGCACTGGGAGGGGGCGCGGCTCGGCCGGGAAGAGGAACCAGCTGTCGGTGTTTCCTGGAATGCTGGTCCTCGCAGTCCCGGTCACCGCGCTTCTCACCTCCTCTGCGGCCACTAAGTTCTGAATTCGTCAAAGGGGTCCCGGAAGGGCAGGGACCTCCACGCAATCCTCCTGTTCAAGGGCAGAGACTCAGGTTACAAGATCCAATCTCGAGCGGCCCCCGCGGAGCGGGGGCCGCGAGAGGTAATAAGCAGCGAGCAGGGGGCGCGGCACTGGGAGGGGGCGCGGCTCGGCCGGGAAGAGGAACCAGCTGTCGGTGTTTCCTGGAATGCTGGTCCTCGCAGTCCCGGTCACCGCGCCTCTCACCTCCTCTGCGGCCCCTCTGCGGCCACGTAAGTCCTGAATTCGTCAAAAGGGTCCCGGAAGGGCAGGGACCTCCACGCAATCCTCCTGTTCAAGGGCAGAGACTCAGGTTACAAGATCCAATCTCGAGCGGCACCACTATTCGAATCTCCTCAAGATTGGGGGCAAAATGATAGCTGGAATGTCGCTTCTGTACAAATGTAAATGTATTACGGTGGGCTCTGTGAGCCGGAGTGTGGGGTCATGTAGAGGCTGAATGTCTTCAGATCTTGGAAAGTACATTCATAATTCATATTCTGTAAACCCCATCCTCTTTAGCCTCACTCATTGGCCACCACAGGCTGAATTTAAACTATCCTGAAGATGTGGTCCATCTTACCCCTTTACTGTTGTGGGTTAAGGTCTGGCCCTCCCCGGAAACTGCCTTCTTGAGACTGATTTTGGAGAACTGTCTGGCCTGCAGTTAGGATTCCATGGTTGCTTAATGTGAAGCAGTCTTTGGTGAACTTGGGCCTTAAAAAACTCTATGCTGAACCCACAACTATAGCTCCCATAGTAAGGAATTAGTTACATCTCTACACTATGATTTCACTTTTAAGAAGAGGCTCAGGACAGTTTCTAATATGCTTAGAGTAAGGGCATTTGTAGACTTGGGTCCATCTAACGCCCTGAAAGCATATCTTGCCTTTTTTCGCAACACTCAATATAGATTTTACTTGACCAGATTGAAGTTGAGCACTGTTCATTTCCTTTGCTCTTTTCGAACTCAGGGTACTTGGTTTACAGTTTTACCTAACTGACAATTTTACTCCACAAAGCATGATACACTATATGTTGTTCTGCTCTCTGTATGTAGTCCCTCAGAAGAGGTTTTTAATACAGGTTTTAAAACGTTAAAATATTAGACAACATAGAAATGCTTTGATTTTCCAACACCAACTGGGCTCTTTAGGGATGTGTTCTGCAGTTCTACATTTTATTAGAAGCGCACTATATATTAGACAAAGATATGCAAATTAAATTTCATGGTACTGTAAACTGTATGTAATCTAGTTAGGAGCTTTGAAATGTCTGCTGAGTTTGCACATTCTGTACAGTTTAATGATCATTGTATTTATATATTTTAATGTAATTTTTATAATGTCTTTTTATGGTCATATCCTGTTCGAAATAAAAGAATATTGATTGATTGATTGATACACTGGGATGAGTTAGCTGAACCCTTAACTGAGAATCAAATCAAAGACAGACGATACATTACAGAGTTTAATACTGGCATAAATATCCTATCCTTAAATATGGCAGGTCGTTTCACAGATCCTTATACACAAGGATTTTCAGGTTGTTCTAACTCAGACAATATACCAAGCAAAAACATCTGGTGCACTACTGATATACAAATCAACAACTGCTATGTGTTTAGTTGTCCAGCTAAAAATTAGATGCCAGAGGATGAATAGCGATGCTATTATGCAAAAGGTATGTGCAATCTTACTGTCATTTTAATCATTCCTCGAATGTACTGCAATGTATGTTGAATATTATAACAACAACTGACAATTTAGATAATTATTCTTTGTTTTTGATTAATGTTATATGTCCTAGGATCTAACCAATTCTTCCATAGTTAAATCAATATTGGCTTTCATTTCCAAAGTAATTGAGTCTGGAAAATGGTGCTTCATAAACATGATGTCACCTTCAATGCTAAAGAATGGCATCCATCATTAGAAACATTTAGGGGCAGATTTATGAGGCACTTGCGCCACGTTTACGCCGCTGTTGCGTCACGCAAGGCGGCATAAACGTGGCGCATCCCTACGAACGATTTACAACGTGACGCATCTAGGCAGATGCGTCACGTTGTAAAGCCCTGCGCCGCTTGTGGGCGTTCCGGGGCAGGTGCGCCTCGCAAAAGTGGCTGAGTGAAATCTATAAGATTTCACTCAGTCACTTTCAGGCCAATGCTGCGTCAAAAGCCTGCGCCTGCTTGAAGCAGGCGTAGGTCTTGACGCAGCATTGTTAAGATGGGGCACCCCCGAGCCTTGCTGGAGCTGCGTCGCGCTTGCGACGCAACTCCAGCAATGCGTCAACTTTATGGCACAGATGCGTCACGCATCTGTGCCGTTTTTGCCCCATGGTGCGCCGCATTATAAATGCGGCGCACCATAGGTGGCGGAGCTGTGGCGCACTGTGGCGCACATTAACTGGCGCATCCCTGGGGATGCGCCAGTTAACATAAATCTGCCCCTCTCAGTTTAAAAAAAAGAGAAGAATCACTGAATATTCCCTCCTCTATATTTCCTGATAATTCTAGAGAGGATAAACAAGGTTAGTTAATCCTAGAAGTCTTGAGGGAACATGAATACATTATTATAAATGGTTATCTGGAAAATGACATTCCTGCTTACCACACCCATTTTAGTAATACAGGGTCCTCTACAACCAGCTTTTTTGTTTCCTCCTATTCAGCATTTGGTCCCCTATCTGGTTTAAATATATCAGACAAAATTTTAAGGAAACTGACAAAATTATCCTACAGAGTTACCATATCTCTAGAGAATATATCCACTTGTAAAATTAAAAGCAACTCTATGCTTCTCCAGAATTCCAGAGGACAAATGCATTGGAACTTTAATAAAATAGATAATTTGTTGAAATTTTAATTGAAAACTATGAAAGTTATAAGCAAAAGCATTTGAAACCTAATACAATTCTAATGAGTAACCAGTTAGAGCACAATAGTTCAAAGGAAATAAATTAGTCAGAAGATGATCTATCAATTTTTCCCCAATTAAGGGTAAAATAATAATTAATCCAAAAAGAGCAGAGCTAGGCACCCAAACCCTAATTTGTGGATTGATCTGTGTGAAGCAGCTGTGTCCAAAAATATAGACAGTCATTGAAAGATAATTGTAGAGAAATGTAGAAATAGAATCAAGTCTAATCAAATCCTCACCAGTAAAACAGATTGTTTATATTATTAGACAATTGTACATTATTGTAATTCCTGTAATAATCCTCAGACCGTTTTCTTTAGTTCCCTCTCTCTTGATCACGAATACAAGCCTTTAAAGGCACAAAAATGTGCTGCAATATAAACAGCTTTTGCATTGTCAACAATTAAGACTGATTGATGAGAAATGTAAACTGTTTAAGGTCATGAAAATCATGATCCTAATCTAGCGTAAGTCATGATGGAGCATGGCTAAATCAATGAATCCAATAAAGGATCAAAGATATTGGTCCTACTGCAATACTACTTTCACTGGTGCCAGTCAATTTTGAAGCTGAATGGCGGAATCAAGAGTGGGTAGTCTTAGTTTAGGAATGTAAATTTAAAGAATTCCTGATGAGTTTTTCATATCAGTAAATAATGGTAAGCATCCAGCAATTAAAATTAAACAAGAATGTGCTCCCGAGTTTTGAGCATTTACTCAGAGTCATTTTATGGGTACCAGGTGTAATCCCGGTGATCAACTATCAAATAAGGAGCATCAGAGGGAATTATAACCAGGACGCCCTCCACTCAAATACTTCACAAAACAACAAGACCTGGTTATAGAAAACACATGACAGCTTTAAACAATCTCTTTCACATGGGTTATTATGTATTACTCCTTGGTGGGATTATGCTTACTACCCAGTCATGCTGACCCATCTGTGTTAATCATTATTAAAAACTCATCAACCACCCATTTCAGGTCTCAAACCCATCAGCCAATGATCTCAAAGTGGGCTGTCAACGTATCGTTAAAAAATCTGAGGTGGGTCAGAAAGTCCCTCTTGTAAGCACCATCCATGGAGATACTAGTTAGTACTCACCAGTTTCCTCACTCTGTCATCATCAGCACTTTCGTGATAGAAAAAGAGTGTGACCTAACTCCTAAGCTAATGTGAACATTTATGAAATGAAAGAGTAAGGTGTGAATGATAGTGTCATCTATCTTCCATCTAAGCCCGTAATGTTAACAAAAAGTGTAAACTAGACTCCCCATTAAAAATAGAGTTGTGAACATCTATCCCACATGCTTTTGAATTTTGATTAGTGTTCACTCTTACTTAAAAAAGACAGCATGTTGAGACCATTTTAACCTGGACTGCCTACATATGTCATTGCCCTAACATTTTGTGGCAATTTCATCAGGGCATGGGGACGCAACCCCCACCTGAATAATGCACTGGACCTGTAGTGATTGATGAAAGTAAGAAAGGAAAGATAGTGTCAGAGACAAAAGAAATACATTTTAAAAGAGGTTTACATAAGTTAACTGCCTCAGGTTTTGACAAGCCTCGTGCTTGTGTCATATTTTTAATGTAACATAGTTATCAGGTGGTTGCCAGGTAGATTTTCTGGAAGTGAGGCCAATGTAGTGTAACCCGCAACTGTACGTCATTCGATATGATGGTGGTATTGCAGTTGCTGAACTTGGTATGAAACCAGGTTCTTGCATCTGCAAGAATAATACTCTTGGATGCCTGAGTCAAGCTGCACACTCTGCAGTTCCTGCGCAGGAAATGTTCTGATGGCACCCCAGTTTCCCGTTTCTGTAAACTGTTCTAACGAGTGTGGACCAGTTAGTCCCTTAAACTGGTGGCCCTTTTAAAAGCAAATCTCAGTTGGGGCATTCTCTTTGGACCAGTATCCAATACGTGCCAATGTTTCCTAATAATTTGACTGATCTTTGTGGACAGGGGGTCAAAAGTAGTCACCACTGGAAGGCACTTGTTCTTACTTCTCATATTCCTTTCCATCAATGCCTCCCGGGAGGTATTCATGGCTCTCTTTTGTGCCCTGTTAATCACTCAAGGGGATAAGCTCTTTCCACAAGACGCTTGGCAAGGGTCTGAGATTGTTCAACAATCGTCCCACTGTTAGTACAGTTCCTTTGATATTTATAGGACTGACCCACTGGGAGGTTATCACATAGTTCCCTTGATGGGAAGATCGATAATTAAGTAGTTAATTCCTGTCCATTGGCTAACAATACTTTGTCTGCCCACTTTGACATTGGCTGATGAGTTTGAGTCCTGAAATGGGTGGTTGATGAGTTTTTAAGAATGATTGACACAGATGGGTGGGCATGACTACATAAGTAAGCATAGTCTCACCAAGGAGTAGTACATAATACCTGTGTAATCTCAGTGATACCTTTAAGAACATGAAGAACATTGGAAACACTTTTCTTCAATACTCAGCAAGAGGGACCATCCTGGCTACTTATTGAGGATATGCATTTTTGCCACTACTTGTAGCCATGCATGCATGACCATTTATGATCATTGAGGCAAGGATGCATGCGTAATCATGTGACCTTTCCTTACCACCCACAGAACATTTGGTACAACCCATATTTCAAAAGTACTTCTGTTACTTGATAGGGAAGCCTCTTTCGATGCCCCAAGCTAATTCTGGAATCCTACTTTGCAACTTGTTGTAGAATAGGGCATCATGGCTCAAGAGATAAAGGAAAGTTAGCGACCCAGAAACCTGAATAAACGTGTGCTAGCTAATGAAAGGTCTGCTTTGATTTAGTTTTATCATTCAGCGGCCCTGCATGCACATCTGCTTGATGTCTTGAATGTTTTTCTCCTGTAGTTGCACTGCAAACAACAACATTTGTTTGGAATGTATTGTATGCTTCTATGGTTCAGGATGCACATATCATTGTGACGTAGTTGAGACTGGTCTGTTAATACTGATGCCCCACACTACTGACTGCATTGTGTAATGCAACATGATACATAAGCAGAGACTGGTATATATAGCACTGATACCATAATTCTGCCTATACCCCTCCAAACTCTCGGAATCACATCCTTTAAGAATAAAGTTGATGCTTGTAGGCTGCTGGAACTACTGCAAGAAAGGTCCCACAATGGAATCAGTGGATGTCCTATAGAGGTCGAATCAGGGAGGCCTTTAATGACCTGAAGGTGTCGCATTGGGTGTGTCCATCCAGGTTTCAAGTTGTACATTTGTTTACTCTCTGTCTTCATTTCTTTTTCACTCCTAGGTGCGTCAAATCATACAGTCTGGTTTTATGGGCAAGGATAGGACATTTGCCTTACGTTGCTTCTTTGGAATGTATAAAAGCAGATTGTTCAACTTACCTGCAATTTCTCATGAATAGGCATTTTTGGCTACAGTGCTAGTTCATATGTGAGGACACTGCTCTTACTCTGGATAATCTTTCAAACAGCTTATCATATTGGCCCCTGTACTATACTATCACATTGGAATTGAGTCCTCTCTGCCATAACTAAAATGAATAACCGCAAGATAGATTTCCTTTAAATGAACCTGAAACAGTAAGTCTCCATGCTAGCACGCCTGGCCAATACCATCTACTTGCTCAACAAAGGAGCAGTGCGTACCAAAGTTATAGGGAGTCACAGCAGCACTACACATTCTATTTTTCTCACAGAGTTTGTGGATTGCTGGTCATAGAAGCTCCAGCCCAGCAGACACATTGGGACAGAATCAAAGCCTGTCTCAGAATGACTGTGAATGGTCCAGATGACTTGGTGCAGATGGTGGTTGTTGCATTCAGTAAAATAAAGATAAATAATTCCTAGTTGTAATGTTCATGTATTATATTTATTCTTGAGAGTAGGTGGTCAGGTACAGCATTCAAGTAGGAATGTAATCTGGTAAGAAACCCCAACGAGAGCAGATAACCTCCTGCTCAGCCTCCAGATAACTGATAAATCTCTTGAACAGCAACAGGTAGAATCATGGATGACATCACAGAGACATGACATAGACAAACATACACTAACACTAAGGAGGGACAAAGAGAGAGAAAGAGCAGGATGTAACACACCTCCCTCCTTTAATTGAAAAGATGATTAAGATGAAACAGAAGATGGCAGAAGCAGAAAGGCAGAAGAAATAAAGAACATAAACGCACAAGAAATAAACACCCTGTTCAACATGGTGGGAAGAAGAGGTAATATCAAAGGGGCGCAGGTACAAAGGATGTACAAGCACCGTAAGCTAACAAAAGAATGTAAGCTTAAGTAAATCTGGTAAAGTCCATAAGATGACAAATCCATAAAATGAAAACTGAACATCTCAATACAAATGAGCAAAGGTACAGTAGGGCTCAGTACCGTAGACAGAAAATGAAATATCAACTCCTCAAATTCAAATATTTTCGATTCCTCTAAATTAAAGCACAATGAAAATTAGCCCAGTTCCTCACAGTAAATACATGAACTCCTCTAAACATAGAGCACAGTAAAAGTGGTTCATGACAATAAAACGGCAATAAAAATGAGCCCAATTCCTCACAGTAACTACATGAACGCCTCTAAAAATCGAGCACAGTAAAAGTGGTTCATGACAATAAAACGGCTCTTCACAGAAAATGCACGACTTCTCTATCAATAGAATACAACTGAGCCCCTGCAGCTCCTCACAGTAAGTAACAGAAAATCACCAATAAAACTGAGCCATGTGGCTCCTGACAGTAAATAGATGAACTCCTCTAACCATAGAGCATTATAAGTGATTCATCTAAAATTACAATTAAATTGAGCCCATATGGCTCCTAATAGCAAGCGCATGTACACCTCTAACAATAGAGCACTATAAAGTGTTTCTTGACAATAATAAACATCAAAACTTGAGCATCACTCCAGCTCATCATCACTAAGCATGAAAACAAATTGGAGCACCTCAAGATAGTAGAGCACATAAATGACCCCAATAAGCATAACGCTGGTTCAAATAAAGATTAACCATCACAATAGTTTAAGATGCAAGAAACAATGCAATTCTAGTACTAAACAACCATAAATACCTTACTCACCAACAAATTTCAAGTACAGTTTCAAACTAGTGTGAGCGCAATAATAATAGATAAAAGAAGAATTGGGTAAACAAAATACAACTCCATCACCAAGAGTATGAATAGTTTGGGATGTAACACCAAAGATCTAAGCACAATAAAAACACAAATTAGAAACAAAACATGGCTAAATAAGTAACAACACAGCCAAGATAATGCATGCATCTGACTTCAAATGCATAATAACAAATGCAAGAAACCATAAGTAATGTCATACTCAATAGTACTGTAGCATGGCAAAAACATTTACATTTAAATTCAGTTTTGCAAAAGGGAAAATAATTGCAATCAATCAATAAACCATACAGAAAAAATACTAAAAATTACACTGGTACTCGAACCTGGTACCCGAGTATCCACCTGCTGGGAAGGAAATAAAGTCCTCTTTGTGTGTTTCACATGTTGAAATGTCCCATGAACTTCAAGGTTTTCGTTTCTGTGCACCGAGAATGTCTCAAAGGTCATGAAAGTCATAGTTGCAGTCGGAAACTGGAGCAGATGTACAGCGATACCCAGGAAACTGACTGTACAAAGGAACAAAGACAGAATTTAGGGTACCAGAAAGTGCACTTCGTATGTTGCAAGTCGGTCTGCACAACTTGGTAGAGGCTCGTCCTAAACAACTGCCATTGTTGTGTGAAGATACGTTTCACCAGAGACCCGAGGCACAATCTTATGACGCATGCCCAGTGAAGACGGGAAGAAACGTCACAACTCAGGCAACTCACAGCTCCATGGAATGCCAGGCAGAAGAATGTAGATTGATCCTCCCTCATAATTCTTGAAGCTCAAGGTAAACAGCTCGGACGCGCGCTTGTTAAATTGAAACTCAAACAAGCGCGGTTAATGGATTAACAGGACAAAATGCACTCACCACTGCTTTCCCAAAGTACCGGGCAGGCCTCTAACATTAAAGAAAGTGCTCACCGCTGATTATTGCCATGGCTGCAAGTGCCCTGTGGATAGTTGTAAAATAAACAGAGGCTCCGGGGCTCACTGTTTAAGAAAATCAATCCTTTGGCACATAGCAGATCGTACGATAACACATTTAAAAGATGCACTCACTGGTGCATTAGAGATAAAAAAGGCACATCGCCATATTGAATACACACCAGCAATAGATTATTGGAAGTACAGGCACAAGCAGCAGAAATGCTCACGAAGTTTGTTAAGTTTGAACAAAAATACAGTAACAATATTGAAGAGTGCTGTGCTCGCTAAAAATAAAGAATGAGGCAGACTTCCTCCAACACATAAATGCAGGCAGAATAAATATATAACACTTTGTTGTAATGGACAACATGAAGCGGAAACAAGATGAGAGTTTAAAGGTTTATTCCAGGTACAGCAACACAGCGTCAGCGGTCCGGCCGCCTTCAACTAGCAACTGCCAACTGCCAGTCAGCATGCGCCACTCACCACAGAATCTCCCCGACCCCAACATTCCACTGTGGCACTAGGAGCGGAGCCACGGATTATAAACAATATCACAACACACCCCCCTTTCCTCTACACGCAGGTAGAGAATGAGAAAGAACAAAGGGAAGAAGGGTGGGAAGAGAAGAAAAGACGGGACCGGGAAAGACAGAAAAGTGAGATAGAGAATAATAAGTCATCCCACCATAAAATCATGCAAATGTTTAGGAAGTCTCCTGACTCGCAAGGGTCTCTGGTAAGGCGGAGTGCTTTGAGAATCATGAGACTCCTCGTTCACAGAAATTGCTCTTTGACTTGTGCTCAAGTTGTCCCCACCGGGACCTGGTGCCCTCGTCTCTGCACCAGTACGAGCATGGTTGAGTTATTGATAATCATGAGCCAACATATAGCCTGAACATGAATCATTCCTAACAACAGTTTTAGGAGAATGATCTTGTGAGCAATACTTTGCTACTCTACGTAAGTTCAATTTTTCTCCATTAGCCAAATCAACATAGAAAGGATGCACTACCTGAACTTTGAAGGGGCACGAAACTTGCATTGACCTCTGACCCAACGTCCTGATCAGACTTTGACCCAGTCACCTACATGAATACTAACCAGGTTTTCTCCTGGGTGTGTTCTTTCATGGAAGCATGCATAGGAGTACTCTTGCCACTATCACTTACATTCTTCCCTTCTACTAACTCTCTGATCCATGGAGGCATTAATTTAGAAGTAGGTTTTCTGCCTCGCATTGCAATGAAGGGAACTACACCTGTAGTAGAATTTTCTGTTGTGCGATAAGCCCATATTAATTCACTCAAAGTTTCATCCATGTCAAAATTATTCGTGAGAGCCAAACTTATAGCTCCCTTAATCATGCGTTTGGCCCTTCCCACAATTCCGTTGGATTGCGGGTTATATAAAGTGGTGAGTGAATGTCTGGTTCCACACACTCTTAGAAATCTTCTCATTTTACTTAAGGTCAATTGGGTCCCATTGTCCGTAATAAGGACAGTGGGATAACCTTCCTCTCTGAAAATCATATGTAGTGCTCTAATGGTAACTCTAGTGGGTATTTCGGGGAGGAGATACACAGAAAGCCATCTAGAATGGACATCCATTACAACCATGCCAAATCTTTTACTGGGGTGAACACCCGGCATGGGTCCGATAAAATCAAGGCATATACTGTGCCACACCACACCTGGGTCATGGATGGAACTTGGCACAGATTGGGGTCCCACCTTAAGGCTTTTCTCGCTCTCGCAACACTCACTGCATCTCTCAACCCAATCAACCACGTCCCCATCCATTCCTGGCCACCAGAATTCATTTCTCAAACGTTTCTTTGTAATGGTTTGGTCCAAGTGTCCTTCATGGGCTAAATTGAATAGTCTTTTACGAATACCAAATGGGGGAATTATCTTATCACCTCGCATGATCACTTTTCCTTCAACAGTGGATAACTGGTCAATGACCGCATTAAAAGTTCTAAAGCTTATAGGCAAAGTGCTTTCCCTTCAGTATGAGGTTCAGGACTCCTTTTAGAACTTTATCTTGAGTCATAGTCTCTGCCCATTGCTTGAGCCAAAAAGGTACGCCTCCCTCAGGAGAAGTGTAACAAGGAGAAAAACTCTTTCTTTGTGTCCTACATTGTGCAGCACACATAGAAAGAGGGCAAAGCCTCTCAGAATTTCTTCTGTGCAGGAAGGTTTCCATTCCTGCAGAAAAGCAATCCCGCTTACAGCACAGGCACCCTTGCACCATGGTTTCCCCTGTATGCGTTAAATACCTTCAAACTCATATTTTTAGCCCATGCATAACTAGGTGGTTTACAAATGGATTGGAATATAATGAGCAACTCATAATCAGGGTCTAGCAGTAGAACTTCCTGTCCGAGAAGTAATTCAACCTTTAAGGATTATGACTTTGACAAGGAAAAGACAATGAAGCTTTTGAATTTTATATTTTAATATGTAGCATTGTTTGGGTATACTTAAATATGGATATTTGTTTAGAGTAAATCTTTACTTAAACATACAAATTACTAATACATGACTCCTCAGCCATTTCTTTATCTTTGGAGACATGGAATAACCTGAACTGTTGAGCTTGCAGGTGAGAGAGATGGTTTAAGTAGTTTTGGCAGCATTGCCATGTGTGATGAGTGATGCAAGTTGTAGGGGTCTCCTGGTCAGGGCCCTAGTACTTATTATTTTGCAAATGAAGCACTGGATTGATGAAACAAAATGTTTGCCTAAAATCACACAGTTTGGATAAACAAGGTACCAGCGATATTCTTGTTTTACTTTGTACAAAGCATCCTATAATTGGGTATAATTTGTCTCTCATTTTTGCCTCTAATATTAAGGCTTTGTTTTTGACTTTTTGCACAATTGTAGAGCGAGGGTGGCAGGGTGGCAGGCAGAGCTCACAAGAAAGCTCACCTCATTTTGGGCTTGAGGTCCCAAGAGCACCCTGAGCTGAACCAGAACCCAGCATCTGGTTCAAACCTGGCTTGCCCATCCCTACAGGAATGCAAAGAGTTTGTTTGCTCTTATTGATAATATGCAGATTATGAATGGTATGTACAGCTGTGTGCATATTTTGTATGAGCCTGTCACCCAAATAATAAGGGGCTGAACACTTTAGAAGCCTCATAAGACCAAAAGAAGATACTTGCCCTCATAAAGTAGCTGTTTGTTCATATTAGGCTCATAACTAAATATCACAAAGCCAAGAGTTCTCGAATTTAAAAGGCAAATTCTGATCAATTAGCTTTACCAAATATTTTAGCATTGGTGTCTCAAAGCAACAGGCAACATGCCAGTTCATAGGCCATTTTTCTGATGCAGAAGGCCCCATCCCATTTGCCTCCCAGCATCATGTGTTCTGAATACCAGTGTGTTTTCTGACGTGCCACATACCCTACACTTGAAGCATCAGAAATCCTTGAGAACCTTTATTGTTATCCAGCTGAGGAGGGCAGTGTGTGTGTGGATGACATAGCCATGATGGTCGCATATAGCTCTGAGCTATCATTAAGAAACATCCACCTCAAGACAGTTGTGCTTCACACTCCTAGCATGCAACAAAAGGGGGGGCACACTCAAGGACATATTCACGAAGACTGAAGGTCCCCAGATGGGGGACAGCTATACGGGACCCTGTAGAGCAGCCTTGCCAGATAATAAGGGTCTAGAGGCCCCGGTCACGCACCCATACTTGGAGATCCTATTTGACTCACTGAGAGATGACCTCCTGGTGGTCAAGAGAGACCTAGTGCATGAGCTGCAAGCGGTACGAAAAAAGGTAATTGATTTTGGAGCTAGAGACGATGCATTTGAAAACCATGAGACTACCGGGATGAAGAAATAGAGAGATTGCATCAGGAAATACTCAGTCTCTCAGATCAAGAGTTAGACCTACAGGCCCACGCGAAGGTTTTGGCAAATAGATCCCGACGGAACAACATACAAATATGAGTGTTCCCATGGGCAGTGGAAGGGGAAGATATCATAGCCTACGTGTCTGCTTTATTCGCTAAAATCCTTGTGGGGATGTAAGCCTCAGAGATTTGCCTAGCCCACCGGGTGGGCCACACGAGGCCCCGAGAGACACAGCTTACAGATTTCTTGACTTGTGTTTATAACTTCCTCTTAAAGGAATGAATTCTCTGCAAAGCCCGAGAATTTTCTCTGGCACAATTTCGTGGTCATACATTGCATTTGTTCCAGGATCTCTCAGTCACCACGCTCCAAAAGAGATAGGAGTTTCACCCTGCTACAGCATTTCTCAGGGACAAAAATGTTCTATACTCCTGGGGGCACCCCTTCCAAGTCATCTTTTAATGACATGACCAGCTTCATCAATTTCTTGCGCTCACAGCGGCTTGTGAGCTGTTGCTGATTGAGGTTCAGGAGCAGTCCAAGCCAGGGTTAGCATTCTTGGGGTGCAGAGCAGACAGGCGCCTGAGATGGAGGCAAGCCTTTGCTGGGTCTGAGAAATTATTTAGAGGCATATTAGCAGGCCCGCCTTGCATCCTTAATGCCCGGACTAGAAGGCCCTGATCTAGCGGGTATTAGACCCAACAGAAATTGCGCAGGCAACACCAAATGAATTTTACATCTCATAGACAAAGCCAATTGTTCCCAGAGAGAAGTCATGCTGCTCTTTGATGCTGAAAAGGCATTTGACAGCGTTCACTGGCTCGACGTATTCGAGACGCTGGCTTACTTTGGCTTCTGTGAACGTTTATGCACCTTGACTCTTAGCAAATATGGAGAAACAATGTCCTCTGTCAGGGTCAATGGGAGGAAGCTCAGCCTAATTCCCCATACACAGCAGAATGCAGCAGGGTGCCTCGTGTCTCCACTACTATTTGCCCTTTTTATGTAGCCCTTGTCCCAGAGGGTCTGAGGTAACCCGAACATCACAGGGGCAAGCTTTAGGGCTGAGGAACATGTAATTACATTACACGAAGATTACGTTACTGTTTCCCTAGACAACCCTTGAAAGGCCCTGCCTAGCTTTTTAGGTGAGGTGAGACACTTTAGAGCGGAGTCGTAATTCCATTTGAACCTTGCTAAATCTCAAGCCATAGACCTCACAGTCTCACTCAGGACTACTTGACCCAGATTCACACAGTTCAATGGGCTTTGGGATTGATCTCTTAACTGGGTAACCACTGTCCCCGAGTTTACCCGGGGTCACGACCTTTAACTATCAAGATTTGACTAGGAGGGTGAAGGCTGATTTGGCACGTTGGCAACTATACCCCCTTTCCTGGCCGATACAGGTCCCCACCCTTAAAATGATGATTCAAACGCAAGATTATATACACCTTCCAAAAATCCCCATACAGCCCCCCTCAGGGATGCTTCAGACTCTCCAAGATGCATTACAGCATTTCGTGAGGACTGGTAAATGACCCCAGAGAAAACGTGATTGCAGTTGGTGCCCCCCGATCGAGGGAGGCCTGAGAGTCCAATGCTGAATACATTTTCTTCAGGCGACACAGCTTAGTTATTCAGTAGAGTGTTATTGCCCTGAGTTGGAGAAAGCGTGGTTGTTTATAGATAGAACATTGGCTGGAATGGCTCTGTGGAAAATTCAGTTTCTGGCCCCCACCCACCGCTCTTTAAATCTCTACTTATCTTTGATCACTGTGCCTACCCTGAGGGTTTGGGATAGTCAGCCGACCCAGAGAGTCCTTAAGTTGTTTCCTTCCCCCTTAACTCTGGTTGTGGGAAGTGGAGACTTTATCCCAGGTCTGGATAGCATACTACAGGTGGGATGCCGGTCCAGGGGCCACTTTTTCAATGTGGAAGGCCCTATCCCATTTGCCTCCCTTCGTATTGACTGTGCTATCCCGGAAAGGGAATGGTTTTGATCTACACAGATCAGACATTGGCTAAAGCAGACGGCAATTAGGGAGGACGCACAACTGCAACTGACAACATTTGAGCGTTAGATTCTCAGCAAGGACTCAGATAAGCACCTCATTTCCAAACTATATGGAATACTGCTACAGGAGGAGTCTAGTTCGAAGTCGAATTGGAACTTAGAAGACACTTGTCCCCAAAGGAATGGCAGGATGTTTATTACTGAGCACTGAATACAGCATCTAACACCTCCAGCATAGAGACTGCAACGAAAATTGCCACTTACTGGTACCTTATCCCGGTGCGCTTGCATGTAGGGAGTCTAGCGAGTGAGAGGTGCTGGTGGCATTGCGACTCCCAGGAACTTGGTACATATCCACTGAAAATACCCTAGACTGTTAGTTTTGGAATGAGATCCTGTCTGACATTGATACTCACTTTAATACCCAGCTGCCCAGATTCCCCTCATGTACCATAATAAATCCCGAAGGGGAAGACATATAGCTCTGGCACTGGGAGTGGCACAGCGGTCTATCCTAGCTTATTGAGGAACAGGTAAGGTGTTGTCTCAGCAGAATTATCTACACAGTGTTTGGCAATCTCTGGGGATGTAAAGGCTCTATTTAACAATCATGCAGCAAGTAGATTAATAGTAGGATATCTGGCAACCATTTATCACACTCCTCTCGCAGGAGTTTATGGAGTTGACCTGTCCCAGATATCTGAGGTTGGTCCAACTGCAGAATGAGCTGCTCCACAATCCGTCTACATACTCGGAACGAGCCAAAGCAAACGTCCATCTCAAACAGCTGGGTTCCAAAGCCAACAAGGTAATACACTTGCTAAGACAACTAAGCAAGAACCTTATCAGCCCATCTGCAAGTCCAATACTGATAGCCTTAAGAGCCAAGCTCCTTCCCGCAATCTCCTACGGACACCTGGCCTTCCCTGGGAAGCTGGATGCTCTTCTTAACTCCGCCCAAGTTAAGGCCTACAAGTCGGTGCTACAAATACCAAGGGCTGCAAGAAGAACTAGACTGAGGCTAGAGCTTGGCCTAGCAAGACCCGACACGATCGGCCAGGGGGAGCTTATCAAGCTGTACCTAAGGATACTAAAGGCCCCAGCCAACTCCTTGAAACAGCACTTGATTTGTATCTTTGAAGACCCAGCATCGACCTGGCACACCAGGCTGGGAATTGCAACAAAATCTCTTAAATTAGTGGAAGAAAATCTCGCGCGGCAAGACATCCCGCTTAATGTCTGGAAGCGAGCCATTAATAAACAAGTCCATGAAATCTCCTTTGAACTTGATTACAAATCCCTTCACCGAAGCTCAAATTTGGAACCCTTAAATAACTCATACACAGCGGGTAAAGCACAACCTTATCTAAGCGAGGCCATTACAACGCAGGCCCGAAGCAAAATTCTATCCATGAGGCTGATCACGCTCGGGATAGTAGATTTCAACCCCGCTTGGGCCCAAAGAGGGGAAGCCATATCCTGTAGGCTATGTGCGTACAAAAGGGAATCCTGGTTGCACCTTCTCTGCTGTTGCCCTCATTTCATGAAAGAACGCCGGCGACTGCTGCGCCCGATCTGCATTAATCGGAGTATAACAACCTGCTCGGAAGCTTCAGCCCTGTGCTTGTCTACCACTACTACTATGACACTAGCGAGATTGGCCAAATTTGTTCACCAAATCAGACAAGCACTAAAAACCTATAACGATAACATTTTATCATCTGGGAAGGCCACCCCCAATGTAACGGATCAGAGTTGAAGTGTACCTGTCACGTGGCATCATTGATAGTGCCACCCGCACATCCCCCTATGAAAGAAAGCAAAGACTCATTCCTACGCTTCAAGGCTGGGAAAGGCCAATCAAATGGGACTAAGACTCTCGCTCTACTCTGCTTGTTTCTATACCATTCTTTTAACCAGTACAGGCGTACATCGTTTGTTTTAAAATATGCAAAGAAATTGTAGAATTACCGTTTTCTGTACTTTTTATTTTTTTACGGTAAAGATTTTAATTAATCGCACAGTTAATAAAAAAACTACCGTCTACATACATGATCTCTCTCGTAGTTGATGGCTTAATGAGAAACCGGGGGTGGGGGGAGGAGTTGGGAGGGGGCTATGGAGAGTTTATTAAAAGTGTTGCTACTTGTCATGGTGATGTTAAATCTTTGAGATGTCACAGCTTTGAGTGTCTTTGCTTTGTTTTTCATATGCAACAATAAAAACAAATGCAAGCATACAATTGCATTGCTTTTGTATTTGGGCCTTTAGGGCCTCGGTTAATTGCGATGTGTGAGAGACCTGCTGTTACTGTATCTATCGCAATTATGATTTTTGTGATAAATTTAGTAAGTCAAACTTGCACATATTTATTGAGGGAAAATGCCCAGTGTTTACCACAACATGCGATTTTGGTGCAGTAAGCACCCCAATATGCAGGATGTTCCCAAACAACTGATAATTTGGTGTTATATATGGCACCCAGTAAATTGTGACTTAGCCGAGTTCGATTTTATCAGCTGCAATAAATATTTCTCCAACTATGGGCCACTTTTAAATTTAGGAGCTGCTCCTTGAACTCGAGGTCCTATAACGAATACATCTATTTCATCCAATCGCTATTAAATTCTGGAAGAAATCTGATACTACAAACTAAATTCTACAGTGCATCCTGCGCCACACTTTTTGACAGATATGTTTTGGCAGTACTGAAAGCTTGTATAAGAACTTGGAACGGCCTTCAGTGATAGCGGCAGGAAAAAAAGCGAAAAGCAAATTACACACTTTACATTTCAATGGGAAAAGGGAATTATAGCTGCTTCCTGAGGAAAATGTGAAATTGTTGACCTGCCAGCCCAATGCAGCTGCAGAAGAGAGGGCCTGTCTGCCACCCGACATGATTAGCGAGAAGAGATCAATGAGATGTCAGAATAATTTTGCTCTCTGATTACAATCCGAAAAGTGCAAAATATTCTGCAGAAGTGCATTTAGAGACTCATCAGTCCGAGGGCAACTATTTCACCCTCTTCATATTTTTTGATATTCGAGGGCTGCTCACAGAGACAATGGGAACGAACTACTGATGGAAGTGTCGGCGCTTGAAATGGGAAAAGTAATCAGGCAGTATTTCATCCCATCAGACGCCCTGGTAATAGATGTCTGGGAGGAGAGCAGGGCGGGAGGGCTAGAGAATTTTCCTACATTTTGCTTATGCCTTGGGTCAGCGACAAGATGGAGACACGAAAGTGACTGCAGAGATTGCTTTCTGGAATACCCACGCGCGCTGCGTTGTGAATGCCGGTGATGTGCGTGTTGACGTGTCACGCACGCTACTCACGCAATGTCAAGGCTGTCAGGCGATGTTTGCTCCACCACCCCATTCTTAAAAGAAATATGATTGCTCTGTGAAGTCTCGACGTGTCAAGGCAGTTAATCGACCATTATCTTTTTTTAGGTCTCAGCTTCGGATAGGTTTAAATAAGTGTCTGGCAGGAGGAGCTCATGTCATTCAGCCACTGACCGCTGTGGTTTAAGTGGTTTCAGTCACTGGCTGACTATGTTATCCATCAGTGCTGGTATCAGTCTACCAAAGTGATACCAAAGGGTGATACTTTGTAGTGATACTCACCCCCAGCAGGGCTTTAAGTGGGAAAAAAACCCTGAGGGTGCTCTAAAAGGGTTGTGGCAAATTTCGTATAGGGGTGCGGCCTATCCAGTAGGGGCGTGGTGTAAATCAAGATAACTAGCATTGTGTGCTTAAGAAAATCATGGTCACATCCAGCAAAGGATAATAAAATAGGAGAACAAGTATATTTATTAAGTATAAGCCATAAAATACCAAACACTTAAAAAAACATGTAAAAATTATTTACATTACTTAGAAATCGATTGCAGGATTTCCCAAAACCCTTGAAGATATTCACTGTGTCTATTTTGCTGGGTTTTCTCACAACAATTTTCTTCAGCAGACCTTCTACCTTTTGCCAGCCAACTATTTACATACAGTTTTGCGTCAAATGTTTCAAATGGAGGACCATTGAGTTTTACCCATAAGCATGAAGAAATTGTCTCTACAAATTGATTCTAATGGTGGCTTTTACACCACATATTGTTGTTAGGAGAAAATGCCAATTCAAGACTGGAGCAAACTTATCACCAGAGAGAGATTCCACAGTAATCGGTGCAAATGTGCCCAAAGTTTGTTGAGCTGGCTTTAAGTGAGCACTTCCTTCCCATTTTTCTTTAATTATTCTCTTATTACACACTTAAGAGAAACTGTCTAATTTCAAGTAAGTGTTATTTGGTATCCCAGTAGGATCTAAGCAATTTCGCTGAGACAGCATAGTTAACAAAGGCACTTGAAGCTGACTAATGGTTTCCTTTAAGATGTTTGATGCCATTTTTCAACAACGTAAAATATGATATAATTCAAGCATTCTACCCATCACTTTTACCTCACTGAGAAACCCAAGTGTAATGGATTTGTCAAATCACGCGTCGAAGCGAAGTTGCACATCAGCCTTATACCTGGTACCAGTCTGTGTGATTGTATATTCCTCATTTGTGTAGAGTGTCACTGTTAGATCTGGGGGTCTCTAGTTGGCAGAGGTAAGTACCTTTGTCCAAATAGGGACCCTTACTTTTAGTCAGGGTAAGGGGGTACAAACTGTAGATAACCCCTGCTCACCCCCTTGGTAGCTTGGCAAGAGCAGATAGGCTTACCCACAAGACAATGTGTAAAGTATTTGTACCAACACTCACAATAACATAGCGCAACACCACAAATGGACAATACACCAAGTATTTATAAAAATATAAATTACTTTATATAGGTTAGGCAGATCAAAACGTCATAAACAGCACATACACAATCACTCTTGTTTTAGAAAATGTTCTCTTGAAAAATGTTCACTTGGGTAATATTCTCTTAAAAATGTTCACTTGGGTAATGTTCTCTTACAAATGCACACTTGGATAATGTTCTCTTAAAAATGCTCACTTGGATAATGTTCCTTTAAACCTGGTGAATAATGAAATTGACTGAGCCCTTCGGCTTGGAGGACTCCTGCTCCTAGCGTGTGAAACCTTATTTCAAAACTAATGTGACTGAGATGGTTTTCAAAAATGCCCCAGCTGAACTCGTGGAGTCACAGAATCACCCAAAGTAGCGTTTTCCCATATATCACAACTGTAAAACACCTTCTTATTACACTACAATGGATTAGTTGGGGAAACTAATGTGTAACTAGAGATGGGGTTAGCAGAACGTACTTAGGTCTCATCAGAGAGGTATAGCTTGGTTCCTATGACAATTGAGAGTGGTACCCACAACTGGGCATAGCCGCTGCATTTAGGGAGTCAGCTGCAACAACCAACAAGGTGATGGGAATAATTCTAACATGAAATGCTGTCAAGTTTCGTACTCATGAATCCACTGAAAGCCCGTGCCATCCCTCAATCTCTGCACTAATGCACAGGATGGAAAGTGCCAACAGGTGCACAGGATGGAAAGTGCCAACAGGCCCAGAAATCAGGTGAGAAAGAGAATCCCTCTGTCAGAAGAGCAATGGCGAACTGGAGCCCACCTCCTTTGCACAGCTCTGTTTGAAGAGACAGCACCCCCTGTCTTGGTGTTACAAGGGGAGGAAAGCTGACTGGCTGTAGGACTGAGGGCATGTGCTGTACAGATAATACTGGGCATATAACAAAGAATAGATTCCTTATGAAACAAGCCGTACTGGTTTCAGCAGTGAGTGGTACAACAGTGACCTGGGGGGCGTGCCAGGAATCTGACTGAAGGACCCGGCGCACTGCTGCAAACACACTTGTAAGACCGACCAAACAAAGTAGGCAAGAAGCAGCACTACAAAGGGGCATGGTAGGAGAGGTGCTAACGGTGACTCAAGAAATAGAGAAGGCGACAATGAGCAACTGAGAGGGCTGCCAACCAGATGTAAACTGAATTATAAACTGGAAAGCGAGGCCAGCTATTGGGCTAAAGTCCAGAAGAAGTCTTGAATATGGATCTTCTCCCAGTGGTGTAACAAAGGCCCCCCCGCAGCCCCCACGATGCGGGGCTCCCCAAGCTCCTGAGTAAGCCTGGGCGGTAAATTCCGTTCCGCTTGCCAAATTTGCAGAATTTGGGTAATTTCACGTTCCGCGGAGATCGAGAAATTGACCAAAATTCTGCGTTCTGGACTTAGCGAAATTTTTTCCTTGTTCGCGTTCTCAAAATGCGTGTTCGTGAGATATTTCCCCCTGAGCACGCAAACAGCAATTGCGAACAGGAAAAAAGCATCTCGAACAAGCATTTCCGCGTGTTCGCGGAATTTCTGCGTGTTTGCGGACATTTTTACCGTTTTGCGGAGATTTGCGTAACGCGATTATGCAAATTCCGCCCACCCCTACTCCTGAGTGTGGTCAGAGGGGGCCCCCTCTAGGTACTTTGCAGGGGGGCCCCAATCAAGTTTCTTTCGCCACTGACACGTAAGTAGCAACAGGGCGAACTGTAAAGAGAAGGCAGGCCCGTCGGTAGAGTGTGTGATCATAATCTCCCCCCCTGTGCAAACTACGGTTACCGGTTACCTAAGGATGTGAAGGGGGCTCTGCGGTCCCCGCTGATCTCTGGTGGAGCCGCTTTTGCCGATGGGACGTGCCTCAACCTCAGGTTCAGGCAGCTCCTTTCCTCGATGATGAGCACGAGGCAACCAAGGTTGCTAGGGGAGGCCTTGCGCCTCTCCAGATGCAACAAAACTCTGCATTGCTGTGACCAATCGGAGCGCGGCTCGGAAATGACGATCCTGGGCCGGTGGTGGTGAATACTGGCAGGGTGTTTTCAAGGCTCCTTCTCAGAGCGGCGAACCCGGCCTCGGGCACACAACACAGCTCGAGGGGCGGCAGTAGAGTCAATGCGCACACAGCGCTCAGGGGCAAGCAGGTGCTCCAAAGTTCCTCAGCAGTGCATTAATCCGCACACACAGAGTGCGAGGGACCCGATCCTGGGGCAGATCACGTTTGAGGCAGACCAGGCCTCACAACCTTATGCCCCAGCTGTGTGCCGAGCCAGATTTCACAGAGGGGCAGCTTCAGGAAGGCACAGCACATAGACCCACACAGCAGCTGGAAGGGTGGGTGCTGGAGAACTTTAGTATCCCTGAGTTCCCAGCTCTTCTTAGGCCCTTGGAGAAAAGGAAGGCTTCAGAGGGGCAAAGCACACAGCACAGCTCCTCTTCAAGTTAGAGGGACACAGCACACAGTAGACAGTCCCTTCCTCAACAATCACAGCAACTCACAATCACAGCAACTGTAGGTCAGCTCCCGGACACTCAGCACGGATTCCTTCTTGATCACTAAGTTTCCTAATCTATTTTTACTGGGGCTCCAGTCCTACTTTTATACCCCAAAAGTCTTTGTTCTTCTTGTGTGAGGGGTCCTGGACCCAATCTAAGCCAGTTCTGGGTGCAGTCTGCCACTGCACCTCTTCTTTCTTTGTGAGTGTGGGCCAGGGCCATCAGATGCACCGCAGGAGGTGGAGCCAGCATTGTGGCAGGCAGGCACAGCCCTATTGAGACCCAGGTGCTACTCCTCCCACCACTCTACATGCAGATGGGTCTATTCAGCCTTGTGCTGACCCAGCCAGCCTCCTGGAGCCGCCCCCAGCCCCTGTCACTCACAAACCAGACAGTCAATACATAACCAGGCAGAGGCGCACAGCAAGGTTGAACAGGAAAATAGCCACTTTCTAAAAGTGCTATTTCCAAACTTAGAATTTAAAAATCATCTTCACTAAAGGATGTGTTATTAAGTTCAGGGATAACAGATTCCATATGTCTATCTTGCCGTTATGGGAAGATATGCAGGTAAACATGTCACACAGCATTCCCCATGTTATCCTATGGGCAAGATAGCCTTTCAATAGTGAAAAACAAAACTGGCAGTATTTCACTATCAAGACATGTTACCCACACTAGTAACACCAAACAAAAACCGGGACATCTGCTCACCCTACCTTTGACCTTTAAGGCCTGAAAATAGAGCCCCCCCAGAGCCCCCTTTCGGGCCCCCTAAAAAAAACTTGGGGGGCTCAGCCCCCCACAGCCCCCCCCCCACTTAAAGCCCTGACCCCAGTCAACTGATCTGGGTTTAATTTATCATGATTCTCTAGCTCACTCCACCACCCAAGTTCAGACATGGCCATATGCAAATCAGTGCCCTGTGCCTCAAGGGAACAGTCCAGCCCAAACTGCCAAGCCATGTCTTCCCTGGACCAGAAACAAGCATCCTGGGACCAGTTTCTTGCTAATCAGCCGCCATGAGCCAGGCTAGCTTGAATCCAGTAGCAAAGTGAGCACAGGACCCACGTCTGGGCATATCGTCCCAACTTAGGGCGAACAAAGCGATACCAAAGGGAATGATGGACGGAGCGGTGGAGAATATCAAACACTCAACCCCAGTCAACTGATCTGGGTTTAATCCATCATCATTCTTTAGCTCACTCCACCACCCCAGTTCAGACATGGCCAGATGCAAATTAGTCTGACCCTGTGCCTCATGGGAACAGTCCAGCCCGAACTGCCGTCCATCAATTGTGTATCTTTTGGTATCAGTCAACCGGCAAGCTATGTATGGGGACTACTGAAAACACAAATCTACACTTTCATTGCCATTAATCGCCTGCGATACGTTGTAATATTATCTTTGGCTCCCCACGCTCTCTTTATATATTTCTATTCACCCTCCATCCAAACCCCTGTATCAGTGCTCTCATCCTCTACATTTTTAGTGTTTTTCCCTACACCCTAGAAGAAGTGGCCTTACGCAAAATAATGGGCCCTGCTGGGTCCCTAAGTCTCCCCTATCGCACAGATATTCCTTGGGGTACGTGTGGGCCCCTAAAGTTTGCCCCTCGTGCACTGCAGGTGCTGCTGGGTCTTGCATTGTGCCCCTTCCTAGAAGCTGCCAAGTGCTATCATGATGCTTGCATCACCTCTAAGTGCTTCTCTCATCTTATTATTTAGTTTTACTTTATCGTCTGACAACATATACAATAAAATAAATTAAAGACGAAATTGCTGCCACATACCATAATATCACCTCAGAGTCTCGGCAACAACGCTCAACATCCTGTGATTCTGGCCAAATCACCTAATCTCCCCGTGCCTAACAGAATTGAATGTGTTCATCTGTAACGAAACTGGTGCTCATGTAAAGCGCTCTGAAATACGATGTCTGGGGTCTAGTTGCGCTATATAAAACTCTAAACTTTTGAACCCCTGGCTAAAGAAGATCTAATGGAAACAGAAGAACAAGATAATAGATGGGCAGTTCCCCAGCTTGACCTTCCCCCAGTCAAGAGATGGACACAGCAGGCACTCCAACGTAATGCCATCACTATGGAGCATGGTTTGAGGGCAGTTAACGGCAGATCACTATCAGATAAACAAGGTTCTAACACCTACAATAGAGTTAGTTAGTATTGACTATATTCTCCTTGACGTAAAACTGTGGGGGAAATTGGTTGGCATGTTTGTGGGTACGACCACAGAGAGTGACCACAACCCTTTATGTTTAACTTTGAAACCCATTTGGGAGGTACCTTATTACCAGCTGAGCAACTTACCCTTGACAACCACCAAGGAGATACTCCCATCTAACTGCAAAAAGTTATTGAAATGGCAAAAGGTTGTCCTGCATGACACAAAGATAGTTGGTATCAAACATGATCGAATGGCAGGAAGACTCGAGCTCCAGGTCGCTACCCATAGCGCAACCAGATCGGTGGATGTCTCTAGGGCGCACACGCACACCGTTAACCAAATGAGTGCATATTTCAAAGTCCCCGAACCAGGCAAATACCTAGTAATAATGCAAAAGGGCCATATTCATAGTACACCAAAAATTGCAGGCAAATATTTTTGATCCTGGTTGCAGCTAATGAAGAGAAGAATCAGCTGCTCATAAAAACTGCTAGAACATCTTACAAAGCATCCCAGTGGGAAGCAAAGATAGAATGGGACGAATCCCACTGGCAGCAAACTTAAAAAAGCATGCTCATCCAAAGATACTAACTTATTTTGAAAAGTGGTCACCTGGGAAAGCAAATCAGGTGCATCTGTAAACCACATCATTGGCCAGGCCTGGCATGATAATTTTAGAAAGCTTTACTCAATGCCAGAAGCCACCTCTTCTGAGGAACCAGATGATTTAAATGGGTCGCTTGCAGAAGCTGAGTTTTTTAGTTCATTGGAGATAGAAGCTGCAATAAGTAAAATCATCCCATGCAAAGCAGCGGGACAGATGGCTTGCCAGGCGATCTATTTTTGGCTGATACTTCTAACTGGGCACATTACATCTTACTCCTAGTAAATGCAATAGCTAGTGGAGCCACGGCCCCAGAGTCATGGAAGGCCGCTGAGGTGGTCCCCATTTATAAAAGGGGTACTGGGGATGATCCTTCCAATTGCAGACCAATAAGCCTGATTGATGTTATGCAGAAGGTTGTTGTGTTTTACATATTATTGCACAAGTTCATTCTCGTGCAGTTTCTCATGCAGTTGTTCCCTAGCTACCTGTTAATTCTAGATTTTAAGGACTGCAGTCCAGGGAGCCGGTGGAGCAGGGAAGTTGTCTAAGCTGTTTCTCCCGTTTCTGTGGTGCTTCCAGCAAATAAATACTTCAACCAGCATTTGTGGATCGTCTTTACATAACAATTTGGAAATAATGTTAGCATTAGGAGCAATTCTCTATACCTTAAATACCTGTAATACTACTAGTGAACTCATTTTCAAGACTTTTATGTAACATTCATGCTAATTTTCGTTTGCTCTTTCTTTTTCTCTCCATTTTCTTTCTTTCTCAAGCTTTTATTTAATACTTATCTTTAAGTAATTGCAATAATGAGTACACAAAATTACTCATTAACTCCACCTCTAGCATTTTGGCCCGCAGGGGAGGAACCATGCATGAAATGGTCAGATTGGAAGGCATATTTTCAAAACTATTGATTTAGATGGTAAAATGAAACCAGATCAAAAGAAATGCATATTCTTACCTTCAATTGGTTCTTTGCGTTTGAAAGTTTTTGAGCAACTACCCAGTGTTGCTGGTGTTGGTGATATTAATGTTTCTGATGCTGCTATAGCTGCTTTTGTCTAGTATTTTGCAGCTAATGTATGCATTGGTATTGTTAGGTACACAATTTTTAAAAGGAAACAAAATGCTAATGAAAGTGTGGATGACTATGTGGCAGCTTTACACAAATTGTCTCTTGATTGCAAGTTTGAAGGTTTACAATAGCAATTTTTCAGGGACCAAGTTGTAATGCATGTACATGACCCAGTTATCCAAGACAGGCTCTGGATTAATGGTGACGCCTATTTAGCTGATATTTTAGCCATAGTACGTAAAGCTGAAATGTCAAGTTGTAGTTTAAAGGAAGGTAAAGGTGAAACTTCTGGTAAACAGGATGATTCTGTAAACAAAATTAAAAGGAAAAAGGAAAAAAGTACTGTCCCTAATGAAACAATTAATGACAAAGAGAAACTTGATTCAAATTTTAAGTTCCAACCAAACAGGAAGAAAGAGGTTCTTAGATGTTATTGTTGTAATAGTGAAACACATTTAGCACATTGCAAATCTAGCCCTGCTATTAAAGTTAAATGTTCCTCATGTGATTAAATTGGGCAGTATACCAAGCTTTGAAAGTCAAAGAAAACTTCAAAAGTTAAGTATGTTGAGGAAAGTGAAGATTGCTATACCGAGGAACGAGTCAATAGAGTCTTTCACATTAAGGACTCATATTTATTAATGGTTAAGTATTGTGAAAATTTGAGGAAGAAACCTATATGTTTAAATGAAAATGGGGATGTTCATATCAATATTTATGCAGATTCAGGATCAACATACACTATTATTAATGAGGATGTGTGGAGGAATAGCTTTGTGAAACACATTGGTGAAAAACTATTCCCTACTGATATCAGGCCAGAGAGTTTCTCGGGAGAAAAGATTGATATGCTAGGTTATAGACCTTTACTTTTCAAGTTCAAGGATAGATAAAGGTGTGGTCATTTGTATATTGCAAAAAAAGGCCTTTCAGTTTTAGGTTGGCACGATCAAGGCAACCTTGGGATAATTTTAAACCCTAATTCTGCTGAACCTGTCATGATTGTTCATGACAGTGAGAGAATAGGTAAGGCCATGCTTGAGAAATTTCTAAAAGTATTTTCAGGAACAATTGGTAATCTTACAAATTTTGAGCATTGTATTATTCTTAAGTACACTACTCAACCTAAAGTCCATAAGGTTAGAAACATTCCATTTTTGTTGAGGGATGAGGTACAAATGGAATTGGATAAATTGTTACAAGCAGGAATAATTGAAGAGATAGATGGAGCAGAATTGTTATCTACAGTGGTTATTGCCAGAAGGAGCAATGGTAAAATAGGTAGTTTATGCATTGACTTGCGCTACCTTAATAACCATAGTATCATCGACAAATTTCCATTGCCCAAAATCTCTTGAAATACTTGCCTCTGTGAATGTACTAAGTGGTTCACCTCTCTTGATTTATCTGCGGATTATCATCAGATTTTATTGCAAGAAGACTGTAAAAGGTACACTGTGTTCATCACCCCCATGGGGTGTTTTCAGTATAAGAGAATGCCATTTGGGCTAGCATCTGCAGCCATAGTCTTTCATGGACTGATGCATCATCTTTTTGAAAAATTAAAAAACATGAAAGGTATTCAAGGTGATATTTTAGTCTACGGTAAATCTAAGGAAGAACATAACTCTGTGTTGAATTCTGTTTTAGAGATTTTAAATGATAGAAATCTCACTGTTGAATTTTCAAAGTGCAAATTTGCAAGCTTCTGCACCAACTAACAAGGAATAGTTGAGTTCCTTTTTGGGCCTCCCAGAGTTTTATTCTAAGTTTGTCAAGGGTTTCTCAAGTAAAATCTATAATGTGAGGCAAATGGTAAAACAAAGATGTAAATTTGAGTGGTCTTCTAGTTTTCAATTAGAATTTGAACCGTTCAAAAAGGACATGTTGACCCTGAACTTGAGAACATTGTCACGGTGGATGCCAGCAGTAAGGGTTTAGGTGGTGTTCTAATCCAAAGAGATTCTAAAGGCGCTGAGAAAACTATTGCCTTTGCATCAACTGCTTTATCACCATTAGAAGAAAAATTCTCTGTGATTGAAAAAGAGACCTTGGCATGTGTTCGGGCCCTGGAACATTTGTGTGGGGTAAAGCATGTTTGGTGAGGTCTGAACATAAACCTCTAGTCAAATTACTAACCACTGAAGGAATGCTTAGAGTATCTGCATGGATAGTCTATGAGACTTCAAGATTGTATTTACACCGTTCAATATGTTCCTGGCAAAAGTAATGTTATTGCTCATTTCCTGTCTAGGATGCCATTGGAAATTGAGGAAGAAATGTCTGAGTGGGAAGATTTCAGTATTGCATATATTTTTGATCAGAGTGTTACAATACATGCGTCAAGAAGGAAGAATGGATTGAAGAATGTTCTCGTGACAGAGTGTTAGTCAGATTGGGAGAATACATTGAGGATGGTTGGCGTAGCAAATCAGCTCTTTCTGTAAAACTAATATAGTTCTTGGAAGTGAGGAGTGAATTGTCTGTGGAGGATAACATAACCAAAAGAGGAGAGAGAGTAATTCCTCCCAAAAGTCTTTTAAAGAAAATTGTTTCCTCATGTCATGAGGGGTGTTTAGGTATTGTGAGAACTAAACAGAAAGGTAAACAATGGTTTGGTGGCCTGGTATTGATCTTTTTGTAGAGAGACGTGTGAGGAATTGTGTTGCTTTGGCCAAGTCTGATAAATCGTTAAGAACTCTTAAACCATCCATGTATGAACCCATTGTTCCATTTGGTCCTTGGGAGACTTTAGCTATTGACATTACAGGTCCCATAGGAGAGAATCATAAGTTTATCATTTCCTCAATTGATATGTTTTCCAGGTGGCCTGCAATCAAAATTGTTGATAAGGTAGATTCTAATGCTGTTTTAGAATTTTTGGATGAAGTTTCTCTCAATGAAGGTGTTCCCAAACTTATAATGAGTGACAATGGTGTGCAATTTGTTTCTGGTAAGGCACAGGATTATTTTGCTAAAGTTGGCATTAGACACAAAACTACATCTCTCTATAACCCCAGCGGGAATGGCATGATAGAACACTTCAATAGAGTGATCAAAAATGCCATTCAATTATCTATGAAAAACAATGAAAGTTGGGAAATTATTGTTGTCAGAGCTGTATGGGCTTACAGGACTTCTGTGCACGATGCTTTGGGAGTGTCTCCTTTTGTTGTCATGAGGGGAAGAGAAGCAAGAACAAAGCTAATCCTGATTGCCTTCTGCATCCCATTTATCAAGATATATCCATGGGGGATATTAGGAAAAGAATTGTTGAAACCCACTTGAAATATAAGGAACATTATGATCTTAGAACCAACTCCAGGGACATTAAAATGGAAGTAGGAATGTTAGTTAAAGTGAGAAATCCTGATAAAGTTAAGAAGGGGGTGACTCAGTTTTCAGAACCTTTGCCCATTGTTGAAGTTTTACGTAATGTTTTCTTATTAAGCGATGGTAAGGTATGGATACTGTAGTCAATCAAGATTTAGTTTTAGAGGATAAATTCCCGAAGAGGTTGGATTTGTTTGATGATGTTTATGAAAGCATTGAAGGCAAGAATAGTGCGGTAAATGGTAAGAATTCTGGCATTTTAACACAGGATATAGAGAATCTTGTTGTAAATGAAAATGAAGGTGGAAATGTGGCAAGTGGAAACAGTTGCACCAACAGATTGCTTGATTTAAACATTAGTAAAAGTTTGGAAGAAATGGGTTGTTGTAATAATAGGTTGCCTGAAGTGAGCAGTAACAAATCTCTTGATGTAGGCAAACGTGTAAGAAGTAAACTTTTTTGGCATTTGGACTATGAGTGTGATCTTGATACTGTTTAGTGTTTTCTATTATTGTTTTTTCATTGTAAATCGTTTTGCATTCTTTTACTTCACTTTTGCCATATCTCTTGTTCTTAATTTGGTTTTTATATTTTGTTCGGGGAAAGATGTGTTGTGTTTTACATATTATTGCTCAAGTTCATTCTCGTGCAGTTTCTCGTGCAGTTGTTCCCTAGCTACCCAGTAATTCTAGATTGTAAGGACAGCAGTCCAGGGAGCCAGTAGAGCAGGGAAGGTGTCTAAGCTGTTTCTCCCATTTCTGTGGTGCTTTCAGCAAATAAACACTTCAACCAGCATTTGTGGATCATCTTTACATAATAAAGGTCTTCTGCCGAGCCCTTCTGCATAGGATACAGTCATATACTGAGGTTGAAGCCATCTTCTCCCAGTAAGGGGCTCATTATGGGCCTGATTACGATTGCGGTTTTCCTGCATCCTCTGGGCCGGCGGAAGCCACCGCCGGCCTGGAGGATGCGGGAAAACCGCTGCGGATTGAAAAAGACCCCCCGCCAGATTAGGATGGCTGGGGGATCGTTTTTCAGTCCGCAGCTTTTCCGCCGCGGTCGCCTTCCGACTGCGGCGGAAAAGCTTTAACATGGCTGGCGGTGTCTATCAGACACCGCCAGCCATATTAGGATGTCTGCAGAAAGATGCCTTTACACTGCGGCATTTCTGCCGTGTAAAGGCATACGGATTTGTGTTTGGGGGCCCGTTGCGGGCCCCCAGGGGTGAAGGGAGGGTGGGAGGTGCCTGCTGCTTTGTGCATGCAAATGCACAACTTACATTTTTATCATTGCCGCGGGTGCTGCTTTAAGCAGCACCCGCCGCAATGATAAAAATACAGGATGTGACCGCCAGGGTGGCGGTCACATCCTAATTTGCACGGAGGGACCGCCGCTGCCCCTGAGGACGGTCCCTCCTACTCTATGGTGGCGGACGGACTCAGGTCCGTCCGCCATCATAATCGGCCCCATAGATCGCGGACGGACTTGAGTCCGTCCGCGACCATAGAGGAGGAGGGAACCTCCGCATGGCCTGTGGAGTTCCCTCCTGTCCAATTAGGAAGTGACCGCCACCCTGGCGGTCAAATCCCCTACTTGTAACATTGAGGCGGGTGCAGCTTCAAGCTGCACCCACCGCAATGTTAAAAATGCATACATTGCATTTGTATGCAGAAAGCGGCAGGCACCGTGCGGTGCCTGCCGATTACTGCATACAAATGCAGGGGGGTACCATAGGTACCCCCCATGTGCACCCCCCACACCCCCTTCATCTAGGGGGCCCGCAACGGGCCCCCGCAGTGAAGATACACATGCTTTTCCACGGCGGAAAAGCCGCCGTGGAAAAGCATCTCTTTTACGCCATCCTAATATGGCTGGCGGTGTCTGATAGACACCGCCAGCCATGTTACAGCTTTTCCGCCGCGGTTGTAAGTCAACCGCGGCAGAAAAGCGGCGGACCGAAACCAGGACCCACCAGCCATCCTAATGTGGCGGTGGGTCTTTGCTGGGTCCGCAGAGGATTTTCCGCATCCTCCGGGCCGGCGGTGGCTTCCGCCGTCCCGGAGGATGCGGAAAATCCTCCATCCTAATGAGCCCCTTTGTACCAGGCTGGATTTGTACCAAAGACTGGGACAATAGACCAGGTATTTAGAATCCTCAGTATTTACTTGAAGGTAATGGTGTTAGGCAAGGGCACTCTCTACCTCGCATTCATAGATTTGAAGACTGCCTCTGACCTGGTCCCTAGATCTGAGCTGTGGACGGCCCTATGAGAGATGGGCATTCCCCCCTTTGTCCTTAAACTGTTCATTCAGCTACTCGAGTGCAGGTCAGATGGGGGCACAGGGACAGCTAACAGAACGCATCCCTGTCAACAGAGGAGTTCGACAGGGCTGTTTTCTGGCCCCCACCTTGTTCTCCCTGTATGTGAATGGGGTGGTTTTGCTTTCATTAGCAGGACCCTCCAGACTCGCCTAACCCTGGGGGGCAACAAGGTACCAACCTTGTTGTTTGCACACGACACCCTGCTGATATCTAAGACCCCAGCCAGGCTGCCTACTTGATAGATTCCAACTTTTTTGTGACAACAGGGGGCTGGTCATAAATAGCTCAAAAACTAAATGTATGACGATCCTGGGCCGGTGGTGGTGAATACTGGCAGGGTGTTTTCAAGGCTCCTTCTCAGAGCGGCGAACCCGGCCTCGGGCACACAACACAGCTCGAGGGGCGGCAGTAGAGTCAATGCGCACACAGCGCTCAGGGGCAAGCAGGTGCTCCAAAGTTCCTCAGCAGTGCATTAATCCGCACACACAGAGTGCGAGGGACCCGATCCTGGGGCAGATCACGTTTGAGGCACACCAGGCCTCACAACCTTATGCCCCAGCTGTGTGCCGAGCCAGATTTCACAGAGGGGCAGCTTCAGGAAGGCACAGCACATAGACCCACACAGCAGCTGGAAGGGTGGGTGCTGGAGAACTTTAGTATCCCTGAGTTCCCAGCTCTTCTTAGGCCCTTGGAGAAAAGGAAGGCTTCAGAGGGGCAAAGCACACAGCACAGCTCCTCTTCAAGTTAGAGGGACACAGCACACAGCAGACAGTCCCTTCCTCAACAATCACAGCAACTCACAATCACAGCAACTGTAGGTCAGCTCCCGGACACTCAGCACGGATTCCTTCTTGATCACTAAGTTTCCTAATCTATTTTTACTGGGGCTCCAGTCCTACTTTTATACCCCAAAAGTCTTTGTTCTTCTTGTGTGAGGGGTCCTGGACCCAATCTAAGCCAGTTCTGGGTGCAGTCTGCCACTGCACCTCTTCTTTCTTTGTGAGTGTGGGCCAGGGCCATCAGATGCACCGCAGGAGGTGGAGCCAGCATTGTGGCAGGCAGGCACAGCCCTATTGAGACCCAGGTGCTACTCCTCCCACCACTCTACATGCAGATGGGTCTATTCAGCCTTGTGCTGACCCAGCCAGCCTCCTGGAGCCGCCCCCAGCCCCTGTCACTCACAAACCAGACAGTCAATACATAACCAGGCAGAGGCGCACAGCAAGGTTGAACAGGAAAATAGCCACTTTCTAAAAGTGCTATTTCCAAACTTAGAATTTAAAAATCATCTTCACTAAAGGATGTGTTATTAAGTTCAGGGATAACAGATTCCATATGTCTATCTTGCCGTTATGGGAAGATATGCAGGTAAACATGTCACACAGCATTCCCCATGTTATCCTATGGGCAAGATAGCCTTTCAATAGTGAAAAACAAAACTGGCAGTATTTCACTATCAAGACATGTTACCCACACTAGTAACACCAAACAAAAACCGGGACATCTGCTCACCCTACCTTTGACTTTTAAGGCCTGAAAATAGAGCCCCCCCAGAGCCCCCTTTCGGGCCCCCTAAAAAAAACTTGGGGGGCTCAGCCCCCCACAGCCCCCCCCCCCACTTAAAGCCCTGACCCCAGTCAACTGATCTGGGTTTAATTTATCATGATTCTCTAGCTCACTCCACCACCCAAGTTCAGACATGGCCATATGCAAATCAGTGCCCTGTGCCTCAAGGGAACAGTCCAGCCCAAACTGCCAAGCCATGTCTTCCCTGGACCAGAAACAAGCATCCTGGGACCAGTTTCTTGCTAATCAGCCGCCATGAGCCAGGCTAGCTTGAATCCAGTAGCAAAGTGAGCACAGGACCCACGTCTGGGCATATCGTCCCAACTTAGGGCGAACAAAGCGATACCAAAGGGAATGATGGACGGAGTGGTGGAGAATATCAAACACTCACCCCCAGTCAACTGATCTGGGTTTAATCCATCATCATTCTTTAGCTCACTCCACCACCCCAGTTCAGACATGGCCAGATGCAAATTAGTCTGACCCTGTGCCTCATGGGAACAGTCCAGCCCGAACTGCCGTCCATCAATTGTGTATCTTTTGGTATCAGTCAACCGGCAAGCTGTGTATGGGGACTACTGAAAACACAAATCTACACTTTCATTGCCATTAATCGCCTGCGATACGTTGTAATATTATCTTTGGCTCCCCACGCTCTCTTTATATATTTCTATCCACCCTCCATCCAAACCCCTGTATCAGTGCTCTCATCCTCTACATTTTTTGTGTTTTTCCCTACACCCTAGAAGAAGTGGCCTTACGCAAAATAATGGGCCCTGCTGGGTCCCTAAGTCTCCCCTATCGCACAGATATTCCTTGGGGTACGTGTGGGCCCCTAAAGTTTGCCCCTCGTGCACTGCAGGTGCTGCTGGGTCTTGCATTGTGCCCCTTCCTAGAAGCTGCCAAGTGCTATCATGATGCTTGCATCACCTCTAAGTGCTTCTCACATCTTAATATTTAGTTTTACTTTATCGTCTGACAACATATACAATAAAATAAATTAAAGACGAAATTGCTGCCACATACCATAATATCACCTCAGAGTCTCGGCAACAACGCTCAACATCCTGTGATTCTGGCCAAATCACCTAATCTCCCCGTGCCTAACAGAATTGAATGTGTTCATCTGTAACGAAACTGGTGCTCATGTAAAGCGCTCTGAAATACGATGTCTGGGGTCTAGTTTGCGCTATATAAAACTCTAAACTTTTGAACCCCTGGCTAAAGAAGATCTAATGGAAACAGAAGAACAAGATAATAGATGGGCAGTTCCCCAGCTTGACCTTCCCCCAGTCAAGAGATGGACACAGCAGGCACTCCAACGTAATGCCATCACTATGGAGTATGGTTTGAGGGCAGTTAACGGCAGATCACTATCAGATAAACAAGGTTCTAACACCTACAATAGAGTTAGCTGTCCATCCCGTATTGACTATATTCTCCTTGACGTAAAACTGTGGGGGAAATTGGTTGACATGTTTGTGGGTACGACCACAGAGAGTGACCACAACCCTTTATGTTTAACTTTGAAACCCATTTGGGAGGTACCTTATTACCAGCTGAGCAACTTACCCTTGACAACCACCAAGGAGATACTCCCATCTAACTGCAAAAAGTTATTGAAATGGCAAAAGGTTGTCCTGCATGACACAAAGATAGTTGGTATCAAACATGATCGAATGGCAGGAAGACTCGAGCTCCAGGTCGCTACCCATAGCGCAACCAGATCGGTGGATGTCTCTAGGGCGCACACGCACACCGTTAACCAAATGAGTGCATATTTCAAAGTCCCCGAACCAGGCAAATACCTAGTAATAATGCAAAAGGGCCATATTCATAGTACACCAAAAATTGCAGGCAAATATTTTTGATCCTGGTTGCAGCTAATGAAGAGAAGAATCAGCTGCTCATAAAAACTGCTAGAACATCTTACAAAGCATCCCAGTGGGAAGCAAAGATAGAATGGGACGAATCCCACTGGCAGCAACTTAAAAAAGCATGCTCATCCAAAGATACTAACTTATTTTGAAAAGTGGTCACCTGGGAAAGCAAATCAGGTGCATCTGTAAACCACATCATTGGCCAGGCCTGGCATGATAATTTTAGAAAGCTTTACTCAATGCCAGAAGCCACCTCTTCTGAGGAACCAGATGATTTAAATGGGTCGCTTGCAGAAGCTGAGTTTTTTAGTTCATTGGAGATAGAAGCTGCAATAAGTAAAATCATCCCATCCAAAGCAGCGGGATAGATGGCTTGCCAGGCGATCTATTTTTGGCTGATACTTCTAACTGGGCACATTACATCTTACTCCTAGTAAATGCAATAGCTAGTGGAGCCACGGCCCCAGAGTCATGGAAGGCCGCTGAGGTGGTCCCCATTTATAAAAGGGGTACTGGGGATGATCCTTCCAATTGCAGACCAATAAGCCTGATTGATGTTATGCAGAAGGTTGTTGTGTTTTACATATTATTGCACAAGTTCATTCTCGTGCAGTTTCTCATGCAGTTGTTCCCTAGCTACCTGTTAATTCTAGATTTTAAGGACTGCAGTCCAGGGAGCCGGTGGAGCAGGGAAGTTGTCTAAGCTGTTTCTCCCGTTTCTGTGGTGCTTCCAGCAAATAAATACTTCAACCAGCATTTGTGGATCGTCTTTACATAACAATTTGGAAATAATGTTAGCATTAGGAGCAATTCTCTATACCTTAAATACCTGTAATACTACTAGTGAACTCATTTTCAAGACTTTTATGTAACATACATGATAATTTTCGTTTGCTCTTTCTTTTTCTCTCCATTTTCTTTCTTTCTCAAGCTTTTATTTAATACTTATCTTTAAGTAATTGCAATAATGAGTACACAAAATTACTCATTAACTCCACCTCTAGCATTTTGGCCCGCAGGGGAGGAACCATGCATGAAATGGTCAGATTGGAAGGCATATTTTCAAAACTATTGATTTAGATGGTAAAATGAAACCAGATCAAAAGAAATGCATATTCTTACCTTCAATTGGTTCTTTGCGTTTGAAAGTTTTTGAGCAACTACCCAGTTTTGCTGGTGTTGGTGATATTAATGTTTCTGATGCTGCTATAGCTGCTTTTGTCTAGTATTTTGCAGCTAATGTATGCATTGGTATTGTTAGGTACACAATTTTTAAAAGGAAACAAAATGCTAATGAAAGTGTGGATGACTATGTGGCAGCTTTACACAAATTGTCTCTTGATTGCAAGTTTGAAGGTTTACAATAGCAATTTTTCAGGGACCAAGTTGTAATGCATGTACATGACCCAGTTATCCAAGACAGGCTCTGGATTAATGGTGACGCCTATTTAGCTGATATTTTAGCCATAGTACGTAAAGCTGAAATGTCAAGTTGTAGTTTAAAGGAAGGTAAAGGTGAAACTTCTGGTAAACAGGATGATTCTGTAAACAAAATTAAAAGGAAAAAGGAAAAAAGTACTGTCCCTAATGAAAAAATTAATGACAAAGAGAAACTTGATTCAAATTTTAAGTTCCAACCAAACAGGAAGAAAGAGGTTCTTAGATGTTATTGTTGTAATAGTGAAACACATTTAGCACATTGCAAATCTAGCCCTGCTATTAAAGTTAAATGTTCCTCATGTGATTAAATTGGGCAGCATACCAAGCTTTGAAAGTCAAAGAAAACTTCAAAAGTTAAGTATGTTGAGGAAAGTGAAGATTGCTATACCGAGGAACGAGTCAATAGAGTCTTTCACATTAAGGACTCATATTTATTAATGGTTAAGTATTGTGAAAATTTGAGGAAGAAACCTATATGTTTAAATGAAAATGGGGATGTTCATATCAATATTTATGCAGATTCAGGATCACCATACACTATTATTAATGAGGATGTGTGGAGGAATAGCTTTGTGAAACACATTGGTGAAAAACTATTCCCTACTGATATCAGGCCAGAGAGTTTCTCGGGAGAAAAGATTGATATGCTAGGTTATAGACCTTTACTTTTCAAGTTCAAGGATAGATAAAGGTGTGGTCATTTGTATATTGCAAAAAAAGGCCCTTCAGTTTTAGGTTGGCACGATCAAGGCAACCTTGGGATAATTTTAAACCCTAATTCTGCTGAACCTGTCATGATTGTTCATGACAGTGAGAGAATAGGTAAGGCCATGCTTGAGAAATTTCTAAAAGTATTTTCAGGAACAATTGGTAATCTTACAAATTTTGAGCATTGTATTATTCTTAAGTACACTACTCAACCTAAAGTCCATAAGGTTAGAAACATTCCATTTTTGTTGAGGGATGAGGTACAAATGGAATTGGATAAATTGTTACAAGCAGGAATAATTGAAGAGATAGATGGAGCAGAATTGTTATCTACAGTGGTTATTGCCAGAAGGAGCAATGGTAAAATAGGTAGTTTATGCATTGACTTGCGCTACCTTAATAACCATAGTATCATCGACAAATTTCCATTGCCCAAAATCTCTTGAAATACTTGCCTCTGTGAATGTACTAAGTGGTTCACCTCTCTTGATTTATCTGCGGATTATCATCAGATTTTATTGCAAGAAGACTGTAAAAGGTACACTGTGTTCATCACCCCCATGGGGTGTTTTCAGTATAAGAGAATGCCATTTGGGCTAGCATCTGCAGCCATAGTCTTTCATGGACTGATGCATCATCTTTTTGAAAAATTAAAAAACATGAAAGGTATTCAAGGTGATATTTTAGTCTACGGTAAATCTAAGGAAGAACATAACTCTGTGTTGAATTCTGTTTTAGAGATTTTAAATGATAGAAATCTCACTGTTGAATTTTCAAAGTGCAAATTTGCAAGCTTCTGCACCAACTAACAAGGAATAGTTGAGTTCCTTTTTGGGCCTCCCAGAGTTTTATTCTAAGTTTGTCAAGGGTTTCTCAAGTAAAATCTATAATGTGAGGCAAATGGTAAAACAAAGATGTAAATTTGAGTGGTCTTCTAGTCTTCAATTAGAATTTGAACCGTTCAAAAAGGACATGTTGACCCTGAACTTGAGAACATTGTCACGGTGGATGCCAGCAGTAAGGGTTTAGGTGGTGTTCTAATCCAAAGAGATTCTAAAGGCGCTGAGAAAACTATTGCCTTTGCATCAACTGCTTTATCACCATTAGAAGAAAAATTCTCTGTGATTGAAAAAGAGACCTTGGCATGTGTTCGGGCCCTGGAACATTTGTGTGGGGTAAAGCATGTTTGGTGAGGTCTGAACATAAACCTCTAGTCAAATTACTAACCACTGAAGGAATGCTTAGAGTATCTGCATGGATAGTCTATGAGACTTCAAGATTGTATTTACACCGTTCAATATGTTCCTGGCAAAAGTAATGTTATTGCTCATTTCCTGTCTAGGATGCCATTGGAAATTGAGGAAGAAATGTCTGAGTGGGAAGATTTCAGTATTGCATATATTTTTGATCAGAGTGTTACAATACATGCGTCAAGAAGGAAGAATGGATTGAAGAATGTTCTCGTGACAGAGTGTTAGTCAGATTGGGAGAATACATTGAGGATGGTTGGCGTAGCAAATCAGCTCTTTCTGTAAAACTAATATAGTTCTTGGAAGTGAGGAGTGAATTGTCTGTGGAGGATAACATAACCAAAAGAGAAGAGAGAGTAATTCCTCCCAAAAGTCTTTTAAAGAAAATTGTTTCCTCATGTCATGAGGGGTGTTTAGGTATTGTGAAAACTAAACAGAAAGGTAAACAATGGTTTGGTGGCCTGGTATTGATCTTTTTGTAGAGAGACGTGTGAGGAATTGTGTTGCTTTGGCCAAGTCTGATAAATCGTTAAGAACTCTTAAACCATCCATGTATGAACCCATTGTTCCATTTGGTCCTTGGGAGACTTTAGCTATTGACATTACAGGTCCCATAGGAGAGAATCATAAGTTTATCATTTCCTCAATTGATATGTTTTCCAGGTGGCCTGTAATCAAAATTGTTGATAAGGTAGATTCTAATGCTGTTTTAGAATTTTTGGATGAAGTTTCTCTCAATGAAGGTGTTCCCAAACTTATAATGAGTGACAATGGTGTGCAATTTGTTTCTGGTAAGGCACAGGATTATTTTGCTAAAGTTGGCATTAGACACAAAACTACATCTACATCTACAACTACATGGCATGATAGAACACTTCAATAGAGTGATCAAAAATGCCATTCAATTATCTATGAAAAACAATGAAAGTTGGGAAATTATTGTTGTCAGAGCTGTATGGGCTTACAGGACTTCTGTGCACGATGCTTTGGGAGTGTCTCCTTTTGTTGTTATGAGGGGAAGAGAAGCAAGAACAAAGCTAATCCTGATTGCCTTCTGCGTCCCATTTATCAAGATATATCCATGGGGGATATTAGGAAAAGAATTGTTGAAACCCACTTGAAATATAAGGAACATTATGATCTTAGAACCAACTCCAGGGACATTAAAATGGAAGTAGGAATGTTAGTTAAAGTGAGAAATCCTGATAAAGTTAAGAAGGGGGTGACTCAGTTTTCAGAACCTTTGCCCATTGTTGAAGTTTTACGTAATGTTTTCTTATTAAGCGATGGTAAGGTATGGATACTGTAGTCAATCAAGATTTAGTTTTAGAGGATAAATTCCCGAAGAGGTTGGATTTGTTTGATGATGTTTATGAAAGCATTGAAGGCAAGAATAGTGCGGTAAATGGTAAGAATTCTGGCATTTTAACACAGGATATAGAGAATCTTGTTGTAAATGAAAATGAAGGTGGAAATGTGGCAAGTGGAAACAGTTGCACCAACAGATTGCTTGATTTAAACATTAGTAAAAGTTTGGAAGAAATGGGTTGTTGTAATAATAGGTTGCCTGAAGTGAGCAGTAACAAATCTCTTGATGTAGGCAAACGTGTAAGAAGTAAACTTTTTTGGCATTTGGACTATGAGTGTGATCTTGATACTGTTTAGTGTTTTCTATTATTGTTTTTTCATTGTAAATCGTTTTGCATTCTTTTACTTCACTTTTGCCATATCTCTTGTTCTTAATTTGGTTTTTATATTTTGTTCGGGGAAAGATGTGTTGTGTTTTACATATTATTGCTCAAGTTCATTCTCGTGCAGTTTCTCGTGCAGTTGTTCCCTAGCTACCCAGTAATTCTAGATTGTAAGGACAGCAGTCCAGGGAGCCAGTAGAGCAGGGAAGGTGTCTAAGCTGTTTCTCCCATTTCTGTGGTGCTTTCAGCAAATAAACACTTCAACCAGCATTTGTGGATCATCTTTACATAATAAAGGTCTTCTGCCGAGCCCTTCTGCATAGGATACAGTCATATACTGAGGTTGAAGCCATCTTCTCCCAGTAAGGGGCTCATTATGGGCCTGATTACGATTGCGGTTTTCCCGCATCCTCTGGGCCGGCGGAAGCCACCGCCGGCCTGGAGGATGCGGGAAAACCGCTGAGGATTGAAAAAGACCCCCCGCCAGATTAGGATGGCTGGGGGATCGTTTTTCAGTCCGCAGCTTTTCCGCCGCGGTCGCCTTCCGACTGCGGCGGAAAAGCTTTAACATGGCTGGCGGTGTCTATCAGACACCGCCAGCCATATTAGGATGTCTGCAGAAAGATGCCTTTACACTGCGGCATTTCTGCCGTGTAAAGGCATACGGATTTGTGTTTGGGGGCCCGTTGCGGGCCCCCAGGGGTGAAGGGAGGGTGGGAGGTGCCTGCTGCTTTGTGCATGCAAATGCACAACTTACATTTTTATCATTGCCGCGGGTGCTGCTTTAAGCAGCACCCGCCGCAATGATAAAAATACAGGATGTGACCGCCAGGGTGGCGGTCACATCCTAATTTGCACGGAGGGACCGCCGCTGCCCCTGAGGACGGTCCCTCCTACTCTATGGTGGCGGACGGACTCAGGTCCGTCCGCCATCATAATCGGCCCCATAGATCGCGGACGGACTTGAGTCCGTCCGCGACCATAGAGGAGGAGGGAACCTCCGCATGGCCTGCGGAGTTCCCTCCTGTCCAATTAGGAAGTGACCGCCACCCTGGCGGTCAAATCCCCTATTTGTAACATTGAGGCGGGTGCAGCTTCAAGCTGCACCCACCGCAATGTTAAAAATGCATACATTGCATTTGTATGCAGAAAGCGGCAGGCACCGTGCGGTGCCTGCCGATTACTGCATACAAATGCAGGGGGGTACCATAGGTACCCCCCATGTGCACCCCCCACACCCCCTTCATCTAGGGGGCCCGCAACGGGCCCCCGCAGTGAAGATACACATGCTTTTCCACGGCGGAAAAGCCGCCGTGGAAAAGCATCTCTTTTACGCCATCCTAATATGGCTGGCGGTGTCTGATAGACACCGCCAGCCATGTTACAGCTTTTCCGCCGCGGTTGTAAGTCAACCGCGGCAGAAAAGCGGCGGACCGAAACCAGGACCCACCAGCCATCCTAATGTGGCTGTGGGTCTTTGCTGGGTCCGCAGAGGATTTTCCGCATCCTCCGGGCCGGCGGTGGCTTCCGCCGTCCCGGAGGATGCGGAAAATCCTCCATCCTAATGAGCCCCTTTGTACCAGGCTGGATTTGTACCAAAGACTGGGACAATAGACCAGGTATTTAGAATCCTCAGTATTTACTTGAAGGTAATGGTGTTAGGCAAGGGCACTCTCTACCTCGCATTCATAGATTTGAAGACTGCCTCTGACCTGGTCCTTAGATCTGAGCTGTGGACGGCCCTATGAGAGATGGGCATTCCCCCCTTTGTCCTTAAACTGTTCATTCAGCTACTCGAGTGCAGGTCAGATGGGGGCACAGGGACAGCTAACAGAACGCATCCCTGTCAACAGAGGAGTTCGACAGGGCTGTTTTCTGGCCCCCACCTTGTTCTCCCTGTATGTGAATGGGGTGGTTTTGCTTTCATTAGCAGGACCCTCCAGACTCGCCTAACCCTGGGGGGCAACAAGGTACCAACCTTGTTGTTTGCACACGACACCCTGCTGATATCTAAGACCCCAGCCAGGCTGCCTTCTTGATAGATTCCAACTTTTTTGTGACAACAGGGGGCTGGTCATAAATAGCTCAAAAACTAAATGTATGGCCTTTAACTGCCCTGGAAAGGGTAGACACCTTTGATTACTTATGCATAAGACTCTCTGACAAAATGTCTTGGAGGCCTCACTTAGCAAAGATGCTGTTGGGACACAAGCGAGTGGCTGGAGCAATAGGGAAAGAAAACCGCCACTCACACACTAGGTCGGTAGCCCCCACCCTCCAAGTCTATAATGCCAGAGCAGTCAGTTCTGCTTTTTACAGAGCAGAGGTCTGGGGATTCGACAAGCTCGACGATCTCTGCAGATCCAAGCACAAGCTTTTTAGAGATCTGGCAATGTACCGAAAAATGTCCCCCTTGCCCTTCCATTGCTGGTCATGGGCAGGCAGTTGATTGGCGACGTTGCTAAGTTTCCACTCTACGCCGAAGCTCTCACCGAGATCATCCGCCTAGATACTGCCTGCAAAATAGGCTGGACTTCCAATGTAAAAAAAAACCAGTGATAGCCATCTGACTCCAAGCCTTTTGGGATAGCCAGGAATCCCCAAGGAGAGACAAGCTTAAACAACTCTATTGGGAATGGGTGGACCGACGGGAGAACCGCAAACCTAATGTGGGCAAATTAAAAATAGAATTCCATTCACATAAACAAACTAGATATCTTGAGGCTTTTCTCAACATAATCCAAGTCCCTAGGGACAGGATGTTGTATATACATTTTAGGTTTGGAACCCTTACTGTTCGTGTGATGACAGCGAAATGGCACTCAAGCAATGGAAAAGATTGCCCATGCTGCCGAGTCCTGATAGAAAGCATCGCCCTTGTAATGTTCGCCTGCCCGGCATATAACATCTCGCAGGCCAAATGGCTAAAATTGATTTGCCAGCAACTGGGTACATGGGATCACCATTTAGCACTGCGAATTCTTAGGTCCGATTCTAGGCCTCTTTTTGCATGTTGTGTAGTAACGTTTCTAGGCCAGGCATGGCTAAATAGGTGGAAAGCTCCTTCAAGAATGACCGAGTCTTAATTCAAACAAGGTTGCGACAAATTCTTGGCACTACTTTAAATCTGTTTCGCCAAATACAAGACTTATTTTTATGCATACGCACTTTATCTGTTATTCTTTGCTGCTATATTAGGAAAAACTTAAAACCCTTCAGTATACTGACGATTTACTATAGCATAGTGAAGATTTGTTATCAATATGAAATGCTTACTGTTTTTATCGTGGATCCACATTTTATACTGTATTGTCTGGTGTTGTACTGCCTTTTAATTATTTGAATATGAAAAATTTATTACTGTGTCAAGGTCCCAATTGGCTATTACGCTGTATTGTCTTGCTCACACAAGCCTAGGATGCTGCACATTTGTATTTCTCTTTTTTTTTAAATGTACTTCTTTTTTTATAGCTTTTATAACATTTTCTGTTGAATAAAGCTTATACAACAACAACTCTAAAAAAAGAAAAAGACGGTTACTGAATGCGCATGTGTGCGTGTCTTGATGCATATGTCATCATTATGCGCTGAGATCATTTCGCCTTTTTTCTTACTTTACCTTTCCTAGATTGGTAGAGACCTAAACGGAACAGTAAACAAAACAATATGTACATGAGGTGTCAATGCAATAGATAAACGGCCGGCACTCACAATCTTCAGATTAGAGTTATTGTCTTTGCCAATGATTGTTTTTTACAGTACATTATGCGACGTCACCTGCCTTGGCAGACTTTATCACAGATACATTGATCAAAAGTCTGCCACAGTCTTGCTACATGTACAGTTCTTCATTCAGACCAATGTGCACAAAGCCAGGCTTTCTCGCTCTTCAGGATAGAATGACATGGGCCAGTGTATATTATACTCAAACCTATTGTCCCTTTATTATCCAGTAAACAGACATCCTTCACCCTAGTGACTACATTAATACTAAACTGGTTACTGAAATACTGTATACCTGTTTGGCAATGTCCCAACATAACAAGAGGACAACAAGAAAAGTTGCTTGATTTGATTGACTGTCTTTTGGTGAGGGACTGTATTAGACCTGGCATCTTTTGGCGTGGTTTCCCCTGTCAATATTCTCCTGACCTTCTGTTTTTGAATGTGTGCTGCATTTAATTTTTGCCGGTTGTAGGACTCTGGGCACTTTACCACTGCTGACCAGTGCTAAAGTGCATGTGTCTCTTGTGTAAAAGGTATTAGTGATTGGTTTATCTATTATTGGAATTTTTGATTTACTAGTAAATCCCTAATAAAGTGCACCAGGTGTGCCCAGGAGCTGTAAGTCAATCAATCAATCAATCAATCAAACAAACTTTATTTGGTTTTCACAAATGAAACCATAAAAGTCCTCTACAATACCATACATGATAAAAGGGGTAAAATATTTATACAAACATCACATTGAAGACATAGCTTCCATAAAAGTTCTTGTGCAAATCATACAATACGTTGTAAAATAAAATGTGTTTATCCTAGATCATGAGATACAGTCGATAATGTGATTCTAGAGGCCTCCTTTATACTATATATAACGCCTGGGCAGCTTGGATAAAAACAGCATGCCTTTGTGGCTGCAATCATTTAGTCAAGGCAAGCCCTAAGCTTCACTGCTGATTTAAAAAAATTAAGAACCAATCAAATAGAATATTCATACAGCATTTATAAATGAATAAAAGCTGGGCGCACCTGCTTAAATTTCAGCCTCCTTAAGACCGGGATAATACAAGTTTTCCAGGGAGTTACATAATCATTACAAAACATTAAGAAAATGTAGCATATCCTGTGGAGACTCGCTTTTGATGCCACAGGATTCTACAATCTGACCTCTACAACTTCCCCTTGGTGTGGCCAACACGAAATGAAACAAGTCCAGTCAAAACCTGGTCAATAGAAAACGTTCATAAGTGCTAAAAGCTCCCAGGAGATATGGCTCGATCATCAGTCTTGTTTTCAGTATAAATTTACGAACACAGGGTTTCCTCAATTCCAGTACTTCCCTCTCCATTTTCTTTAATCTACAAAAGGACTCTCTGACCCACCGTAGATCACTCTTAGTCACCAATTCTGGATTTGTGAAAAGTTCCACTCTTCCCAAAGTTTCAAAAATGCTTTTGCTGTATCTAAGCCAGGGAATATAATGAGCATAGTCTAGAGACATACACTCCTTCAGGATTAAATGGCTCAAAGTTGTTCCCTCATTTGACCAAATCTTTAGCCAAAATATTAAAGGTCGTAAAGCTCATAAATCACAGAGATAGGGCACCCCCAATTCTTCATGAGTCACCATATTCAATGTTCCTGGGGGCACACCTAGCAAACGCTTCAGGAATGAGTTCTCAACTACCTGTAACGGATTGGTGTCACTACAACGCATGCTTTTACCACGCATGCTTTTACAACGCGGTTTTTACCACGCAGTCCATTACAACGCATAATGCTTTTAGGCGCTGGATAGTGAATTATTTAATTTACTATTCCAACTCCAGTCCCCGTGGATAGCAGGGAAGGTGTTGGATAGTATATTAAATACATTCCCTATCCTAGAGCGCCCCCCAGCGCATTGCGTTGTAATGGTTTGCGTGGTAAAAGTTGCGATGTAATGGTAGTGCGTTGTAAAAAATTCGTTGTAACCGTGCTACACCCCTGTAACTCATTCATGGAGACATGACCCCATATTTAGCTACCATAAGCGGCTTTCGTGAGGCACTTAGCCTGGTATATCTTTGAAAGTGCAGCAATCGGCTTCCTGCCTAATTTGGAAGCAAAGTTTAAAACAGCTGTCTCTGCGCATGCTAGATCTCCCCTTTATCTCTGTTTAAATGGACTTCATTTCATTTGGTCATCCTTTAGAACCCCCAGATACGAGAAAACATTGGCTCAAGGAACCTGAGCAGATCCGACCACAAATTGAAAAGGTTTTTTCGAGAGAGGTCCCACCTGCATCACGTACGATTTTGAATCGTTTATTGACAGGTCCAAGTTTGCCATAAAGGAGGAGAAGGAGTAAAGCAATGTTTGTAAACGCCTTGCGGTCTTAGTTAAACGTACCGCGTCATCAGCATATAATAAAACAGGCAGGCCATGTCTGCCTACGTGTGTAATCTGCCATTGTCTTTGTTAAAACATTATCCAAATCATTAGTATACAGATTAAACAAAAAGGGGGCTAAGATACACCCTTAGTGTACTCCTCTCATTATTTCAATGTTACAGAAACCCTTAGATCTTGGGAGAATATAACCAGCGCTTTGGTTGAGTGGTGGAGGTCTTCCAGAAAGTGGACGATATTGCCATCTACCCCCATAGCTAACATGGCCTGTTAAAGTTAGGCCCTATTCACGTGATAAAACGCGGATGACAGGTCCATAAAGGCTAGGCAAATAGTTCCTGGACAGGTCACTATATGTTTATTCAGGATCATAGATAGATTAAGGCACTGCACCATAGTGGACCTCCACGGGCGAAACCCATACTGAACATCCAATAGGATGGTATGTTCCTCTGCCCAACTAGACAACCTTTCCAGGAGTATTCGGCCTGTCACCTTTACTACCGAGTCTAACAAAGAGATTTTTCTGTAGCAGTGGGTGCTATCTCGGTCGCCCTTTTTGAAAATAGGCACTATTGTAGAAATAGCCCATGACTCAGGGCAACCAATCTTTACGGTGGCATTCATCACTGCCGTAAGGACCAGTGCCAAGAAGGTCGGTTCTGATTTGTTAAGACCTGGCGGGATACCATCTGGACCTGGGGCTTTGTTGCTTGACAGCCCAAAGATGCCATCTCTAAACTCATCTTTGATGAAACCCAAGTTGGAGGTATCTGCCTCACGGCCAGGGGTACAGTGTAGATTAGAGGGACACTGGAACATGGCTTCGAAATGAAGCACCCACTCTTCTTCAGTAATGTGGCTGGCCACCGTACTTCCTTCCTCCTTATTCAGGAAAGGGCTTTAATTATGCTCCAGAACCTGGAACTGTCCCTCAGCGTGCTACTCTCAATCAACTCCCTTCAGGTTTCCTCCTTTAATATGGACTTAGGTATTGCCAATTCTTGCTTGTACTCCTTTTGGCAGATTCTTACAAAAGTCAAGTGTCTTGGGCTCTTATTCAAAGCTTCCCTCAACTTCATTGCTGCCCGTGATCAATTAGAATCGAACCATCTAGATTTCTGGATAACCGTTCGCTGACCTGGGGCACCTAAAAATTCATTAATCTTGATGGAAATAATGTCGAAGGCTCTAATGACCACACCCAGGGCTGTTGATGGAGTGGTGCACAGGACTAACTATTTAGTGCATGTGGTTGTTATTTGCTCGTAAAAGGCGTCTGGAGATATCTAGGCCCCTTTAAGTCGCCTACCACCATCTGTTGGTCTGACCACCCCACTCTGCTCGGCCCCCCTCTATGTTACAGTAAAAGCCCACTTATTTTTATGCACAAAGGGTTGTGATCACTATATACACTGGTGTGAATGTTAAATCACCTGACTAACTCAAGTAGAGGTGTCAATAGCAATGTGAAGTCAATAAATGACCCACCGCTCCCCCCTTTAAATGATGGAATGGGTGCCTTACTACGGGGGTCAATTAGGCACATGAGGGACGATAAATCAAAATCACGTGAAAGACCATTCAGCGTGTCATCTTGTGAGGTGTGTTCAAAGTGAATTCCCTTGACATGTGGATAACCCAGGTCTGCCAGGCTAGAGGTCCAAGGGTGACCGCATGGGTGTTTTTTAAAAATCTCCAGTGATTATAAAGTTTATAAAAGCGGCATTAACATGTTTCCTTGAACTCAATCAATCAATCAAAACATTTGTAAAGCGCGCTACATACCCGTGAGGGTCTCAAGGCGCTGGGGGAAGGGAGGGGGCTGCTACTGATCGAAGAGCCAGGTCTTGAGAAGTCTTCTGAAGGCCAGCAGGTCCTGGGTCTGTCGTAGGTCGGTCGGGAGAGTGTTCCAGGTCTTGGCGGCGAGGTAGGAGAAAGATCTGCCCCGGTGGTGGTTTTCCAGATGTGGGGAACTGTGGCGAGGGCGAGGTTGGCAGAGCGGAGGCTGCGGGTGGGGGTGTAGAAGCTGAGTCGGTTGTTGAGGTATGCTGGTCCGCCATCGTGTAAGGCTTTGTGTGCGTGGATGAAGAGTTTGAAGGTGATCCTCTTGTTGACGGGGAGCCAATGAAGGCCTCTCAAGTGGAGTGTGATGTGGCTGCATCGGGGGACGTCGAGGATCAGTCGTGCCGAGGCGTTCTGGATGCGTTGCAGCTGTCTCAGGATCTTGGTTGTTGTTCCTGCGTAGAGGGTGTTCCCCTAGTCCAGTCTGCTGGTGACGAGGGATTGGGTGACGGTTTTTCTCATGTCGGGGGGATCCATTTGAAGATCCTGCGGCGCATTTGGAGGGTGTTAAGCAGGATCCATTCGGCAACGGCCTTCATTCCTCTGTGGAGGTCGGCTTTTGCGGTCTTTGGTGAGGGATATGATCAGCTGGGTGTTGTCGGCGTAGGAGATGATGTTGAGGCTATGTTGTCGTGCGACATGGGCAAGTGGTGCCATGTAGATATTCAACAGCATCGGGCTGAGGGAAGATCCCTGTGGGATGCCACAGATGATCTCGGAGGTCTTGGAGTGGAAGGGTGGGAGGCGGACGATCTGGGTTCTGCCGGAGAGGAAGGATGTGGTCCAGGCCAGGGCCTTCTCTTGGATTCCAGCGTGGTGGAAGCGTGCTATTAGGATGCGGTGGTAGACCGTGTCGAAGGCTGTTGATAGGTCCAGAAGGATGAGGGCGGCTGTTTCTCCTTTGTCCATCAGTATCCTGATGTCGTCAGTGGCGGTGATGAGGGCGGTCTCGGTGCTGTATTTGCTGCGGAAGCCGGACTGGGATGGGTCCAGGATGTTGTTGTTTTCCAGGTAGCGAGTCATCTGTCTGTTGACAATCTTCTCCGTGACTTTCGCCGTGAAAGGGAGCACGGAGATGGGCCAGAAGTTCTTGAGGTCCTTGGGGTCCGCCTTGGGTTTCTTCAGTAGGGCGTTGATCTCGGCGTTCTTCCAGCTCTCCGGAAAGGTTGCTGTCTCGAAGGAGATATTGATTGTTTTCCGGAGATGGGGTGCAATGGCTGAGCTGGCTTTGTTGAAAACGTGGTGAGGGCATGGGTCAGATGGGGATCTGGAGTGGATGGAGTTCATGGTCTTGATGGTGTCTTCGTCGCTGATGTTGGACCAGGCGGTCAGGCGACTGGTGCGGGTGGAGGTCACAGGGGTGGTGGTCTCGGCAGTGGATGTGGGGGTGTCAGTGTTGAAGCTGTTGTGGACGTCGGTGATCTTGCGGTGAAAGAAGGTGGCCAGCGAGTTGCACAGGTCTTGTGATGGTGGAATGTCGTTGGTGCTGGAGCTGGGGTTGGAGAGTTATTTCACGATGTTGAAGAGCTCTTTGGTGTGTGTGCGTTGTTGTCTAGGCCGTCCTTGAAGGAGGTCCTCTTGGTGGTCCTGATGAGTTGGTGGTGTCTTCGGATGGTGTTTTTGTGAGCTGTGAAGCTGTCTGGTGTTCAGTCGCGGAGCCAGTTCTTCTCCAGCTTCCAACAGGTGCGCTTGGAGGTCCAGAGGTCTTCGGTGAACCAAACAACTTTCTTGTTGTTGCGATTGGTTGCAGAGGTCTTGAGTGGGGCGAGGGTGTCGGCGCAGTCGTTGATCCACTGTTTGAGGTTGATGGCGGCGGTGTCGGGGTCTGTGGGGTCGGCGGGTGCACCCAGGGTGAGGGTGGTGGTCAGTTGGTCCTTGTTGACCTTGCCCCAGCAGCGGCGTGGCAACTGTTGGGTGCGGTGGTGTGTGGAGGGTGTCCTGAAGGTGAAGTGGACGCATCTGTGGTCGGTCCAGTGGGGTTCAGTGGTGTGGTTGAAGGAGACGTGGGGACTTGCGGAGAAGATGGGGTCCAGTGTGTGGGGTGGGTGTCGTCACGAGCTGTTTGAGTCCGAGGTTAGCGAGGTTGGCGATTAGGGCGATGGAGTTGGTGTCGCTGTTTTTCTCGAGGAGGAAGTTCAGGTCCCCGAGGAGGATGTAGTCTGTGGAGGTGAGGGCGTGGGTGCTAATGACGTCGGCGATGGTGTCGCTGAACTGTGATCGGGGTCCCGGTGGTCTGTAGATGAGTGTTCCTCTGAGGGTGGTGTTGGCGTTGGTGTAGATCTGGAAGTGCATGTGCTCGGCGGTGGTGAGGGTGTCGTCGGTGTTGGACGAGACTCTGAGGGTGTCTTTGTGGATGATGGCGATTCCCCCTCCCACTCTATTGGTGCGGTCTTTGCGGGAGATCTTGTAGCCCTCTGGGATGGCTATGGCGATGTCTAGTGCCGAGGTGGCATTCAGCCAGGTCTCTGTCAGGAAGGCGACGTCGGGGGTGGTTGAGTCTAGGAGGTCCCAGAGTTTGATGGCGTGCTTGCGAGCGGAGCGGGTGTTGAGGAGGATGCATCGGAGGTGGTTGGGTTCTCTGGTTGATGGTTTGGCGGGCCGGATGCTGGTGAAGCTGCAGTTCCGGCAGGTGAAGGGCCCTCGGGTGCGCTTCGGGATGGCCCGGTAGCAGGAGTGGTCTCGTCCGGGGTTGAGTGCGTGGAGGGTGCTGGAGTCGTAGTGCAGTCTGGTATTGTGGCGGCTTTGGGGTCCAGGGGTTCTGGCGCTGGGTGCGGTCCAGGCGTCATGGGGTGCAGACAGGCTTGCCTTTGGCGCGTCTTCAGCGCGCAATCGGCGCACCAGCTGCGGCTGTCCACTGCGCGTTCGGGCAGTGGTCGCCATATGAGGCGTGGAGGGTCAGCTGGGAGGCGGGAGCGGGGAGGCGAGGGGGCGTGGCCTTGGGGGCCATTGGCGGGAAACAAACATGGCGATCAAGGAAAGCAAGGGGGAGGGGGCATCGCGGGTCTGAGACGGCGGGAAAAAACGGTTCTAAGAATGCAAAATTAAAACAGGCAACAAGGAGATATACAAAAATGAAGTACAGGCAGCACAGCAGAAGCAAAATACAGGCAGCACAGCAGAAGCAAATTAAGTCAAGCAGGCAGGAAGGGGAAACTTATAAAGAGTACACGGAGCACAGCAGATGGGGATCAGGGTACAGGAGGATCGAACCTGTGACTCAGGAGCGCAGCAGCAGGGGCGAACGCGCACTCGTGGTGCTGTCCGGCAGGGGAGCGACTCGGCCCTGGAACAGGGTCAGAGTTCACCCCCTCTGTCCAACAGTGCCTCCTAATGAGGCGTGGAGGGCGGGAGGGTCAGCTGGGAGGCGGGAGCGGGGAGGCGCGGGGGTGTGGCCTCGGGGGCCAATTCCGGGAAACAAACCTGGCGATCAATGGAAGCATGGAGGAGGGGGGCATCGTGGGGCTGAGACGGCGGGAAAAAATGGTTCTAAGAATGCGGGATTACAACAGGCAACAAGGAGATATACAAAAATAAAGTACAGGCAGCACAGCACAGCAGAAGCAAAATACAGGCAGCACAGCAGAAGCAAATTAGACAAGCAGGCAGGAAGGGGAAACTTATAAAGAGTACACGGAGAACAGCAGATGGGGATCAGGGCACAGGAGGATCGAACCTGTGACTCAGGAGCGCAGCAGCAGGGGCAAACGCGCACTCGTGGTGCTGTCCGGCAGGGGAGCGACTCGGCCCTGGAACAGGGTCAGAGTTCACCCCCTCTGTCCGACAGTGCCGCCTAATGAGGCGTGGAGGGCGGGAGGGTCAGCTGGGAGGCGGGAGCGGGGAGGCGCGGGGGTGTGGCCTCGGGGGCCAATTCCGGGAAACAAACCTGGCGATCAATGGAAGCATGGAGGAGGGGGGCATCGTGGGGCTGAGACGGCGGGAAAAAATGGTTCTAAGAATGCGGGATTACAACAGGCAACAAGGAGATATACAAAAATAAAGTACAGGCAGCACAGCACAGCAGAAACAAAATACAGGCAGCACAGCAGAAGCAAATTAGACAAGCAGGCAGGAAGGGGAAACTTATAAAGAGTACACGGAGAACAGCAGATGGGGATCAGGGCACAGGAGGATTGAACCTGTGACTCAGGAGTGGCAGCAGCGGAGGCGAACGCGCACTGGTGTTGCTGTCCGGCAGGGGAGTGACTCGGCCCTGGAACAGGGTCAGAGTCCAACAAGGCAATATTGCACACACCCTTTGCACAGGACAATGAATTATAAAAATGATAATACCCAATTTATGACACCCCTTGCTCAATACCAGAGATTGTAAACATGGCTTCGCTGTAGGCAGGACCAGTATCTGGCACTCCGCAGCCAGAGAGATGTAGATGGCCAGGTCTTCTCTTGCTCTGCTGGTGAGTAGAGGCCTGGACAAAAAAGGATTTATAGCCCTCCAAAGGTAAACTACCTTCATAGCACCATGTTTCCTGCAAGCAAATCACACTGTACTGATTTATGAATACAATCCATAAAGGGTCGAGAAACTTGTTAGCTAAATATACACAATAGCCCAGCACACTTTGTACGTAAATATGACAATGATATACTGATCAGAAAGCAGCGCTTGTTCCAAAGATGAGTCGATGCTGTATTAAATTTGATTCTTTATTCGATTCTTTTAAAAACTTTTGGAACCGCCAACGCGTTTCGTCCCGTCAAGGGACTTCTTCAGGGCTGATAGTATATGAACTGACACATTCTAAGCTGTGTTTGTTCTTCAGTAGTGTTATCCAAAGTGAAAAGTTTAAGTTATCAAGCAACAGCGTGGTTTCTCCATTAATTTTAAAATTTGAAATTTGATTCGACAAGACTTCTCATAGAAAGGCAAAGTATCCTAGATCCGGAATGCAAACTTGTGCGTGCATCGTACTGGCGTGTATGAACTTGTTAGCTAAGCCTGCTATATACCATGATCGAAAGTTGTGGTCAATTTCGCCCAAGACCCCATTGTTTTGATGTAAAGAGTCACAGAGTCCATAGGGGAAGACCCACTGAGTCAATCACAGGTATCCATCATGTCCAGGGGTGCATAACGATTTGAAAGCCCCATTAGGGTAAAACTGCCTGCTGCCCACCTTTTGCTGTCCAATGAGTATGATTTGGGTTCAAATGTAAGTTTGTATACCTGGGGGATAAGTACGCTGGATATGATAAAAACTTCCTAGCCATCATGGTTCTAGTATTATTAGGAAAATAATTCCTGCCGGATATCTCAGGTTTGTAAAAGAAACCGAGGGGTAGAGCCATAATGGACTACTGGGGGTCAGGGGAACATTGTTCATGGGTGTAACCAAAATCCTTTCCGCAATATGAGGCCTAATAAAATTGATAATAACACAGTCACCCGTACAGAACTTAGGTAAGTTGCCTACCCAATTGACCCTTCGCACCATATTGATATTTTTTTTACCCTTGTACCTCGGTCAGTATTACAAGATAACCAGACTTTGTTTTTCAGTTGAAAATAGTCCTCCTTGGCACCTTTGGCTAGGGTTAGCACATTCCCCAGGATCACCACATACGCCGTTGCTTCCGCTGGAATGTGTATAATGTGCAGATTCCACAAGAAACCCTCCCCTGCCCCCGGAGGGAGTTCTCCGTCTATATTACTCCCAGGAATAAGTTGGTCATGTGTAGAGGGCCTTTCCACGTGGCCCGTTGTTGACCTGGAGTTTGGAAGTATCTGACTCAAGGATGGCTGTAGATGGCCCCTTTGTGCATTTAGAGGGGCAGATGGGTGCTCCCTGGTGTCCATGGGAGGTGGTGTCAGGGCAAATCCTTTCCTTACCGTGGTGACAGTTGAACACCCTGATTCCTGCCTGAGTAACGACTTCCCCCCATATGGGCATACCATATTTAAGATCGAAAAGTCCCTTTTCAATTAACAGCAAACGTTGAAACAAGGGATCCAGTTTAGAGTCCATCACGGTCTCCAAGGAGGCCTGGAAAGAATCTAGTATGGGCATCATATCTACCTCTGTAATTTCTTGAGAGCTTGCGAGCTTCTGGGTTGTTATCTCGGATCTCTGTCTTTTTGCCTTTCCCCTCGGCAGTTGCACCTTTCTTTTCATGTGTGCCAGTCAAATGCCCTTGGCTGCAAGGTGGATCACCCTCATACAATTATTGACCAAGATGGTGGGTGTAAGTGGTAACTGGTGATCTGTTGTACACCTATCCGGACCGTCAAACTCTTGCAGCCCAGAGGTATTTAATAATCCATCCACATCATCTATGATCATAAGAGACCTTGCTGTTGGTGGGGGGACCCACTCATGGGGGACCTGGATAGACGCCGGATCGCCAGCTCTATCTCCTTATCTAACACTCCTACGGCCCGCTGGAGGAAAAAGTCCATGGTCACTGCTTTGCCACTCATGGCCTTTCCAGAATTCATGGGTACCTTACGTTTTGTCATGGTATACCCCACAATCTGTGAGTCTTTGCACGTTTCAAATAATGAAATGAGCGGACTCCGGATCTACTTGTGCGTGCCGGGTATTGACTTCACAATACTCAATGACACAGACTCACAATGTCCAACATTAAACACCTCATTCAGCCCTCTAATCGGCCTCGTATGAATATAACAACAATATCGTCTGTTATAATGGGAGATGCCTCCCTACCTTCCTCTCTGCCACTGTAATACAGGCCGACCAGGTTGTGACGTGGTCCTCAGGATTAGGAACGCAAGAACTAAGAAGGTGGGCCCAGCCCGGCCTCCTCCAGTCTCAGATGGGCGCACATGGGCCCACCGTTGGCCAGGGCTTCGACTGGACGCGGCCTGGGCACGCCTGCATGCGTCTGCGCTGCGTGAGGACCGGGCCATTGATGAGCGCCTCCTAGCGTGTGCGCAGCGTGTCACCTGGAGCGACGTGCCGGGAAGTGAAGTCCAGTAAGGCTTTCCCAGCAATAAGCAGTCTCCCAGTGCTTCCACAGCGTCCCATGCTAAGGGAGGACCGGGCTGTTTACGAGCTCCGACTGGCGCATGCACATGTGCCACCTGAAGCGGCGTGCCAGGTAGTTAAGTCCGGTAAGGCTTTCCTAAAAATTAGCAACCTTCCACCGTTTCCACTCATAAAGTGGAAAATATTTGTTCCCAATTACCAAAGGATTGCAGAATTGGAGTGCAGTTGACTGTCTCATATATAGAAGGTGATACTCAAAATCCACCCAAGTAGATTATATTGGCACTATGACCAGTCCTGGCTTTATGTCTTCACAAGGGACATAGTTACCCCTAGATTATGCATCCTTCAGGTCCATTTTACAATTTGTTATAAATCTGGATCCATGTTGGACTCAAGCTTAATTCTAATGATAATGGATCTCCTCAAATCCTCTCTTTGCGAGGGGTTTGTCTATCAGCGGTGGAATCGTGCAATGGTTTATTACACAAAAAGTGGCCCAAGGGCAGACTGTCCAGCCTGCACCTCACACATTTAGTATTGTAGAATTATAGTAGTATTAGTAGAATGTCATGTGCACAAATCCACCAGCACCTGCCATTGTTCGGTGCCCCAGTTCAACTGATCCTGGATATATGAAGCTTATGGAGGTGCACTAGGTAAAAGAAGTACAATCAGATGTCTTTGTCACAAGCTCTTTATTTTTCAAAAATCAATTCTTTGTATTTACACAATAGTCCAGCCAACCTGTTTCGTTCCACAAAACACTTGGAACTTCATCAGAGCTTAATTTCTAGATAAAATCATAGTTTTCCTGAATTCATGCGACAAGAAAGCTCCAGTTCAAATGTGTTGGAGATAAGAAATTTCCAAAGGGCATCAGGGTTCCCACGTTAGATACTTTGCCAAGCAATTTCCCATTGTGTATTATGCGGTCTGTGCTTTGAATTTAGAAACCCTTTGACGTGAGAAAGACACATCAAAGACAAAGACATCTGATTGGACTCCTTTTTACTGGTGCACTTCCATTAGCTTCATATATCCAGGATTTGTTGAACAGTGGCACTGAACAATGGCAGGTGCCGGAGGATTTGTGCACAGGACACTCTACTTTCTACAACACTAAAAGTGTCAAATGATTTTCGAAGCATACGCACCTTTTTTCATCCCTCGCAGTCTGGTTTCAAAGCTGGACACGGTATAAAGTGCACTCTCATGGGTGTGACTAGGCACTTAAGGCAGTGTCTTGACGAGGGTGGAACTGCAGTGCTTAATCTATTACTTCTTAGCGCTACATTTGAAACTGTGTCCCACTCCATTCTGCTGAAATGGCCTTGAAGGTTCAGCTCTGGCTTGGCTTAGATCTTTTTTAAAAGAGCATTCATTCAAAGTCTTTTCTTCCAGTGCCAGGTCCAAACCGCAAGCTCTAACCTTGGTAGTCCCTCAAGGCTCAGTTCTGAGCCCTATGCTATTCAATATTTACCTCCACCCTTTGACCGATGTAGTGGAGAGTTGTGGCCTAACCTTTTTTTCGATGCTGATTACATGCAGATCATCTTTACTCTGTCATCAGCACAGACTCATGGACCATCTAATGTCAGCCTGAGTTTGAGCTGTATCTCCTCATGAATGAATAAACACTTGCTCAAGCTCAACTGTGATAAAACTGAGGTCATGATTCTGGGCAAGCACTCCTCTCTTTGGGGCCCACAACACTGGCTGGAACCTTTAGAAGCTCTGCCTACTACTACTGTAAAGGTCAAACATGTGTTTTTCTTCTGTATGACACGCTATCCATGATGTTTCAGATGGCCAAGGTGTCTGACACCTGTTTTGCAGCAGTGCTTAGGTGGCTAAAAACAATAATTTGTCTAATCCTTGTTATAGCCCAAAAGACTGTGATCCAGGCTCTTATGGTATCCAGATTAGATTATGGTAACATGCTATAACTGGATACTGCTGGGACAACATTTCGCCGGTTACAGGTAGTACAAAATATAGCCGTTAGGCTACTGTACCAACTCCTTTAATTTGCCTCGGTCTCCCATCTTTTTTATGAGCTGTACTGGCTCGCCATCTCTAAGCACATTAAATTCAAAGCCTTATGTTATATGTTCAAGGCAAAGTCTGGACTAGGGCCATACTGCATACAGGACTTGGTGGTGCCATATCTGCCCACACGAGTGGTGAGATATCTGAACTGATCCTTGTTTATGGTGCCTAGATACCATCTGGCGCTTGTGAAATGACACTCCCTTATCTATTTAGGCCTGAAGCTTTGGACTTATATTCCAGAATCTCAGAGAAACTGTGCATCACTAATGACATTCAGCAAGGGCCTGAAGACCTGGCTCTTTTTATCTGATGCACCTAGACTCCCCTACTTCTTGCTCTGCGCTGGGAAACCCTTTTGGGTAGCTGTGCACATTACAAATTTTTAAATAATAATACATTTCTAAATTATAACAATTTGGAACTATTTCACTCTACAGCTGTTCCTTGCTCCTTGTTGATCAGCTGTAGATTAGGCTTATAAATATAAGACATTTATGAGCACTAGGTAAGACCAGAATCAGTAGTCCTAATTATAGGTAGACTCTGCATTACCAATGCCATTATTCATTCTAGGTAGACATAATTTTACATGTACCTTGGCGGCCTTCTCTTCCACCCCTAACTATTTTATCTACTGATGAGGGAAGTTATCCCGAAACCCGAGCCATGTCTCGGGCCATATCCAAAAACCCGGGACATGTATCGGGTCTAGAGATCATCAGTTCAACAAGTACCTACTTGCACCCACTGGGGTAAACCTCTCGAGAACTCCATGTACCAGAGTCCCTAGGGGCGATCCAGAGGAGGGGCTAGCGGTGTGCGGTCCATTGCGATTGTGTCTACAAATTAACTCCCTTGAGCTTTGAGCCGACGGGCTCCTGGACGACGCACCTGCGTGCCGGTTTGGGCAGTGAGGCCTTTGACGGTTGCTTGGCGGCCTTCTCTTCCACCCCTAACTATTTTCTCTACTGATGAGGGAAGTTATCCCGAAACCCGAGCCATGTCTCGGGCGATATCCAAAAACCCGGACCATGTATCGGGTCTAGAGATCATCAGTTCAACAAGTATCTATTTGCACCCACTGGGGTGAACCACTCAAGAACTCTATGTACCAGAGTCCCTAGGGGCGATCCGGAGGAGGGGCTAGCAGTGTGCGGTCCATTGCGATTGTGTCTACAAATTGGCTCCCTTGAGCTTTGAGCCGACGGGCTCCTGGACGACGCACCTGCGTGCCGGTTCGGGCATCGAGGCCTTTGACGGTTGCTTGGCGGCCTTCTCTTCCACCCCTAACTATTTTCTCTACTGATGAGGGAAGTTATCCCGAAACCCGAGCCATGTCTCGGGCGATATCCAAAAACCCGGGACATGTATCGGGTCTAGCCATTATCAGTTCAACAAGTACCTACTTGCACCTACTGGGGTGAACCTCTCGAGAACTCCATGTACCAGAGTCCCTAGGGGGCGATCCGGAGGAGGGGCTAGCGGGGTGCGGTCCATTGCGATTGTGTCTACAAATTGGCTCCCTTGAGCTTTGAGCCGACGGGCTCCTGGACAACGCACCTGCGTGCCGGTTTGGACATCGAGGCCTTTGACGGTTGCTTGGCGGCCTTCTCTTCCACCCCTAACTATTTTCTCTACTGATGAGGGAAGTTATCCCGAAACCTGAGCCATGTCTCGGGCGATATCCAAAAACCCGGGACATGTATCGGGTCTAGAGATCATCAGTTCAACAAGTACCTACTTGCACCCACTGGGGTGAACCACTCAAGAACTCCATGTACCAGAGTCCCTAGGGGCGATCCGGAGGAGGGGCTAGCAGTGTGCGATCCATTGTGATTGTGTCTTCAAATTGGTTCCCTTGAGCTTTGAGCCGACGGGCTCCTGGACGACGCACCTGCGTGCCGGTTCGGGCATCGAGGCCTTTGATGGTTGCTTGGCGGCCTTCTCTTCCACCCCTAACTGTTTTCTCCACTGATGAGGGAAGTTATCCCGAAACCCGAGCCATGTCTTGGGCGATATCCAAAAACCCGGGACATGTATCGGGTCTAGAGATCATCAGTTCAACAAGTACCTACTTGCACCCACTGGGGTGAACCACTCAAGAACTCCATGTACCAGAGTCCCCAGGGGCGATCCGGAGGAGGGGCTAGTGGTGTGCGGTCCATTGCGATTGTGTCTATAATTTTACATGTACCTGCTCCCGTTCCTGCCTCTGGGCATGGCAGTTAGATCCACTGCAGGAGTAGCTGCTTGGGAACAGTGGAGTTAACAGTAAGCTTTCAGAGTTCTGTGGTCGGTGGTGAAGGTGGGTGCCCTGAATGGGGATAGGAATTGCCATGGGCATTAGGGCCCAATAATCTTAAAGATAGAACTGTCATGCTGCTCTTTAGCACTTTTTGGACTGTGACTATAGGTTTTTATGTCAGTCAATAAAATTCCACTGGCTCATGAACTGCCATGGGTAATGTGGGTTGTTTCCTATAGAGGAGTTAACAGGTACCAGTGTGAGCAAGAGGGGACTTTACAATTAAAGAAACAATACAATAACACCTAAAACAAGAATATAGCTGTTATTTAGTATTTGGTGGATGTGGAGATGAGGGGCGTCTGTCAAAAATGTATAGCTATATGGATGTCCCGCCTGCTTCATGTAGAGGCTATACATGGAATTCAATACCACTCAATGATCCAGCAACTCAAACAATGTATGCACCTCATCCAGACCAGGATGTACAGCACCTAGCTGAAGTTCAGCCCCACTAAGACAGCATTCCTCTAATTTGCCCAGAACAGCAAGCAACCACTTGTTGAAACCAGTCTCAAAACCATGGATCTAGGAAGATTCTAACCCCAACTTTCCCACAGTGTGAAGTTACTATGATTCACCCTGACCCAACATGGAACAGACTGCCAAGAAAACAGCCTTGAACTAAATGCTCTACTAAAGGAAGTTATACTCCCAGAAAGTGACTTTAGATCTGCTGTTTAAGTGTGTGTATTCTTGCATCTGGACAGTAGCACTACCCTGCTTCATGGTCTCCTAGACACCACAATGGCCTTCCTTAAGGGCATGGTAAGGCTGCATGATGCCCCATCAAGACCCTGAAGAAATATGAGTGATTGAACTCCACTGACTCCCCTTGCTGCCCTGCACATCTTTAAAACTAACTTCAGCATTTATCTTACCCATCATCTTGCATACCTGCTGTAGTATTGTCCCTTTAAGAATTGTTATGGTCCCTTTAAGAATTGATATGGTTCTACCTTAGTTCTGTATTCTATATGTGGGAGTTGGGCGGTGTTAGCCTGTCTCCTGCACACTGTGGATGTACAAGCTGTTTCTCTGCATTAAATCTTCTCTTCTCCACCACAACTGTCTCCTGGGATTACTACATAATTTTGGCGACGTTTTGGGATATTCTTCAGAACATCTTCATTTTTAAAAAAAAGAAAAGTGCATATTTGGACGAAGAGAAATTGTTTGAAACAGCGTTCACGCATAATTCAAGGTATTTATTTTATTTTGTGTATACTGATTGCACCTGCGCCTGTGTTTCTTTTTATTCTACGTGCTTTGGTTGCACCAGTGGCAGAAATGTCTTTATTTCCTGTATTTTTCTTTAATCACAAGATTTCTACGACTGAAATTCTCTTCGTCTTAAGCCTGCTTTTTCGACTCTAGTCCCTGCTTTCACGCCAAGGTCCTGTTTTTATTAATATTTGAACTGTTATATTGGATTTTGGAAATCAACTTTACCATCTTAGACTCTTGCTCCTCGAGCCGTATTTACATTTGAATAGGGTCCCGTATTCCGAATCCTCTGTTTCACTCGCACGCTCTGCATTCCTGTCATCGCTGCTGTCAAGTTCTACGAAGAGAAGAATCTTCATTGCATCGTCATCACGCAGTACGACGCTACGCACCTCGTCATAGCGTGACTCCATCTTGGATCTCCCTGACAACCATTTCCGACGCCGATGCGCCTGGCAATATTGTTTTCCTACGCTGATGCGCAAAGCTTATTCGAAGAGCACTTTTACTTTTATTTCCCTTTTCACCGCTTTAAGGCTGACTGTATCTTACCATTGAATTATCACCGGATTTCACCACTTAAACATCAAGTAGACATCGGTGACTACTTTTCTTATTTTGGTTTATTATATTTCTATTTCTTCATGTTTATCTCTGCAATGTAACGTATTTTACTCATTTTAAGCTTCTTGTTCTAGTATGTTCGACAGTCTGTTTTACTTTAATTTTTAAGTATTTTCTGCTCACAACATTCTCTATTATGGCTAATAATATTGTATCTCCTGCACATTTTCTGCCTGTAGCCGGTGATCCCAAAATGGAATGGGATCTATGGTTTCCTACATTTTTAGCCTTTGTCGATGTTGTAGAAGAGGATGGATGTTCTCCTAAAAGAAAATTAGATTTATTAAAAAATTGTTTGGGTGGCGCAGGTCTTAAGGAACTAGAAAATTTACCTCCCATTGAAGGCACAGGCGATATAAATGTATTTGACGTTGTAGTTGAGCAACTAAGTGCTAGGTTTGGGATGAAAATAAATACTGTTATGGAACGTTTTAAATTTTACTCACGTACACAAAAAGAGGACGAATCAATTGAGAACTATGTAGCTGCTTTGCGAACTCTAGCTGGTTCCTGTGCTTTTGAGACAATTAATTTTGAACAAGTTCTCAGGGATCAAATTATGATGAGAACTAAAAGTAAGAAAATACAAGAACGTTTGTGGATGGGTACCGAAACTACTCTTAAGGCTGTGTTGAATATTGCAAAAGGCATCAAACAGTCTGAACTTTTTGTGCGTGAGATCAGAGGTCAAGAAAATAAAAACAAAGTAGTAATCCCTGAAGTTTCTATAGTAGAAGAACCCTTCAATTTCAAAAAACCGTTTGTTCCTTATAAACCGCAGTTTATCTCCAATAAAAAAGAGAGTTTTAGAAGAGATAATAAACCCTTTGAAAGAAGAAACCAAGTTGTTTGTTACAGGTGTGGAGGTGTCGACCACGTAGGGAGCTACAGAGGTTGTTCTGCTTGGAACAAAGTTTGTATTAAATGCAAACGCTCAGGCCATTTTAGTAAAATGTGCAGGTCTTCGCAAAAAGTGAATTTATTAACAGAGGATAAATCTGATCCTGTTGATGCTCTTGGAATTAATAGTCTGTTATGTGTTGGTGACACTGAATGCAAAGGTTTTCCTAAAGACATAATTTTGGTTGATGGCAATGAAATTTCTATGCTTATTGATTCTTGTGCATGGTACAGCATTATTGGCATGGACATTTTCAAAAATGTTTGGGGTTCATTGAAATTGTCACCACCAGATGTACAGCCTGGTGGCTACACTGGTCACAAAATCGATTTAGTTGTTTTTTTGTGGGCTGACATTACATTTAAAGGCAGGAGTATTAAAGGCAAGATCTATGTTGCCACTAGTGGCGCGTCTATTCTCAGTTGGCCCCACCAACACGAGTTAGGTATCAAACTCGATCCCAATGCCACACAACCTGTGTATATCATATCCCATGAGCCTGATGTGTTTACCAATCTCATAAAAGAAAAGATTCCTGCTATTTTCACTGACAGATTAGGCAAGTTTGAAAATTTCAAACATCGCATCATTCTTAAGGATGGAGCCATCCCTGTACGACACAGGGTTAGAAATGTGCCACTGGCGTATCGTGATAAACTAAAAGTAATTCTATCTGACCTTGTTTCCAGGAAGATAGTGGAACCTGTTGAATCTTCCCCTTGGGTTTCACCAGTTGTTTTATCCATTAAAAGTAACGGCGAACTTCGTCTATGTGTGGACCTTCGGAGCTTAAATCAGGAAACTTGGGTTGATAGGCACCCATTACCTAATATTCATGAATTGATATCTACTCTTTCTGGTGCTTGTGTATTCTCTACTGTAGACTTAGCGAGCGCCTACCATCAGGTCCTCTTACATGAAGAGTCTAAGTTTCTGACCACCTTTATAACACCAGATGGTATGTTTCAATACTGTCGCATGCCCTTTGGCTTAGCCAGTGCAGCATCAGTTTTTCAAAGACTCATGAAAGAGGTTCTTGAGGGTTGTAATGGAGCAATTGCCTTTCAAGACGATATTTTAATTTTTGGTAAGGATTTTGAAGATCACGATAGAAATTTAGACTGTGTATTAAAACGTGTCCAAGTCAAAGGTTTAACCTTGAAATTTTCTAAGTACAAGTTCAGACAGACCAAGGTGGAATATCTTGGCCATGAAATTTCTTCCCAAAGTATTAAACCTAAAGTCAATCACATCCAAAGTATACTCAAGGCTCCTGCACCCTCCAACAAAGAACAACTTGTTTCTTTCTTAGGTCTTACTGAAATTTACAGCAAATTTGTGCAAGATTATTCTGCTAAAGTGCATTCGTTAAGATTTTTGTTGAAAAAAGACACAAAGTTTGTATAGAATATCGAACAACAATGTGCTTTTGATCTTTTGAAAAAGGAGATTTTAAACGCTCCATTTTTGAGACCTTTTGTGTTGGGTAAAGAATGTATTGTGTGTGTGGATGCGAGTAACGTGGGTCTTGGTTCTGTATTAATGCAAAAGAACAAGGGTGAGGAATATGTTGTTTCCTATGCTTCAAGGACTCTCCGTGGTGCTGAGTACAATTATTCCACTATTGAGAAAGAGTTATTGGCTTGCACTTGGGCTGTTGAACATTTCAGACAGTTTCTGTGGGGAACTAAATTTCGTTTACGTACCGACCACAAGCCCCTTATTAACATGTTAGCTGCAGGTGGTGGTAGGACGTTGACTGCGCGTTTAGCACGGCTAGCTGCGAAGCTGCAGGAATTCCAATGTGTGGTAGAATATGTTCCTGGACGTTTGAATGTACATGCCGATTGCATGTCTCGTTTACCTTTGGATTCACAAGTTTCAACTGTTTGTAGTGATTGCGATGTCGTCTTCTCTATTGGGGATATTAATGGTGAAGGTAACTATAGTTTATCTGTTTCCATTTCTGAAACTGAATGGAGAGATGCTATGTACAAGGACTCTGGTTGGTCAAGTGTTGTGTCCTATTTACAACATGGTTGGCCTGAGGAACGCAAATTATCTGGTGATGTCTTGTCTTTTTATAAGATTAGGGATGAAATTATGTTTGATCAAGGTTTTGTTACCCGTGGTGATAAAATTGCTCCTCCTTCGGACTTAAGGAAGAAAATTATCTCAATGGCTCATGAGGGTCACATGGGTATGTCTAGTACTAAAAGACGTATTCGTGAGTTCTACTGGTGGCCAGGTGTTGACAGCATGGTTGATAAATGGGTTACTTCTTGCTCGCCATGTTCTTTGAGTGACAAATCTGTCAAACCTTTAGCTGTTGGTGTTTCGCCCATCGAATTTGTTACTTCTCCTTGGAAAAAATTGGGAGTGGATATTATTGGTCCTCTTGATTTGTCATCCAACAATGACGTTTTTATTTTGGTTTTGATTGACTACTTTTCCAAATTGCCCGAGTTGAAAGTGGTGGATAAGATTGGCTCGTCTCGGGGGGCGTGGCCAGCGGCATGAAGGAGTGAGACGTGTCTCGGCTCGGCTCCCGGCCCGCTGCATAAATCCGGCGATCATTTCTACCATCAAAAACTGTAAAACTTTAACCGGCAGCTTTGCGGATGTGCTGACCGCGATATCGCCGATTAAGTGGCCGATCGAAGCCCGAAAACTGCCAGGGAAAGAGCGGCGACTGGAGCGGCGCTGTGAAGGCAAGATGGCGCCTGTGGAGACACGAACGGCCCAGCCCTGATCCGAGCTGAACTGCGGCGCGTCGACCTGCAGAGCCCGCCGGCGGACGGAGTCAAGAGACGGGAAGACCCGACGAAGAAAGAAACGGGCGCTCGCTCGGCCCTCCCACACCCGGTGAGTGCCTGCCTGGGGGGTGTGGAGGATCGGCCCGTTGGAGGACTCTGCCCCGAGGCAGGGGAGCCGGGACCTGGACTCGGTGGTGCCGCCGAAGAGGCCGCGGGGGAGCGACGCTTACTTGACCCCATCTTCTCCCCCCCCCGTGACTGTAGGCAGTGGGGCGGGCCGGAGCGCGACAGAGGCCCCGCGCTGTGGGGGTGAGAGGGGCCTTATTAGACAGCAGCCCCCAACGTGCGGGACTGCCCTGGGCCCTGGGTCACCGCAGACAGCCTACAGATACCGGAGCAGACTTGGACACCCGGGGGTCCCCCGCGCTACGCCGTGAGTGCTACCAGATACGCTCATTCTGCCGGAGGACGGGGCTGCCGTGTGGGGCCCCCCACCTGCCTGGGACCTGACCCCTGATCCCCCCGGCTGCGCTGTCCGGTGGTGCCCAGTGATCGGGCACTGTGTGGGGGACGGGCGCGCTGCGGGAGAGTCTCCGGGCCTGGCCCCCGCCCAGTGTGCAGTACACCCTCCTGAACATTTGTATTTGACCGGTGGGGAGATATGGGGAAAAGGGATACGCCGGCACGGGCTGCTAGGCAAGAATCCATTGAAAACGATACCATGGCGAAAGCGCAGAAAGAGCCGCCCCAGAATCCCCCGGAAAAGCACGCTGATATGGCCGCGCTCCTGGAGGCGGGTCAGGCCTCGAGAATTGATATCAAAGACTCCAGAGCAGCGCTGGAAGCTAAAATAGGCGAAGTGGGATCCGAAGTACTGTTGTTGCGCCAGGACTTTCGCAACCTCACGGAGAGGGTGACTACAGCGGAATCCAGAATCAGTGAAACGAAAGACTCCGTCACGACCCTCCGCAAAGAAATGGCGGAACTGCAGGCATCGCACCAGCAATTGCTCTGGAGGGTGGATGACGCCGAAAATAGGGCGAGACGGAACAACCTCCGCTTCGTGGGCTTTAGGGAGGGCATTGAACGGACAGACGCGGCGGCCTTCCTTCAAGACTGGCTGCGTACCACCTTCCCACATACCCAGTACTCTAACTGTTTCGTCATTGAAAGAGCATACAGGGCACTGCTGGCGAAACCACCGGAGGGGGCGAGGCCGCGGCCGATCATTGCGCGCTTTCTGAACTACGCAGACAGAGACCTCATCCTCCGTGAAGCCAGGAAGGCGGGTGAACTGAACTTCGAGAACTCGCACATCATGATTTTCCCGGACTATAGTCAGGATGTCCAGAAGCTGAGAAGGTCATATGACTCGGTAAAGGCGTAACTCCGAGACCTACATATCTCGTATATGCTGCTCTTCCCGGCCAAGCTGAAGGTGATGTTCAAAGGCAAGTCGCACTTCTTCAGCTGTCCGGAAGAGGCCTGGCAATGGCTGGAAGAGAGACCCCTGCTTTGAGAAGCTGAAGAGGCGGGCCGCAGGATCCGAACGGAGCTCGCGGCAGCTAACTTTCGGAGAAACTCACCGAAACCCCCGAGATCCCAAATCCCGCGAATGCGGCGAGGCTCACAACCGTCACCCTATATGAACCCCCGTTTGGCTGGCCGAGGAATAGAAGACTGCGAGGCCTCCTCCGCTACCTCTGGAAGTCGGGGGACAAGCACCAGAGGACAAGCTACCCTGCACTCAACGGACGTCGGAGAACTGGACAATGGGACACTATCAGAACTGGATGACGCAACGGACCGCTTGACACATCCGCTGGAGGTGCTGATCCGGGAGATGGAGCAGGGAGCGACTGGTGGAACAGAGGAGCAGGACATTGATACACAAGACTCACAGTCGTGAAGAGGTTTGGGGCTAACATCCGTATCGTCAGTACGCCGCTGCTGATACCAAGCAAGTTGTACTTACTTTTCTTCTTTTTCTTTACATTGACTCAGTCAGTTACTTGAGGGTTGCTGCTGTGAGACATATGGTCTGGTTCACTTCAGATACGATAGGACTCGGAGCACAACACACTCACAGAGTCGGCAGCCCCTGTGGAACTCACGTTTGAACCCTGGGCTTAGTTTGATATAGGGTCTGGTGGGTGGGCGACAGACCTTTACTGCCTGAAAGTCCTAGTTGTTCATGGTTTCATGGAAGGGCTGGATGGGGGGCAAAGGTGGGGAGGGGGGTGGAAGGGGGGGAGCAGTTGCTACAGTTTTTTGCGGGGAGGGGTCTTGGTTGGGGGGTAGGGGGGATAAGTTGGTTATCTGCAGTCAAGTGGTCTGGTACCTTGTGAAGTCCTCTCACACTGGAGGTCTCCTGACCTCAATGCCCGGATGGCAAATACAATGTTGGCATAAGCTATGGATACTGGAAAAATACAAGTCCTGACGTGGAACGTGAATGGTCTGGGTAACAAAATAAAACGGGGACTGGTGAGTAACTATCTAAAGAGAATAGGCCCAGACATCGTTTCCTTACAGGAAACTCACCTTAAGGGCACGGACTGTGCATTCATAGCGAGGGGTAGGTATAAAGTGCTGGGGCATGCGGGTTACACGACTGGCTCCAGGGGGGTAGCGATTATTGTTAAGAATACTTCCCCATTTCGTATCACCCGTGGGAACGTGTGTAGGGGTACAGGGGACTTGGCGTAGACACACCTACACTCTTGTTTCAGTATATGCACCCCCGCAGTTGCAGGCAATGGCGTTGAAGAAGCTAGCGACCATACTCCTAGGCACCTCGGACTCTATACAGTTAGTGGGGGGCGATTTTAATGATGTGATGGATAAGGGTCTGGATAGATCAGGGACGCCCAATACCCGTGGACTTCGGACTCCCCTTGCACAAACAATGTCCGAAATAGGCTTGAGCGATGTTTGGCGACTGCTACACCCAGACGCTGCTGCATACTCCTTCTACTCGGCTGCACACAAGGTGTTTTCGAGGCTGGATTATATATTCATACACAGGCAGGAACTTACCATGGAAGACACGGCAGAGTACCTGGCAAGGGGTCTCTCTGACCATTTGCCACTCCTAGTGTCGATGGGCCGCACTGGGTACAGAGGAGAGGCCTCGTGGCGTCTTGCCGCCTGGGACCTAACAAATAAAACAGTACTTAAAGGCATTAGAGCTGATGCACGGGTTTACTTGGCCGAAAATGATGGATCAGTGACTTCGGCAGTGACCCTATGGGAAGCGCTGAAGCCAGTAATGAGGGACAGAATAAATGGTAGATTAGGGGAGGAAAAGAGGAAACAGCGGGAGGAGGTGGGGAATGTTGAGCGGGAGATAGTGGAGCTAGAGAGAGAACACCTACGTACTAAAAGCACCACAGCACTGCGTAAACTTCTGGACACCCGGAGGCGATATCGGGAACTTGTCTCAGAGGAGGCAAGAACGCAAAACCTGGCAACCCTGCACCGATTGTACGACGTAGGGGATAAGTCGGGCAAACTTCTGGCGTGGCTTAGTCGTAAAGAGAGAGCGGCGAGATGGGTGGATGGAGTCATAGACGAGAAGGGGAGAATGGTATGCTCAGACCCCCATATTGCAGACATGTACGTGGCCTATTATGAACGCTTCTACGAAGCCAGACCGTTGGGCACGTGCGAAGACGCCCTTCTCTACTTGTCACAAGTCGCTCTACCTGTGGTGGACGATGTGGCCCTACCGGCGCTGGAGGCTGACATCTCCCTCGAGGAGGTGAAAGCCGCCATCTCGGGACTGAAGCCGGGCAAGGTACCAGGGCCGAATGGCTTCCCTCCGGAATTCTTTAAGGGTACGGCTGATATCCTAGCCCCCCACTTAAAAAATATCTTTACTGAGGCTTGCCGGGAGGGAGGCCTGCCGGCTGACCTCGCCATGGCGACCATAATCTCTATACATAAGGAGGGCAAACAACGCGAGAATTGCGCCTCATACCGACCCATTTCCCTGTTGAATACGGAGGTGAAGATCCTCGCCACGGTTTTGGCGCGACTGATGAGGAAAGTAATGCCTGACCTGATACATCTAGATCAAACTGGCTTCTTGCCGGATCGGGCCACGAAATTTAACCTCAGACGCACGCACAACTGGCTGCAGGAGGTGAGGGATAGGGGCCCGCCACACTAGTTCCTTTCCTTAGATGCCGAGAAGGCCTTTGACTCAGTGCATTGGCCGTTCCTAGAGGCCGTGCTGCAAAAATTTGGCCTCGGCCCGAAATTCCGTACATGGGTACGCCTTTTATATACTAACTCGCGCGCCAGAGTGAGGGTCAATGGGAGGCTCTCTCGTGAAATTAATATCCAAAGAGGCACCCGACAGGGTTGCCCTCTATCGCCACTTCTTTTCACACTAACGATTGAAGTGCTGGCGGCCAGGATTAGGCAAAACCACAGGATCTCAGGATTCCGGGTCTCTGACACGGACATCACGCAGGAAAAACTATCCCTGTACGCGGACGATGTCCTTTTATACATCACTGACCCAAAGAATACAGGGGCATATTACCAACCAATAGAGATAATTTTTGTCTCTAACTTATTTAGAGACAAAAATTATCGCCGCAAATCGGCGATTTTTATCGCAGATAAACCTTGCTATTAGCAAGGTTTATCGCAAATGCGATAAAAAACGGCCGCAATGCATGAATATCGCTGAAAAGTCAGCGATATTCATGCATTATCGAGCAAATGCTCTTAGCCATGTTATCCACCTCCCATTGGATAACATGGCTAAGAACTGCTCCTGGGCAAGTGTTAGCTTTTGGAGATATTCGCGCTTAGCACGAATATCTCCAAAAGTTGGTAATAGGAGATAGCGATGTTAGCGACTGTTTTCAGTCGCTAACATCTTGGCACGCCCACTTTGCATGTCATTAGTGATAAATATCACTGACATGCAAAGCGGGGCCCAAGATGGTCACTATCTCCTATTAGCTGTCGCTAACTGGTGTTAGCGACAGCTTGTTAATAGGGAGATAATTTTATCTCCGCTTTCTTGGCTTTTAAAGCCAAAAAAGCGGAGATACAGCCCCTTGATAATATGCCCCTCAGTGCCCGAATTGTTCGGAGAGCTGGAACGCTATGGCAGTTACTCCGGTTATGCTATCAACTGGCACAAATCTGTCCTCTTTGACCCCAAAGGAGATACACGCGGGGAGGCGCTCCCAGATAGGCTGGTGGTATCTGAGGAAGGCTTTCAATATCTAGGGGTATACATCACGCTTGACAGACAACTGTCGCGCCGCAAAAATGTAGAGAGAATACTCGTGAACTCCGCATCGGATATGGATCGTTGGCGACAGCTCCCCTTGACGCTCCTGGGCAGAGCGGGGATGTATAAGATGATAGTATTACCCAAGTATCTATACGCCTTGCAGAATGAATATTATCTGCTCCCAGACAGCATACTACGTAAAATTCATGCAGACCTTCGAGCTTTTATATGGTTGGGCAAGCAGCCGAGAATAGCGTTGACCACCCTCCAGCGCCAACAATATAGTGGTGGAATCTCGCTCCCTAATCTTGAAGCCTACTATTGGGCGGAACACTTGTCCCCCATTAATGACTGGCTCCATGCTCCGGCGGACCACCCCACGTATGCGCTGGAGCGTGACAAACTATCCCCGCATAATTTGTTGTCGTATTTATATGGCAGATCAGTGAAGAAATCGCTGCTCCCGGCCACAAGCATCACACTACGAGCCTGGAGAATGGCCACAAGACGCACAGGGTGGGATAAGCGGCCTACCAGGCAGACTCCGCTCTGACACTGTAGGTGGCTCCCTGAGCTGCATAAACTTACCGGATTTACTAGATGGGATGATATTGGGATATCCACGATCGGAGATGTAATTGCTAGAGGAGAACTGAAACCCTTCGCGACCTTACAGGCGGAATATGGTCTCCTTCGAACACAGTTTTATAAATAAACCCAATTGCGACATGCGTGGAAGGCACAGGCTCTGACTCTGGAAGGCCTTCCCGAGTATGCCCCTCTGGAAGGCAGGCTACTACAGGAACGGATACTGAATAGGGCTGTATCACTCACATACAAAACACTTACCAATAACATGCTGGGGGACCTGGCGAATCTTAGAGACAACTGGGAGAAAGATGTGGGCACACTTGAGGATATCGACTGGGACACAGTTCTAATGCACCCTAGGGAGGTGGCTATTAAATCCCGGCTCTGTCTTATTCAGTACAATGTACTTCACAGAACATACTTCGATAGGGTAAGATTATTCAAAATGGGGAGAACCTTGGATCACAAGTGCCTAAGATGTCAGCTTGAGGGAGGGGATTTCTTTCATATAATATGGATATGTGATAGAATACAATCCTACTGGACCCCCATATTTACTGAACTTCAAGATGTCTTGTCTGTGCCGCTTGAACAGGAGCCCAAGCTAGCCGTCCTGGGAATGACTAATGATGTTGATCTCCCACGCCCTCTGCTGGTGTTCCTGACCTTGGCGCTGGTAGTGGCAAAACGGGACATTGCAAAATATTGGGGGGCAGGGACTGTACCTGCTGTGGAAGAGTGGAGGAGAGGGTTGGACCTTTTTTATGGCAGTGGAGCGGTTGTCCGAATAAGTTTAAAAAGGTCTGGTCGAAATGGAGACACTTTCACGGGTTGGATGGAGGGCTGGGAGTGGGAGTCCCATGATCACGACTGATGCTGAGGGGGGTCGAGAGGGAGCTGCGGTGCATGTCATGAGTCGAACCCGATGTAACAGAACCACATGGATGGACGAACATTATTTATACTAATTGTCTACCGGGCGGGGTGGGGGATGGGGATTGAAGGACTTATTTGGTGCCACTGATATGACTGCGCAGTTAAGTTCTGAACAAGAGTTGTTAAGCCGATTTTTCATGCATACTACGCTGTTTGTTCTGGGGAAAGGGGGGGAGTTAACAGAAAATGCAGATGCCTAGATGGTTTACATGAGTGCCTCCTCTGTTAAGTTGCTGATGTGTGGAGGGAGTACCACTGATTCTGTCAGATTGATTTTTTGTTGTACGTCCTGGAGAGAATCGGAGGGCTTCATGGTTTTACTCTAAAGTGTACTGCTGTTTCTTTTGAAATGTGTATGATAATGCGGATCTAATCCCATCTGAGCATCTGCAATAAAAATATAAAAAAAAAAAAAAAAAGATTGGCTCGTCTCAAATGGTGGAATTTTTTGATGAAGTGTTTTGTAGAGAGGGCATTCCTGCTGAAATCGTTTCAGATAATGGACCACAGTTTATCAGCCGTGAGTTTTCCTCTTTTCTTGAAAGATGTGGTGTGGTTCACAAAAAAGTGTCAAATTATAACCCACAGGCCAATGGTCAAACGGAGCGCTTCAATAGAGTAATTAAAGAGTCCATTCAACTCGCTGTCAAAAGCAATTTGAATTGGAGAGAAGCACTGCGTGCTTCTCTATTGTCTTATCGTGTCTCCCCTAATTCTGTTACGGGTTTGTCTCCATTTGAAATGCTAAGAGGTAGAAAACCCGGCTCTAAACTGCTACCGTGGTGGATGAAAGATAAAATTCCTTGCGAGCGTTCATTTGACCCTGGTAAAGTCAGGGATAAGGTGTTGGCTTATCAGGATAAGATGAAAAGTGATTGTCGTGGTTCAGCCGCTCGCAGCCCTAAATTTAAAGTTGGTGATTTTGTGCGTGTGAAATTTGGTAGAGCTTTTGGGAATAAATGGTCTGACCCGTGTAAGGTTACTGAGGTTTTTACCAAGGCTGTAAGAGTTGAAGGTGGTAAAGTTTGGAACTTTAGAAGGATTTCTCTGTGTAGAACTATGGATTCTAGGACAACCTCATGTAAAACTTTTGATCCTAAGACCACTTCACAATAAACCTTGTCTACTCTGCATTCAGCTTCCAGTGTTAGTGATGATTTAACTTTTTCTGCTATGTTAGATACTTTTGGGTGTGAGCCACAAGCTGTGAATGTTGATTCGCCTGTTGGGGATGCTGTTGTTCCTGTTGACTCTAGTTGTACCTTAAATAATTTCTCCAATGTTAACTCTGATCTTGCAGCTTCTGGACGTGTTGTTGAACAACCTGCTAATGCATCTTTAAGGAGAAGTGTTCGTGTATAGTGTTCCCCCGTCAAATTGCGTCATTATCTTCATTAATCTTTGTTTTTTGTTTTTTTTGTTTTTTTCTCTCCAAAGGGGGAAGATGTGTAGTATTGTCCCTTTAAGAATTGTTATGGTCCCTTTAAGAATTGTTATGGTTCTACCTTAGTTCTGTATTCTATATGTGGGAGTTGGGCAGTGTTAGCCTGTCTCCTGCACACTGTGGATGTACAAGCTGTTTCTCTGCATTAAATCGTCTCTTCTCCACCACAACTGTCTCCTGGGATTACTACACCTGCCTGTCAAACTCACCTCCTCCAATGGCTTTTAACATACTCTTAACCAGGACGTTATCAACGTTGTGTCAAAGAAATGTATAAATAGAAAAAAGGCAACATGCCTTATCTATCTATGCACCCAGTCCTTGGAAAAATACCACTTTCTCCACTAGAATTGTCCCAACCATGCTCCCATTCAGGAAAGAGCTGAAGACTCAATTCTATACAGGACACTACATTTTAATATAGTAACAGTCCACCTTCTGCTCCCAGGACCCAGCAGCGTCTCTAATTTCTTGTTGACTGTGTCTTTGCCACTATACGAAGCACACATTGCCTTTTGGATAGGCTAATGCTATACAAATAACCAATACATTCCCATTTACATAAATACATAAATGCCTGGCTATCACATTCTAGTTGGGAGGACATGATATCTGCCTATTTTTGGTGGATGTAGCAAATCTATTAAACTATAAATACCCCCTCTGTTTTTTTGATAATATTACTGTAAACCATTGACTTGCACAATGGTAATCATAACATTCAACCTTGGCGTATCATGGGTTGAGTGTGGTTGAGCATGAACAGTTTAACACTTCGTAATCCAAAAGGTAGGAGAAGGGATGGCGGAGGAAAGAGACAAAAAGAGAGACAACTGGGGGAGAAAATAGATAAAGATGACAGAGAAGGGAGGAAATTATACACGAACAGCAGAGAAATATAATGGAGGAAGGATGAGGAAAAGACGAAGTAGAGGGTAGAGACTAAGAAGACCTTAAAAAGATGGTGACAGCGAGATAGGAGAATAAGAGTGTTGTAAAAGCAGGAGAGATATGGGTTTGATGTGAAAGAGGAGAGGAGGGAAATTAAAACTAGAGAAAGGAGTAAATGACAAAGTGTAGGGTGGAAAGGGAAGAGAAAGCTTTAAAAGTGTCCAGAATTTCCTTGTAAGGGCAAATGCTGATATATGCTCTCTCACACTCTTCCTTAATGAGCACATCTGCAATGTCAATTTAGGCAAGCCCCGCCCATCCTTCCTATAGGTTTTTCATGTGCATTATTCGTCTATATAGCCTCCTTACAGTTTTGCTTCATTTGTATGCATGATCTTTTCACATGTTTTCAGAAATCTTCAAATAGGGTATGTGTTTTCATACAATTACTTAGACTCTGAGCATGGCTTGTTCAGTTTGAAAGGGTGTGCAGCACAGTCTCTCAGGAGACAAAACAGGTTTCTCTGTACGAGAAGCAGATACAAGTATTTTCAAGTTGGATCATGGTTAAATGCTATTTCATAGGACTGGTTGAGGCTTTGTAGATTTCCCATGCACAACATGCAATGCATAAATACTATGTGATGGTTTTCCTAACGATATTCACATTGTCACCATCTGTCGCAAGTATAAATCACCTTGCATACCAGTCCACTACCAAAGTCGTGGAATTACATCTCCTAGTGAGGCAAACATGACACACAGCCATTTTCACTGATCTACTTAGATATTTCTGCTCAAACCAACTCTGTGCAAGAGAAACCGTTGTTGTGAGAATAGGCGTAAGGAAAACAGACAAAAAAGTCTAATTTCTTTCTATAAATGTTTTATGATCTCCTAAATTCGCTAATGGGAATTAATTCTTGAACTCAGATATGAAAATCATACTAACTCATGGAAGAAAGATGTGTGAACCTGGCCTCTCCTATGGCAATCCCCAAACAAAACACCACTAGGGAGGGGCACAGTTAGAAACAGGAGATTCTGCCCTTTCCAACAATACCTCTCCCGTGAAAATCAGTGCTCGGGTGACTGAGATATACCCCGAGCACTAATAGAAGTTAAAATATAATGAGCCAATCAGCTCATTTTACTTTTACTTTGAGTTTGGTGACGTCAGCCTACCATACTCATTGTGCGCTACATTGCATGAATGGGAAAGAGCTGAACTGCGCCATATCTGCTAAGATAAGGTAGTCTTCAGCTCCCTACCAGCAGATGTGCACTTGAGGTTGTTAATATTGAATAAATCGATGCCAATGTTTGTAATGATACACTCACATATACGAGCAAAATCGCATCGCTGTTAACAAACTCACTCGTCATGATCTCTGCTTCAACCCAGACTCAGAAATATATGGTCAGGCAAGCACTGCGCCATAGGCCTAAGGTTTCTGATTGACACATCAATCAATCAATCAATCAGTGACACTTATAAAGCGCGCTACCTACCCGTAGGGTCTCAAGGCGCTGGGGGGGGGGGGGGGGGGGGTGCCGCTACTGCTCGAACAGCCAGGTCTTCAGCTTCTTCCTGAAGGAGAGGTGGTCTTGGGTCAGGCGCAGGTCGGTTGGGAGGGAGTTCCAGGTCTTGGCGGCCAAGTAGGAGAAGGACCTTCCTCCTGTAGTCGCTCTTCGGATGCGGGGGACGGCGGCGAGGGCGTGGTTGGCTGATCGGAGGTGGCGTTTGGGAGCGTAGAAGTTGACTCGGCTGTTGAGGTAGCTCGGGCCTTGGTCGTGTAGGGCTTTGTGTGCGTGGGTGAGGAGGCGGAAGGTGATTCTTTTGTTGACGGGGAGCCAGTGAAGGTCTCTCAGATGTCCGGAGATGTGGCTGGTTCATGGGATGTCGAGGATGAGTCTGGCTGAGGCGTTCTGGATCCGCTGGAGTCTCTTCTGGAGCTTGGCGGTGGTACCGGCGTAGAGGGCGTTGCCGTAGTCCAGTCGGCTGGTGACGAGGGCCTGGGTGACGGTCTTCCTGGTCTCGGTGGGGATCCACCAGAAGATCTTCCGTAGCATGCGTAGGATGTTGAAGCACGCCGAGGAGACGTTGTTGACTTGCCTGGTCATGGAGAGGGAGGAGTCCAGGATGAAGCCCAGGTTGCGTGCGTGGTCTGTCGGTTTGGGTGCGGTGCCCAGGGCGGGAGGCCACCAGGAGTCGTCCCAGGCGGAGGGTGAGGAGCCCAGGATGAGGACCTCCGTCTTGTCCGAGTCACATCACAGGTGGGGTGGCACGTAGCCGGCAGACAAACACGTGAACAGGAAACTCAGGTCCATCCCCCAGATAAGCATAGCACATGGTCCAGGGATATTGGCCCCAAATAAAGCAAACAAGGCTGGAAGAGTGTGTGCATTCCCAAAACATTATAAAGTCAGATGCCACATGAAGTTAGAAACACACAGTGATCACTCACCCTTCCTGCCGGACATCTGGACATGCTACTAACTGGCCCACATTGTGTCCAGTACTATTTGGCTAACCAGGTGTGGCATCTTTTTGTGTGGTGTTTTCACTTTGTTACTGCTTGGTGTTGCACAAATACTTAATTTAGAGTATGTTTATGAACTTACCCTGACCCGGATTATAGTTTGTGCTTGGACAGGGCTCATACTTCTGCCAACCAGAAACCCAATTTCTAACAACTGCTAAGCTCAAAAGGGTGTGAAAGCACTGTGCAATACAGATAGTTTTGGAAGTAAACATATTTTTATTTAAACATTGCATTAGGTTTGATATCATAACACTTCTTGATAAAATTAATTTTGTATGAAAATAGATGTTAATGTGTTGAAGAAAAGAAAAATATAACAATAACAGAGTAGTATGTGCAATTGGCTATTTACAATAGATCAGTGGAGGTGAAAAAAGGCATATGTGTTGACAAAGGTATATTTAAGGTGCTTGTCATCACCTTCAGAGCCTACCAGCTTTAAGGACCAAGATATCTGTCTAATGGCTTCAAACGCTACTTACCAGCACGCTGCTTAAGGTCTGCCAATCAAAATCTCCTGGTAATTCCTAGATTCAGATTGGCTACCAAAGGGGGGAAATCTCTTTTTGTACTAGGAGCAAGAGCTTGGAAGAAATTGCCAGCTCAACTTCGGTGTATAGCTAAGGAGAGCGAATTAAGGAAACTCTTGAAGACTTGGGTCTTCTTACTCTCAGATGTGGCTTGTAGGGCATTAGTGTAAAGCTCGCAATATGTTGAAGTTGCCTTCTGTCCACCAACCTTTTCCAGCAGGGTTGGTTGTTGAGCGCCAAGATGCTCCTCGGAGCGATAGCAGCGCTATATAAGTGTGATTTTACATTACATTACATAAAAATAACATTTTGCCGTGTCCTCACAGCAGTGGCGATGCATTGGTGTCGATGGAGATGCGCTGGTTCCAAGCAGTGCAACAGCATAGATGGTTGGATTTCTGCGGGAGCAGTGCTTTATGCCCACTTCTAACACCCCAGGACTGGATTGGCACTGCTTGGCATGGTAGGACTCACAAATGGCAAAGTGCAGGTGCTGTTGCATGGTTGGTTGAAGTCATTGAGGCCCCTGAGACTTCAGAACAGGAGACAAACAGACAAGACATTTGTGTCCCTCTGGTTCTGGGTTGGAGAGATGCAGGTTCAGTCCTTCTCAGTCCTAGGCAAGAGGGCAGCAGGAAGCAGGTCAGCACAGCAGAGCAGGAGTCCAACAAAGTAGCAGTCTAGCAGAGGGGCAGTTCTTGTAGCAGCACAGCAGTTCCTGGCAGAGTATCCACAGATCCAGAAGAGTACTGAGTTGGTGATGTCAGAGGTCCAGTACTTATACTCAGTGGGGCCTTTGAAGAGGGGGTGACTTCAAAGAGAGTACTTTGATGCCTACCCTGGCTCCAGACTCTCTACAGGGGTGGTATGCCCCCATTGTGTGGAGACAGACCCCAGCCCATTAAGGTGTAAGTGCCAGCTCCTCTCTCATCTTGCCCTGGATGGCCCATCAGGAAGTGGATGGACGCTTACTCACACCGAGGCCCCCTTTGTTTGTGGGTGTCTGGAAAGAATATAGAAAGCCCAGCTGTCATCCCTTCTCCCCAGATGTATATTTAGTGACAGGCAGAAGGTACCAAATGACTAGAGAAAGAAAATGTCAACTTTCTAAAAGTGCCATTTTCAGAATTACTATTTAAGATCCAATTTCACCATAAGCTAGGATTTCAAATTGTGATTCCAGAGCCACGAAGCTCGGGGGACCAATCTCCTCCCCTTTGATAATGACACTTATAAGATGTAATAAGTCAATTCCAATTTTATCCTATGGGAGAGATAGGTGTTGCAGTAGTGAAAAATGAATTTTGGAGTTTTTCACTACCAGGATATATACAACTTGAAAGTATATGTCCTACTTTTTAAGTACATTGCATCCTGTCCTTGGGCTGTGCAAACATGAGGTCAGAAAGCGAAACAACAGGTCATACCACACCAAGGATTCCAGATCTAACTGCACTGCTATATCAAGAACTATTAAATACAATTAAGTAAATAAATGTACACCTAGATGCAGTTCTAACTCTTCAGAACATTACACTATTAATGCCCGATCGGCAGTAACAGATCAGTAAACAAGATTGACAGAATTACGGCCACATGACATTTCTGTAATCTATGTCTAGAAGTTACTAGAAGTTACTAGATCTAGCAGATTCTGGACTGGATTGGTAAAATATTCAGAATATTATTTTAGAGATTTCAGTATACCAGGGCAGGTCACTTACACTGCAGTAATTTGAGCTTTGTAGGAAAAATGTTGATCAAACTTTACTACAAGATTTCATCATCAATTTAGATGGTTCACCAAAGTCAGACAGCCACCAGCGCAAAAGGTTGTAATTTTATTAAAAATGAGTGAAAAAAAAAAGAATATATATATATATATGTATATATATATACACACACATATACACTCACACCAAACACATACATGTATACACACACTCACACATAATATTGAAATATATATACACACACATATTCCAAAACACAATAGGAAAAGTATTACATCTTGCACTTATCACAGTTACAAAAATCATTCCACCATAACAAAACTATGCAAAGTATTGAACTTCAGGGAATGTACATTTGCTATTCCAGTCTAACCAACAGTAGGAACATAGTTGGTCTATGGAGTTGACGATTCCCAGGCCAATTTTAGCAAAATTAGAAAAAGGTGTTTGACTTCAGAGGGGTTAGATTTAGCATTCCCCCTCCTGTCAAAGATTTCATAGGGTTTAGCCTTACTATTCACATTCCATTTTAAACAACAGTAGGGAAGCCGTTGGACTTTGGAGGGTTTAGATTTACTAAAACCACTCCAGTAAGGAAGGGGATGTACTTCAGAGGGGTTCAATGTAGTATTCCGACTCCTGATAAGCAACAATAGGTATAGCGTCCGGACTCCTATACTCACTCGAGCCTGGAAAAACATTGACATTTCCCTACTCACTTCCACCCTTTCCAATAGCCGTCATGATGTTATTCTCGATCCCGACATAGCATCCATCAACTACCTTGACTGGCTGCATGGCGCCTATACACTGGCACCACCTAAGACAATCCACCCCAATCGTACTACCCCTTCCGCCCCTTGGTTCACTGAGGCTGTCCGACCTCAAAGACAACACTGCAGAAACCTAGAAAGGCACTGGCGCAAACACTACAATTGCCACGACAAACAATCTTATAAGGACGCTCTGGCAATATACAAACGTCTCATTATCACTGAAAAAAAGGAACTTTTACTTAATACAAATCGAGTCGGCCCAAAATTCCTCCAAACAGCTGTTCCAGGTTGTGAACAAACTCTCTAATCCTCACACCTGCCCAAACCCAGACGCCTCTCAAGACCTCTGTAACTCCCTTGCCAAATTTTTCCAAAACAAGGTTACTGCTATATATTCAGCTTTCACCTCGCACACCAACCCTCCTTCACAAACCCGGATCCCCCCACCTGCACTACCCCCTCCTCGTTCCCTAATTTCCACCAGATCTCCCCAAAACAGATCTCAAATGTAATCGCCTCCATAACACCCGGTTCCCCTCTCAACCCCTGCCCACCTTCCATCCTCAAACTTATCCCTGATGTCATAACCCACTCTCTCACCAACATCTGTAACTCGATGTTCCTCACAGGCTCCTACCATCAATCTGGAAAAAGACCGTCATCAAGCCCCGTTTTATGAGCACAAAACAGCAGGTTTTGGAAAGTTGCACTTTTCGTATGCCAAAAATTGTTCTGTGCCTTTGCTGCGAGACAGGAATTGAAAACTGGTGGAGTATCCTTCACAGGGTTTAAGGACTGCAGATGTGTGGTGTATTAGTATATTAGTGTATTAGTGTGAGTTCTATCAACGTTTTATTGTTAGTGTTCAGTGATGAAACAGTACCCCTACTCAATGAAGAATCACAAACAAAAGGAAGGTCAAATATAGAGCTCTAATCTTTGAAGCATAGAATAGAGGATACACAAGATATTCGCAGGGTTGCCTAGCAGAGGGCAATGTAATACCATGAGCTTGTGAAGATGACAGTGGAAAAGGGCAGGTGTCCAACTGATGATTGTATTGTAGGCCAGTGGCTTAATTAGTGGGCACAGATGGCCATTTCATGTGGGCTACTTGTATGCCAGTTTACCTTATCTGGATATCTTGAACACCTAGGGCTTCATTTATGAGAAATGACGCATCGCTGCGTGAAAGCAGCGATGCGTCACTTCTCAGTGCGCACTCCTTGCGACATACCTGATGCGTCATATTTAATGTATGACGCATCATGTCGCAAGGAGTTACAGATACGTCAGTATTTCTGACGTATCTGTAAGCGCAAAAGTGACGAATTGCTGGAGTGTGTCACAAAAGTGACGCAACTCCAGCAATGCTTCCTTTCACATGGGGCAAGCCCCATGTGAAAGGGCTTGCGTCAGTCTTACGCCTGCTGTGAGGCAGGTGCAAGATTTTGACGCAACGGTGTCCTAGAAGTGACGCAGTGAAATCTCATAGATTTCACTGCGTCACTTCTACGACCCTTTCTTGCGTCAATACGCCTCCTTTGCATACATTATACCTGCCGCAGGTATAATGTGGCGCAGGGGTTTACAAAGTGACGCATCTACCTAGATGCGTCACTTTGTAAATATGGCGCAACAAGGCGCATTGTTTACGCCACTGGTGCATCACAAAAAGTGTTGCACCGGCGGCGTAAAAGTGATGCAAGGGCTCATAAATGAGGCCCCTAGAATGAATTCAGCCCTCTTTATATTACAGTGAACATCCCTGGGGTCGACGTCAAACTTTAGGACTGTGAGCGTCCACGTTGCTTATTGCATCCAGTATTGTATATGTTAAAGGCAGGTGGAGATCTTCAAACTTATATTTGACAGTCAGTCTCATTTATGGTGCATTGACTGTAATCAGCGCGCACGTGGATGGAACTTGCTGGCATGCGTACGTGGGTGGTACTTGCTGGCATGCAGAGGACTTCAGAACGTGAGCGGAGACAAATGCCCAAAAAAATGGGAAAGCAGGAGATGACTTGTTGAAGCCATGGGGGAGGACTGATGCTCTGTCTACAGATGCAGTGTTTCCAACCACCTTCTCACTCGCAGTGCCTTTTATCCTTCCCAGATAGATTCATGCACGGTTTTTTGTAGCTCGACATCCAGACATCATTTTAGAAAAGTACGTTTGATTGGAACATTTACCAGTAATCCCTCCGGCATTGCTCTGACTGCAGAGAAAAGATGGATTTGTATAGCTGTGACATGAGATTCTTTCTTTAGAAAGGGCAACGTCTTTGTGTAAACCTTTTTAAGTTGTCAGAGGAAAAATATTGCAAGATGTTTTCATGAACCTTTTTAGCACTGCTGTAATTTGCAGAGCATAAATGCAGGCTCCTTACACAATTGTCTACAATGTTCAGTTGATTGACGCGTTCAGCTCATTCAGTGCCAGTGTGCACTTTCAGAATATAAAGATTTCACACCTACAGGAAAGTATGATGATTCTTATTATAAAAATCGTGAGCTGCAAAATATGTCACAGGAAGGGAACAAGACCTTCCCTAAGGCAAGGAAACAATGATTTGTTTTGGAAGTTGTCATTAGAAAACTTTCGCTTTGAATGAATGAATGAATGAAAGCAGTCTTATATTGCTCAGACTTAGCCCATGGGCATCAAGGCGCCTAACAGGAATAAATCCAAGATATGTGAACCAGGAGCTAGCTAACAGGTATGCCTCTGAAAATAGCCATGTTTTTAATGCCTTCCTAAAAGGACCGATGGCAGGTTGAGTTTTTAATTACGGGGGAAGGGTGTTCCACAACCTAGGGGCTAAAACAGAAAAGGCCCTTCCACCCCACCTAACTCTCCTAACCCGGGGAACAGTCAGGAGGTTCTTACTGGAGGAGCGTAGGTTTCTACAGGGAGTGTAAGAGACTAAGGGCCCGATGTAGGTAAAAGTCATTTACCGATTTTAAAATACCGATTTTTACCGAATCGGTATTCTGAAATCGGAAAATGAGATGTAGAGAAAAAAAATCGGTAAAATACTGATTCGGTAAAAATCGGTAGCGTGTTTCGATACTTACCGAATCTGTAATTACCGAATCGGTAGATACCGAATCGGTAATGACAATACAAGCCTATGGGCCAAAAGGGCCATAGGAATGCATTGGAAAAACCGATTCGGCAAATACCGATTCGGCAAATACCGATTCGGCAAATACCGAATCGGTAAATACCGAATCGGTAAATACCGAATCGGCAAGCAAGTAAAAGTGAAACCAATTCAAACAGCCAATGAGGTGGAACCACCCTCCCCCACCCTACCAGGGAGTAGCTACCCAGGCAGGTGCAACTCATCAGAACTTTCTGGAGAGGCAGCCAGAGCTGAGCAGTGAGAGGGAGCAGCAGAGAGAGTGGTAGCTGATTTTGCAGACAGTGGAAATGGCAAGCAGCTCTGAGAGCCAGAAGGCTGAGAGGAAGCGCAAAGTGTAGTTTAGCAGCATGGAGCTGCAAGTACTGGTGGAGGAGGTGGCGAGGGTCCACAGGCAGCTCTATGGGAGGCTGTCCCTCACAGTCCCAGAGTCTACCAAGAGGAAACTGTGGAGTGCCATAAGTGAGAGGGTCAATGCAGTTGGTGTGACCCCCAGGAGCCTGGAGGACCTCAAGAAGAGGTTTTATGACATCCGGAGCCTCACCAAGAGGAAATTGTCAGAGCTCCACAAGCAGGCAGGTCTGACTGGTGGAGGCAGGAACCCAGCGCCCCCCTGACTGACCTGGAGGAACTGGTGGCCACGACCATCGAGACGGAGAGTGTGGTGGGAGTAGGGGACATGGACAGCTCAGCCAGAGCTACAGCAAAAGGTAAGAAGCATGCGCAGCATGACATACCCAACCAGACACCTCCCCTATAGCCTCAATGTACAGTCAAACCCCAGTCCAGTACTGCTAGCACCATACATGAGCAATGCATAATGGGAAATGTAGTCAGCTAATGTAGGAACATTTGTCAGTGCACATTAATCTGCAAGGCACTTGAAAAAAGAATCAGAGTAATGAAAGTGACATGTGCAATGCTTTTATTTTAGTGACTGTAAGACATTTGCACTCAGTTCACAAATGCTTCTTTATACCTAGGGGCAACATCAGGCAGTGCAGGCAGTGGAGCATCAGCTGCACAAGCGACAGCTGCAGCGACGGCGCAGAGTGTGGTGGCAGGGCCAAGCACCATGGATGCCTCGCAGGAGGAGGAGGACAGCAGTGCCATGGTCAATGAGGACGACCCTGTACATGCCCTCGTTTTTCCCCACTCCCCCCAACTATCACAATCCCCCCCATTGGTGTTCTCAGCTGAGAACTCCCCCTCACGGTCCCAGCCAGCACCTGCCACAACATTAGCCAGGAGGAGTATTGTGGCCCCATTGACAATCATGGAGGGAGCTGCGGGTCAGGCACCAGCACCCACACCAGCGACACCTGTAGCACAGCAGCCCACCTAGCAGGCCAGCACCAATCGCCGCCCACGCACTCCCACAGTGCATGTCCATCAGGAGAGGGCACAGTGTTCCAAGGCCTTGAGGGGAGCATGGTGCGAATCCAGCGCCTGCAGGCAAAATCCATCCTGGCATGCCACCGCCAATTGCGTGCACACAACCTGCAAATGGTAGAAATGGCAAAGGGCTTTGGTGAGTTGGTGGCAAGCAACAAGGAGGTGGCACAAACAAACAGAGACATTGCCACAGGAATGGGACGCATGACAACCGCCATCACACAGCTTTGTGCCAAGATGGAACATAATGAGCACACAAGGCGCAGGGATGCCCGTGTCCAAAACAGGGCAATTAACCGGCTTGCCGCCGCAACGTCCCAGCTATGTCGCTGAGGGGTAAATTTGGAAGAGAGCCTGACACAACACACTGCAGAGGTGACCAGGGGCATGGCCAGGATCACCAGTGCCATGGAGGCCCTCATCATATCGAATACAGTGGTCAATCCTGCCCTGGACGTGGCCGAGGCTGGGGACAGCAGCAGCCGCAGCAGCCCGGCTAGCACTGTGTCAGAGCCGCGCAGGAGCAGCAGGCGCTCCGCAGAGGCAGCAGGCCATGCTGAAGGGGGTGATCAGCATCCCAGTGGCACTGTGAAGCGCTTCAGAAAATGACTCTGCCAGTGTGGGTGAGGCAACCCGGGGCATTTCCAGTCCCCACATACAATTTCATATTTTCACTTGTTGCACATCAGTGCTTGAACGTTCTTCCAACATAAAAAAAAAAAATTCACATCCATTACCTGTGTGTTCATCTGTACTCACTCAGAAATAGTTTTCTGTTATTTCCTCCCGTTTGTATCTGCCATCACTTGGTGTTGACACCCCAGCAGGTTGGGTTTGTGGCACAGCAATGTCGTCGTCATGGTCCTCGTAGTCTGACAACTCTACCTCAGTGCCCTTTTTGACCGCAAGGTTGTGCAACATTGCACAGACAGCAATCATCTTGCAGCAGGTGATGGGGGTATACTGCCTTGCACCTCCACTCTTGTGCAAGCATCTGAACCTGCTTTTCCAGATGCCAAAGGTCCGTTCTACCACATTCCTTGTGCTTTTGTGGGCCAGGTTATACCTCCTTTGGCTGGGTGTTGAGGGGTTGAGGTAAGGGGTGAGTATGAATGAGCGGAGGGCATATGCACTGTCGCCTAGAAGAAAAAGGGGTAACGTTACTCACATGCATACATGTACTTCACACTGCTATTTTTGTTATGGGGGTCTGACAATGTGTCTCACCTAGGAGGTATCCTTCACCAAATTCCCCTGCCGTCAGCCGTGCATGGATGCCGCTGCTTTGGAAGATGTAGGAGTCGTGGGTACTCCCTGGAAATTTTGCAACCAGGTCTGTGATGACGCACTTAGCATTACAAATCACCTGCACATTTATGGTGTGCGTTGACTTCCGGTTACGGTATATGTATTCTGTGTCAGCAGGGGGGCAAATCGGAATGTGCGTGCCATCAATGCAGCCAATGATGTGGGGGAATCTTGCCATCTGGTAAAAGTCTGCTTTAGTTTGTACCAGTTCCGCATGGGTTGCAGGGAAGGAAATGTATTGGTCCATCCTCTGTATCATGGCGTCAAGGAATCTGTGGAAAAACCTTGACAGGCTGCTCTGGGTCACCCCTCCTGCCACAGCAACTACACTTTGATAGCTGCCAGATGCAAGCAGGTGTAGGCTGCATAGCACCTGCACTTGTGTTGGGATTGCGTGTGCCCTTGGGGTGGGGTGGTCCAACAGTGGTTGGAGGTCCCTGATGAGGTCAGTGATGGTGTCTGGGGCCAACCTGTATCTCTGTAGGATCTCTGCTTCTGTGAGCATGCACAGGGTCACCCTCTGCCTGTAGACCTGCTCCTGTCTCAGCCATTCCCTCTCTCATTCCTCCTGTAGCCGTAGCCGTCTTGCAATGACATAAAATGCCGCCATAGTGCAAGAAGAATTGCATTTTGGGTCAGTTTTTATAGGTTGCACCTGGTTACCACCTGATTCCAATCCATGGTAAATACAGACTCTTAAATACCGATTTTTAGGCAAATTCGGTATTTCTGAGCTTACCTACATCTCACTCTTCATTTTTCACACTTCTTATTTACAGAATCGTTATTTTACCGATTCGGTAACTTTACCGATTCGGTAGAATTACCAAATCGGTATATTTACTGATTCTGTATGTTAGCGAATCGGTAAAATTACCGAATCTGTGTTTTTTCCGAATCGGTATTTTACCGATTCGGTATAATTACCGATTCGGTATATTTACCGATTCTGTATGTTAGCGAATCGGTAAAATTACCGATTCTGTGTTTTTTCCGAATCGGTATTTTACTGATTCGGTTTAATTACCGATTCGGTAATTTACCGATTATGACGGATTTCGGACTCCTACATCCCAATGGTTCGGTTCCGCTCGGTAACGGCCGAAAATCGGTATTTTCCGCCGTTACCGACCGACCTACATCGGGCCCTAAGAGAGATCGAATATCTTCAGAGCATTCTCCAAATAGTGCCCTGTAGACAAGGCAAAGGATCTTAAAAGAGATCCTGGCCTGAATCGGGAGCCTTTGCAACCAGAAGTTTCTCCAATGTCTAAAAGAGCCATGGTGTACACCTCGAAAAGATGCCAGCATTCCAGTAATGCTCACATGTCAGTAAGAAAATGCTTTTTGTTTGTTTATTTCACTTAGGTACGTGTCTGAAGATTGATACATGAGTGCTTCAATTTATTTTTTTATAGTTATTGTTATTCTCCATAGAAAGGACATAATAACCTAGTCCTAATGGATAAAATGTCCAGTACCCAGGTATGTCCTTTAAGAAATTTACAGGACATTTAATTTTCTGAATCATTAACTCCATCTCTGGAAATGACCGGGAATAAAGAAGTAACACAGTGGGTTCCATTACGATGTCATTAGGAAACTGTCCCAATCAAATCGGTTCTGGAATAGTTTCCAAACAAATCAGGCCCTGTGATTCCGGACGACCGATTATAATGCCTACCAACATCGTTCAGTCTGACTCGCATTGACCTCAATGAGAGCCTGTGTTCCGAACAAGAACACAGGCTCCCATTGAAAGGGGTCGTTGGGGAAAACTGTACTCCCTGTGGTTGGCACCCCATGGTGCCTGCCACATTGAGCATGGTTGGGAAGATGTGTCCCTTGGGTACTTCCTATGGGCAACATACATAGATTTTAGTATGAAGGGGGCCCACAACAGGCCTACAAAGACAAATTCCGGCAGCCGATTCATCTTGGGCAAACAGAATTGAAACTGCTGTCCGAATCTGTGATCGTAATCACTCGTCTGGAAACCATGTCTATAGAGCTGGTCAATTCAGCTCTGAAAGACTCAGACTGTCCGGATGCCTTTCGGAACCGATTCGGTCTGCTCGAACGGTTTCTGGGCATCGTAATCGGTCATTGGGAAATCTGTACGATTCGGTAGGAAACAAGGGTTCAGAATCAGATTCTGCAATACTGAATCTCATCCGGAGCCTTTTCTAACAACATTGTAGTTGGCTTCAGTGTTGTGTGCAGTATTATTGTTATAAATCCCGGCAGAGGCACAATGTCTTCCACAGCCATTTGCTACCACAACAGACATGCAGCAATCACCTTAGGAAACAATGGGGCATATTTACAATGAAATTCCAGCACCAGAACATCACTTAAAGTGTTGTTCTGGTGGTACTATGGCCTTTTCCACATTTACAAAGCAGCTCTCAAGCCATTTTTTGTGGCTTAACTCCACATTGTAAATAAGACCCCTTTACACATATCACTTAGAGTGAAAGGGGTATGCAATGGGTGTTGTTGTGGCCGTGCCTTTGCAACACCCATTGCTTTGGACACTGACCCAGATGTACAAGGAGGTGTAAATCTGAGGAGGTGCCAAAAATGAACGCCATGCATGAGCAGGCGTACAATGGTGAAACTAGGAGAAATAATTCTACTTCCCCTGGTTTATGCTTTTTCTATGTGTGCTGCATTCTGCCGCACACATAGAAAGATTAAAATGCCATTAATGAATGTTTATGTGCCGGAAGATGTCCCTTACCGCCCATAAACAAACATTAAATAAAGAAAATTTGCATCTTCTATGTGTGCTGCACTCTGCATTGTCCATGTACAGTGATCTACATATGCCGCATTGTGCATCTGAAATAATGAAAAATTCCAACACATTATTGTTTTGCATATGTTACGTCTTCTTGCGGGGGAACATTAGAGGCTAAATTTATCAATACTTTGCACTGGGGCAAAGTCAGTCAAAAGACAGAAAGTGGTTGAAAGTGTTGAGCTGGAAATTTATTTCCAGTTCAATCCATTTTTTGCCCTGGAATATTGCCAAAAATAACAAAAAGTAAAACTTTTTAGTACTTTGTACTACTTTGTATCTTTGTAACAAGAGGCGATGCCTTGGTTGGCACATGGAAATGCCCTTGAGTTGGGGGTAGGGGAGCAGGGCTCACGGCTGGGCCCAGGGAAGGTGCAGTTGTGCTTTTTTAGCAGAAAATATTCAAGAAAAGGCCTCTTGTAGCTTTTTATGTCCCTGTAGCTTAAACAGTAGATCAGCCTTATGAACCTTCAAGTCCACTTCTTTGTCCTGGGTCATAGGAGCAACCAGGTCCAGTCCTACAGGGCCTTTTTCAGTTCTAAATTAACAGGTTAAGTTCCCTTCTGACCTTCCATTGGTACAATAGTGTTCTCAGCAGTGTACTGGGGTTGCCACATTTATGCTTTGCACCACATTCACAGCATTTTCTATGTGCTCTACTGCATATGACTGGGGTGAGCGTCATAAAAGTTTCAGCTCTCTGACCATCATCTCCTTTTTTTGTTGTTGCTATGTTCATCCTAAATTGGCAGGGATTGCCCAGACGTGGGTCCTCTGCTCACTTTGCCACTGGAATCAAGCTGGCCTGGACGATGAAGGGTGTTACCTAGAAACCGGCCCCAGGATGCTTGTTTCCGGTCTAGGGAAGACATGGCTTGGCAGTTCAGGCTGGAATGTTCTCATGAGGTTCAGTATCAAGACTGATTCGCATATAGCTGTATCTGAACTGGGGAGGCAAAGGGAGCTAAAGAATGATGATGGATTCAACCTAGATCTGTAACTGGGGGTGAGCGTCTGAAAAGCTTCTGCACTCCGTCCATCATCTCCTTTTGTATGCTGCTGCTTATAATCCCACTGTGCCCCTCTCTGGCTAAACCCAAAAAAGGCAAAAAATGTAGAGTGATCATGAAAGAAAGATAGATTTCCTAGAGTCTATAAATGAAAAAGTCCTTAAACCCAAGATGGTGAAACCATTCTTACCTGTGTAGAGGCTGTTTGCCCACCTCAGATGTGTGGCCAGAGAAATTAGCAACCCCTCCTGGTGCCTCTACGACAGGTCCCTGGAGGCACCTCCTTCTCTACTAGTGTTGGTGCCTGCCTGACTGGGGGGCACAAAAGAAGAGGTCAATACAGCTGCCATCTGACATATGCCTGTGACTTAATCAAGTTCCTGAAGGAACAACCAATGGCCTTGACTATACTCAGTAAAGCTGAGTAAATATAAAAGAAAACCAAAACAAGTGCCAGTACTAAAGACTATTTGTAAATTAATAAATGACTGGTCCCAATGCAAATCTGTCACAGGTTCCATGAAACATTCATTTTAAAAAAAATGTTTCTTTTATTTTGAATCTTTAGCTTATTTTTCAATAAATATATACATATACAAAATAGATGATTAATGCATCAGATACAACAAATACAAAACAGTTACATAAATGAAAAAAGACACTGCAAACACACACAAATTCTCTTGTTATTCATTCGAATCACTGATAGAATATCGACTCTAAGAATATCGACCTACAGAAACATCGACGCTGGAATATCGAAGGTAAGTATATCGACATCCTATCTACAACAAGGTAAGTAAAAAAATATCGAAACTAAAATATCGATGTTAAAAATATCGTAGTTAAAAATATTGTTTTTTTCAGTTAAAAATAAATGTGTAAAATAAAGTAAATAATACTAATAAATAAAATAAACATAGTTAAAAATATTTAAAATTAATAAATGATACATATATAATAAAACATTAATTAAACATATACATAAATATATAATATATACTTACTTAATAATAAATTTTAATAATTATTTGAATTACTTATAAATTATTTATAAATACTATAAATTACAAATACACACATAAAATAATAACATAAATAAAAAGTATATAATTATTTAATAAATTTAAAAAATTAAATATACCTTCAAAATATTCTAAATTATTCAAATACTACATTTTCTAAAATAATACAAAAAATATTAAATACAAAATAAATAAAACTACTATTTAAAGTCCAAAAAAAACTACAGTAATTAAACTATTGGATAGCGTAGAAAGTACAATTATTATTCCCACTCCAAAAAATGCAACAGTAGGAAAAGCGTTGGATAGTGGGTGGGTACAAATTATTATTGCAACTCCAGAGTGTGAAACAGTAAGGAAAGCATTAGCTAGCGTAGGGGTAAAAATTACTATTCTCACTCCAAAGAGTGCAACAGTAGGGAAAGTGTTGGATAGCGGGAAGGTAAAAATTACTATTCCCACTCCAGAGAGTGCAACATTAGGGAAAGCGTTGGATAGCTTAGGGGTAAAAATTACTATTCCCACTCCAGTGAGTGCAACAGTAGGGAAAGAGTTGGATAGCGGGTGGGTAAAAATTACCATTCCAACTCCCGAGTGTGAAACAGTAGAGAAAGTGTTGCATAGCGTAGCAGTAAAAATTACTATTCCCACTCCAGAGAGTGCAACAGTAGGGAAAGCGTTGGATAGCTGATGGGTAAAAATTACTATTCCAGCTCCAGAGAGTGCAACAGTAGAGAAAGCGTTGGATAGCGGGTGAGTAAAAATTACTATTCCCACTCCAGTGAGTGCAACATTAGGGAAAGCGTTGAATAGCGTAGGGGTTAAAATTACTATTCCCACTCCAAAGAGTGCAACTGTAGGGAAAGCGTTTGATAGCGGGTGGGTAAAAATTACTATTCCCACGCCAGAGAGTGCAACAGTAGAGAAAGTGTTGAATAGCATAGAATTTATGTATAACATACTTATAAATAATGTTTGTATTTAAAATAATTAATAATTTAAATTTGAAACCAACATAATTTACAAATACCCATTAATAATTATTAAAAACATAATTACAATTGAATAATTTATTAACAATAAATTAACAATAAATACCAATACAAATTAATTAATCAATATTAGTTACCAAATAATAAATATTGAACAATGAAATATTTTTCAAAACAATACACATATTTCTTATTAAAAATTGATTAGCAATTAAAAAACTTTAGACAATAACATTATTTTTTATACCAAAAAATACTTTTTATGAATCATAAATTACCAATTATAAAAAAATAGTTTCCAATTAAAATAAATTACTCACCAATTAAAAAAAATAATTACCAATTACAAACATTAATTACCAATTACAAACATTAATGATCAATTACAAATATTAATTACCAATTACAAACATTAATTACAAATTAAAAAATGAATTACCAATTACAATCATTAATTACAATTAAAAAAATTATTTACCAATTACAAATATTAATTACCAATTAAAAAAATTTATTATCAATTACAAAAATTAATTACCATTACAAACATTAATTAACAATTTAAAAAATAAATTAACAGTTAAAATAATGAATTGTCAATTAATAATTAATTAAAAATGAATTTATTATCAATACCAATAAATTAAAATGAATAATTATTTAATTACAATTAAAATACTTCCCACCCAATTCCCCTATAAACCCACTACCCGCTACAAAACGTAAATGCAAAAATTAATTAAAATTAATTTGTAATTCCTAAAAAATAATAATTAATTTAATATACTTAAATTACTTCCCAACCTATTCCCCTATAAACCCACAACCCGCTCAAGTACTAAAACATTAAATTAACTTTAAAATATCATTATTAATATATAAAAAATAGTACACATGTAATTTAAAACAAGTAAAATGCTTAACAAAAAACGTATAACACATACATATTAAATACATAATAAAATACGTAATAGTAATACAAATATCGATATTAGTAACATCGAAATTAGTAACATCGATATATTTGTTATCGAAATTACTGACTTCGATATTACTTACATCGATATAAATAAATTTGATATTACTTATCTTAGGGTCGATATTCTGTCCAACGATATTGTTGACCTCAATATTCTTTACCTTCGATATTTCAGACTCGATATTTCGGAAGGTCGATATTACAAACTCGATATTTAGACTGTGTACCTATTCATTCATCATTCATTCCTGACACATTACTAACTCAACACACTCACCCCATTCACCAGTGGGTTTAGCTGTTAAGTCCCGAGTGCAGTGCACTGTGTGTGCCTAGGCCCTGTAAATGAAATGCTAGTAGGCTTGCACCACTGATAGTGCCACCTACACATGGAGCCTTGCAACAAGGTCTCAGGCCTGCCATTGCGATGCCTGTGTGCAGTCTAGTACTGCCATGTCGACCAGTCAAGTGCACCCACTTGCCAGGCCCTAACCGTCTCTTTTCTTACATGTTAGTCACCCCTAAGGTAGGCCTAAGGTACCCCTGTGGGCAAGGTGCATTGTATGTGAAAGTTAGGACATGCCCTGATGTGGGAGACATGTCCTGATACTGAAATACTGCCAATTTAATTTTTCACTATTGTAAGGCTATCTGTCCCCATAGGATTGAATGGGGTGTTTGCTTATAATATCTTATACGCATAACTGCACATTGGAACAATATAGGAAAATAAAGTTTGATATGCCTGAACTCAGAATGTTAAGATGCATCTTTTAGTCAGGGTGATATTTACATTCTGTTTTTGAAAATACCACTTTTAGAAAGTAGGTGTTTTCTTATCTGACAATCCAGTGTGCTTCTGCTGGGGTTGAGTATTGACTGTCTGGCTTTGGAGTGACAGGGGCTGGGGATGTACATTCTGTTCAGACAGCCACTTGAGCAGTTGAGGTGTGTCCTAGCTTGCCAGGGTGAGTCAGGGATGGGCTGAATAGACCTGGGCTGCATTCAGAGTAGTGGGAGCACATTTCTTTCACACCAGAATGGTCTGGTCTGCCAAGGACAATACTGTCTCCACTTTCTGCCAGGAAACCGCACCAGAGAGGACAGCACTGGTTTTGGTTGGGCAAAGAGCTTCTCTGCCACCGAGAACTAAGTATTTTATGTTATAAAAAGAGGGGCCCAGACCTCAGACTGTTCGATCACTTCTGGGAAATCAAGTGGAACCTTTGACAAGGAGAAAAGCTGGAGAAACTGAGGAGGAATACTGCCCCTGTGTTGTTTGCTGTCCGCGGTTGGCCTCCAGTGGCTACTTTGTGCCAAGGAAAGGTAAACCGACTTTGCTGTTTGCTGGGTCCCCTGCTTGAGGAAGATCTCCAAGGGCTTGAAGAAGAGCTTGCCTCCTGTTCTGAAGTCTCAGGGACTCAAACAATTTGACCCAGCTTCCTTGCGCTTCCTTGCTGGGAGTTCTGACCTTCCAAGAAGTACCTGTACCTGCCTTGGGCCTCTAGAGGTTGTTCTGGTTGTTGGGAGCTGGAAAAGCAAGCAAACAACGAGAAGCGCAATGCATCTGTACCTGTTTCCGGTGCATCGCCGAAGAAGCCAATGCAGCGCCTGCCCGTTGCTAGAGAAATCGCTGCATGCCCCATTCAGTGCACCGGTCTCTGAAGTCTGAGATAACCGCACCGATTTTGATGCGAGCCATGCTGTGCGGCTGCAAAAACACACAAATCCGCCCAGATCATTGCATCGTATCGAGGTGCCACATCTGTCACATCGTTGGAGGACACAGTCAGAAACTGACGCATCACCTCCCCATGCAGTAAGAAACCAACGCATCATCTCCCCTGCGCAGCAGCAAGGAACCAACGCATCACCTCCCCTAGAGCAAGAACCCGATGCATCACCTTCCATGAGTGTAAGAAACACACGCATCATCTTCCCTGTGACCCTTTTGTTTGTGTGGGCGACACATCCAAGGTACTTTGTGTGAAAAGTGTTGCATCTGCAATTTGCTTTGAACTGAACTATTTCTACCATTTGAAAGTCATTTTTTTATTACTGTATTGTGGATTTTGTTGTCGTTTTGGTCTTGTTTTGGTTTAGGTAAAGCTTACTTATTTTTCTAAACTTGTGTGGGGTCCATTTGTAGTGTTTTCACTGTATTACTGTATGTGTTCACAAATGCTTTACACACTACACTGCCTCTGAGATAAGCCTATCTGCTCATGCCAAGCTACCAAGGGGGAGAGCAGGGGTTATTTTAGAAGTGTATCCCCCTTACCCTGACTAGAAAAAAGACTCCGTACTTGGAGAAAAGGTACCTACCTCTGCCAAATAGAAACCCCCATTTCTAACAACCCCCAAAAAGTTAAACTAAATGAGTTCATTAAAAAATATATGGATGGGGTTAAAAAATTGTGTTATCCTGCCAATAATGTAATTAATGTTATTTTATTTAGGGTTTTGATTGCAGGGTAATGCATCAAAGGCGTCGATTCCGATCCGGAAAAAAGCCGTTCGGAGCATTTTTCCCCGTACGAATCGTACCCGTAAGCGTCTCCGTACGAATCAGCAAGTACGATCACAACCTAAAGCGTCACTCCGTACGCCTCGTAAACAATACCATACAATTTCGGAAGTCCATACGAATTGCTGTCGGCTGTCGCTCAACGCTACGTCCGAACGTAAATAGACCGCGTCTTCCGAACCAGGAAGTACGATCCGTGTTGAACACACTCCGTATGGCTCTTTTTCAACGAGAGCTCAAAACTACCGTAAAACCACAGTCCGGCACGAACCGCACACCGTTACGCGATAAGCAGGACATGAACGCCATCATCCGTCTCATCCCAATCCTGTACGGCCACCACCTCGTACTTAGAAACCGACGACGGTGCAGAAGGTGAGTACAACGAAGTCCAACATACCTGTACGTGTTGCCACATGCGTACATCTCCATTGCACGACTGTAATGTCTGGGCACGTTGCGCCACACACTCCCGCACATCACCAGTGTAATACGGAGACGTGCCGCACCTACGTCATCGCCCTCGGGGTGCGGTACGTCACCGCACAACACCAGTGTAATACGGAGACGTGCCGCACCTACATCATCGCCCTCGGGGTACGGTACGTCACCGCACAACACCAGTGTAATACGGGGACGTGCCGCACCTACGTCATCGCCCTCGGGGTACGGTACGTCACCGCACATCACCAGTGCAATACGGAGACGTGCCGCACCTACGTCATCGCCCTCGGGGTACGGTACATCACCGCACAACACCAGTGTAATACGGAGACGTGCCGTACCTACGTCATCGCCCTCGGGGTACCGTACGTCACCGCACAACACCAGTGTAATACGGGGACGTGTCGCACCTACGTCATCGCCCTCGGGGTACGGTACGTCACCGCACAACACCAGTGTAATACGGAGACGTGCCGGACCTACGTCATCGCCCTCGGGGTACAGTAGGTCACCGCACAACACCAGTGTAATAGACGTGTGGGACATACGTCTGCTATGTAAGTGTAAGAGGTGTGTAGAAAACACACCCAGCAGTGCCCAGCATTAGAGTGTGTGTGTGGCTAAGACCCCCACCAGTGCCAAGCAGTGCCCAACATTAGAGTGTGTGTGTGGCTAAGACCCCCACCACTGCCCACCGGTGCCCACCAGTGCCCAGCATTAGAGTGTGTGTGTGGCTAAGACCCCCACCACTGCCCACCAGTGCCCATCATTAGAGTGTGTGTGTGGCTAAGACCCCCACCACTGCCCACCAGTGCCCAGCATTAGAGTGTGTGTGTGGCTAAGACCCCCACCACTGCCCACCAGTGCCCAGCAGTGCCCAGCATTAGAGTGTGTGTGTGGCTAAGACCCCCACCACTGCCCACCAGTGCCCACCAGTGCCCAGCATTAGAGTGTGTGTGTGGCTAAGACCCCCACCAGTTCCCAGCAGTGCCCAGCATTATCGTGTGTGTGTGACTAAGACCCCCACCAGTACCCACCAGTGCCCAGCTTTAGAGGATGTGTGTGGCTAAGACCCCCACCAGTGCCCAGCAGTGCCCAGCATTAGAGTGTGTGTGTGGCTAAGACCCCACCACTGCCCACCAGTGCCCAGCAGTGCCCAGCATTAGAGTGTGTGTGTGGCTAAGACCCCCACCACTGCCCACCAGTGCCACCAGTGCCCAGCATTAGAGTGTGTGTGTGTGTGGCTAAGACCCCCACCAGTGCCCAGCAGTGCCCAGCATTAGAGTGTGTGTGTGGCTAAGACCCCCACCACTGCCCACCAGTGCCACCAGTGCCCAGCATGAGAGTGTGTGTGTGGCTAAGACCCCCACCAGTGCCCAGCAGTGCCCAGCATTAGAGTGTGTGTGTGGCTAAGACCCCCACCACTGCCCACCAGTGCCCAGCAGTGCCCAGCATTAGAGTGTGTGTGTGGCTAAGACCCCCACCACTGCCCACCAGTGCCCAGCAGTGCCCAGCATTAGAGTGTGTGTGTGGCTAAGACCCCCACCAGTGCCCAGCAGTGCCCAGCATTAGAGTGTGTGTGTGGCTAAGACCCCCACCACTGCCCACCAGTGCCCACCAGTGCCCAGCAGTGCCCAGCATTAGAGTGTGTGTGTGTGTGGCTAAGACCCCCACCACTGCCCACCAGTGCCCAGCATTAGAGTGTGTGTGTGGCTAATACCCCCACCAGTGCCCAGCAGTGCCCAGCATTAGAGTGTGTGTGTGGCTAAGACCCCCATCACTGCCCACCAGTGCCCAACAGTGCCCAGTTATTGAGTGTGTGTGGCTAAGACCCCCACCACTGCCCACCAGTGCCCACCAGTGCCCAGCATTAGAGTGTGTGTGTGGCTAAGACCCCCACCAGTGCCCACCAGTGCCCAGCATTAGAGTGTGTGTGTGGCTAAGACCCCCACCAGTGCCCAGCCGTGCCCACCAGTGCCCAGCATTAGAGTGTGTGTGTGGCTAAGACCCCCACCAGTGCCAACCAGTGCCCAACATTAGAGTGTGTGTGTGGCTAAGACCCCCACCAGTGCCCACCAGTGCTCAGCATTAGAGTGTGTGTGTAGCTAAGACCCCCACCAGTGCCCAGCAGTGCCCAGCATTAGAGTGTGTGTGTGGCTAAGACCCCCACCACTGCCCACCAGTGCCCAGCAGTGCCCAGCATTAGAGTGTGTGTGTGTGGCTAAGACCCCCACCACTGCCCACCAGTGCCCACCAGTGCCCAGCATTAGAGTGTGTGTGTGTGTGTGTGGCTAAGACCCCCACCAGTGCCCAGCAGTGCTCAGCATTAGAGTGTGTGTGTGGCTAAGACCCCCACCACTGCCCACCAGTGCCCACCAGTGTCCAGCATTAGAGTGTGTGTGTGGCTAAGACCCCCAACACTGCCCACCAGTGCCCAGCAGTGCCCAGCATTAGAGTGTGTGTGTGGCTAAGACCCCCACCACTGCCCACCAGGGCCCACCAGTGCCCAGCATTAGAGTGTGTGTGTGGCTAAGACCCCCACCAGTGCCCAGCAGTGCCCAGCATTATTGTGTGTGTGTGTGACTAAGACCCCCACCAGTACCCACCAGTGCCCAGCTTTAGAGGATGTGTGTGGCTAAGACCCCCACCAGTGCCCAGCAGTGCCCAGCATTAGAGTGTGTGTGTGGCTAAGACCCCACCACTGCCCACCAGTGCCCAGCAGTGCCCAGCATTAGAGTGTGTGTGTGGCTAAGACCCCACCACTGCCCACCAGTGCCACCAGTGCCCAGCATTAGAGTGTGTGTGTGTGTGTGGCTAAGACCCCCACCAGTGCCCAGCAGTGCCCATCATTAGAGTGTGTGTGTGGCTAAGACCCCCACCACTGCCCACCAGTGCCACCAGTGCCCAGCATGAGAGTGTGTGTGTGGTTAAGACCCCCACCAGTGCCCAGCAGTGCCCAGCATTAGAGTGTGTGTGTGGCTAAGACCCCCACCACTGCCCACCAGTGCCCAGCATTAGAGTGTGTGTGTGGCTAAGACCCCCACCACTGCCCACCAGTGCCCAGCAGTGCCCAGCATTAGAGTGTGTGTGTGTGGCTAAGACCCCCACCAGTGCCCAGCAGTGCCCAGCATTAGAGTGTGTGTGTGTGGCTAAGACCCCCACCACTGCCCACCAGTGCCCAGCATTAGAATGTGTGTGTGGCTAAGACCCCCACCAGTGCCCAGCAGTGCCCAGCATTAGAGTGTGTGTGTGGCTAAGACCCCCACCACTGCCCACCAGTGCCCAACAGTGCCCAGTTATTGAGTGTGTGTTGCTAAGACCCCCACCACTGCCCACCAGTGCCCAGCATTAAAGTGTGTGTGTGGCTAAGACCCCCACCAGTGCCCACCAGTGCCCAGCATTAGAGTGTGTGTGTGGCTAAGACCCCCACCAGTGCTCAGCATTAGAGTGTGTGTGTAGCTAAGACCCCCACCAGTGCCCAGCAGTGCCCAGCATTAGAGTGTGTTTGTGGCTAAGACCCCCACCACTGCCCACCAGTGCCCAGCAGTGCCCAGCATTAGAGTGTGTGTGTGTGGCTAAGACCCCCACCACTGCCCACCAGTGCCCACCAGTGCCCAGCATTAGAGTGTGTGTGTGTGTGGCTAAGACCCCCACCAGTGCCCAGCAGTGCTCAGCATTAGAGTATGTGTGTGGCTAAGACCCCCACCACTGCCCACCAGTGCCCAGCAGTGCCCAGCATTAGAGTGTGTGTGTGGCTAAGACCCCCACCAGTGCCCACCTGTGCCCAGCATTAGAGTGTGTGTGTGTGTGTAGCTAAGACCCCCACCAGTGCCCAGCAGTGCCCAGCATTAGAGTGTGTGTGTGGCTAAGACCCCCACCACTGCCCACCAGCGCCCAGCAGTGCCCAGCATTAGAGTGTGTGTGGCTAAGACCCCCACCACTGCCCACCAGTGCCCAGCATTAGAGTGTGTGTGTGGCTAAGACCCCCATCAGTGCCCGCCCGTGACCAGCTGTTAAATCAGAAACATACCATTGTTAACCTGATTACCATCATGAGATAGACACATGTTAACATACCCAAATGTGAACATCACACCAGCTCCCAGGCACACAACAGTCACAGACATCACCACACAAACTAAAGTTCGGAAAAGGAAATAAATAGCTTTATTCAGCTTGTTCAAAATAGAAAAAGCAAATAAGAGTCCTTGCTCAGAAAAGGCCAATGGCCAGTCCAAAAAAGTCTGATCAACAGTTTTTGCCTCCATGGGTGTGCTCACACCCAAACTTGCCTGCACATGGAGTTTAATCCGCTGTGGAAACTATGGGGGTACCACCTGTGGAATCCTCAGGCACCGCAGGGACAGGAGAGGGAATGACAGGTGGAGTGGGTGCAGGTGTAGTGGATCCATCCACACTGGTTGGTGCATCGCCGAAAATAGCTTCAAATACCTGGCTGAACACCTCAGCCAGTGCGGAAAAACTACCACCTGAACCCGGGGACACATTGGGGGTGGAGGTAGAGGGCTGTGAGTCTGTTCTTCTGGGTGTGTGGATGCGTGTGTGAGCTGTGTCCCCTCTCCCTGTGGGTGTGCCCACATCCCCTTGAGATTGTGTGCGTGGAGCTTTGAGTTTCTTCTGGTGTGTGGGTGTGCCGGGTGTGTCTGACCTGTGGCGTCTGCGTGTATGTTGTGTAGGTATGTGAGAGGCAGAGGTGGATGGGTCTGAAGGATGGGGGGGCAGATGCTGCTGGGTGTACATAGCTGCCGTCAGTGTTGACTCAATGGCAGCCACACTCCGACGTAGATCAGACATGGCCGATGACATGCCCTCCATGAACGACACCAACTGTGTAATGAGTCGTGTATGTCCATGGAGGACTGTCAACATGGATGTCTGACCTACTGCAATCTGCCGGAGTAGGTCCACAGACTCAGCACTGAGGGCAGCAGGGGACACAGGGGCAGGGGCTGCGGTGCCGGGAACAAAGGAGACACGGGGCTAGCACGGACCCTAGGGACACTAACGACTGGGAGGGGGGATGGTACTGGAGGAGGGGCGGCCAGCCAAAGATGAAGAAGTGACCATTGCTGCATATTCCCCCTCCTCCTGAGAGTCTGACTCGGAGTTGTCGGCATGGTAGGATGTGTCAGTCACATGTCGTCCGGCCTGCAGACTCTCCTCACCCTCCATGCCACTGCCTCCCTCTGACTCCTCAAAGCAGGTGGCACTGTCGCTGGGTCCCTCTGCCTGGTCCGCGCCTGTGTCTCCAGATTCAGATGATGATGCTGTTGGCAAGGAGATTAAGAAAAACATATCAGTCACCTGTACACATCAGACATATCATCTAGAAATCATTTGGTCACATTTCTAAACACGGCATGCATTATGATTCACATGACACTGAACTCTGCACAATGCTAAGTCTAGTCTTGGCCATTTGTGAGAGACACAACGCTCAATGTATAGTAGGATACAAGCGACAGGCAAGGCAAAAACGTGTATGAGAGAACCAATGATGATCCACTGCCTGACAACAGGATAGCTGATGATGCATCACAGTTCATTTCCCAACCCTGCCACCCAATCCCAGACCTGGTCATGTTTGATTTGCTTTCGCCTTGTGCCACATGGGAAAAGTCCTGCCTGAACTGCCATTTGATGCCATCCTGGGACCTGAACTAAGTGTACCATCACCTCACACTGGCATCACAGCTGGCTACACCCTAAGCCACATTGTGTGGCTGCCCATCAATAATATTTCTAAACCAACATGCAACATATTTTGAGATTATGCACACACGCACTGCCCAGTGTGAGTATGCATAAGCCCAAAAAATAGCACATGTACATTGTGCACCTGTAGCTAACACATGACAATTAGAAAGTGTACCATGGACAAAGGCCAATGATGCTGACTCGTGCAGAAAACACATGTTGAGAATCAAGATCATTCCCAAAATATGAAGAAGGGCAGACACAGTGCACATGTGGTGCTACATGTAAGGTACTAACAGGTGTCACAGACCCCCTCCAACATGATGATGTGCAAAGGAAGATGCATACTAAGACATTGCACCATAGGAGTACATGTGAAAAACAATCATTAGCCAAAGCGCTGGTCAAATGTGGAGTAGCATGTAATTAAGCATCTGTAGAAACTGGGCTATTCTTATGCCAATGCATAAAGTGCCTGTCTGACCACACCACTCAAACTATGGGAGTGTTAGCAAGCCTTGGAGCATTGCAGGTAGCATGTGACACACATGACAACAAACAGACATGTACCTACCCCCTACTGGCTGCTGTCCCTCCTGCAACTGCCTATGGAGGTCTGGGAACACCACTTCCAGGACCCGGAGCATGTGGGGGGTGAGGTGGCGGGTGCCGCCATGCGGCGTGGAGATTCCAGCTTCAGCTGTACTCTGGCGATGCGGCGGGTCCAGCACCGGATGTCCTGCCACCTCTTCTTGATGTTTCTGAGCCTCCTGCGAGGGCCCCCCTCACTCCTGACAGCCCTGGCGATGTCCACCCAGATTTCACCCTTCTCATAGGCAGATACCTGTCACAAATGTAAAGTAAAAGACCATCAGTACACTCGGTCCATGTTCCAAAGACACATATATGTTCACAAATAACTTGATGACAACAGGGCATCGTATGCTCCACACATTTGCATCATTGTCCAGGAGTATGTGGCCTGTGAGCAAACACTACTGCATTACATGCCATTGAAAGGCTACAGATGACATGAGGGGTGCAAAACACTCTTTGAGCATGGCACTCACAGAGCAATATATGCGACATCTGGGTGCACTGCAGCACGTGACGTGCTGTTACACACCCCACTACAACAAAGTACTCTCTTGAAACAACACTGTACACCCTGGCACTTACTCCCAACAACATAGCATCTATCCACTATACATACACAGTGGCTATAATGTCACACACACAAAGGTGCACACTCCAAGGTGGTGAACACATCACTCTCCTGATCCTCTGGTCTCCCATACAGCTTGCTGTAGTTAGGCAGGAGGGCATCCAGCAGGGCCTTGTTCTCACCATCAGTGAATGCAGGAGCCCTCTCCATGCTCAGCTAATCAGGGTCCAGAGGATACAGAGGCAGCAGCTGTGGTTACCACTCCAATGTTGTGCAGGCAAGTGCCCTCCCACAGCCACATGCTGCCTTATATTTGTGCTGCAGAGGGTCAGTGAGTCCAAGGGGTACGCTATGCTCGCGTATGGCTAACATGCAATAGGGAAACGAGGCGTACACACGCACGTATCATTGGGGTACGCTATGCTCGCGTATGCTCAAAATGCAATAGGGAAACGAGGCGTACACACGCACGTACCATTGGCGTACGCTATGCTCGCGTATGATCAAAATGCAATAGGGAAACGAGGCGTACACACGCACGTACCATTGGGGTACGCTATGCTCGCGTATGCTCAAAATGCAATAGGGAAACGAGGCGTACACACGCACGTACCATTGGGGTAAGCTATGCTCGCGTATGCTCAAAATGCAATAGGGAAACGAGGCGTACACACGCACGTACCATTGGGGTACGCTATGCTCGCGTATGCTCAAAATGCAATAGGGAAATGAGGCCTACACACGCACAAACCATTGGGGTACGCTATGCTCGCGTATGCTCAAAATGCAATAGGGAAACGAGGCCTACACACGCAAGTACCATTGGGGTACGCTGTGCTCGCATATGGCTAACATGCAATAGGGAAACGAGGCCTACACACGGACGTACCATTGGGGTACAGTGCGTCAGACATGCACAAGTGAACGATTGTGTAGGCTGCGTTCCTGACCTCCTTCATGGCACCATTGGGAGAGTGACTCTAGGAAATCACATTGCAGGGATGTAGTCTACACTCATGTTGACGATGTGGATGCATACATCAGCATGGCATCCTTACACTAGCATGCCCCAGGTGTGGCACACATTGAAGAAGCACAGGGACTGTGACCTTGTGGCTCAGTTGATGTGTGAAGAGCTGTTGAGACATGTCATTAATCATTTTGCACATGTGTATCACATACATTCAACACTTTGCCCTGAGTAACGTCTGCAACATATTGAGAGGCACATCAACACTGGAATGGCAAACCATTCAGTACAGGGAACTGTCACATGATGACAGCAACATGCACACTGTCCCAGAGGTCGAATTGACGCACAGCATGACCCTGTGTGACCACGTCATGTGTGTGCCATGTGCGACATTGTGCATGCTGTTTGCATATGAAATGAACTGGTCAGTATTATATTGCTCACCTTAGAATATCCCCAAGTGTCATCCTGGATATGGCAATTTCCGCTTAGCAGTACACTTGTGTGTCGGTAGGCATCTCCTGCGGCTCTGCGTGTGTCATTGGCATTGTGTGCGCCGTGATGACGTTGTCTGAGTACTCATACGTTGCCTCTGCGTGCACATGTCAGGTCCTCTTTTTTCACACCACTAGCACACCAATTTTTTACCCAATTCATAGTACGATCACTTCTGACCATTTCACTTGGATTGTCTGACTCAGGACGGTGCCAATAGGGATGTCCGTTTCATAGCCTGTGAGGATTGCGAACGACTCATGACGGTGACTGACCCTCACCGTCGGTGTCTCCACTGTTTTGACGTCAAGCACGACAACAAGAGCTGCTCCGACTGCCGGGAGCAGATATATGAAGCCAGGTGTGAGTGGTCCCACAAGCCGCTTAGACTCCAGCAGTTGGCCCATCACCACAATAGCTCATGGTCTGGACGTAGGAGGAGTGCCTGGGCGTGGGTGTTGAGACATCAGAGCCCCGGGATTTTACATCAGTCCTCCAGGGCTAAGTCGTCAGGTAACCCCAAAAAGTCAAAGAGACGTCATCGCACATCTAAATCACCACAATGCACGTGCAATGCTGCATGGGATTCCGGTGACACCGGCCACATGGCTCCGTCTGATTAGCAGCTGTCGTAGCTTGCACCACGACCTCCGGTCCCTGCCCAGCATGCAATGCAGGAGGACTAAGTGCGCTTCCTCATGGCCATTATGTCCCTCACTCCACCAACGGCCTACGCAACGGCATCTGGCCCAGCGGACCCGTCTGGGGGCACTAGCGGGTCTGGTGCGTTGCCCCTGACACCGTCACTCGCTTTGGCTCTGACGCAGGCGGCACATTCGTCCCGGCCCCGCTGGGACAGACAGGATCTGATTGTTGATCCTGGTCCTCGCTGATCCACCTCACAACCTCACCGGCAACAGTCCCTCAGGTGTCAGCCTTGGCGCCGTCCTCGGGTGGTGCTGTCCCCGATACCACACACTATACAGCTCCGGTGTGGGAACTGCGCTGCAGAACAACGCAGGTAATGCTGCATGGGGAGTTAAACTTCAACGAGCCGGGCACAGATTATGACAACCCAGATAATCTGGGAATGGGTGATAAGGAGTATTGGGAGGGTTATGAAGACCCACTGACACATGAGTGTCAGTCCCAAGACGACAGGACAGGTGGACTGGGGGATGCGAGTGGTCTGGACACCTTGCCAGACACTGGTGATGTCTCTACTCCAAACGTGTCTTTGGATGAGAGGCCAACGTACAGTGTTGTGTTGATGTGGGCTGCCAAAGCCTTGCCCCTTCTTCTCCCCTTTGCGGCCGTGAGGACCAACCTCCTCACTGAGGTCTTTAAACTGCAGTCAAGCTCCGCTGAGCCTCTGCAGTCGTTTCATTTGGAATTTATATTGGCCAGCATGTACAGGCACGCTGCATGTTTTGCTGTAGATAGGCACGTTGCCAGATGCCCACACCCCTCCCCGGACAAACCATGTTTCCTGTCCTCCCACCCCACCCCAGAGAGCATGGCCATCCAGGCCTCCAAATCACAGACCACATTCACGTTTGCTCCGCTGGACAGGGTATCCAAGAGCTATGAGCAGTACGGAAAGATGTCATCATCCTCCCAGAGTCTGGGACTGAGGTCTACCAACATCACATGCCTCTTTGTCCGCTCCACATACTCTCTGTGGGACACGGTTGTGGAACTGCTGCCAGAGTATGCGTTGTAGGTACGGGCAATACTTGGCCAAGCCCTTGTAGACTGCCAATCAGCGACACGGTATTTGATCCGGTGTGGGCTGGATAGCACCGACTCACTGTGCAGATCGATGGCATCCACGGAGCCAAATTTGTCAAAAGCCTGGTATGTATTCAAAGTTAGGAATATGCTACAAACTAATGTACCATACCGATGTTTAGTTACAAAAGGTAAGTAACTAGTTCATACTGTTCAGTATATCTGCTGTAGGAGCATCTATGTTGGGTCCTTGCTGTGATGACAGGGTTTGTAATGTACGCACACCATGCCACTTGTGCTAATGAACCGCTCATATGTGTGATGGCATCACAGACCATTTGTCACAAATCAAACTTTTATGCTGTATGATGAAGTCCATGTAATAGTTTGTGAAATTTCACACAGCAAAATGAATATGTCAGATCTGTGCAAATGATGGCACATGTGATGTGTGTGTGTGTGTGTATTGCTGTCAGCTGTCTGGATGTGCAGACAACTTCCTAATGCCATTCTCATGACATGTGTCACTGACATGATACATTGTCATGTTCACTCAGACCTTTCCATCAGATCATTTGTATGAGTGTCATATCCATTCCACAGACCACAGGTCTTTTACTTTTCACGGAGGAGTGGCTGGCAGCTGGCACATGTTTCCTCAGTGTGTCTCCCAGGCCACACTCAAAATTGTCTACATTAGTTGAAGCAGTGTTGCTTGTGCCATGTACATTGTTATTGTCTTAGTCAGACAATTAAACACATTTTCTCTTAATTTTGTTTTTCAGGGCACCCCCCCTGGAAAGGCCGTTGCCAGACTTGGAAGCCATGAGGGAGCGAAATTGCATTCGCCGTTACCGCTTCACCAGGCAGTTGATCAAGGACCTGACGGACAGGCTTGAATCTCACCTGCAACCACAACATAGGTATCCAACTGCGCTGACACCCAAGGTAAAGGTGATGGCAGCCCTACATTTCTTTGCCACAGGTACGTTCCAATTTACCATAGCTGATGTGGGAGGGATGTCTCAGACAATGTTAAGCCGTGTATTGACGGATGTATTGGCAGCTATGTTGCTACACCTCGATGAATTCATTACATTCCCTACTCCAGAACAGTTGACAGATGTCAAGGGGGAATTCTATGCCCTGGGACGCATGCCACATGTAATTGGTGCAATTGATGGTACACATGTTACTCTGGTGCCACCACAGGCTCAGGAGCAAGCGTATCGCAACAGGAAACACTACCACTCGATAAATGACCTGTGGGTGTGTCTTGCCAACATGATTATCTCACATGTTTCTGCACGTTTTCCAGGATCGTGCCACAATGCTTTCATCATGAGGCGTAGCAGGGTACCACAGATGATGCTGCAGCTGCACAGCCACCGGGCATGTCTTGTTGGTGAGTAGACTCTGTCAGCTATGTATGTCAGTATGTCACAACTTCATGAACTGCATCATATTACACACTCATTTCCATGATGTCAATTTGCAGGAGACGCAGGATATCCAAACATTCCGTGGCTAATGACTCCGCTACGCAACCCCAGGACAGCTGCAGACCAGCGGTACAACAATGCTCATGGGAAGACCAGGTGGGTGATCGAGCGAACATTCGGACTCCTGAAGAGCCGGTTCAGGTGCCTGGACAAGACAGGCGGAGCCCTCCAATACAGCCCACGCAAGGTGTGTGACATCTTCACCGTGTGCTGCATGCTACACAACATGGCAGTGGAGAAGGCCGTGCCACTCTACCTTGATCCTGATGAGCTGGAACATCCGCCCGTTGAGGATGAAGGCCTTGCCCAGGATGCCAGTGACGAGGAGGGTGAAGATGATATCCGGAGTCACCTCATCCGCAACTTCTTTTCATAATGGTGAGTCACAGTAGCATTTTGGTAATACATGTACTATAGAGTTGCATGGTTAGCATGCTGTGTATGCTACTGACTGTATGCAATGTCATTTGGATGTTTGTTGTGCAGTGTCACATAGGTGCAGATGTAATGACACACACGTATGTGCTATGTGTGTATTTGGAATGTACAGGTGTACTACTACATCAGGCTATTCAACAGGACAATGTTAGAATGACATCATACGGAATTTGACCCCTTGTGTGCCTCTCATCCCAAGCTTGCCCTGCCTGTTGTCCGTTGTTGTCATCGTGGTCAGCCTGCTATTGCTCATTATAATTGCAACGTCTGCCGAATCAACGGAGCATGCATGGACATGGGGAAAAGTCAATTTGGGTAAGGACTCATATGAGGCTGTTTAGCGTTGGTATGGTTTCTAATGTGTGGTACATGTTCATGCGCATGTTGTTAGACCATGCAAACATGCAACAACATCATGTATCTCATTACATGTAGGCCCACTCTCATGACAGGATAGTAACCCCATCTGACAGTCATCTGTTGTAGTTGTAGACTCTGGTGAATGCATAAATGTGTGTAGACATTGACACTGCAACATTGCATATACCATGGTTTGACATTCTGTTAGAGGTCCCAACCACGGACTCTGTGGTGGATTGCAGCCTCACTGTGTGCATTAGATTGTGTCTGGTTCCTCACATCCACCTTGTGGCACAGTCCAGTTAGTTTACCACAAAACCATGTTGTGTAGGTGTTGCCCAGTGTATGTTCCACATGTTAGGACAACTGTCCTGTGATTCTGTTAGCATGGATGCATTGCCCCTTGTTGCAGTAAGTAATATCACTGTCATGTCGTTACCTCTTTTTTAATTTTTTTTTTTATTGAGATGGATCAGAATATTAAAAAAAAACAAAAAAACACAATTACAGATATCAGCTAGATAAGAAAATGGTAACATCAGACATTAATAATAAATATATACATATATATCTTCTGCCTCTGCCAGAACTTAGCAATGATCCAAATGCTTGTTACAAGACTAACCTCATAGGAAAAAAAAAGTTACATTCAAATCGATAAAGGAGACTCTAAAACTGTTCAGATTATTCATCTCATTTTCCTCCAATTACTGAGAGGAGCCCATATATTTTTACCGTACTCTTTCCTCTTTTTACCTTTAAAGCTATATAGGCATTCCTCAATGTTATGAGTCCCCAGCAATCTCGTAAGCCACATCTGAAAAGTGGGAGCTGTCGGATCTTTCCAGGCCGCCGCAATTAAAATTCTAAAAACAGCCACACACAGAAAGATAAAAGCTTCGACTTCTTGTTCAATTATAAGGTTTTCATCCCTGCCAATCAAAACAGTAGTAGGGGATAGAGGGATTTGGCGCTCTAGCAGCCCCGATAAAAACCTTTCCATTTCAGTTAAAACTGGCTTAAGATTCTGACAAGAATAAAACATATGCAATAAATCCGCCGGGCCTTGATTACACCTTGGACACCTATCAGTATCTCTTTTACCCCATTGAAACAACTTGGCGGGAGTATAGTAAAGGTTGAACACCATCTTATAATGCTGCGCTTTTAAATTAGTTGCTCTTAGTACTTTCCTATTCAATGCCAGAGCATAATCTACATCTATATCTGGGTCCCCAATTCTTTGAGCCCAGACAGTTTCTATTTGTCCAATGTCCTCTCCCAAGCCCTGTAAAAGATATCTATACCCTATTTTAATCTTCTTGCCCCCATCCCTTATGTATTTCACAATCGGGGTAAGCTCCTGAATGGAAATCCTAGGTCTTAGTGACTTCAATGTTTGTTCTAATTGTTTATATAAAAGCCAGTGGTTCGAAGGGATACCATATTTTTGTTGCAAAACATCGAACCCTAATAGTTCATCCTTACACATGACATCCCCCAGACATCTAATGCCCAACCTCTTCCATATACCGCTATTTCTGTTCTGTCCTAGATGAATGAATGGGCTTGCGCTCCAAAGATCTACTGTACCATTGATCTTAGGGATCTTGAGAAATTTCAAAATCGCCTTCCATGTACCCCAAGCGCTTAACATCACCTTGCTTTTACTCCTTTTGAAATACAAGACATTGATTTCTCGTGTTAAAATCCCCATAGCCCTTTCTCCAATTAATAATTCAAATATTGTAGGGATTCTGTGGGATCAAGGCGGCCTCTCTAGAACATCACAATTCAGTAAATGATTCATATGCAGCATTAAGCAGACCCAGTGATATAACCTTAAATTAGGTGCCGATAGCCCTCCTCCCTCTAGTGGTGCAGAGAGTTGAGCTAATGATCTCCGAATTTTTCCATATTGCCATAGAAATTGTGAAAACACTGCTTCCATTTTTTTCAACAGACCCTCATCAATGAGTAGCGGTATGGCACGGAATAAATACAATAATTTTGGAAACATTGACATTTTCAATACATTCACCCTTCCAATCAAAGACAAATGTAATACATCAATTCTTCTCAATTCTTTGTCTATTGATGTAAGTAAGGGCACGTAATTTTCCTGTATGATTTTACCTACATTTGCATTGATTTTAACTCCCAGATAGACCGCGGAGTCCACATACCTTTGATCCCTTTTATGAATATTCTTTGTACAAATTATTATTGTTTTTTCCGTGTTGAGCTTATAACCAGAGTATATCCCAAACTCCTGAGCCAAAAGGCTTAATTCACGTATTGCCGTTTGCGGATTAGTGGTAACAATTGCCAGATCATCCGCATACGCCAATAACTTGGTAGTGTATCCGTGAGTTATAACCGGGGTTATTTTATCAGACGCAAGAATCTTCCTAATTAACGGGTCAATATAAAGTGAAAAAAGTATAGGAGAACAGGGGCATCCTTGACGGGTGCCTCTTCTAATCGCCACCTCTTCCGATTGTAGTCCCATTGAGGTGATTCTGGCTACAGGATCCATATACATAGCTTTAATTGCTTTCCTGCATTTCTCACCAAAGCCCCTTCTGGCCAATACATCCCACATAAAATCCCAGACCACACGGTCATGGCCATATCTCCACCCGCAGCAGCCATTGCATCAAATAACGAAATTGCCTGTGCTGTATGTTCAGTGGTACCTCTCCCTGGGACAAACCCATGCTGCCAGGGTGAGACAAGTTGACCAATAATCCTTCCTAGCCTTTTCGCCCATACCTTGGAATAAAGTTTGGCATCCGCATTTATCAGCGAAATCGGCCGATATGAGCCTGGATTCTCCTCCGGTTTTCCCTTCTTATGGAATATTACAATATTTGTCTGTTTCCATGTATCCGGGACCTTACCAGAACAGATTATTCCATTAAATAGATCTTCAAGCAAAGGAATAATTTCCTCTCCTAAAACCCTATAGACCTCTATTGGTAAGCCATCTGGGCCTGCCGCTTTACCCGCTGCCAGTTCATTCAGAGCAGTCCTTATCTCCTCTGCTGTTATATCCAAATCCAATTGCACCTTATCCTCCTCCTCCACCCTTGGGCATGGGGGTCCCAAATCTTGCGACGGTGGTAGCACCCCTGGCTCCTGATCGTACAATTCCTGATAGAATTTCTGAAATACATCCATTATTGCTTTTGGATCTGTATATTCTACCCCGTTATACTTGATCTTACCAATTTTATTACGATTTGTTTCTTGCCTAATGCGCAGCGCTAATGCTCTTCCAGCTTGTTCGCCTGTCTCATACCTCCTAGCTCTATGTGTTTGATATTCACATATCTCCTTCTGCGTGATTATTTTTAAGATCTCGCCCTTGATCCGAACCATATTTCTAACAGTTTCCCCACTATCTTTACCTGAAACTATTGCCTCTATATGACATCTCTCTACCTCTGCTAAGTCTGATATGAGTTTTTCAACTTTACTTTTATCCTCTTGCCTTAATTTAGCTGCACAACTGATCGTCTCACCCCTTAATGCAGCCTTAAAGGATTCCCAAACTCCATTTCTGGAAGCACTATGGGCCAGATGTAGGTAGGGTTTTACCGGTCGGTAACGGCCGAATTCGGCCGTTACCGACCGGTAAAAGGATTTTGAGATGTAGGGGGCAGAATCGGTAAATTTACCGTTCGGTAAATTTACCGATCGGTAATTTTACCGAATCTGTAAATATACCGGTCGGTAAATTTACCGACCGGTATTTTTACAGATTCGGTAAAATTGATATGTAGGTGGGACTCTTATGAGTCCCACAAGGCCTAAGAAATCGGTATTTTACCATCAAATTCAATTTGATGGTGAAATACCGATTCAGGTGTGCATGCACATGTGTGCATGCACACCTGTGCCATATGACAGGCAGACCTGCCCTTAGGGCAGGTATGCCTGCCATATGGCCCCCGACCCTTTTTTGGGGCTGCTAGAGGATGTCAAAGTGACACCCCCTGCACCCTTGTCAAAATCGGTATTTACCGATTCGGTAAATACCGACCGATAATGCCCCATTCATTCCTATGGGCTTCAAAGCCCATAGGAATGAATGGAGCATTACCGGTCGGTATTTACCGATTCGGTAAATACCGATTCTTAACGATTCGGTAAATGGAACATCTGGATGTTCCTACATACCCCCACTTCTTATTTACCGATTCTTAATTACCGAATCGGTAAAATTCGGTAATTAAGAATCGGTAAATAAGTTTTACCTACATCTGGGCCTATATCTGTTAAACTCGAAAAATTCCTACGCCCACTTTTTAATATGATTTACAAACCTTTCGTCATTTAATAGTTTCCTTTCAAAGGTCCATCTTGATGTTTTCCTCTGCATATTGGGAATCTTATAAGTCAATATCAAGGGGTTGTGATCAGAGACTATTCTTGGTAATTTGGCTATTTTAACCTTGCCAATTTCCCCCATTGACACAAAAAAATAATCCAATTTAGAATATTTCTGTGCCGGGTGGGAAAAATATGTATAGCCTCGATCCCCAGGCATTTTTTCCCCCCATACCTCCACCAGGCCATGAGACTGAATTAAGGAGCCAAGAGCTCTATTTACTTTACGTTTACGACCTATATATCTACTTCCCTGTTGCCAGTCTGCTGAGATATTCATATCCCCACACACTATCATCGGTGTGGTCCAATTAGCCAACTCTTCTTCCAGTTTATCATAAACCATTGGGTCGTCTTCGTTTGGGCCATATATCACACACAATGTAAATCCCACGTTCAATTCCACTAGGACCCACCTACCAGACCCATCAGTTTTACTGCGTTTCACTCCACCCAGATTACTTTTTGCTAAAATAGCCACACCTCTAATCGTAGATGATTGTGATGAACATCCGATCATGGTATACCCACGCATCTCCAGCAGCTTCCTTTTAGCCCAGGGTATATGGGTTTCCTGAATGCACACTATGTCTATATTATTTGATTTGACCAAGTGACTCAATCTTTGCTGTTTCTTCCAGTCGTTTAGACCACCTGCATTAATGGTGCAAATCCTAATGTCTGACATTAATCACGCGTTTACCTTTCCTACGTTGTCTGTTAACCATGAATCTGATACCAGTCCAAGTCATATTCATTTCCATCTCATAGTTTTTCTTTTTTTTCATCCACCCTTTTCTCCCCTCCACCCCCTCCCCCTCCCCCTGCTCCCTCTCCCTCCCCTTGCCCAACTCCCAGCCGGAGCTCCCCCTCACCCACCCCCCTTTTTCAGAGGCGCTCAGACCGATGGTCTGTGCACGTGATGGTTCGCAGCCCTGATTGAAGAGAGTTAGTCCTGTATCCAATCTTTAATTCCTATGACCCCCCACCATATACAAAACACTCCACCCCAAATTCTGTGTTCCTACTTTATGCTTTACCTAGACTTAACAGGGCTTCACTTTTGCCTAGAAGCTACCGATATGATGAACCCAATTATCATTGCCAAACACTAATATCAGTCATTGCTTAACAATTCTAGGCATTTTCTAGACCCCCTGCGACATCAAGAATTCTTTGGCCTTAACCTCGGAGGAAAAATATAATGTTTTTCCGTCTTTGATTATCTTCAGCTGGGCCGGGTTTATCAGGTATGCGTGCATACCCTTATCCTGAAATGGTTTAATCATCTGCCGTAATCTCCAGCGTCTCTCCACCGTGATATGGCAAAAGACAGGGCGAACAAAGAAAGAGTAACCGTCAACCGTCTTTTTTTATCAGGTCTCGCCCTCTCAGAAATTACTTGCCTCAAATTAAAGTTACCCAGAAAAATTAATATTGCTCTGGGCTTATCACCCTCTTTTGCATTCTTGTGGATTTTGGCGGGGATACGGTGTGCCCTCTGAACCTCCCTAGCGAAATCCCAATCTTTCAGATCGGTAAAGGCAAGTTCAAAAAGTTTGACAACAAATGCTTTCATGTCCATATCCTCTGACCCCTCAGGGACTCCCAGAATGCGTAGATTATTCTGACGCGATCTGTTCTCCATCGCCTCCAATTTCCACTGTATATCAGTTAGCTGCGCTGTCTGCAGGTCTACCTTACTAGACGCCGCCGCTGACTCGGCTTCTGTTGAAACCACTCGCTCTTCCAGGTTAGTAACCCACTCCCCCAGGTTCACACACACCTTAGTCAGCTTCCTTACCGCCCCTTGCATTTTTCTGACTGCCGCCTGAGACTTACGGCTCTCCTGTCGGGCTTCCTCCCTGTGTGCAATTATCTCCCGGTGTATGACCTCCAGGAGGGACATTTGTGCCGATTCCCCTCCAGGGCTATCTGGGATTGGTGTGGTCAACGGTTGTTCTCTTTTCTGACAGAGTATTTTTGCTCCCGCCTTGGCTTTCACTGCGGTTATCGGGGGGCTAACTTCGTCCTGTTCCAAATCACTGTCAGTATCTGAACCACTGGCTTCTTGATCCAGACTGTCTTCCTCTTCCTCCGACCATTCACCGCCCTCTGATACTGAGAAAAATGCCTCATTTGGGGCTTCCTTTTTGTCACTACTGTCTCCCCCGGTGTCATCCTCCAAAATCTCTTCTAATACTCGGGGTATCGCCAATACATTGACCTCGGAATCCTCTGCTAGACCCCCTGCAGGGTCCATCCCCCCTTGCTCGTGCCCATTTGTGCTGCTGGCAGGATTAGGCTGTGCAGTGGAACCTGTAGCATTTTGGGATACCTCCCTTGTGATATCGGGGCTCCCTGCATCGTCGACGTCATCATCAGTTTTTTTTGCCGTGGCCTGAGTATCCTCAAGATTAGAGTCTTTAGAGTCTTTATTTTTGCTCAACTTTTGAAATATATCTGATATCGGGGTGGTGCCCTGAGAGTCTAGATTTACTTTACTGCCCCCTTGCTGCTGCACCATTTTTTTTGCTGGGGAGGCTTGCTCCTTCCTTTTATTGCCCTCTAGTTCTGCCATAGAATCCGCGAGCTCTGCTGCAGCCTTCCTCCTTGCGGTTGCTTTGGCGCTTGCACTAATCTTGGGAGCCATGATTTCCCTCCTCCTTTCCTCAAGCCCAAACTGCTCCTTACCACATGTAATGCTGTCCCAGTTATTATCCTCCAAATTCAGGTCGGTAGGGGTCTCCAGGACGTTCAGTGTCCTCCCCTCGGCACTCTGATGCAAATTCACTTGCCGATTCGATTGGATCTCTACTTGCCGAGATTCCGCTGACCGGCGCTGACTGCTCCGCTGCCGGCTCCGTTTCGACAGTGACAGTGAGCTCCGCACCGTTTGTTTGATGAGGGCCGTCTCTGCTAACTCCGCAGTCTCCACCAGCGGCCCAGCAGCTGACCCGCCTCTCAGCCTCCTCGCCACCTGCAGCAGATCCAATAGCAGCCGCTTAAGCGGCCATCGGCAGGTCAGTCTCATACAGCGGATTTTCCCTCTAGCGCGTTTTTCCAAATTTGCAATCACCTTGCACCTCGCGTGTCCCGCGTCTCCCGCTGACTTGGATATTCAGTTTCTACACGCTCCGTGGCTCCATGGCTCCATAGCACAGGTTTGCGGGGTCATACTACTCTCATTCCTGCATCTTCTCAATCGAGCTGCTTCCCGGCCGTCCTACTCGGCCGCCATCTTGCCTCCGTTGGATCAGTCCCTAAGGAAGTGTAATGTCGTTACCTCAGTGCAGGTTGAGAATACTGCTACGCCAGCCTTCACAGTGAGTAGCCGTTCGGTCTAAAATCACACGATGCCATGTATGTTTAGCTTTAGACATGACAATGTTGTGATGATGCATATGTGAAATATTTTGTTGCAACAGTGCAGTGCGGTCATTCACATGATTCTCTTGTCCCGTGCAGCACTTCTGCGCGATGGTAGGGTATCATTATGTTGATTGGACCAACATCACTTGCTGTTGAGTCATTTTCAAACTGCTTGTCATGTTTAGCCTAGTGATGCAAAGTTGATAGGGCAAAAAACTGCCTAGAGAGTGCCTTCATTGCATGTAGGTCATGAGCTTCCTCATCATATGTGATTCTTACAGCTGTTGTGGGTGATGTCAAGTTTACCTACAAGGTCCTTACGGGTACACATTCTCAAATACAGCTATTACAATTTGCGTAATTAGCATTGCCATATGTTTTAATTTGCTTGTTTTTTCCACATCATCAGAGACAGAGAAATAGTATTTGTACACATAGATCTCATCGCATGGTAGATGACTTGTGAGCGTTGCACAAGACTCAAATAGATGACAGACGTTCCTAGGTTGTATGTGTCCGTGTCACAGCATTTGATCTCATGTGATTGCATAATGAGTGAGCTCAAATTGGCTACAGCAGTTACACTTCACATGTGTGACTGGTACAGTGTATCTCATGCGGTATGTTTAGTGTCTCCCTCCCTGCAGTTCCCATCCTCTCCTTCCCTCGCCTGATCACCCTTTTGTGTCTGTCATTTATACTCAGACCAAGGGGCTATTTGGAGGTGGAACCCTTTGAGCATCACACCACTCTGATGAAGAAAGGTACGGCCATTCCCTGGCAGGGTTGTAGCGATTACTTATGCTGCATTACAGGTGACATAATTCATTAACTTATTTTTTTGTCTTCTTGCCAATGCCAATGTCCATGTGTGTTGGATAATGCTCCATGGCCTCACAAGGTAAATCATCATGTTGTGCGTGACGTGTGATTTCTAATGAATATTGTGCCTCCTTGATGTCAACGCACATGTCCTTCTATTGTGCATGTATACTATATGGCATGAAGTAAGCTTATGCTTGTTATGTGTTTACGTGTACAGTGACTACATGCATGGTGTTGATTAAGGCTAAAATACTATACTGTGTGTGAGGTAGATGGCTGTGTAGCTGCTGGTTAGCTTGGAACACACTAGCTGTACTCTACACCTGCTGACGCTGTGTGTCATGTGCCCCACTTGTTCCTAAGGGGCCTGGTACTGTGACCATGATCTTTGGTGATTACTGTGCAGACCCTCATGCATTCACATGCACATGTCACTTTGTGGCTTGCCATGGCCCTTGTGGTATGTGCTTGTTTTGTTAGTTGTCACACCCCTCCTGCCGTCATGTCTTCACTCATTCCTGGTGCTGCATACACAGCCACAATGCAGCGCACACTATCCTGGACCACACACGCCTACTGGATACCCCTCCTTCCATCCATTTGTAGAGCATGCTCCAGCCACCCTACACACAGAGGACACCAGAAAATCATCCTCCTGGTATCACGATGCCTCAAACTCAGCCCTCACAGCTTCTATGCCTGTGTGTGCAACACATACTGGCAAGACTACGCTGAGCCACATGACATTGTATCTACGTACCACCAGGTCATGTGCCTTGTACAGCACATACACACCTTCCATAGGCACCATATTGTACATTGTTACCTTGTCAACACCACAGCATGAAAAGTTGGCTTCCTTACAGTCACGTGGCAGTACACGACCTGGTCACACCACTTCAACATAGCCATCACAGTCAGTCAAGTAGCCACAGGGGACACACACCATGACCACGTCTCTTGGGTGTGGGATGATTTGGCCGTTCTGGTGTAGAGAATTGTCAGGCGTGGGTAGTTGTTCTGGATGCGTTGCACCCATCACAGGAGTATAGTACTTGTAGCTCCATAGGGGGAGGTCACCTCATCAGGTGAGCTTGGGGAGAGTGCTACAGCACATTTTCCACAGTCTGTCCTGCCACCCTTGTCCTGTGCCCCATTCATCACATCCACAGTACAGCATCATGCTGATGATAGTTCACATACCTGACGACACAGATGTTGGTACTCCCTACGTGGACAACTAGTTTTGTCACACTGATCTATACACCTCAAAGTGACTCTCCTGCGCCTGGCTGTTATTGCAGTTTTGTGATCCAAAAACCCCCCCAGCATTGACTATTCCTCACAGGTGTGTCTTTCCATCCCTGTATGTAGTTGTTAGGAATTTGTGACCAATGTGTGTCCTCACCAGGACTCAGATCCAAGTGTGTGGATGGCTGCAGTTTGGTGAATACCCTTGCATTTCATACATTTGCACACACATTTAATTTTATACTGTGGCTAGAAGATAACTCACCAAACGCGTTTGATCTTTAGGATATTTATTGGGTGATCTTGTGCAGGAAACGTGAATAGGTGCTGTACAGAGAGGGGTGGAATCCAAAGTTCACAGCTGGAGATGAGATGCCTTACAGTTTCAGTCAACAGAGTCCAGGCCACAGTGCTTGGAATCATTGGGCAGACTGTGACCAGCAAGTCCATGTGGGAGAGTCTCATAGGTGATGCTGTTGCACCCAAGGGCAATGTGCCAGGTCCAGTGTCCTGGGAGAAGTGCATGGCCCACTGCCACTCAACGTCTTAGCCGTGGACGACCGACCTTCCTTGGGGGACCCTCAGGTGCAGGCCTGGACGATGCATGGGATGCTACGTCAGACAGTTCCTCCTCCTCACATCCCTCCCAGTGGCTGGTGTTGCACTTTGCCTAGATGTAGCTGGCCTGGTGACACAGGGAGGGTGCTGCATGTTGGCAGCAATCTGACGTAGCGATTGGCACATTTCCCAATGCACCGTCAAGAGCTGAGCCAGACTTGCCTCCACCCGTCCATAATGTAGGTCTTGCCTGGCTATTTGCTCTGCCTGCTGCTGTTTCATCTGGTTGAGGGCCTCCAGGATGTTATGCACTTCAGGCATACCAGGCCTTGCAGCTGACTGGCCAGAATCTCGCCTCCGCCTTGCGCCCCTCCCACCACCCTGACCCACACGAGCACGGCCTGTGCTTGTGGGCACATCTGATCGACGGGCCCCCCGATTGCTGGCAGGGTGGAGGTTGTCTGCCACCTCAGGGGTGCCCGATAAAGGGTGTCTCTCATTTTCAGACAGGCTCTCTGGTGGATCATGGGCAGGGCTCTGACTTGTCTGCTGGGATGTGGTGGGAATGGTTCCGGTGGTTGGCAGAGATGTAGCTGGTACATTTGCAGCAGGGGTTTGGGATCCAGAGGAGCCAGGTTGGTTGGGGTCATCCACAGTGCGTTGAGTGGCGTCGCTGTCGGTGGGGTCTGAGTCCTGCTGAGCCTGGGCCTGGGATCATTCTCCCCCCTGATTGGGGGGGGCTCCACACGTTGCCCTGTGTGTGGGAGAGACAGACACTGTTAACGCACTATCAAGTGACATCTAAATAAGTTATTCATTATCACCATCACAGTTCCACAAGCTTTACATTGATGTAATTGTTCAGTTGTGTATGTAGTGGTAGTACATTGACATGTATTCTGGAGTTATTTCCTTCTTCCATTCTATTGACAATGACTGACACAGCCATTGCTGTGTCTTGTCTTGGCGACACAAAACATATACAGCAGTGCTCAGGTTCACGCAACATCCCGGACACGGTGTTAATCCTTATGTCAGCGTCAAGCATGCACAGAGTTTAGATACAGCGTGTTCATGTAAGAATCAGAGCATTGTCTGTTCTACTATTATGAAGTGAGAACTGTGTCCTTTGAGCCAGGTAAACTCAAAAAGTACACCACCAATCACAACACCCAATACAGCGTTGGAAAGGGGAGGTCCAGTAGATGGACATAGTCTATATGAATTGTCACCATATACACTTAAAAGGGGGGCGCCATCAGTGGTAAAGTAGTCCCTTCTGGCCGTTAGATGTGGCCGTTAACTTTCAGAGAGGCAAGTTGTGGGCGTTAGATGGCGAGGAGAACATTGAGATGCGAGGAAATGTCACTGTGCAAAACCAAACACACCATTGGCACTCACAGTGCAGAGTATTTCAAACGTGCAAGAATCACAGTGCAGCATGTTGCAAACATGAAATATTCACTCACACTCAAATCTTCGGATAGGCAGAAGCATTGACCTGGCCATTACCGTGGTACGCTGACATCCGGGACGGGGAGCGGCTTGCATTCACAGGCATCCAATCACGCCACATAACTAGCATAACACATGCAAGCATTGCAATGAATATTTTAGTAACGATTTCACCATTGGACACGCTCCTGTTTGTCACAGGGGGAAGACCTCAAGCAAAAGAGGTGCCGCTTACACGGCGTTCCAGGGCTTAGGCGAGTCTGCGTTCTGCCAGACTGAAGCTGCAATATTTATTGCACAGAGTATCATACATCAAAAAACAGGCTTTTGCATCGCCCCTAAGCAAGGCAGCTTTCAACACAGTACTTGCATCCTAAACCTAAGAACAAAGCTACGGATTCACTAGCCGCTATCTGTTTTACCACTGTGACACTCCCACTTATTGCGGCGCTAAGGAGAACATTTGACCTCAGGGCTTAAAGAAATTTTTCATTCGGCAACATCAACATGTGCTACATAAAATATTGTCTTGTCAGAAGCATCAACATTCTCACGGGGGAGGAGCGATGACAAAGTAGGAAACACAAGTGACATTAAGTGGAGGGACCTTTGGCCGACAAGATTACACAATTTAGTTTTCTAACCGGGACAAAGTCGGGACGGGCTGCTAGTTTTATTGCATGTAAGCATCTACATTGGATAGGTGTTGCTGTTCCGTGATGGCAAAACAATGCCAACACCTCTGGACCTGTACACCCACTTCTAGATCATGGCTTTGGAACGTGGCACTTCTGTAAGACGCATCACCTTGTCAATACCCATGTCCATGTTGATACTTAAGTGCATCCACAATGTTCATGAGATGGGGCACGTGCATTGTGTGAGAGGTACAATGGACGGGAACATCTGCTATGTGCATGTAATAGTTGTATGCGTATTCATATGAGTGAGTGTTTAGTTGTGGTACATGACAATTGGGACAGTGTTGCACTCCATTGGCTGTCCCCAGGGGTTGAGTTTCTGTAAGGGGGGTGTATGACAGGCCATGCTAGTAGTTTGCGTGTGATTATCGGGCGTCCATCCTTCATTATTTTGCTGTCCCCTCATGTAGCATACTGGCATAATCGTGGTTGTGTGTTCCTGCACAGGATGTGTGACCTTGTCATGGTGTTTGTGTTTGGAATGATCACAGGAGGGACTTGTGCTGCCTACACCTGTGCCCATTGTTTACTACAGAGCATTCAAAACTGTGTGTCCTGGCACAGTACAGTGTCGCCTGCAAATGGTGGTTGTGTTGCAGGCACTTAGTAGATGACTGCTGGTAATTAGGAGACATCCCTAAACATTCTGCTCTATGGTCTTTGTAAGGCCTGTGCAGTGCTTGGGTGCAACAGTGTGTGTGGCCAGGGAGCTGGGGTGAGTTGACAGAGGGAGGAACACTGAGGGATGGATACAGAGGGAGGGACGGACACAGAGGGAGGGAGGGAGACAGAGGGTGGAAGGGAGAGGGAGGGAAGGAGACAGAGGGAGGGAGGGAGAAAGAGGGAGAGGGAGACAGAGGGAGGGAGGGAGAGGATGGAAGGGGGGATGGAGGCAGAGGGAGAGGGCGACAGGGGGAGAGGGAGACAGCGGGAGAGGGAGACAGAGGGAGGGAGGGAGAGGGAAGGAGGGAGGGAGAGGGAGGGAGGGAGGGAGACAGAGGGAGAGGGAGACAGGGATGGAGGGAGTCAGAGGGAGGGAGGGAGACAGAGGGTGGGAGACAGAGGGAGAGTGAGGGAGGGAGGGAGACAGAGGGAGAGCGAGACAGAGGGATGGAGACAGGTTGTTTGTGCTTGCTTGCTACACTGCCTTACTGTGTCATAAAATGATGCATCTCCGGAAGGTGGGTCTGCAAAATGAAATAGTTTTTAAGCTGTGGTCTACTATATTGTGTGATATTTCCCTATCCCTGTGCATTGGGCATGGTGCTTGGGTGTGTCCCTGGGACATATGGGATGAGAGCAGCATCCTACCCTCCACCTTCCACCCTTTGTGCTCCCCCTTGCAACTAACCCCATTCTGTTGTGTCCTACTGGGACTCATGGCCACCCACCCCATGCTGCTGGGCACTGTTGTTAGTCCACCCATGTAACTTGTGTTTTTTGTACACTCACCAGACTCAACGGCTCCTTCGATTCCATGTACTCCCACCGGTGGCAGAAGGGCCATGACTTTCTCCTCCCAGGGATGGTATACAGGAGGTCTGCGGGGACCACCACCTCCAGTGTAGTGGGCAATGGCGTAGTCCTGGTCCATTTTCTTCTTGACCATCCTCCGCAGATCATACCACCAGCTCTGGCATTCCCCCTTGGTGCGCCGGATGGGTGCAACAGCATTGACGATCCTCTCCCAAAGGCGTGTTTTTTCAGCCATGCTGGTCTGTCTGACCAATGCGCCAAACAGCTGTGGCTCGACTCTGATGACTTCATCTGTAAGTATCTCATTCTCAGGGTTAGTGAACTTTGGATTCTTGGGTGTGCTCATGGTGTGGGGTGTATGTGATAGAGGGGGTGATGGTGTGTATGGATGAGGGTGTGTGGGTCTGATTGTGAAGGGGGTGGTGTGGGTGTAGATGAGATAGGGTGTATGTGTGAAGGTGTGTGGCTGCAATTGTTTGTGTGCTCTCTGTGTCTTCGCAATAATGGGTATGTTGCAAAGGATGATGGGTTGTATGTGTGGACCCTTTTATTGGTCAAATAGTGGCTGTGGCTTATTTTGAATTGGTGGGGTGTGTGTTATATGGGATGGGTGTTAGTGTTGACCTCTGTTTGCCAGTTTGGCTGTGACCAGGACATTGATTCTCAATGTAGTGTACACAGGAGACATGTTCAGTGTTGTTGTGCGACTCGTTTGCATGGTCCTTGTGCTGGTTTGGGTGTTGGCGTTATGTGTGTGTGTCGTACTTGTGCGTGCGATCGAGGTGTACGGGCCGTTGTGGGGTGGGGGGGTTCGCGAAGGCTTGTTGGGGGGGTGTGCATGTCGTACTTGTGCGTGCGATCGAGTTGTACGGGCCGTTGGCGGGTGGGGGGGTTCGCGTAGGCTTGTAGGGGGGGTGGCGTGTCATACTTGTGCGTGTGATCGAGTTGTACGGGCCGTTGGCGGGTGGGGGGGTTCGCGTAGGCTTGTTGGGGGGGTGTGCGTGTCGTACTTGTGCGTGCGATCGAGTTGTACGGGCGGTTGGCGGGTGGGGGGGTTCGCGTAGGCTTGTTGGGGGGGTGTGCGTGTCTCGTGCTTGTGTGTGCGATCGAGTTGTACGGGCCATAGGTGGGTGGGGGGGTTCACGTAGGCTTGTTGGGGGGGTGCGTGTCGTACTTGTGCGTGCGATCAAGTTGTACGGGCCGTTGGCGGGTGGGGGGATTCGTGTAGGCTTGTTGGGGGGTGTGCGTGTCATACTTGTGCGTGCGATCGAGTTGTACGGGCCGTTGGCGGGTGGGGGGTTCGCGTAGGCTTGTTGGGGGGGTGTGCGTGGCGTACTTGTGCATGCGATCGAGTTGTACGGGCCGTTGGCGGGTGGAGGGGTTCGCGTAGGCTTGTTGGGGGTGCGTGTCATACTTGTGTGAGCGATCGAGTTGTACGGGCCGTTGGTGGGTGGGGGGATTCACGTAGGCTTGTTTGGGGGTGTGCGTGTCGTACTTGTGCGTGCGATCGAGTTGTACGGGCCGTTGGCAGGTGGAGGGGTTCACGTAGGCTTGTTGGGGGGGTGTGCGTGTCATACTTGTGCGTGCGATCGAGTTGTACGGGCCGTTGGTGGGTGGGGGGGTTCGCGTAGGCTTGTTGGGGGGGGTGCGTGTCGTACTTGTGCGTGCGATCGAGTTGTACGGGCCGTTGGCGGGTGGGGGGGGTTCACGTAGGCTTGTTGGGGGTGTGCGTGTCGTACTTGTGTGTGCGATCGAGTTGTACGGGCCCTTGGTGGGTGGGGGGATTCACGTAGGCTTGTTGGGGGGGTGTGCGTGTCGTACTTGTGCGTGCGATCGAGTTGTATGGGCCGTTGGCGGGTGGAGGGGTTCACGTAGGCTTGTTGGGGGGGGGTGCGTGTCATACTTGTGCGTGTGATCGAGTTGTACGGCCCGTTGGTGGGTGGGGGGGGTTCGCGTAGGCTTGTTGGGGGGTGTACGTGTCGTACTTGTGTGTGCGATCGAGTTGTACGGGCCGTTGGCGGGTGGGGGGGTTCGCGTAGGCTTGTTGGGGGTGTGTGTGTGTCGTACTTGTGCGTGCGATCGAGTTGTACGGGCCGTTGGCGGGTGGGGGGTTCGTGTAGGCTTGTTGGGGGGGTGTGCGTGTCGTACTTGTGCGTGCGATCGAGTTGTACGGGCCGTTGGCGGGTGGGGGGCTCGCGTAGGCTTGTTGAGGGGGGTGTGCGTGTTGTACTTGTGCGTGCGATCGAGTTGTACGGGCCATTGGCGGGTGGGGGGGTTCGCGTAGGCTTGTTGTGGGGGTGTGCGTGTCGTACTTGTGCGTGCGATCGAGTTGTACTGGCCGTTGGCGGGTGGGGGGTTCGCGTAGGCTTGTTGGGGGGGGTGTGCGTGTCGTACTTGTGCGTGCGATCGAGTTGAACGGGCCGTTGGCGGGTGGGGGGGTTTCGCGTAGGCTTGTTGGGGGGTATGCGTGTCGTACTTGTGCGTGCAATCGAGTTGTATGGGCCGTTGGCGGGTGGGGGGGTTCACGTAGGCTTGAGCGAGGGGTAAACGTGTGGTATGTGTTGATGGCGCTTTGCTGTGAGGCGAATATTCCCGTACGAATCATTCTTCAAGCGCGAAAACTTTGGGCCGTACGAATCGCGGACAGCCTTCCCGTACAGGATCGTACTAGTGTGTTTGTACGGGCTGTTTACGAATCATACGGTAGGATTCCCGATGCTTATTCGTACGGGTCATTGACTGTGGTTCGTACGGTTCGCGGTTATTCGTACGGCATTCGACGGAAATGGATCGGAATTAGCAGGTCGGACGGTAATTTCCCATTCGTACGGATTCGGCTACGAATACGATTCGTACGGCGGTTTATTTTACCGGATTGGAATCGAGACCAAAGAGGGGCGGTTGAGGGTTTAAACTCCCAAAAAAGTAAAACAATATATTGACATATGCTTTTGAGTGTTAGGTAAGAAGGAAAAAAGGGAGGTTTGGGGTTACCCTCATAAAAATTGAACATATAAAATTTATAGTGCTTTTTAGGTGATGAATCAGGGGATAAAATGGGGGTTTGGGGCTTTACTCACCGAAAAATAGAAAAAAAGGTGTTTTATTTGATGTATGTGCTTATTGACATTTGGATTTGAAAGAATAAGAATTTGATTTATTAAGAGCGGGACATTGAAGGTATTGGATCCCAGGGAGGGAAGTACCTTAAGTTTGTAATATTATTTTAGATTTTTGGGATTACATTTTATTTTTCAAACACCCTGTAATTAATCCAAATGTTTTCATTTTCGGTAGTAGTTTTATAACATAATTTTTACAAGTATTCTTTAATAAGAAACAATATCTGTGTTTTATAATTCCTATGATTTTGTTTAGGAGCAGGATGTAAGGGGTAAGAGACCCAAGGTGGGGAGTAATTAATTTTGGGTATTAATTTTTATTTTGTGGTTGAGCTGTTTTTTTAAAACAACTCCGAAAGTATTAGATGATGATAGTTTTTTATAAAAACTATTTTTCCTACGGAAAAAAAATCTGTTAAAATTATTCACATCTGTATTCTGTTTATTTTGTAACGGGATGTTTGGGCCATAGGGTGGGGGGCGTTTTAAGTTTGTGCATTTACTTTTTATTTTTGAGGTTCAGTGTTTATTTAAATGTATTTATTATTGGTTTTAAGTACCCTGTAATAGATTTTTGTTGTACTTTTAAATATATTTTGATAGAATTTTTTTAATGTTTAATAAAATGTGGGGAGGGGCATGGCTTCAGCCTGTTGGAGATGGAAGCTTAGGCATGGAGCTCTGTATGAAGACGACATAACATTTATGTAAACACGACCAAAAGTGATCTGGGAAAGTCAATAAGACTACCTCGGCAGCGCATTTCCTCCACGACCAGCAATAATACAATATAATGACTGCCACAGCCGTCTTTTTAAATCCCCCATCAAGCCCATCATTAATCCTACGCTTATAGAAGGATGTCTTAAAGGATGTATTAAAAACAACCTCTATGGACTTTGTTCTTCGTTCTCCATATGTACAATACTAATGTCTTACGGGGAAAACATGGCGGCCGGCTAATCAGCGTGTCGCGGATGTCGGGATAGTGGTGGTGTCAGTCTAATGCGTGAGGCCGATTATCGACTGCTGGCGCTTGTTCCCTGCGAGCGCTTACCTTGTGGGAATCACGGCGAGCTATCGGAGGATATTGGAAGCCGTTTGCCGGCTGAACACGGGAGACCTGCAGCAGCGGCAGCGGCGGATGGCGGAGAACGCAGAGCAACAACCCGCCGAGATTGAGATTGAGGGGGCGGAGTCGCGTTACCTGCCGGCTGGGAGTTGGGAGCGAGCGGCGCTGGGTGTCTGCAGAGGCCGCCGAGTGCTTGCAAAAATCGGCACTCCAACAAGTGGAGGAAGGGGCCGAGGGCTGGAAGCGGCTACGAGCAGCCTCGAGCTTAAGAGTGTATCGCAGCGGACTGTTGCAAGACAAGTAAGCAAGAGGGGGAAGGAGGGAGATAAGCCCACAGGATATCAACTGAGGAGCAAGAAGTGGGACAAAGAAAGTCTTGTGGGGATAAGTAAAAGTGTTAATACACAAGTGGAACAATTAAATAATATTGAGTCAGAGGAAAGTGCTTTCCCTAGTTCTACAACATATAAACTTAAGGTCTCACCGTCAAAGGGGGGAAAGAAAAAAAGACAAAAGAAAGAGAAGGCTGTGTTTAAGACCCCTGTAGCTCCCTCACTTAACCTATATTTTAAGCCAGTTCCAAAAGTGTTGGTGCTGAAACCGGATTCTGTCTCCCAAAATAGGGCTGGCAAGGTAGTAGAGTCTGAGTATATGGAAGAACGTGAACAAGATTGGTCAGCTCTTTCAACACCCAACCCATTTCAGGTTTTGGATTTGGATATAGAGATGGAGGGGGACAAGGGAGGAAGTTGTGATGTAGAGCCACCTACGGAGCAGATAGTTCAATCTAACATACCAGTTATATTAAGTGAATCAGCTGAAAGCTCACCTATTGATGCTATGGAAGATAAGGCGGAAGAAGATATATTTACAAGGAGAGAAGAAAATCCTATGAATAAAGCTGAGTCGACTTTAAGACAGCAAGAGAGTTTTGCCTCAACAGATGTCTCTGTCATGGAACTTTTAAGAAAACTTGAACAAGATATCCATTTAGGATTCGAAGCCTCTAGAAAGAATCAAGAGCGCATTAGTGCTACATGTGTCCTGCTAGAGGATAAGATAGATAAACTAACGATACGTGCAGGAGAGATGGAATCTGCAATGAAAACTGTGCAGGGAAGAGTTCAGGATAATCGAAAGGAGATAGAGACTTTATATTCTCAAGATAGGCAAATGGATGATAGGTTAGAAAGGCTTGAAAATATGCAAAGGCGTAATAATCTAAAAATTCTTAAGCTTCCAGAAGGAAAAGAAGGGACAGACATAAAGACTTTCGTAGTGCAGTTACTGAAAAAAGAGCTAGCACTAGAAGAAGAGGAGGAAAGTTTGGCCCGTGATATACAACGAATACATCGAGACCCTTTTAGGTTGAATCCTGACCGGGCTAAGCCAAGGAAAATTTTGATTAATTTTGCGACCTACTCATTAAAAGAAAAAATTCTGTCACTGGCTTAAAAAAAAAAATCTATTGTAATAGATGGAGTACCAGTTGACATTAGGTCAGATCTGTCACCGGCCACAGCAAATAGGCAATGGGAGATGGGAAAGCGATTGACACCACTAAGGGAGATTGGAGCTACGGCTCAATTAAAATTTCCCGCCTTTCTAAAAGTTATGTGGCATACCAAAATGTATAATTTCCGTACTGTGGACGAGGTTGATGCTTTCTTGGATGTTATTCACGATGTAAAGAAATAGGAATATCGGCCATAACAATTTGTAAAAATAAGAGATACCACCACTAAGACATCCACAGGCCTAGGCCATGGGAGTAATGGTTGGGTTTTCCAGGGTGGGAAGTGAGTGTAGGGGATGGGGTGGGATAGGGGTAAGGGAGAAAAATATAAAAAATATTCCTCATGAGCAGTCTTGCTGTGACTTAAACAGGAAGAAAAGATGGGCAGCATATGGCAAGCACGATGAGTATGATGAGTGGGGCCAGAGATAAGGAATTAAGGTTCCTCACATGGAACGTTAATGGGCTCCGAGTCAAATCTAGAAGACAGCTGATTCTGAAATACTTAGAAGACTCATCCGCACAGATCATCATCTTGCAAGAAACACATTTAACACAAAAGGAAAGTAAAGAGATATTTACCACTCAAAAATGGATTGCAAGCGCTTTTTTTACATCCCAAGATCTGGTTACGAAGGGGGTGGGTATTTTGATAAGAAAAGGATCTGACATAGTAGTCGAAAAAAGTGTAGTAGACAGTAGAGGAAGATGGGTGATTTGTAGTTTGAGACTTTCGAGTGAAGTGTTGACAGTGGTGGGTTACTACGGTCCGAATATAGATGATCCCACAGTCTTAGAGAAAGTTGAATTGGAGTTATTAGATTTTCCTGGTAAGGTAATTATGGCAGGGGATTTTAACACAGTATTGGATGGGAAGATGGATAGAGCGGGTAACAATAGAGCAATAATGAACACTAAAATTACTGCCAAAGTTAAGTCAATGATGGGGCAACTTGGACTTTGTGATATTTGGAGATGTAAATTTCCCCAACTGTTAGGATTTACTTTTCATAACAAAAAATATAAACACAAATCACGGATAGATTTTTTTTTGATTGATAATAGATTGAAAGGGAGAGTTACAGGGGTAGATCATGTAGGGGCGCATCTATCAGACCACTCTGGGGTGAGTTTAAATTTGAGTTTGGAAGGAGAAGAAGTTACCTCAGTTTGGAGATTAGATCGGACAATTTTAGGTGACCCAGAAATCTTAGAGATTCTCAAAGAAGAGATACAAGTTTTTTTAGAAGTAAATGTAGGCTCAGCTAAGGATGATATAGTGTGGGAAACGTGTAAGGCGTTTATGAGAGGTAGAATGGGAGCTCAGGGTGCGAAAAGGCGAAGACTGTATTATAGTCAGGTTTCAAAGTTAGAAAAAGAGATTCGAGAGTGCGAAATGAATCGGACTTCCCAGGATGCGACTACCTTAGATGGCCCTTGGGAGAGAAAATTTTTGGACTTAAAGGTTCAGCTTACTGCGTTACTTGCACAGAGAGTTAAAGAGAGATGGGAAGCCAGTCAGCTGGCACATTTTTCATATGGAGAGGGATGTGGCAAGTTATTAGCTTGGAAAGCCAAGAAAGATGTTGTACGGAATCATATTAAAGAGATCAAGAAACCAGGCATAGATCACACTATAACAGAAAATAAATTGATTGTTAAAGCATTTCAGGAATATTTCACGAATGTTTATGCAGAAGATCTTTGTCCGGATAGGGTTGAGATGGAGACCTGGCTATCTTTAATAAAACCACTTTCAGATGGGGACATGTTAGGGCTTAATAAGGAAATTACTCAAGAGGAGCTGATGAAAGTTATCAAGGACAGCAAAAGGGGAAAAGCCCCTGGACCGGATGGTCTACCTGCAGAAGTCTACAAAGCTTTTGATAATACGTTGGTCCCCACTCTTTGTCACTTATATAATAAAATATTTAGGGGGGAAGAGAAAATCCCAAGCTCTTGGAATGAGGCAAACATTGTTTTAATACTCAAACCAGGGAAATCTCCGAAAAATATGGATGCGTACAGGCCGATTTCGCTTTTAAATTGCGACTATAAATTTTTCACAAAAATTTTGGCTGACAGGCTTAGTAAAATCATCCATAAATTGATACATGAAGATCAAAGAGGTTTTGTTAAAAAGAGGTATTTAAAAGACCTTACCCACTCTCTGATAGGCATGATAGACTTAGCTTCCAAGTATGATTATCCCTTGGCAGTGATAGCATTAGATGCTGCCAAGGCTTTTGATCGTGTTAATTTTGTTTATTTAAAAACTCTTTTGCAACATCTTAATTTAGGAGATAGATTTACACAATCTATTTTTTCACTATATTGTGCTCCGACTTCACGTGTACTTATAAATGGCACTCTTACATCCGCTATTAGGGTAATGCGGGGCACCCGGCAAGGATGCCCCTTATCACCTTTACTTTTCAATATATATATAGAACCCTTAGCCTGTAAAATCAGGGCTTCAGAAGCGATACCCCCTTTTGCTGTGATGAACTGGTCAAGGAAATTAGGTTTATATGCGGACGACATTATTGTTTATTCTACTAGTTTAGTTAGCTCTTTGGAAAATCTAGTAAAGATAACAAAGGATTTTGGTAGGATTTCTGGTTACCAGCTAAACCAAGAAAAGACCGAAATAATGACCTGGAATCTTAACACAAGAGGAGTAAAAACTACAGCAGAAATGAGATATCTTGGAGTTAGGATCACACAGAAGATTGAGGACTTGGCTAAAACTAATCTGGACAGAGTAAAAAAAGAGGTTGGTGATATGCTATAGGGCTGGATGAACATACCTTTGTCAATATATGGGAGATCTAATCTTGTAAAGATGGTGATTATACCAAAAATTACTTTTTTGTTTGAAGCTATTCCGCTGTGTTTTAAAAAGGAATGGTTGGTAAAAATACAAAGTATGATAACTTCATTTATTTGGGCATCAAAAACCTCTCGAATTTCATGGAGGAAAATACGAAGAAGTATAAATAAAGGAGGATTGGCGGCTCCTGATTTACAAATATATGCATGGGCTTTTTGTTTGAAAAATTGCAGGATGTTGTTGGGTTCTCTTGTTCATTCTCAGATCGGCGAACTTTTTAAAATAATGCTGAAGATATCAGGTTATCATGAGTTTGGTTATTTATATAAGTTTGGAGACCCTAAGTTTTTCAAAAAAGTGAAACTCAAGACTCTGAAAGATTTGGCCGAGACTTGGTATAAAATAAGAAAAACAACTAAGATCCCTTATCTCAGTTATATGGCTCCGATATGGGAATCGCCGGGAGCTCCGACCTGGACAAGAGATGCGTTAGCTTTAAATTTGACAAAGGAGCCAGCCCTACAAAGATGGAGAGATCTATTTCAGGATGGAAAACTGATTCCCTGGAGTTTATGTCAACAAAACTGGGGCCCAGTTTTCTCAAAATACAAGTACTTGCAGATTCAAAGTTGGGCAAACCATGCAGGATCAGGGATTGGACAGGAAAACGATTTTGAATTAAAACTGGAGTTAACGGCTTTTAAGAAGGAAGTTGCTTGCTGGTATTGGCGAATATTGGAAATGGAGGATGGGATATTTGATCTACCTGAGACCCTGTGGAAGAATAGCTTGCCAAGGATTGCTACAGAAGACCAATGGCAAGTAATTATGAGCATGCTATATAGAATTGTTAAACCTGCCAATCTAAGGCGAAATGTTTTATTTACTATCCACAGGGCATACTGGTCCCCGTACAGGCTTTCTAAATTTAAAGAAGGAGGATTGGTGGAATGTCCAAAATGTAAAGCCCCAAATGTCGATGACTTACACATGTTCGTATCATGCCCGAATATCAAACAATTTTGGATTGACGTGAGTAACTCCCTCTCCAAATCATTGAGCCAACCCATTGAGGTAAGCCCTGAATTAATTATTTCTGGGAGATACGATTTACAAAATAGAGCTTTGGGTAACAATGTTAGACTTATTTTTTATGCTATGTTATTAGCACGTCGTGAGATATGTAAACTATGGCTTTCACCACTCAGTCCTACCTTATTGGACTGGGTATTAGCTATGAGATACATAGCAAAGTTAGATATGTTAGATTGTTCTAAAAGAAATAGAGGTTTTTGGATACCCTTCCTGCAAAATTTTGGTTAAAGTTATAGTTATGTTAAAAATCCAATGATTAAGCCCGAGCCTGTCTCGCTGGAATTTGGATTCGATAACGAGGAATAGAGATGGTGGAAGACACACATCTTGGGTCAGGTGGTCAAGGAGGAGTCTCGAGAGGGGATCAGACTCAAAAATATGTGTTGTCTACGCCCCATTACTCTAGACCAGCCTAAGAGACAACAACAGCCCAGAGGTTGGAAAGGATTAAGGATATGGGCGGCAAGACGGCAAATGAGGATAAAAAGAAAAAAAAAAAAATATATACTAATGTCTTACAATTTCACACATAATGACAGAAACTTCTGCTTTGCTATGTTATGCAGTCTTTAGGGCGCTTACTACAACAGCTCAATTAGTCATAACTGAGTGCTCCTTCTAAATCTGTGCAGCATGCCCTCCGCCTGAGATCAAGAGAAATCGGTAGACTTTCATAGGCTGCTTGGGGTATGCCTCTATACCTTGTAAGCAAACCCCTCCCAGGTGGCGTGTTGCCTCCCCCTTAGTCATTTTCCAACTGCGCCCCTTAGACCTTAAACAGATCATGGACAACTTGCTTGGTGCCAAAAAAGGTTGCAGTTTATTAAACGCTTAACATTTTATACATTGTTTCTCATGGTGATACATAACATGTTTGTTGCCTTATTTAACGATTTGCCATCGTGTCTCATTCAGTCAATTTTTGGCTGTTATCTGCTTTTCAGACATATCACCTTCTGGAGGAGGCCCGGATAAAACGGCTACTGTTGCCAAGGGGTTATGCTACAACTTGCTACAGACTTGGTGGGTGTCCATCCAGACTTGCCTGGGCCGCAAGTGCTGTACCGCTTGCATTCAGTGCCAAATTGGCCCCTCCCTTCTCTTCCGGGTACCTGCCATGTGGCATTCCAAGGACCCTATGTGAGCATCTCATCTATCCAGCCTGTGGCTGAGTTCTACCTCTCACTCCTTTGGTACCCCTGCCGTGAGGCATCCCAATAGCCCTGTGGGAGCCTTCCACCCACTCTCTCCGTGGCTACTGGACACTGTTTGCTCCCTCAGTGTCCCTGCTGTGAGGCATTCCAAGGACACTGCGTGAGCCTTCCATCTACTTCTATCAATTTCTCTTCCTTTCCTATTCTTCTAGTTTGTATTTCGCCACGCTACCTATGGTCTCACAGATCAAAGGGAGCTCTCCCCTCTGTTCCCTATGCTCTCCCATCGCTATGAGAAACCCATTTGCTCTAACACCCCCACAATGTTTAGCAGGAACATATCCATCTTCACCCCTGTTAGGTGCACGCAATCTTCCAGGTGGTAGCCCGGCGACCTAAGAGTTATGAAGCTGTGCCTTACGAATCCCCAGCCGTTGGCCTCTCATATCTTTGTCATAGCATTGTATAGCTTGCGTCTGGATCTCTCCACCACCCCTAGGTCTATCGCCCCCCTTTAGGACCTCCTCACTATTATGTCCGAGAAGATTATTTCGGCTGGGCGCACCAGTTTTGCCAAAGCAGCTAAGTCCACCAGAATTGTCATTAGCAGGGCCCTCCTGCCCAGTGCGGCCAGGTCGTTACCTCCCAGGTGGACTATTACCACTTCTGGTTTGCCACCTCTCCTTAGCGCTTCTTGCACTGCGGGTAGCAGTTGGTCCCATTTCATCCTGGACCAGCCCATCCAGACCACCTAGGTGTCCCACAGCCAGATCCCACTGAATTTGTGTCTGGCCGCTGCCCACTGCTGTGCCTGTGTGACGTAGGAATTTCCCACAAACCACACAGTTCTGCGCCACGTGGTCGGAACTATACGGGGGGGAGAAAATCCAAGCTCAGTATGAGGTGGGGCGTATGTAATGAAATGAAATGAAATGATGAAATGATGAAATGAAATGATTACGCTCTTGTATAGCGCACGACTACCCGTAGGCATCTCGGCGCTTGCTTAGGGAACCCGTCCTGGTATTCCCCTGTGAGATATCCCGGCAGGGTGTCCACAAGGTGAAAGCCAGGCATCCCACCGCGAGGGGCCGTAGTGGAGATTAAGCAAGCTATTGCCCAGAGTCGCAGAGTGTGACCCCGTGAGTTGAGTAGGCACCGGAACGAGAATTATCAAGTCCGTGGAATTTTTGAGCCCGAGACCCGCCGAGGCGGGGAATCGAACCCTGGCCCACGGCTGATCACAGCTTCCGGGTCTGCTGCCTCTAACCACTGAGCCACGCTTCTCCACTGTACCATATAAATGCGCCCGATGCCCAGTGCCCAATACCCTTGATTTGTTCGCTGCCCATGTCCAGCGCAGCCGCCGTGGTTGTGGCCCCAATCCTAAATGAATAGGAACTGAATGCCCTGGGTTGGAGCACCGCCGCCCCCAGGGCCTTCCTCATCACTTCTCTAAAATGGTAACGGCTAAGGAATGTCCCCTCCTCATGGCTTAATAGCGGCCCTTCTCTGGTCTCTGCGGTTGCCATGTATCTCTGTACCAGGCATACCTGGCAGCATGATTTCTCCCTTATGCAATGTAGTCTGGTCCACCTCCCTTTACCTGCTTGGTCTGTCTTAGACCTCAGCAGCAGGATGTCCATGTGGCCCTCCCCGAACCTAACGTTGGTTCGGTGTATGCATTCCGTTCCTGCGGCCCGTGCTGCTGGAACCACCAGCTCGCTTACTGTGTATTCCCCAAAGAAAGCTAGTGCGAAAGCTGCCCTGAAAAATATGGCTTCGCTCTCTTATGAGCATAACTACCCAAAAGCCCCTAACATTTGCTGCAGAAATTGGAAATGAATGGACCTTCTTGCATCCCAGCTTTCCTTAGGCATTCTGCCCCACCCTTTCAATGCCATCCTGCTGTGAAAATCCCTGCTGGGGACCTGCCCCGACGCCATCTTTGTGTAATACGCCACTGCGCTCAAATTGGTCTGGGCCCAAGATTTGGTTCTCTCCGCTCTGAATGCCAAATCTATGAAACCCGGGACGTCGCTCTGCCCTGCCGGCAGGCTATGTGTTAGCCCAGTAGTTGCAGTAAATGTCGCCCAGCACTTACAGGAACGGTGCATTGTCTTTGGGGCCAGTGCATGTTCCAGCCTCACTTCTAAACCAGCTCTACCCATGCCCATACTTCCTCCAGCACCGGGGTCGTCCCTTTGCCTGCATTTGGAGTGAGGTCTCAGAATCTTGCCCACTGAAAATGAGAAATGGCATCCACAACTGAGTTGTCTATTCCCGGGACGTGTTGTGCCCTAAGCTCTATATTTGCCCTCAGATGGCATTGGACCAACCTTCTTAACAGGCTGACCACGGATGCGCATTTCGCCGTCCCCGTGTTGATTGCCTGCACTACTACATGGTTGAAAGACCACAGTGTTATCTGCCTGCTTGCTGGTTGCTCTGCCCAATTGTGAAACACCACTACTATGGGGAATAGCTCTAGCAGTGAAATGTTCGCCGTGGCCCCTGCTTGTTTCCAGGCTTCTGGCCATGCCCCTCCCATCCACACTTTCCCTAGGATGGCTCTGAACCCGAGTCCTCCTGCTGCGTCCGTGTACAGCTTGAGCTGATTCGCTCGTACCCATGGCTCACGCCACATTAGGATGCCATTGAAATCGGACAGGAAAGATTCCCACTCTTCTAGATCATCATTTACCCCTTGCGTTAAGCAGACACTGTGGTTTTTTTGCGTAACGCCCCAGGTTAGCCATGCCAGCCCCGCTGGGATCACCCTTGTGGCAAAGTTCACTTTCCCCAGCAACTACTGCACCTCGCCTAGTGTGGCCTTCTTTTGTAGCCTCAGCCTACCCATGATCTCCTTGAACTTATCTACCTTGTTGTTGGGCGGTAATCTGCATGTCCCTACAATCGTGTCTAGCTCTTGTGCTAGCGGTATCCCTAGATCCTGTGCCAGTGCTGTGAAACTCTGCAGGAGGAGGGCACAATCGCCTGTGCTTGCCTTGCAGACAAATAGGAAATTGTCTAAGTAATGGACCCGACCCCCTCGCAGTGCCTGTCTCCCTACTTCCCACTCTAAAAAACTGCTAAATGCCTCGAAATGTACACACATTATTGAGCATCCCATTGGCAAGCACTTGTCGTAGTAATATTTTCCGTCTAGCTGGAAAGTTAGAAAATGGTAGCTGTCTGAGTGGACCGGTAGAAGTCGGAAAGCCAACTCAATGTCTGTTTTGGCTAGTAGGGCTCCCCTTCCTTCCTGCCATATCAGGTCTACTGATGCATAGGCTACTGAGCAATCGCACTGCTCCAGCCAGTCATTGATGGACTGCACTTGCGGGTGGGACAGATGGTGAATCAGCCTGAATTTCCCTTCCTCCTTCTTGGGTACCACTCCTAGTGGGCAGACCATCAAGTTTTCCAGCGGGGTGGAGTTGAAAGGGCCGACAATCCACCCCAGTTGGATTTTCTTGCCTACGTTGTCTCGTGCTATTCTTGTGTTTTACCTTACCGATTTCAGGTTCGGGATCTCCCATGCCCCTTTTAGACCTTTGTAGGGTATTATGAAACCTTGTGTGAAACCCTCTGCCAACTTTTGTCTGTTTGTTGCCTGAGAATACTGGCCTAGTAGATACACCAGTCTGCTGGTTTTAATCGGTGTTGGTAGCAGCTGCCCAATGCCCTTGGCCCCTGGCTCCCCTTACCAGTTCTTTCTTTGCCCGCTTCTGCTCCCTAGCCTTGCTTGCAGCGGATTAAGGGGTGGTTTCCCCCGCAAGACCTGCACATGTGTTTGAACCTGCTTCCTGCCCCCCATTTACAATCATCTTTGTTGAATTTCCAGAATGGTTTCCTAGATTTAGTTGTTCCCTGGCTCTTACCCTTGAACCCTTGGCTTTCATGTTTGCCCTTACTCCCATAGGAGTGAAAATTGCTGTCCCTGGAGCTGACGCCTTCCCTGGCAGCCACCATGTGTGTTGCGTAAGTTGTTTTATCCCCTAAATCCTAATAGGTAATTCCTAAGCTGCAGATATTTGTAGAACATATTTTTCGGGAGAACAAATGATGTTTGCAGATCTAAAAACGTGCGGAACCCAGCAGTGTTATACAAATGATTAAGCTGTTTAATACCAAATCTATCCCAGGATTTAGTGACCGCATCATGAAAAACATCAGGAAATAAAGGGTTCCCCCATAACGACGTATTAAGAAGTATCAGAGGCAGAGAATGATTAGCTGTGGTTTCCCACCATATGTAGGCTATATCCTTAAGAGTCTTAAATCTGACTCTCTTAAAATAGTTTGGATCATTCATTCTATACATAAACATATTACACTCTTTGCCGATGGCAAGAATATAGCAGCTTTGTTTACTCCTATCATCTAGTAGATCACGAAGGCGTCCCATAAAGGAGGCCCAAAAATATAGTTTAAAGTCTGGTAACTTAAATCCACCTGACAGCAAGGAAGCTTTAAATATTTTATAGCTTGTCTTGGCTGTTTGTAACTCCAAATAAAACTACTAATGGCACCCTCAAGTTTGCTAAAAAAAAGTAATTTGGGACTCTCAACGGTATTGCCCTGAATAAATAAGGAAATTTAGGTATTACGATCATTTTATATTATTGCATCACCCTATAATACTAATTGGTAATTTATACCAATTCTTCATTTTAGATATTGTTGATTTTAATAAAGTATCGTAATTCGTTTTTATAATCTTGCGAATATCTGACGTAATCTGTACACCTAAATAAGTAGCTGACACACAGACACCAGTTATAGACAGCCTAGATTGAAAGTTAAGAATAGTCTGCGTCTTACTAAAGTTAAGTTTATATCCGGAGAAATAACCAAATAAACTTGCTTCAGTTTGAATTGTTTCTAATGCTTTTGCTGGGTCTGTAGAAAATACTGCAATATCATCAGCATAAGCCGTGACTTTCAATTCTTCAGACCCTAACACAACAGGTGGAATAGATGGATTAAAAAGCAAAGATTTAATATATGGCTCTATATATAAAGCAAAAAGTAGAGGTGATAGGGGACACCCCTGTCTTGTCCCCCTAAGAACCTTGAAAGGTGTAGACTGGTAAGTTAAATAAGTTAACTTGGCATTTGAAGACCCATATAAAGCTTGGACCCAATCATAAAAACACCCCTTAATATTGTAGACCTTTAATATAGCCCATAAGTAGTCCCAAGTTACACAATCAAATGCCTTTTCGGCATCGAGCATGAACATTACTATATTCAGGCTCGTTTTAGAAGCTGCATCAAAGGCCACAATAGCAGTATTCACATGTGCCGTTGTATCTTTTCCGGGTATAAACCCGTGTTGTTGGGTAGAAACGAGTTGTAGCATAAAGGGTGCAAGGCGTATCGCCAACATTTTTGCAAAGATTTTTGCATCAGTATTTATTAATGATATTGGGTGATATGACCCACACTCTTCACTCTGTTTGTTTTTCTTTAGAAAAAAAACAATATTTGTGATTACCCAGGCCTTAGATGTAGATCTTTCAGCAGTAATGTGATTTATGACTTTAAGCATTAGAGGGATTAGATCGGCCTTATAAATCTTATAAAATTCAACTGGTAGAGTATCTCCTCCAGCTGCTTTCCCTGGTGGTAAAGCATCAATAGCCGCTGATATCTCTTCCGCCGAAACTGCTGAATTCAAAATATCTAATTGACAGGCATCTAATTTATTAATTTTTGCATTAAAATCATACTTTTCTAAATAGCTGAGACATTTTTCTTCATCAAACAGATCAGAATTGCTATATAGAGTCTGATAGTAGCAAGAACATTTTTCAATAATCTCTTCGGGTTTTGTATAGATTAGCCCATCATTACCTCTTTTTATCACCCGTTCTGCACGCTTATCAGAGAGTTGATGTGCCAGCACTTTTCCAACATACTCGCCATATTCATATGGTAAAGTTTTATGTTTAATATAATTTGCAGCTGTTCTTTCTTTTAGATGTCGATTTAGCTCTGCCCGTTTTTCAATTAAAAGAAAATATATTGAAGATTGTGTAGGAACTACCAGGTGTTGAGAAATACATTGCGTAATTTCATCTGCATGTGCAACCTCTAACTGTCGAATAGCGTCTCTATTGGCCTTATTTGCTATATTTTTAATTCTATTCTGTCTTAATACATATTGTTGGGCTGCGCCCCTTATAAAAGCCTTGAGTGAATCCCATACCAACAAAAAAAGAAGCTGAGCCCTCATTATCATGTATAAAATTGCTAATACTTTCCAATATAAACATTTTATACTCACTATCGCTCAACAGATAGCGCAGAAAAGAAAATTGACGGACTGATCTGATAGATGAGCTAAGTGTTAAAATCAAAAGTGAATGATTATGATCTAATACTATTTTAGAGCAAACTTCACATCTAGCGCTAGTTAGAAGAGAATCACAAATAAAAAACATATTGATTCTTGAAAATGAACGATGTGGTACACTATAATATGTATAACCAGGCATTGAGGGATGCAATGTCCTCCAAACATCTTTCAAACTGTGTAGTCTTGCCATTTCATCAATAGCAGCCCTAACCTTCGTCATTCTAACCAAGGCTCCTTGATTTGTTGAATCAATTCTGGGATTCATAGTACAATTAAAGTCGCCCATAATTATTAAATCTCCCTGCCAATCAAGAAGTTCCATAGTCAGAGCCTCAAAGATATATGAATCATCGTTATTAGATCCATAAACAGTACATAATACATATTTATAATCACTGATAAGTAATTGCACTATGATCCATCTGCCACGATTAACATGAGAAGTTTTCAATACAGTATAATCTAGCCACTTGTCAGCTAAGATAGCAACCCCTCTGATTGAGACTGTCTGAGATGTACAGGAGACTACGTTATATCCCAGTTGTTTAAGTAAATGCCTGCCTTTGTTGTACGCCAAGTGCGTTTCAACTAATGCAACAATATGAGGTTTATAATTATACATTTCCGCCCGAACAAGCTGTCGCTTACTGGCTGAATTCAAACCAGCTATAGTCCAGCATAAACATTTCACGCCACCCATTATTTATAAAACTTGAATCATCACAAGGCCGCCGGGCCAAATGACTGTGGTCCCTTTAACAGCATTTCTAAATATAATAAGATACAATGGACGTTCCAAACATCTCCTGCTGTATATATCAATACAAGGATAATATATTAAATCAAGCCTGTTTTTCCTGCTTACTCCATCCAATTTTTCATGTTTGACCACCCCCTCCCCCACCCCCAACTCCCCAAGACCCAACCAGACCAGCGCTACCCGGACATGGGGGGCCACCCTCCCTCCCCTCCCTGTTCCTTGGGAAGAGAATCACCCCCATCCAGGCTGTCAATAGACTAGACAGCCAGTGAAACCTAGCATCCCACCGAGTGCTACCAGCCCCGTCCCTAGCCTACCATAGAGCTCTGAAAGATAGCTAAGATGATGATATTATTGACGTTTTAGTATTGACTTAAGCACTATCGCAAACATTATAAGAAAATAAACATTCTGCAGAAATTAAGTCCTAAGAGGTCTTAGGAAAAAAAAGATTATTTAGAAGATCTCCATTGGTCCAAAACAAGTTGTGCCTCTTTAACTGAATGAAAAAACCAAGTGTGACCTCCACGAATAAGTTTAAGTCAAGCAGGTTCTTGGAGGAATACTTGCGTGCCCATAGATTTCATAGGATCAATCAGCTGACATAAATTCCATCGGCGCTCTATCGTTTCCTTACAAAGATCTGACCTCACAGAAAACGAATATAAGTTAGATGAACCGGGTTGAGCACGGAAAAAAACTGCTTGTCTAAGCAAAAAGTTCCCAAAGTAAATAATCAGAGGTCTTGGATGCTGCCGGCTGGCGCATGCTTCTTGATTTAAGAAGAGGGAGCCTATGAGCCCGTTGAATTTGTGAATCCCAGTCCCAGTCATATAATTCTGGAAAGGATTTCTGAAAAAGCTGGACTACATAGGCTCTAGGGTCTGTACCCTCTTTTTCTTCCGGGATCCCAAATAGCCGTAAATTATTTCTTCACTGTCTGTTTTCCACGTCCTCGATCTTATTATTAAGAGATGCAATTTGACTTTCATGTATCTCTATCGTGGAAGCTGATGCTGTGACAGTATCTTCCGTAGTCGCCAGGCGCTGTTGCAATTCCGTTATTTCTTGAGTGATTCCAGTGACTTTAGTTACTTCCTCTGATAAACCCTGTTGTATCAGACTGCTATCAGCACAGGCTTGACTAAAGCTGCTTAGCATCTCCGTTCTCTGATCATGGAGTAGTTGAAAGATAGCAGATAAAGTAGGTTCATTGCTACCATTTTGTCTCTGATTGTTTATATTTGTAGAAGCAACAGGGATAGAAGTGCTAATAGTTAGAAAAGAAGGACCCCTTTCAATGGCGTCCACGCCGCCTGATGAATGTGCTGAAGCTGCTTCATCACCACCGACACCACCACTTGCTCCATTAACAATATCCATGTCAGAGCCCTGACATAAGCTAGGTTCCAGCTCCAATGATTTCTGAACTTGTGCCTGCATCTCACTATTTGGAGAAGTTCCAGACAGCCTTGAGATCATAGCTTTCACGTCCCCTTTGGTAGTGACCCATTTTCTGAGGGGGCTGATTTTTTTAAGCCATCTGTTGACATTGATTTTAATGCTACAGAATGCAACAAAGCCTGCTCCTTGGCCTTCTGCTTATTCTTCAATTTGGTGCCCTTGTTATTACCATTACCGGTTTCAAGTTGGCAATTTATGTCAATAGTTCCCTTTGTTTTAGATGTGAGATAGGATTGTCCTTTCACAATGCATGAGACCAAAATTGCACAGCAAAGGAAACACATGTACATGTTTGCATAGTTACATACCCTGTTCCCCCCCTGGGAGGCATACAGTTAGTAGAGATGAAAGATTATAAAGGCTTGATTATAAGTCTGGTGTTCCAAGGGCTACTAGACTCAAGGTGGTGCTGTAATCACTGGAGGTGGTGCAGCGGTACAGAGGCAGCAATGTGCTTGGTGGGACCACTGTAGTCCTGCCAAGCATATAACGAGTTTCCTCTCTACTAGGGTTATCATGGCAGTTCCTGCTCCATGAAAACCCTGTCAGGGAAGAAACAAAGGGGGGCCCCTGGTGCCTCGTGCCCCTGTGTATGCACACCAGTTCCAGCTCAGCATGGACTTTCATGTCCATTCCATGCACAAACTGTTTTTGGCATTTCCATTGTGGTGCCTACTTTTTTAGTACACCAGCAGCTTTCTACATTCAGGCCATCGGTACATCCAATAAATTTTTCAGAGTACATAATTAATACTTGTGTGTTCAAATTGAATCATAGGTACTGTCACCATCTTCCAATTAAAAAAAACCCTGTCCTTGGACGTGAAGAATTGGTATATTTTTTCTCAGCAATAGAGAGGCCCACTGTCAGTTTCTACTACTGCACCACCAGACTTTACCAATTTTAATTTTAGGGTGTGATACCATGTCTCGTCCAAAATTGTTAAAAAGGGTAGAGAAGTTCCTTGTGAAATTTCAAAAAGACAGTCAGGATGAACACAGAACTGATGTCTGAACCCACGATTTTCGCAGTACATCAACAATCAACCGTGAAAAAATGTGTGGAGAGCAAAATAACCCCTCACGGGTACACCACCCTCGGGGCAACTGGCAGGTACTCACCAGATAAGGCCCCTTTTATCATCATTGGTAGTCATTTTGTCAAAAATAAATGTGTCCAAAACAAAAACAAACAAATAAAGAGTGCGAGGAGTAACCAATATTCACTCCTTTTGTGACAAAAAGTGATTAAAATCAACAAACACACCTTACACAAAACTTTATTCTGAATTCTTAGGCGTGATTCATTGAATTCCCCACATCTGATTTCCTCATCCCTCCGTTCTTCCTGTGTTCATTCCTCTGAGCTTCTTTGCGGTTTTCAGCGCGGGGACACTCTGTTCTTGAGTAACCAGGTGCTTTATAAATGGCTTCTATTCTATGCTATTCTATAAAAAGGCTGGTAGCTAGCTCTGCATACCATTACCTATTGCCTTGCCAACATGTTTCTCTGCCATTCACAATTTTGGCAGATTCATCAGGGCTGACACCTTGTCACCGCACCAATGTTGAACACCTTGTTCTCTGTGACTGTCAAATTGAAAAAAGGGGGCCCCCTGGTGCCTCATGCCCCTGTGTATGCACACCAGTTACGGCACAGCATGGACTTTCATGTCCATTCCACATCCATGCACTAACTGTTTTTGGCATTTCCGTTGTGGTGCCTACTTTTAATGGCAATGCCTTAGAAATGCCAGACACAATTTTATCTTGTAATCTGATGGGCTGCCCAACCATGGGTTTTGCGGTGCAGTGGCAAGGCAGACCCGCTGACTCACTGTTATACTCATAATCAGGCCCTTAGTGGACACCACACAACTGTTTCTATGTGGTGCAGAGTATGAGCATACATTATTTCAAGATATTGACTTTTTATTTTCTATGTTCTGAGTCAAAAGTAGGTTATGATGATAGTGAGAGATGACATGAAGATATGGAAGCTCTTACAATGCTTTATAGAAGTTGCAGTAATTTCCCACTAAGGGTGTCCCAGTTGTTGGGTTTGTACCAATGGATGACTCCATGTTTTAAAAAACAAATCTTACAGATTTCTAGGGCTGGGGTTAAACATGTATAGAGGGACACTGAAGTGTGTGTCAGATATAATGCTGCTGGTACACCAGCAGTTTTCTACATTCAGGCCATCGGTACATCCAGTAAATTTTTCAGAGTACATAATTAATACTTGTGTGTTCAAATTGAATCATAGGTACTGTCACCATCTTAACAGACAAATACATAAAAACTATAGATGTGAATAGCAAGGGTATATTTTACTGGGTCATAAGGGCCTATGCTATGTTATGTTAATATATTTATTAATCGCACAATTACCCAGTGGAGTCTTGGCGCTGAAGTCTAGAGTAGCAAGTTTATGTAAGGCACAGGACACTATTTATTGAACAACCAAGTTTTCTGGGCCTTCCTAAAAACAAAAAAAGTTGGATGTGTTCTATGGAAAAAGGAAGTTGATTCTCAAGTTTAGGGGGCGCCACCCTAAAGCTTCTTACACCCCAACTATCTTTAAAAAATCTCGGAGTTGCTAGCAATTTAGCTCCTCTAAGCGCAGGTGCCTTTTAGGGACATACCAATATAATAGCCATCTTAGGCACTTAGGAACAGAATCGAGGAGTGCGTTGTGGTTAGTGCAGAGGACCTTAAAGATAATGAGGCTCTTAAGTGGGGGCCAGTCCAGCTTTTGCAGGTATTTCCAAACTGAATGATGTTTAGGAATTCCCAGCAGAAGCTTGGCGGCCGCATTCTTGATCATTTGCATCTTGAAATAATTTGTTTCTCAGGCACTTCAAGATAGAGACCATTACAATAGTCTAATTTAGCTAGAATAAATGAGGTGATAACCATTTTCCTGCTGTCTATGGGAATAAAAGGTAGTATTTTTTTAATATTTCAAGCAAAAATAAACTTGATGAGGAAATGGTATTAACTTGTGCCTCAAAGTTCAGTTTACTGTCAATGATCACACCAAGGTTCTCTGCCATGGCGGCTGTAACTGGTGCCATCCCTTATTCAATGGGCCAGCAGCTCCGTGATCAATTTGGCAAAAAATTGCCAAAATGACTACTTCAGTTTTATCTGAATTCAGTCAAAGGCAGTGAGAGATCATCCAGGAGCTGACAGCCCACATGCAGTAAAGTATTTTTTGACACACACAAGACAATTTGTGTATCATCTGAATAAGATGTCAAAGCTGTCAAAGCCAGTCCGAAGGATCTAATAAGTGTCACCAACTCGCAAACATAAATATTAAAAAAGAGTGAGGCTCAGGGATGGATCCTGTGGGACTCCACATGGGAGGTCAAAGGAGGGAGACTCGCAACTGCCCAGGGCTACCAACTGTATTCAACTAGACAAAAGGGAGGAAACCAGTGTAAGTGCTTTGTCCGAAATGACAATGGAATCCAGACACTTTAGTAAGAGATTGTGATCAACTGTGTCGATGGCCGCCGACAGATCAAGCAAAATCAGAGCAGCAGCTCCTCCTGCATCCAAGACTGTTCTGATTTCGTCTGTGGCTTTAACCAGGGCTGATACCGTACTATGTTCTACCCTGAAACCAAACTGTGTTTCATCCAGATAGTTGTTGGAATGCAGGTAGTGAGTTAACTTTTAGTAATGGCAAAATAGAAGCCATCCAGATAGTAGGAAATACACCCTGAGCAAACATGGAGTTAAAAATAGTAGCAAGACAAGGACCCAGCGTCTCAGGGGCTTGCTTAAACACGGTGGGGGAAGAGGGTCATAGGGGTAGCCTGATTTAGCCTGTTGAATAAGAGTGCTAATCTTCTCTTTGGATTATTGATTTATATTTGGAGAAAGTCTTGGTTATTGATTTAAATTTGGAGAAAGTTGTGCCAGCAGAAGAGCCATTATTGGCTAAAATGCTTTTATCTGTGTGAGTAGTGGTACCAACTATAATGTATATTTGCTCCACTTTCTTCAGAAAGTGTTGCGCTAAGAAGTTGCAGAAATCTTGTGATGGCTCCATGGTATTTGTTACTACTGGTCCAGACAATTTGGAGACTACTCGAAAGAGTCCTCTAGTAGAATATTTTGCCTCCTCAATTTGTTTAGAGAAATAGGCGTGCTTCTCTGTCATTATCAGGTTTTTATATTCAGCTAATAGGGGCTTATAAATGGTGAGTTTGTGAACATTATAATTAATTCTCCAGCGCCTTTACACTCCTGTTTCTTGGCTCTGAATGTTTCCGTGAACCAATGAGCCGTGTCTTTTGCCTGAGGTTTTTTTAACAGGGGCTATCTTATCAGCCACGTGTGAGAGCCAATTGTTAGCTGCGCAAAGACGGGAACCACCAGCACACCGCCGACCGCCAGGGTCAGGGGGACGCCAGCTTCCATTGGGTAGTACAGAGGTGCAACACTGTTGTGTGTCTATGGTATTTTTCACATATATCATGCATATGTGTGCATTCAACACATATGACATTAGAATGTACACACAGGCATTAATAAATATGAACATACATTGCCCACTGCCTCAAGACCACTACAATAGCATCATCAGCTCCTATGGAAACTTGTAATAGGTCGGTAAGAAGGCCACAGGCTCAGCGGTCTCCTAGTGGTCACAGATGTAGTCCTTCGGCGGTCAGACCGCCAAACTCGGTATAAGGCACTAAGGGCCAGATGTAGGTCGCCAATTACCGGTCGGTAACGGCCGATTTCGGCCGTTACCGACCGGTAATTGGTTTTCGAGATGTGGTGCCAATATTTTACAGATTCGGTAAATTTACCAAAACGGTAAATTTACTGATTCTGTAAAATACCGAATCGGTAATTTTACCGATTCAGTAAAACCCAGATGTAGGTAGCACTGTTTACAGTGCTACAGGCCTTCAGAATTCGGTATTTTACCACCCAATCCTATTGGGTGGTAAAATACCGAATTCAGGTGTGCATGCACATCTGTGCATGCACACCTGTGCCATGTGACACACATGGCACAGGGCATGTCTGTCTGCCACATGGCACAGGTGTGCATGCACAGATGTGCATGCACACCTGAATTCGGTATTTTACCACCCAATAGGATTGGGTGGTAAAATACCGAATTCTGAAGGCCTGTAGGGCATGTCTGTGTGCCACATGGCACACATGCCTGTATTTGGGGTGCTAGAGGGTGTCAAAGTGACACCCCCTGCACCCTTGCTGAAATCGGTATTTACCGATTCTGTAAATACCGATTCGGTAATGCCCATTGATTCCTATGGGCTTCAATGCCCATAGGAATCAATGGGCATTACCGAATCGGTATTTACCGAATCTGAAATACCTACATCTCCCCCCTCTATTTTACCACTTCTTAAATACCAAATCGGTATGATTCGGTATTTAAGAGGTGGTAAAATAAAATTACCTACATCTGGCCCTAAATGTTTATGCATCTTGATGGTATGTTTTTCATACAGAGCAAAGGTTTATAGACTAGATTTTCAGCCCCACAGTCTCTGAGTTGCCGGCTTTATTCCTTCAATCACGAACCATATTGTTTCACATACATATCCACAACACAGGGAACCTGTTATAATTAAGGCTTCAGGAATAGAGCCACTAAATTTAGAAACCCACCACACAGGCAGAACATTAGTATTCTCATCTTGAGAATGCAAAGGAATGGCAAGCTTAAGTGTGATTGCTTTGCTTCATCACAATCTTTATATTCTTTGAATGCACGTGGAGAGGCTTCTGTGATTTCTCTTACATTCACCTCTAAACATTTACGAGAAAATAGACAAGAATTCAGTGCAGCGTGAATAATAATATGTTTCACAGATCTTGAGTAATTAAGGATGAAATGAACCAATTTCATAGAAATTCAAAGATCTTTAAATAACTCCAATTTTGGCACATCGCAGGACTTACACTTCTGGAGAAATAATGTGCTCAGTCAGCAGAACACATTAAATGGGCATAAAAGCAATGATAACGTCGCCCATATGCCGCTGCTTCTTTCCATTATTATACTGCACGAAGCTAATTGACGTTACTACGGCTTCTCTGATTGGATGCTGGGGGGCAGTTGGTGAACAATAGCATCTGTCACACCAATGGCTTCCTGTTGGTAACAGTCAGACTTGCATCGCCCAACTAAGCGGCACTTAGCAACAGCTGTTCAGCTGCCCCTTATGTGGCAACTAAAATATGCAATGGCTTAGAATGGATAAAATGAACGCATAAGGTCCAGATTGCTTACAGGTGTTTCAGCTTTACAGGTATGTAGAGAAAGGAGTCAACATTGATACATCAGATGCGGCGATGTGGCGGGCGCAAGATATGTGGGGCCTCATTTATGAAAAGTGACGCATCGCTGCATGAAAACAGCGATGCATCACTCTTTATTGCACCCTCCTTGCGACACCAATGATGCGTCATATTTACAGTATGACGCATCATGTCGCAAGGAGTTACAGATACGTCAGTATTTCTGACGTATCTGTAAGCTCAAAAGTGACGCATTGCTGGAGTGTGTCACAAAAGTGTCACAACTCCAGCAATGCATCCTTTCACAGGGTGCAAGCCCCATGTGAAAGGGCCTGCGTCAGTCTTACGCCTACTGTGAGGCAGGCGCAAGATGTTGACGCAACGGCGTCCTAAAAGTGACGCAGTGAAATCTCATAGATTTCACTGCGTCAATTCTACGACCCTTCCTTGCGTCAATACGCCCCCCTTGCATACATTATACCTGGTGCAGGTATAATGTGGCGCAGGGGTTTACAAAGTGATGCATCTACCTAGATGCGTCACTTTGTAAATATGGCGCAACAAGGTGCATTTTTTACGCCACTGGTGCGTCACAAAAAGTGACGCACTGGCGGCGTAAAAGTGACGCACAGCCTCATAAATGAGGCCCATGGTTTTCTTTTTTTTAATTTTATTTTTCCTCCTTGTCTATAGATTTGCAGCCCGCCCCACCCCACTGCGCTTATCAGCACCAGCCACGACTGCAATGCAGGGAGTCAGAGCGCTTGACATCACACATACAGATAATACATTGGCAATAAATCATATGTGTGTGTACATCAATATAAAGGATGTCTTACGTAAGACAGTGAAGGTTACAAGCTGTGGAGCCACATGTCCTTCATAACTTATTGTGCTATAGTAGAAGAATTACAATTTATTAACTGCAAGTAACAAAAGGATCTCTGTTTTAAAAGCAGTAAACCACTTAACTAATTACATAAAATAAAAATGTGTCTTCTACATGTTACATAATGTGCTTTGCAGGAGACATATTAACCCTCTATGCTACTATGATTCAAAACTAGTACTAAGCAAAACACAGATCTCTCCAGCAAATAAGTTATCATCCAGAGTTATTTTACCATTATTAATATTCCCTGAGATTTTGCTGGCACACAAAGATCTCTGCAGCAGAGTCCCTTACCGTAAGAATATATTTTAAAATACATATATTGCAATCAATTAAGCAGATCAGATTTGCTGCCACGTTTCTCCTTGTTGCCAATTTCTTTGTGGCAAAGTTTAAAAAAAAAATGAAATTTGTTAAATTGAGGCCCAGATTTTGGTTTTAGGTGCATCAATATTTTGGAACAACTCCAATGTAAAACCTAATTTGTTAAATATTTTAATATGCTCAAATATATTCATAATAAACATGCTAAACTTATGCGAGGTCATAAGATCTGATGTCACTTCCTGTGAATGCTATGTGTTGTGATGCCACATCTTGTGATGCCACATGTGATGTTATGCACTGTGCTATCACTTCCTGTGATGTCACACACAGTGATGTCCCTTCATGTGATGTCACGCATGGTGATGCAACACGCAGGGACGTCATACGCACTCTGCCCAACTTGGTGAGTCCCCCACTTCTTTTTTAAGACATAAGCCCTGCTCATTTGTTTATCAATCGCATTTTGCTAAGTACCTTTCCTACCTGTTATTGATAGGTAGCTGCCATCTTGATTTCCTTTCACTACCATGCATTATTTCGTGCGTATCAAATTGTTCATCAATGACGTGATTTCAGAAGGCACAATACATACTCTAATGCTACCAATGGCAGAAAATATATAGGTGTAATCTCATGAGGCCTTTATAAATGGGGCACACCACTGATACTCTTGTATGTGCACTTATACTCTTTCGGGCAGGTCATGAATTAACACATTAATAGCATGTGTACAACTTAAAGCCTAAAAAAACACTTTGTCTTATTTACAGTAGGTTCACGCAGCCAGGTAAATAAAGAGGCTGTATATTAGATGATTGTGATGTAGGGTAAAGTTTAAATTACTATAAGAAAAAAAGGAAGAATATTATTATTTAGATTGGTGTGCAAAACCAAAAACATGCATTTCCTTTAAGTTTGGGTGGTTTCAGTTGTTAAACCTGACGGCCTTAGGGTGGGCATTACCCCAACTTTTTTGCCTTCCTCCTCCACTTTTTCTGACCTTGTTTTTGCTGGCCTTAGGACTCTGAGCACTTTACCGCTGCTAGCCGGTGCTAAAGTTCTTGCACTCATTCCCTAAAACATGGTAATTTTAGTTCAATTTCCAATTGCCATATTTTATTTACTTTTAAGTCCCTAGTAAAGTGCACTACCTGTGCCCAGGGCATGTAAATGGAATGATACTAAAGGGACGCAGGATGCATTTAGTCACCCACTTAAGCAGCCATCTAACCATGACTCACACCTGCTATTGCAGAACCTGTGTGTGTAGTTTACATTGTTGTTTTTTTAAAATTCCTTATTTCACCACCGGCTCAAATCCGTTAAGGGGATACCACATTCATGCCTGGTTTAGCCAATTGCTGAATGTCTAACTGCCCATTTCGACCTTCTACACAGCAGGGGGTTATGGTGTAATCATTGGACAGTGAGGTTTTGTTTGCCAGGCCACAAATAGATTCCATCTTCTCTTGACTGAAGACGTTCTATGGGACATTTCTAGGACACAGTACTAATTAACAAAACGAATCCAACTCTCTACTGTTGGAGGAACCGTACCGACCCACTTTTGTTTACAAATTTCCTTTCTGGCCAGTAATATCAGAAAAATAATAATGAAGCTTGTTCCTCACTTAGCAGAGCATGAAGATCATTACCCGATCCAAATAATATCAAGGAGAAGCTTACCTTGGTTAAATAACGAAGTATTTTGGTTAGGGCTTTGCTTACTTTTTCCAAATAAGAACTTAGGGCTGGGCAGTTCACAAACACATGCCTATTGTCTGCCTCCTTCTCACCACACTTCCTGCACACCTGCTGCTGGGGGCTATTTTAGCAAGCTTGGCAGGTGACCAATAAGCCATGTGAATGGTAAACAAATGATTTCTCTTTAACCTGTTAACCGCGGCGGTAATTCCACCGCGGTGCGTGCGTTTCCGTGCGCGGGTGGGGCCGTGTCGGTCGTTGGACGTGTGCAGCACTACGAAGGTAGTGCTCGCGACGGCCAATGGCCGACGGCAGCACGCAAGGGGTTAATGGTGGGACCTTAACCGTAGCGTAAAGCAAAGACAAAGATGTTCGCCAAACTTGTTCATTGATTACCCCTTGTAGATCCTTCTCCCAGTGTTGGTAAGGAGGACCTACCTTTCCATCCAGTGTGGTGATAAATGTTCACTACTACAGGGATACTGCTTTCTTAAATTGTGTCTTGGTCACCATTAGAACAAAGAAGGTCTGTAGGTCTGGTTCACCTGTCCCCACAAGTTCTTGTAAAGACGACCCGGAAGTCGAGTATATATATATATAAATTTAGAAACTACTTCTTTTATTAAATCAGTAAACTCATGTTAAAATATCAAGGCCTCTCGCTTTCTGAAATTTCTGTAAGTGCAATAGTTCCTCCCTTGAAATGGGCTTCTCAATTTGTCCTTGAGCCACTCACGTGTAGTGTACCAGGGGAGTCCCAGATTTGTGAGGGGTCTGCTTAATAGTGGATGCCCAAGACCTTCCTGATATATGCCCACACTTTTACGGTGGTGACGTGGTTACTAGAGTCATTATCGACATCTTTTAGTTAGCATGAGCCCAGTAGCCATGATGCTGCTTTTGCACATGACACTGCATGTCTTTATCTTGCACGTCTCTGTTTATGCCTTTCACATGAGAACTCTATGCTGGGCACATACTCTGCTTGTTCCTGGAGTTTAGTCTACACATAGTGAACAAGGTCGATAAACACTGACTCTTGTTATCCTGTTCTGGTCAGGCCCTAGCACTTAGACAAAATATACTAATGCCGCTGTTTTTGCTGGAGACTCGTACTTCGATGTTATGAGGATGCATGTTTAGTTAACACACACTTGGAGAGGGATCTTTCCAGGGAGAAGAGCAACACACACCTGTGATGTAGAAATATGATCTATGTCCTGAGGTATGGGGTCAGCTGACAAAGACCAGAGATCTTCTATTATATAATAATACTTTTGCTTGAAAGGGGAGGGTGGTTGGGCCTCATATTCATTTATTCACTGGCTTTATAAAATGATATATCCCTTCATGATATATGGCCTTGCTTCAATGCTAACTGTATTGATATTATGCATTTTGCTGCTGGTGGTGGCTCGTATACTGCATTTTGGAGCATGTTATTTAAAATAAATATTTTAAACAAATGTTGTGTTTCTATCAGATCTTATTGTGGACAAGTACGAGAATGAGAATGTGAGCTAAAAGGTGTGTCTTGTTAACCCTCGGTCCTTGGTTCGTGGACACTAAGGTAGTGGGAAGGTTTAGCCCCTATAAACATAGGTCCCATTTTCCTGCGCATAGTTCTGTGCATGTGCAGAATCCCTGCAGAATCCCTACAACATGGCACCACCAATGTTTGGATTGTTACTTATTCACAAGACTCCTGAATAGCACTTGTGCTGGTACATAATGCCCTATCACCAATTACAGGAGACGTCTGTGGTTTAAGGGAGTAACCTCCTCTATTGGAGACTGTAGGTTTTTCAAGCTTGGATATGAAACAGGTTTTGTATTTCGTCTTTATTACCCAGTGTTGCGCTACCGGTTCCCTTCTTTTCCTCTCTGCTTTTCCTCTCTGCTAGATAATAGCTATTGCAGCCGCTGCTCATAATTGCTGACTGCTCATTTGACTAATCATTTGTCCCGACTACGGGGGCAGACATTATCTTTGTGGTTGAAGCAAATGCTGCTTTTTGCTTCAAATGGTTTTATTCTTGGGTTAAGTTCCCGGCGGTGGATGGGAATGATCATTTCTTTCAAGAACATGAACACGCCGTGATTCCCTAGGATTAAAGACCCTATCAGTAACTTGAAGTTCCGTTGTCAGATTGGGAGCACACCATTTGGTTTAGTGGCGCCCTACCTCACCCTGTCACAAGAATCCGTTCAGGCCCTTTATCGGGCTATGGAGCCACATGGCCCATGTTGGCGGGTTTTTCGCCACACCCAAATTATTGTGGTGTTACACACGCAGAGCTGCATCAATTACATGAGACTTTAGTTCATATACGCAGGAGCGTGATACAATGTGTGTCTTGCATGGTACAGGCAGCTCCGGCTTGGGCGCCTCCTCAGCAACAGGGCGAGGCAGAATGGTAATAATAAAAGCGCCCTCAAAATAGAGATGAATTGCTGTTCTGGTTAGTTGACTGCTTTGGCACCCCCTCCATGACAGTGCTACTGACAGTTCTTCTGAAAATTCAAGAGGAGCACGGGGCGGAGGCCGTCCTGGAGTTGGGGATGAGACTGGTTGGGGAATTCCCTATATTCTCTGATATGATACTTGCCAATATAAAAGGAGAAGCAGTCAGTTTGCAAGTGAGTCAGCGCCCTGAGGCAGTCGCAGTTGTTGATAACGCAAATTGCTAAAGATTATCGCTAAAGTGTATAAAACGTTAGGGCGTAATAATTTGGGGAATAAACCTTTTACTCAACCACAGAATAAACCCCCTCCCGAAAAGGAGGGGCGTCCATTCTTTCCTAAAAAGAATTGGAACAAGAATGAACAACAACAGCAACCACAACAACAGAAGCCAGGTTTGCGTGCTGGTTCACAAACACCTGATGCTTCGGAGTGTAGGTAAGATTTGCGAGACCACTCTAAGCTTAAGATGCCGGAGAGGTTTCAGGTTCCTGATACTCGTTCTCCTCATTCTTTGCAGGAATCATCAGATCAACAGTGCAGTGGAGGGGAGCGTCAGGATCATGGAAAAGGCTAGACCACGCAACAAGGGCGCGATCCGCCACGCCAGTTTGAAGCAAAGGTCAAACTGGAGGAACAGCAGCCATATTGTGCCCTGTTTCAAAAGAAAAAAGTTGCCACTTTAACAGCGAAGTATTCCTCAGACTGTGAGAACCCTGCTCCTGGATTGGAGATGGACTGTGACCCTCCTCGACAGCGCAGCGGGAGTTACCATGGTCCTTGTCTGGAGGCGAGAGCAACTTAGACATTCATTACTGTCGAAACATCTGGTACGCGAGTTGCCCTCCAAGATAGACTTTATGAGATTGTCCTCCAAATTGAAGGTGATATACAACGTACAATTAAGGGTATATTTTGGGATAACCTCACCTAGCCCTATTACATTTTGTTGGCAGAGGCGGACTGGCCTCCACCATTTGTTTTAGCCTCTTCACGAGGAGAGGACCTGATACTTCCCAGTTTTTCAAGTTACGTCTCTGAGGAGACGAAACAAGATTATGCATTGGAATGGGCTGAAGCCCTCGCACCCGCAGTGGATCGCAATCAAGGGGGCTGGGATAGAGATTCCCCGGCACTTGAGATTCCTTTGCGATCTATGCCGCAGCCTCAGGCGCAGTATCTGACCAAACGTGAGGCAAAAGCGTCAGTTAGTGACATTCTGGCCAAGTTGGAATATCAGGGTATAATTGAACCCTGTGTTTCATCAATGAATAATCCTCTCTTTCCGATATCTAAACCGGACGTTTCATACCGCATAGTTTTAGATTATAGAAATTTGAACAGTCATGTTCGCACATTTACCTCACAAAACACCCACAGCTCTGTGTTAATAAACAATATTGTCCGTAAAAAGAATAAAACCACTTTGGACATTTCAATGGATTTTACAGTCACAATTTGGCTCCTGAGAGCCGTGACTGGACTGCATTTACTGCGCCCGTCAATCAGAAAAGATTTAAAAGATTGCCTATAAGCTTTAAGGAAAGCCCTTGTGCGTTTGCTACGCTTTAAAATGACAGAGATCCTGATGCTGTCCCTTATGTCGATGACATTTATTTGACTGATGACGTATTGATACCGCATCTAGTGCATGTTGACCTTATCATCTTGTCCTTTGCAGACTTAGGATACAAATTTAATTTTGCTAAGTCGCACATCGCCTATTTGGCAGTTCTCTTTTTGCGTTACAAACTCAACAATGAAGGGAGGGGGTTAGCCTCCCACTTTCTGAACAAGTGTGCTCAATACCAGCCTCCTTTTACTCTTAAGAAATTACAGTCCTTGCTGGGTTTTTTTAATTTTGGGAGGCCCTACATTCCTGAATATACTAAGCATATCAAACCGCTTTATGCGTTGATACAACCCTCTTTTTCGTCTTCTAGCTGGCTTCCAGAACATACAGAAATTCTTCGGTCCTTGCAGTCTGATCTGCTTGCAACCAACTTCTTCTTAACTCATGACAACACAACTAACTTAGTCATACGGATTGTACTGGGTACAGTGGGTTTCACTTACCTGATGTTCAATGAGGGAGATATGTCCCCATTGCCTACAAATCGCATTTGTACACATCAGCAGGGATGTGTTTTTTACCCGTGAGAAGATTCTTACAGCAGTACAGATGGCGATCCTGAAGGAGCACTCATTGGCTCTGGGTAACCGCATTCTGATTGTATTGCCTATGCCTACTCTAGAAGCGGTCACAGAGGTGAGTATACTGAATTCTAAAGCCTTGCACTTGTGTTGGATTCAGTCGGCAGGTTCTTTGACAGCGGCTGATGTCACTTTTATCTTTGACCCATCCTTGCAGATGCAGGAGTTTTTACAGTACAAACAGGTTCATCCTGCGCCACAGTTTTTGCTTCCTATTGACCAATACAAATGTATAGTTTATATCGACGGATCTGTACACCCTTTGGTTCAAAACACGCTTACTCAGCTGCCTGTGTTATTGTGGCGGGCTCTATGGTGGATGGTGTGTTTAAATCTTCCTTAGTCCACACAAAGTCTCTTGGAGACTGCACAGCTCAGTTGGCTGAGCTGCAGGCTTTAGTATTGGGTCTCAAATTCACTGATCCAGATGTACATACACTTATAGTGTGCAATTATTTCTATTGTGTACAGTCCTTTAATGACAATCTGTTCTTTTGGTCTCAAAACGATTATCGAAACTCTAAAGGTAGTGCAATTAGGTATAAAATGCTTTGGGTTCGAGTGGCAGCTCTTAAGGAGAGTCTGCCGCTCACACATGTTATTCATACTCTTGGCCATCAGCATGTGGTAGCACATGCTGTTGGTAATACTTTGACTGACAAAGCAGCCAAATCTGCAGTTGCCACGTGTAGCAGCAGTTACAAGGTCTATGACTAAAATTGCTAATGAAATTCTGGCAGCTATAGCTGCTAAGAGTGATGGGACGGCGTTCCCACATGGTTTCCCTTCTAAGTAATCTTATCATTTATCACCGGAACAAGTTCCCTTTGCTTCCATACTGTCCATTGGAGAGCAGATGATTCCGAACAAGGACCGCAGGCTTCCTTTCATCATTGCCACGCATGAAGGCATAGCTTCTGCTCATGCTGGAGTTTCAGGGACAGTGTCTCTTTCACAGCAGCGATATTGGTGGAGTGGTCTGTATAGACAGACACGTAAATATGTATTTTCCTGTGACATTTGAAACTGTGATTAAACTGGCACATTCACCTCTCACACAGTTATACGTCTCAAATCAACCATTTGGATTGATTTACCTTGATCACTGCTATCCTTTGACATCTGTTCATCACCACCCCCTTTTCTGAATAGTTTTTGGCCACTATAGGTGTGGCAGGGTATACTCAGACATGAGTCCCTTGCTCACTGCTCCATCAGGATTCAAGCAAGCCGGGCCGACGACGGCTGAAATGCCAGAAACCGGTCCCCGGAAGCTTGTCTCCTTTCTGGTGAAGAATTGGCTTGGTAGTTTGGTCTGCCCTGTTCCCATGATGCACTGGGCCAGGGACAGACTAATTTGCATATAGCCAGGTTCTGAGCTGGGATGGGGCAGTGAGCTAAATAACGGTGATGGATCAAGCCCTGATCTTTGGACTGGGTAAGAGTGGTCTGCTTAATTCAGACACTCTGTTCATCACCACCCCCTTTTCTGAATAGTTTTTGGCCACTATAGGTGTGGCAGGGTATACTCAGACATGAGTCCCTTGCTCACTGCTCCATCAGGATTCAAGCAAGCCGGGCCGACGACGGCTGAAATGCCAGAAACCGGTCCCCGGAAGCTTGTCTCCTTTCTGGTGAAGAATTGGCTTGGTAGTTTGGTCTGCCCTGTTCCCATGATGCACTGGGCCAGGGACAGACTAATTTGCATATAGCCAGGTTCTGAGCTGGGATGGGGCAGTGAGCTAAATAACGGTGATGGATCAAGCCCTGATCTTTGGACTGGGTAAGAGTGGTCTGCTTAATTCAGACACTCTGTTCATCACCACCCCCTTTTCTGAATAATCCTTTGACATCTGACACTGCCTATAAACATATTCTGTTTGCAGTGGATTTGTGTACTAGATTCCTTTGGGCTGGGCCGCAACGTAGTGCTGACGCTCAGAATGTCGTTAGAGATTTGCATGTCTTTATCTGAACATTTGCTTGTGGCACCTTCCATTCTGACCCTGGTCTGGCGTTTACCTCTAAGCCTTATAAGGATGCTCTGAGGTCGCTGGGGTGCTATTGCAATTTTCTTCTCCATACAGGCCTTGAGGGCAATCCAATAGTGGAACGAATGAACCGTGACTTAAAGCAATCTTTGACAGCTAGACTCTTAGGGCCTCATTTATGAGGCCGTGCGCCACTTTTACGCCACCGGTGCGTCACTTTTTGTGACGCACCAGCAGCGTAAATAATGTGCCTTGTTGCACCATATTTACAAAGTGACACATCTAGGTAGATGCGTCACTTAGTAAACCCCTGCGCCACATTATACCTGCGCCAGGTATAATGTATGCAAGGGGGGCGTATTGACGCAAGGAAGGGTCGTAGAAGTGATGCAGTGAAATCTATGAGATTTCACTGCGTCACTTTCAGGACTCACAGCAGGCGTAAGACTGATGCAGGCCCTTTCACATGGGGCTTGCCCCATGTGAAAGGACGCATTGCTGGAGTTGCGTCACTTTTGTGACACACTCCAGCAATGCTTCACTTTTGCGCTTACAGATACGTCAGAAATACTGACGTATCTGTAACTCCTTGCGACATGATGCATCATACATTAAATATGACGCATCATTGGTGTCGCAAGGAGTGCGCAGTGAAAAGTGACGCATCGCTGTTTTCACGCAGCGATGCATCACTTTTCATAAATGAGGCCCTTAGGTACTAGCAGGGGTTGGCTGACTCATTTATATAGGGTTCAACGTGCATTCAATATCCTCCCAAGCAGATCCCTGGGTGATTGGACCCCATACAAAATGCTATTTGGCATCAAAATGTTTGTGCCAGACCTTGATGTTCTAGACATTGTGGCGGCTGCTGCAACATTTGATGTAGATAACCATTGTGCTATGTTACATGATCTACAAAAGACTCGAGACACTTTTGCTACAGCTAAGTTGCACACGTCCGAAGACACAGGGTGGCTTCCTAAAGCTGAAGATCTGGTCCGGGAGAAGATAGAGAACAAAAAAGAATTTGGGCCCTCTTACTGTGCGCCAGTCCCTGTTCTTGGATTAAAGGGCACTCAAACTCTGATGTGGCCTCCACTGCCTGGACGCAAGGAGAAATGTTACATTTCCATTGAGCATGTAAAATTGCACCAATTGGCCGATTCTGAATAGCATGCCCAGACCAGTCCCACAGAGAGATGTTGTACTTCATGTGAGATCTCCGACGGTGACTACCGTACACCAAGAGAGTGAAGTGGAGACCTCCATTGTTGTGCTACCTGTTTTGCTCTCATCTATGACAGATACACCTCAAAGTTATAACTCGCCATCTATGGAGCTTACTGTGGACACTCCTACACGTGCGCTCAATCATCTTTTAAAGCTGACCGCCTACCTTTATATTGACTAGGAACTGTGGGTTATTACATGGACAGAGACAATTTTTCTTTGCCTTCCTCATCTTCATCAAATTCAGCAATGGAGGAACCCCCCCAGTCGATTTTCCATTTTCTTTTTCTGGTTTCACAGAACTTAGTTGGTTCCTCCCTGTACCTACATGTGGATGGTACTTACAACAGTGCTTCTATTTATGTGCATTGGGTTTGTAACTGTTTTTTTCCTTTTGATTAATGGTCATTATTTACCTGAATGTTCTAATGTACACTTGGTTGATGGTGTTTTGTCCCCCCTCACCTCATCTCGTGTAATGAAGAGGGATCAATCTCCCGTTAGCATTTTTGCTGTGCCAGTAGTAGACGGAATTGTTTATGATAAAGTTCAATACGAAAAATACAGTCCGACAGAGACTATTTGGATGCCATACGTATTTTGTGTTTCATTAGGTGAAATCATCACACCTGGACTGCATTCTGACGATTGTTATGTGAATGCCGTATATTCGTTATTTTCAGATTTGAAATACTAGACTGCTTTTGAAACTGAGGATTTGTATTTGAATTCTGTCAATTATGCTGATTTATTCTTTTTCCAACATTATGGCTGTACTGGGGTAGGGGGAGACTGAGGACTTGTTTCCAATACTTCCTTTACAGAGGGGTTATTAGTGGTAGAAAGAGAGTCGGACACTTTGTATAAAGATTTAAGTGAAGGTTTTATTTGTCGGTATGATTTTCTTCTACGACTGGTAATCCTCTCTCTCGCAAAGGCAGCCGGGTCGAAGGCAGGCTTCTTTTCAGGATCCAGCTTGCTCGGGAGTATGGTCTCAGCTTGTCACGCCGGTTCCGGTGTTGTTGGGAGAAAAGGAGAGAGAGGGTGGTGTTAGTTCAGGGTATGGGACCACGGTTTGCAGTAAGGACCGGGAGTGAAGGAAACCCGTGCTCTAGTGCTTCTCTACAGTCCGTGAGGGAGAGTGCTCGTGAGGGAAGGGTAAAAGGAACGTAGGACTGTACACGGGGCTATACAACAATTTACTCGGTAGGTTGGGTTCTGCGTCCCACCCAGCCCGCCACTCTGCCCCGTACCTGTTGGAGCCACGCTCCTCCCGTGGGAGCGTGGCAGGGCGAAGCGTATAAACGTTGGCCTCCTGGCTTCTCCAACATCAACTCCAACCTCTCGAGTCACGCTCCTCTCGCTCGCCTCGCTCTCTCCGCTGCAGTAGTCACCTCTCGCCTCCTAGGAAACGCCGTCCGCTGCTTCCTTGTTCCGGCCTTCTTTTGACGCTCCTGTGACGCTTGGTGAGGGAGGAGCTTTAACGTCCGAGGACTCCCAGTTAAAGGGGCCATGCATCTGGCTGTTATCGTCCGGCCAATCTTGTTTCTTGGGTGCCCACTCTGGGTCATAGGGATCAGGTGGCTGTTGAGAGGGAACAGAAGTAGGTAAAAGGGGGATGGCGGACCACCAGTCCGATTCAGAGTTCGATTCCACCCCCACCCTGTCACACACCTCCCCCCCTGGATTCTCCCATTCGGGGAGAGGAACCACTCGGGACAGAAAGTCTGCGTTCCCATTCTCTGACCCTTTTCTGTGGACCACCGAAAAGGAGTAGGGTTGTAATGACAGGAACCATCGGAGGACCCGGGGATTATGGCTGTTGTTCGGGTGCATCCATCAAAATGGGGCGTGATCTGTATGGAGGATGAATGGTCTCCCCTCTAGGTAGTAGTGTAATTTATCTACCGCCCACCTGATGGCTAAACCCTCCCGCTCAATGGTAGAGTACCTGCTTTCTCGGGGAAATAATTTCCTGCTTATATACAAGACTGGATGCTCCATCCCATCCATACCCAATTGTGACAGGACAGCCCCAATCCCCACGTTCGAGGCGTCTGTAGCAAGGAGAAAGGGTTTACTGAAATCTGGTGACATTAGGACAGGGGCTGTAGTCATGGTGGTTTTGAGACCCCTGAAGGCGTTCAAGGCTTCCTGAGAAGGTTGGGTGAAGTCCCGAGGCTTTAACTCTTTTCTTAGTAGATCGGTCAGGGGAGCGGCTACTTCCGCGAACCTGGGTATGAAGCTTCGGTAGAAGCCTATCAGACCCAGGAAAGCTCTCAAGTCTCTTTTAGTCGTAGGAAAGGGGATCTTTTCAATGGCGTTTACCTTCTCGCTTTGTGGAGCTATTGTTCCCTCCCCTAAGACGTACCCTAGGTAGTTGACACAAGTGAATGCAGCCCTAGATTTCTTGGCATTGATGTGCAATCCTGCCCGCTGGAGGGCTGTTAGGATGATTCGTAGGTGGCTCAAGTGTTCCTCCCAGCTATGGCTATAGATAACAATGTTGTCCAGATATGCTGAACTGAATGACATATACGGCTTTAAGACTGTGTTCATAAGGCGCTGGAAGGTCGCCGGGCCCCGTGAAGGCCAAATGGAAGGACCGTGAATTCGTATAAACCGTCGTCCGTGACGATAGCAGTTTTCTTCCGGTCTTCCTCACGAAGGGGCACTTGCCAATACCCCTTCGTGAGGTCTAGGGTGGAGATGTACATGGCGTCCCCGATTTTCTCTATTAATTCGTCCACCCGAGGAATGGGGTAGGTGTCGAAGTTGGAAATCGCATTCAAAGCCCTGAAGTCAATACAAAAATCTTTTTGATCCATCGGGTTTAGGGATCATAACAATCGGAGAGGACCAGTTACTTTTGGATGGTCTGATTACACCTAGGTTCAGCGTATCGTGTACTTCTTTCTTCACTGCTTCCCTCCTGGCCGCCGGGATCCGGTAGGGTCGCTGCTTAACGATTTGTCCTGGATGAGTCTCGATGTGGTGTTCTACAAGGGTAGTCTTCCCTGGTAAGTCAGAGAAGATCTCTGCAAAGGAAGACAGGGTGGTCTGTAATTCGTTTTTTATGTGGTCGGTTATCATCGGGTTTACCACCAGATGTTCCAGTGTAGAGGTGTTTGTCCGGGTAGAGGGGACGGCCAAATGGGTCTCCGGGGTGTGGGAGCCAACCACTCCTTCAGTAAATTTATGTGGTAGCATTGGGTCTTGGTGGAGGATAATCGCAGTCTGTAGGTGGTATCCCCTATTGTTTCAACCACCTGGAAAGGCCCCTGCCATTCAGTTTTGGTCTTGCTGCCCACTGCAGGCAGTAGCACGAGGGCCCATTTTCCTACCGTTAGCTGTCTTAACCTCTTCCCTTTATCGTTATTCCTTTTTTGTTGACCTTGTTTGGATTCCAGGTTGGAGTATGCGAGATGTATTAGTTTGCCCAACTTGGCCCGTAGATGTGAGGTATATTCTAGCATAGACTTTTGTTCTTGGGCCTCTTCAGACTCCCACATGTCCTTGGTCATGTCTAACAAAGATCTAGGGAGTCGGCCGTATAGGAGCTCAAATGAAGAGCATCCCAAACTGCTCTGTTTTTGTGCCCGCAGCACGTATAGGGCCAGGGGTAACAACTGGTCCCACTCTTGTCCTTCTGCCGTCAGCATCTTCTTCAGGGTGGTCTTAAGGGTCTGGTTGTACCTTTCCACTAGTCCATCTGTTTGTGGATGGTAGACTGACGTTTTGAGGTGCATATGTCAAGTGATTTGCACACCTCTTTCATTAGCCTGGAAGTAAACGGGGTCCCTTGGTCCGTCAGCACTTCTTAAGAAAACCCCACTCGTGAGAACAGCTCGACGAACTTCTCCGCAATAGCCGAGGTAGTTGTGGTCCTTAATGGAAACGCTTCGATTAATCTAGTGGCATAGTCCACTATAACGAGAGCGTAGAGGTTTCCTTTTGATGACTTAGGCAGGGGACCTATTAGGTCCATGCCTACTCTCTCGAAGGGCACTCCGATTATCGGCATTGGTTGTAAGGGGGCTGCACTGGGTCGGTGAGTGTTTCTCCTTTGGCAAATTTCACATGTTGCGCAGTAGTTCTGTACGTCCTTGTATATACCCGGCCAGAAGAACTGTCGTATGATACTTTCGGTCATCTTTTCTTTTCCCGCGTGTCCCGCCGTGAGGTGGGTATGTGCAAAGAACAGCACTTGGTCTCTAAAGGAAAGAGGCACCAATAACTGGGAAGGACTTCCGTCCTGAGCTTGTCTGTATAACAGGCCAATTTTTATTATGAATCTGGGATACGACGGCGAGGGGTTACCCTGGCCGGCATGAGCACTTTCCCAAGCATTATACAAGGTCCTGTCTTCGCCCTGGGTGAATTGGAAACTACGGTCCACTGTCCAGGGCTAGGGGTGAGGTAGGCCGGAGGGCATCCCTTCTCCTGAGGTTGGGGAAGGTTTAGGGTGTTCCTAAATAGGGAGAGGAACTCAGGATTGTCCACGCCCAGGATCATATCTTCTGGAAGGGAATCCACCACCCCCACTCTGACCTTACAAGACCCCTTGTCCTTAGGGATTAAGTCAATAGAGGCCACCCGGTAGGGCTTGACGTCCCCATGTACGCAGCGTATATACACCACGCTCTTTGGTACATATTGGTTAGGAAGGACAAAGCGCTCCTGTACTATGGACTGCCGGCACCCTGAATCTAGGAGAGCCCTCACAGTGAAACCATTCATCCCCATACTTACATAAAAAGAAGCCCCCATTTCAGCGGAGTACAATACGGTCTTAGGGAGATACCCTACTTCCATTGGTTCCTCGGCAGGTCGTTTTCATGGGCACATCCTTGCGATGTGGCCCCACTCCCCGCATTCAAAACATTGCAGTATCGGGGACAACATTCCGGGGGGGGGAGGGGGGTCGAGTTCTCATCGGTTCGATGCTTGGCAAGGGCTTTTTGTCCACTTTGACGGGAGGGGGTTGTCTGGTCGTCTTCTCATTCTCCCAACTGCTGGTTTTTGGCTGGGCCCTAGCATAGGTGGCGGCCATCTCGATGGCCTGTTCTATATCAAGACCTGCATGTTGCTTTAGCCACCTCTGGGAGGCATAGGGAAGGGCCTCCATGAACTGCTCTAAGTAAATTTTGTTTAGAATCTCCTCTTTGCTACACAAGTCTGGCTTCAGCCACTTATCCGCGGCCATTTTCAGACGGAAAAACAGGGTTTTGGGGTTCTCCCGGGGTACTCCTCTCTCCTTCCGAAATCTGACTCGGTAAGCTTCTTGATCCAACCATAGGTGGTCTAGAATCACCTCCTTGATGATTGTATGAGGGGTGTTCCCCAGAGGGTTTGCTGCTTGATAAGCTGATTGAGCTTCCCCAGTGAGAAGGGGGCGAGAAAGAAGGGCCACTTGTCTTCGGGCCACCCCAATGCAAGGGCGGCTCTCTCGAAGTTTAACATGAAAGCATCCGGATCTTCGCCGTGCCCAAGTTATGTTGCCACGTTTCACAGTGTGCACGTTAATTCAGTAAAAGTCTCCGTTTCTAGGCCTCAAAAGGGCCCGGACACCAGATTCAGCTCCTGTCTCCTGAACCCTCGCTGAGGAGCGATACAGCCCCCACCTGTATCCCTGACCCTTCACTTACTTCCTGCCTCACAGTACCCGGCTCGGACTGGCTCTGCCTGCCAGTCTGCCAAGAGTATGTTATGATTCTAGTTATCAGTCCAGCTCTCCTTCTCTGCATTCCTAAGCTACTGAATCGCATCAATAGTTTCAGTCATCGTCTAGCCTTTACGTCTCCATGTAAGAGAAATACTGTATTAATGGTCGTTTAATATTCCTCAACGCACTACATGTAGAATAATGCATGCACCAGTCTTAGTGTCTGTTAGCCTTTGCCCTGATAACTTTTGGATTCTATCAACATGTTCTCTAAACATCAGATACTAGATAGTGTTTAGGTACATGTCGCCCTGACTCTCCAGACTTCAGCCTCTTCTTCTAGCGCAGAAGTCATGGCCCCCAGCTTCTCCTAGTAACACGTCATTGCCAGCTTGCGCGCACCACTAGGTCAGAGGTCCCGGCTCCTTAGGTAGCCCCCTCCATGTTTCCGCCCCATTTATGACATATTCTGTTACGTTTACATCACATGTCTATGTTCACGCCTCCTGTTACACCTACTTTCAGCCTTATCTTTCGCGACTGCTACGAACCCCACCCACTGCTACGCCTACTGTACTTACTGCAATGCAATTGTTTTAGTATATATATGTTGTACATTGTTATTAAAGTTAGCGCGCTCATCCCAGATCCTGCCCCGGCAGCTGCCGGGCCCTGCCATCCTATTCCTGTGCAGGTTGTCCTGTTCCTGTCCTTTATGCTGTATTAAACCTGCAAACTCCAGCTACCTCGAATCTTGACTCTTATTTATTGAGCTATCTGTTATTGTATACCCAGTCAAAAATAGAGGTATTATTTATTTATTTACCACATAATGGCGCCCGAATAGGCACTTGCCCTTTCCCCACGCGCCGGAGAAGCCACGCCAGCCCCCTGATCCTCTGCAGTCGTGACGGAACCATCCTGCGCAGTGGCAGATATTTCTGCTTCGAGTATCCCTCAGGCCCACGGAGGAGACGGAGGTTGCGGTCCAGCATCCAGACGAGGCGGTGGAGGAACGCGGCGAGTCCCGACCAGAGCCCAAGCCGAGAGTCCAAGGTCCGAGGTATCCGGAGGCCCACCCGTAACTGAAGTCCGAAGTTCGTAGTCCGTCGTCGTAGCAGTCCAGTCCAGTCCGAGGCCTTCCGTTCTTGCTGCCCGGTGAGTACCGTTGCTGGGGTAGTATCTAGACAGGGTCAATTTAATTGTCTCTGGTCCGTGGGTTTGGGTACACAGATCCAACACGAAGTGTCCACTTAGGTGGGTGCGGGTCCTGACGTGTCTCTTTATGAGATCGGTAAGTTTCGTACTGTTTCAGCAGTGCATCTAGTAATTCTAGTCAGTTCTGTTCTCGAGAAATTTCATGTGTTCTGTTCTCAGTATTTCAGGTAGTATCTTGTCCGAACTGTTATTTTAAATGTTATTTCAATGTGTTTTCAATGTCGTGGTATGAAAGTGGTTTCCTCAAGTAATTATTGTGTTCATTGTGTATTGTATTGTGTCCGAATTCCAGCCTAGTTATGCCTTTGTTCTCGAAATTACGTCAGTTAAAAACTAGAAAAGGTCTGCTCGAAGAAGCAGTTCCTGTCCCGCCTAGGGACAGTCCAGGTCATTTTATGTATCAAAAGCATGGCATAAGTGCCATAATATATCTAGATTTATGGGTCGAGTATACCAAGGAATTAGAAGAGAAGTATAGATGGCCTGTATCAGGCACATGGGATGCCGAGTGCATCATGCGAGTAGAAGAAGTATTATGGAAAAAGAAAGCCAGACAGTCACAGAAAGATGCCATCGAGTTATGGCGCAAAGAATCTCATAAAAGAACAGAGAAAGAAATCAGAAAGTCAGAATTAAGTAGAGAATCCGCAGAAAGAGCCCAAGAAAGGGAATTAATCGAAATAGGTGAACGAGTTAAAACCGAACAGTCAGACAGACAGAGGAATGCCCTTATTAAGGGTATGTACCCTCTTCTTGCCGAGGGCTTGCCAAAAGCAACCCCGGAAGCATCCAGTAATTTTCCGCCGCCATTAGTTCCGACCAAGCTACGTCACAAACCGACCGCAGCTGATATTTTTCTCTCGTCCTATTTGGACGACACAGTCCCAGAATATGCAAATCCTGCTCAGCCAGCTCCTGTAAATAACGCAATGCCTGCTCCTCCAGTCACCGGGGCACCTGTTACAGTACCCGTTACGGTACCCCCGGTCCAGCCTACATTACAAGTACCCGCTACATCAGTCACTCTGCCAGCACGAAGAGTATCAGTCGACGACTCCAGTTTAGGGGCCGCGGGAGGAGGTCCCCCGGGAACCCCGCCGCCACACAAGCGTGTAACGTCAGTCGAGTTACATGAACGTGCGTTACGGCGTACGCCTAAATATCAGTCCATTGCAGAAATCAGGCGAGCTCTTACTGAATGCTGTTATGATCCAGTCCCAGGCGAGGATAGTATGGTTATATATTCCGTACGTATAAGGCAGGTGTCCGAGTATTTGGTCACCCTACCGAATATGAAAGAAGATCTAGACAGAATGTATCGTTTCATTCGTACAGGAGACGATCCAGAAAGTATTGGCGAAGCCATGTCTCAAAGGAAAGCCGAGATTCAGCTCATGCTATTAAAGTTTCTGATTAATTGTTTAATAAGGGAACAAGATTCTCCGACTAAAGATCAGACCGAAATGAAAGTTCTGACAAGGTGGAGTGATAATATAGCCGAGGGTAAACACAGAACCATCAGTAGTATAGAGAGTATGTACAAGAAAATTCGTAAAGAAATAATAAGGTTACACGACCAACGCAAAGAAGCACTAGTAAGCGAGAAAGAAAGTAACTCTGATACTGAAGAGGTAGACGACGAGAATCCCACCAGAATAGCGTACGTAGGTAAAACTAGACTTTCCGACCGACATCCACGTCTAGACTACAAGAAAACTGTTCCTCTTCCAGCACCAGAACAAGGTTCTCTAGAACAAGTATTTCAAGCTACCGATCACATTCTGAAATCACGAATCGGTTATAGTGAACTTAGTACCATGCATGAACAAGAACTAGCCCGATCAGCAGTCCGATGGATTACTGATTCTACCACTTTTCCAGACGAAATAGTGGCACAAATGTTTCTGAAACTGCCCCCAGCCGAGCAGCGACTGGTGGGTATGTATATGATCCAGCACCTCATTACCCTGTATGAGGGTCAGCATTCCGATCCAGGTCCGTTACATGATGTCCTGAACGAGTTACTCCAGTATAGATGGAAAGGTCTAGGTACCGATTTAGTTAGTGTCATTCTAGAACAGCGCCACAAGTATAGAACGTTCCTGAATCCTCATTTTGTTCATGTCTCACCCCCAGAAAGTAAACCCTTTTACATAGACAGACAGCATCCGTTACGAGAAGTACATCCAGTCAGGACACCAGCCGGTGAAATGCAACGAGTATTTGTTTACACCCCGATTACAAAGATGGAACTCTTAGAGATGAAGAAGTTAATTCCCTGTCACGACAAAGATCCAGCAGGGTTCCACCGTGAATTAAAAGACATGCTCCGTATGGGAGAATACACGTATCCAGATATAATTAAAATGTTAAAGGTCCTGTTGCCCGCAGGGGTATATGAAAAACTCAAGGAAAAAGAATGGGAGGTGGGAGAGAAAAAGATAGATTGGGCAGCTCTAGAAGCTGAAGATAATATACGTGTACCAGGTACCGGTCTAGGAGACAAATGTAAAGAATTGCCCGAACTGTTAATACAAGTTTTACCAAGATTATTAGCCACGAAAAAGGAAGACTGGGATGCAATCTCAGCCTGTAAACAGAAGCCAGACGAAGATACTAGTGATTTTTATTCTAGATTTGAGAAATGTTTTAGTATCAACAGTGGTCTCAAGACGAGTAGTGAGTCATACCCTCATCTTTTTGTTACTAAATTAGTCGAGAATTCAAGTCCACAAGTTAAGAATAGAGTTTTGAAAGTCGAAAGTACCTGGCAAGCTAATACTCCGTCCCAAATGTTACAGATGCTTCAGTATCACCAGAATAGAATCAGAGAAGAGCAAGATCATGAAAGGAAACGTATGAAAGACACGAAAATGAAAGTATTAGTTGCACAATCTGTTCCTCAAGACAGTCAGAAGAGGGGTACGAATCAAGCCAGTCATCCTGCAGTTCCTGTTAAAGGGACCTGCAATTACTGTAAGCAGCCAGGTCATTTTATAAACGAGTGTGCAGTTCTGAAACACAATATAGCTACCGGTAAGACTAAAGAAAGACCACGTCCGCCTAGACAAGAACAAGTTTCACAGACTTCTCAGTTACCACAGAATGCACCACAGATAGTTACAGTACCGCAGCCTATTGCTGCAACACAGCATGTTACACAGCAGATGTACCAGTATGCACAGTCCGAGTATCCAGAGTACCAGCAGTACTCATGAAACAGCCTAGAGAGGGAGGTAGGCTTGCCTCTCATCGAGATACCTGTAGATCAAGAGGGTCCCTATGTTCACAGTCAAGTATTAGGGAAAGACAGAAAGTTTCTGATTGATACAGGGGCAAGTAGGACTACCATAAGTCACGACGAGGTTCCAGGGGCTCCGCTCTCAGGCTCAAGAAATGTTTCCCTTGGATTTTCAGGAAAGCCTATTGTAAACAAGATTTCTAAACCAGTTACTCTAGAAGTAGGTCCATTGTCCCGTACTACTGACCTGTTACTTACGAAATCATGTCCAGAAAATTTGTTAGGTATTAAGACACTGAAAGAATTAGGTGCAGTCATATGTTGTTCCCCAGAGGGAATACGTTTGTTTTTGCGTGACTTTAAGGGTCACTATGTATTACGTGATTTTGATCCAAGATTGTTAAATGTCCCACAGCATCTATGGGCACAAGGTCCAACTGATGTTGGTTTTATGCAAATCACACCCCATCGTGTGACTCTGAAACCAGGTGTAGTGTTACCACGAATCAGACAGTACAGATTGCCACCTGAGGCTGTAGCAGCCTTATCCAAAATTATTGACGAGCTCATTGCTCAAGGAGTGGTTGTAGAAACTGACTCCAATGTATGTAATTCTCCTATCATTCCAGTCATGAAACGTACTGATCCAAATGCACCTCCAGTATATCGATTAGTGATTGACCTTCGAGAACTTAATAAATGTTTCATTCCACAGTACCAAGTTGTTCCAGATATTTCTTCCCTATTGACAGACATTGATTCTGAAGCTACATTTTTCACAGTCATAGACCTTAAAAATGCATTTTTCAGTGTCCCCATTCATCCAGACAGCCAGTTTCTTTTCGGATTCTGTTTAAATGGAAGGAGCTATAAATTCACACGAGCTCCTCAAGGTTTCACAGAAAGTCCTAGCATTTACAGTCAAGCACTCAAGAGACAACTAGACAATATTCACATGCCAACTGACACTGCCCTGCTCCAGTATGTCGATGATCTACTGATCACAGCCCGTTCTGAACGTGACTGCGAGCGAGCGTCACTTACAGTTCTGTATTTCCTAGCCGAGATGGGGCACAAGGTGTCCCCTTCGAAGCTTCAATTCTGTGTCCAGCAAGTGATCTACTTAGGCCACTTACTGTCCAAGAGGGGTAGGCAGTTGACACCTGATCGTATCCAGTTAATAGCGAGTCTTCCTCAGCCCAAGACCCAGAAGGAGGTACGTGCTTTTATCGGCCTCACTTCTTATTGCCGACAATGGATTCCCCAGTATGCATTCCTAGCCAAGCCACTGATACAGTTAACGACACAGGAGGCAGCCGTATCGACTGTCCTCCCTTGGACATCTGAACATACACTTGCTTTTAATGAATTAAAGAAAGCCTTATGTCAAGCACCTGTTCTAGCAACACCGAACTACAGTAAGCCTTTTACACTTTTTGTCACAGAACGCGAAGGTACAGCATTATCTGTTCTCACACAAGACCAAGCAGGACAATATAAGCCTTGTGCTTATTTTTCTAGCACATTAGATCCAGTAGCCCAGGCTCTGCCTGCGTGCCTCAAGTCAGTTGCAGCCACAGCACTAGCTATCAGACAAAGTGATTCCATAGTGTTAGGACACTCCCTGACAGTACAAGTTCCACACTCCGTGGAAGTTCTTTTAAACCGAACACAGACTCAGCACTTGACAATTGCACGTTTAACAGGTTATGAATTGACACTGTTCCAGCCACACATAGAAATCAGACGCTGCAACGTTCTAAATCCTGCTACACTGTTACCGTCAGTTACTTCAAATCCTGCCACACATGACTGTGTGGAAGTAGTTAACACCATGACAAAGCCAAGACAAGACTTGACAGATATTCCATTACCAGATCCCGACCTGACACTTTATGTGGATGGTTCATGTATGAGAACAAGTACAGGAGATCTAGTAGCCGCGTATGCAGTGACTACTGACACTGAAGTTATAGAGACACACCGTATTGACATTCTGTCCGCTCAAGCAGCAGAGCTAGTCGCTCTGACCCAAGCCTGCATACGTGCCAAGAACCTGAAAGTTAATATTTACACAGATTCACGTTACGCATTCGGAGTCGTACACGACTTTGGAGTGCTCTGGCAGGAGAGAGGTTTTATGACTTCTCATGGAACCAAGATTCAGCATGGTCTCCTTATTCAAGCTCTGTTAGAAGCAATACATTTACCGACAGCTATCGCTATCATGAAGTGCAAAGCACATACGAAAGTTACTGACATTATTTCCCAAGGTAATGATCTAGCAGATCAAACAGCCAAGCTTACAGCTCAGACACCAGACATTCCAGTTAACAAGACACTGACACACACTCCAGATCCGACTACATGTATGACAGTTAAGGACCCCACTCAAGATGTCATAGATATCCAGTCACATGCTACTCCCGATGAAGTCAAGAAATGGTCCGAACAAGGAGGGGTCCAGACAGATCAAGGATGGTTGACGAAGGGAAAAGCCACATGGTTCCTCCCCGACTCAATGGTTCAAGTCATTATTAATACCGCACATAGTCCTGCACATTTAGGAGAAAAAGCCATGTTAGACAGTATCCAGAACATTTGGTTCAATAAGCATTTACGAGCTGCAGCCAAGCAGAAAGTCCGTACCTGTATGATATGTTGTCAGTTCAATCCAGGTAAAAGTGTCCCGGTGGAACAAGGGGGATTCCAGCCTCCTGACCACCCTTTTGAAGTCCTCCAAATGGATTATATTCAGATGGAGCGATGTTGAGGTTTCAAGTATGTCCTTGTAGTTGTATGCGCTTTGTCCAGGTGGACAGAGGCATATCCAGTCCCAGATTACACAGCCGCGACCACTGCCAAGCAGCTGGTTCGTGAATTCTTCCCCCGTTACGGACTCCCTAGGGTCGTGTATTCAGACAACGGCCAGCCATTCTCATCTGAACTTATGAAGCACGTTTCCCTTCTGTTAGGGTACTAGTGGAAGTTTCATTGTGTACGCCATCCTGAAGCAGCAGGTCTCGTAGAGAGACATAATCAGACCCTGAAAATCCGCATCGCCAAAGTCTGTAAAGAGAAAGGTGTAGACTGGCTAGTAGCTCTGCCAGTCGCCCTGTTCTATATGCGCATGGTCGCACATTCCAGATCAGGTCTGTCCCCGTACGAGGTCGTATTCGGCCGCCCCCCTAACATGTGGGGTACACCTAGACCCCGAAGTATTACAGATGTTTCCAGTAATATGCTGACAGATTACCTAGCTTCCTTGATGTCTGCCCTTCACTCTTGTCGTTCACAGGTTGCCGCCGCATTCCCAGACAATACCGAGGTGAAACCGCATGAAATCGTTCCCGGAAGTTTGGTCCTTGTGAGGAATTTTGATCGTTCAAGTCCGCTGGAGCCTCGTTGGAAGGAACCGAAGCTAGTCCTCTTGACCACCCGTACTGCCGTCAAGCTGGAAGGCAGGAAGGGGTGGGTCCACCTGTCTCATGTCAAAACATTTCACGGACTCCGAACTAAAACTTTTTCCAAAAACATTTCCAAGGATTGTCAAGATTTTAAAGACTGCCAAAATACTATTCTCAAGGACTGTCCCGCAAATGACATTGATACCAAGCCCTCCCTGTTAGAGGAAACTCCGCAGCAGGAGTATAAACGTAAGCTCCGGTCTAGTAAAATAAGTCAGCCAGTTTAATTGTCTAAGTCCTCCCCTAGGTGAAACGGTTAGACAGGTTTCTGACATGTATAAGATAGACCCCCATAGTGAGAGAGTTAGTCAAAACTCTATCAGATGTATCATTATTTTATGTTTTCTTCTATTTTTGAGTTTGATGGTTACCTGTACGAGTTATGCATTGCATTTATGTTTTCCAATTTCTCATGTAAATAAGTCTTCTAATGCTACAGTGGAGCACACATTTAGTGATCTGCCTCCTCACGAGCTATCCTATCGTCTTGCTATGAGAAATAATACATTTATAAGAATGCTGCATTATTCACACCAGACCAGCAATGCCACTAATTGTTGGGTGTGTGGTCGACTCCCCCCTTTTCAGACACCGAAGGGAGTTCTGCCACTCTTTCCTTATCCGTTTTCACATAATGGTTCGTGTGGAGCATGGTCCACGTTAACGTCATCCTCAACTGATATGTCCCTTCTGTACAGTACATGTTTTCCAGACAAGCAAGGTCTTTCCGATAGAACCGGGTTAGATCTAGAAAATGAAGTTTATAATTTAGGTAATTATTCTTCGAATTTTATGGTCCTGAATGTTCAGTCTGATACTACTCCAGATCTGCCTGCAATTTCAGTACTACCAGTCAAAGGCGAATTATGTGTCCGAAAGAATGGTTCCGCACATGTAGGACATAGTGATTGTACTACTATTGTCAAGTATAGTGACAGTAGGGAATCTATTTTCAAAGCCTCACGTCATTCATATTTTGTTTGTGGTCAGACCGCATATGTTCGTCTGCCCCTCGATTGGGATGGAACATGTTACATTGCCTTCCTACTGCCACCAGTTTTTCTAGCCCCATCCGATTATCATAGAAACACACATCTAGTACACATTAGACATAGAAGGGAGATCGAGTCCCCGATTGTCGATCAAACTGAAACTACTCTAGAACAGTATCAAGATTTTAATAAAGGATTCTTCTTCTTTATAGGTCCTGTCCAGAATAGTAAGCTAATCCGTAGGTTAACCAGAACCCTTGAAGCAGTAGTGAATGAGACTACTTCTGCTCTAGGTAACTTAACCGAAGAGCAATCTGCTATGAGATTTGTCGTTTTGCAAAATCGTCTCGTCCTTGACGTCATACTGGCCGATAGGGGCGGGGCATGTAGAGTCATCGGATCTAGTTGCTGCATTTTCATTCCTAATAACGCGCCGTCTGTTTATTCAGCTATAACCAGACTTCATAAAATTGCCCATCAGATACACCAGAATCCAGGCACCTGGACATGGTCCGGTTGGCTCTGGAGTATAATTTCTGCCTGGGGATGGAAAGTATTGTCATTCCTAGGTATAGCAGTAATGATCATTTTCAGTTGCTGCCTCTGTCTACAATGTGGCCCTGCGATTTGCGGCATTTGTGCTACATCCGGTATTCCTAGTCTTAGTCCCCGTCCTAAATCCCGTTCCAAGACAATTCGAGACGAGCAAATGATACTGTATGAAATGATAGATGGTATCATGAATATTGATGTTTCCTGATGGAAACGTAGTGACAAGGAGGGAATGTGGAAAAGTAAATTTTGCCATGTTCTGTGTCCCTACGTGTTCCCCATCCTATGTTATATGTGCATGATTAATATGCATATGTATTCCCTTATGATCGATTAAAGACGCAATTCCAGTTGTGTCCAACTCTAGTATGCCAGTTTCCAGTTCTCGTGAAAGCTACGAGTATTAGGCCTATGTAAAGTTATGTTGCCACGTTTCACAGTGTGCACGTTAATTCAGTAAAAGTCCCCGTTTCTAGGCCTCAAAAGGGCCCGGACACCAGATTCAGCTCCTGTCTCCTGAACCCTCGCTGAGGAGCGATACAGCCCCCACCTGTATCCCTGACCCTTCACTTACTTCCTGCCTCACAGTACCCGGCTCGGACTGGCTCTGCCTGCCAGTCTGCCAAGAGTATGTTATGATTCTAGTTATCAGTCCAGCTCTCCTTCTCTGCATTCCTAAGCTACTGAATCGCATCAATAGTTTCAGTCATCGTCTAGCCTTTACGTCTCCATGTAAGAGAAATACTGTATTAATGGTCATTTAATATTCCTCAACGCACTACATGTAGAATAATGCATGCACCAGTCTTAGTGTCTGTTAGCCTTTGCCCTGATAACTTTTGGATTCTATCAACATGTTCTCTAAACATCAGATACTAGATAGTGTTTAGGTACATGTCGCCCTGACTCTCCAGACTTCAGCCTCTTCTTCTAGCGCAGAAGTCATGGCCCCCAGCTTCTCCTAGTAACACGTCATTGCCAGCTTGCGCGCACCACTAGGTCAGAGGTCCCGGCTCCTTAGGTAGCCCCCTCCATGTTTCCGCCCCATTTATGACATATTCTGTTACGTTTACATCACATGTCTATGTTCACGCCTCCTGTTACACCTACTTTCAGCCTTATCTTTCGCGACTGCTACGAACCCCACCCACTGCTACGCCTACTGTACTTACTGCAATGCAATTGTTTTAGTATATATATGTTGTACATTGTTATTAAAGTTAGCGCGCTCATCCCAGATCCTGCCCCGGCAGCTGCCGGGCCCTGCCATCCTATTCCTGTGCAGGTTTTCCTGTTCCTGTCCTTTATGCTGTATTAAACCTGCAAACTCCAGCTACCTCGAATCTTGACTCTTATTTACTGAGCTATCTGTTATTGTATACCCAGTCAAAAATAGAGGTATTATTTATTTATTTACCTCACTGCCCTTTTTCAAGGTGATTCGCAGAGGCAGAGAAATTAGTTTGTCTACTTGTCGGGTTATAATCTATCGAACCCAAGATCCTATTATTATAAATTTACTGCAGAAACACACACAAAATTCATGCTGACCGATACTAAATTGGCATATTCTTAGACTTTCATAACCGATTTATCCTTTAACGGTTATGATTATTGGAAAGAAACAATTGATTTGAAAACAATATGGGATACCAAAAATTTGCAGGAGATGGGAACTGAATCATTGCATCGTGTGTGTTTTATACCGTCACAGCTGTTATTTTTAAATCAGACAGTGTAACAAACTACATGTTTTGGTTTAGCTACTGCTAAGATTTAAAATTTTCCCTTGTTATCTTCATTAGCAGCTTATGACGACTAGCAGCAATATACAAATTATTCTTTGGAGGACTTACAAGATATGGTCCACAATGGTACCCTCAATTCGACCACTATTGAACCCTTGGGATGGTTAATTTGGCCACTCACTAGTAATGCCTGGCAGTTGCGTTTTTCTAACTCAGCGGGGTTTTTTTTGCTCAGTAGACCTGATCCTCTCTTTCCACAATCACATACAGAACTAAATATTCTGTTGGTAAATTGTGTCAACAGTGGTTAGGACATTCAACGCTATCATCGGTGAAACAACATCTCTCAGGTTTAAATGATGACATTGATATGACAGATTTCCTTTTAGGACCACTGTCTCCTCATCCGAGGCGAATTGCATATGCAGTATATAACAAAATCTGGAAGCTGTCTCAAGTGGAGGCTGCCTTCAAATTGCATCAGCTAGATCAGGATAACCTACACAAAGTTTTGGATGTAGTAGACAACAGCAGTAATACTCTGACTTCTCGTTTTTACACTTTGAATATTATTGTTTCGTCTGTTATTGACATTGTTCTGTAATTTGATTTGGTTGGACTTTGCAAACATTGAAAAATGGGATAGTACCTTAGGAGTATTTGAACACAACTGCCCTGTTTTGACTGTTTAACTTGAACGATAAACAAAAGCTTATGTCAATGAAAGACTCAGAGCCCCTAGGAATGTTTCCCTTAATTGCTTAGTAGTTGACTTGCAAGCACATTTGGAGGAAGACTGTCAAAGAGGCATATGTACCTTGGTTGCAATGGCAAATGGAGAGCAAGCTGGCGACATAGGAAATCCAAGATGTCTGCCAACTAGGTCTTTTCTCTTGCACTGTAGTTGTTTTCTTTCCCTGAAAGCAGATTAGAATGTGAAGCGCGTCCAGGTTCTAATCGGCGCACTTCACCTGAAGAATTACCGTGAGTAGGTGTTTCCTAGATTTGCTCCGTCGGTTAGTCAGTTTAAGGGTAGTGAACGCACTGGTTGTCGTATATTGTTGCTGCGGTAAAATTCCTTGTGCCTGATATCTGCGCATGCCCATAAATCTCCATAGTGTCTCTCTGCTGGGCAAACTCGTAATTTCACCTCATGAGTCAGTAGTTGCCTAGGTTACCACAAGTAATACAAGCCGGCGAATAGTGCGTTTTCGCTGGGCATTCGTAATTTCCTTTAGGTCAAAAGAGTTCAGGAACCTTTTACTTGAGAGACGCTATGGTGTATATTTAAGTAAAGGTACATTTACTTGAGAGTTAGGTTAACCTTACTTGTTCCCTAGTTACTAGAAATTAACAAAGAATCTCTGAAGTGCGAGTTTATTCAGAAAGTCACGAGATGAAGTTTACCTGAAGGGGAGCTTCCAGTCTCAGCTGTCTCAAGTTATCTTGTCTCCTGTTCACGCAAGTACTTCCAGTGGAAGAAAAAAAAACATTTAGAATGACGAGTAGAGTTGTTGAAATTCAATTATATAGAGCTAAGAACAAACATTTAAAGAAGAGTTAAATCTTAAAAGATCATACGGAAAGATGATAGAAGAGTATATATGAATATTTAGGTTTTCAATGTTGTTACAAATTTCAGTTAAAACAAGGGAACCACACAACCCTTGGACTGAAGGTCACACTTTCTGGCTGTCTCTTCTCTGTCCCAACCCTTTTCCCCCTTTGGCCCTTTGGAGCACATTCAAAGTTAGTTTTGAAATAAATATTTGCAGAATTGTTCTGAAGGGAGCATGGAGGAATAGCCGCGTTCTACTCCTGTGTAACTTGGAAACCAAGGATCCCTGACAGAAAGATTCCACATACATCTTGTTACATAATAAAAAGTTAGAAAAAATACAATTTTAAATAGCAGACACTGATTCCTCACTATGGTTAATACATGGGGTTATTTCTTTACCAATTTCACTCTTTCAATTTACTGCATGCATGAAACATTTTCCTATCAGGAGCTTTGAACCCCTTTTCTGCATGAAATCTGCTCTTTACCATTTACATTTCACTATTTGTGTGACGGCAAAGAGGTTTTCCTGACAGGAGAGGACTGTGATTCTACAGTGAGACACACTTTAGTTTGTACACAAGTTCAATTGCACAGCGCTTGCAAAGTATCAGTACCTAATTTAGCCAGTTTTCTAAAAGAAACACCTGCGGCCTTCCATTCCCACTCTGAAAACAGACTTCAATAAACTAAGCTGGACGTGCGCCAAGACGTGTCAGCACTCTGCCTGAGTGTTTCTTTTGTAAATGCCACGAAGGTATGTGTACTCCCGGGCGGATCTGTTCGGCATCTGCCATTCTATCCCTTGCTACCATTATGTGCCGGTTAGTCCTCTCTGTGGCCCACCTACCTGCGGCTGCGGGACATGGTCCCTAAATGTTCCCGCACCGATTTATGCCATGAGAGAGTCTACCTCGGTTAAGTCCTCTGTTAAAAGATTCTCAGGTCCCCAAAATACTCTGGTCTGGAATCTGAATATTAGATCTCTTCCGAAGCATTGTGCTGAACTTAACGAGCTCATTAGTGAAGAACGGAAACCTGGCTGCAAGAAGCGGATGTGGCTGCTAATAATCTTGCTCTCCCTTCTGATTACTCCATCTTTACGCATAATCGGCCCTCTCGAAGGGCTGGCATCGCTGTAGTAGTAAAATCTTGCTATCCTTGTGAATGGAAGGTAGTGGACCTTGTGGGGTGTGAATGTGCTTCTTTTAAGATCTCTATTAGCCATCAGTTCACCCTATCTGGTCTCTTAATTTATCGCCCTCCTGGATGTGATGCTGCTTTTCGTCTGGCTCTTCCTGATTATGTCAGCTCTTTGGCACTAGGATGCGCAAACTTCTGTATCCTTGGAGCCTTGAATCTCCATTTTGATTGCACCCATATGCCCGCTATTAGTAATATTCTGGCCGATTTGGAGGCCCTTCAGCTTAGTCAACTGGTCACCTCCCCCACTCATTCGGGGGGACATATTCTTGACCCTTTTTTTACTAATCTAACTGGGGTCAAGGTAATTAGACCTAGTTCAATAGCTTGGACTGACCATTTTTTGGTGAGAATCTCTTTTGTGATTAATGAGCACCCGTTTAAACCCCAAGATAAAGTAGTAATGAAACGCAACTGGAAGAAACTCAAACTGGAAGATTTTTATCATCTTCTGGAGGTCAACCCACTAGGCTCTCACTCTTGTGTTGAAGCTGGGTATGACGCCTTTTGTGATTGGGTCTCCGGTGCAAAGGATGCTCTGATCCCTGCTGCCTGGACTAAATGTCGCTCTAGAGCACCCAGCCCATGGTACGACAGTTCCCTGGCCCAGTTAAAAAAAATCTGTAAACAGGCTGAAAGGGAATGGCGTAAATCTTATGAGGCTGGGAAGAAAACTGCCTATCTCGCTAAAATTAAATTTTACCATCGAGCGGTATGCAGAGCTCGTGCAGCATATTATGCCCAGGAATTCAGGAACAGTCCCAACCCCTCCAAGCTAGTTTTTAAAGTCCTTAAGGACCTGATGACTAAAAGAGTCACTGAGGCAGAAGTCCGCTCTGTGGACCATATGTGAAAATTTGGCTGCTTTCTTCAGGGAAAAAGTTTTGGCTATCTATCGTGCCTTTCCTATTACTAATCAGGGAGATGAGCTCTCTTGTTCTATTCCTATTAGAGGTGAGGCTTTATCCTCTCTACACAGTCTTTCGGGAGGTGAAAGTCACTAAAAGCGATGTTATTTTTAACTAAAGATCTAACATTAATAAGGAAGCCCTTTTCAATAACAAAAGAAGGGGATTTTGTTGTCCCTACAATGGGGTGCATCTGTGGAGGATTCGACATTATAGAACAATGGTGGGTAAACATAGAGCTGCTGCTACAATCACCTGGAAACGCCTCAGGTTGAAAAGAGTAGTGGCAGGGCATTCTAGGAGGCTTCAACGCCAGTAAATCCTTAATAGACTAGGAAACACATACTTGGGAGCAAACAGGAGCATGGCCAGCGTCCCTGGCCACTAGCGTGCACTTTACGGGCTAGACTTTGGCGCGACTTCGGCGTGCGCCCGCTGGGCGCGGAAGGGAGCATGGAGCCTAAATAAGGCGTCGCCTGTGTGGAGCGCAGCGCGTGACCCTCACCAAGCCAATGGGGGGCAGGGGCTGTAACTATCTGCCGGCACCCTCCACAGCAAACGAGAAAACCCGTGGTGGACCGGGGCGCTTGGCAGGCAAAAGAAAAGAAAAAGCGGCGGGCCGTCAGAATGTGTGCAAATAAGCAGGAGTAAACAAAGATGAAATCAGGTAAGTATTTAAAATTAGCACCAGCAACAATACATATTGGTCATGTATCGATGTTAAAAGAAATGAAGCAGTCAAGTGAAATTTTAAAAGTTAGCAGCAACAAGATAAAAGCACAGCATATTATTCATGCAGCAAAGTAAGTTACAGTGAAAACGACAATTTTCAGTGATGAGGCATAGTATTCATGCACTCACCAACAACAAGCTTAATTGTAGGTCTGCACCTTCGAAGGGGTTATTAGTATCGTCCCGGCGTATCAGTTGGGCTAAGGTCTTGATATTTAAGTAAAAAAGGATTGAGGAAAGTGACACCCCTGCCTTGTACTCCTAGATACCAAAAAAAGAGTGGCAAGTTCCCTATTAACCAAACTCCTAGCTGTTGGAGCCTTGTATAGGGTAGTTATGATGCTAATCATGGTATTACTTTACCCATAATGCAGTAATAACTGCCATAGATAACTCCAATTGACCCTATCAAATACTTTAGCCACATCGGTTGTGGCGATTGTTAAGGTGATTCATGGAGCTGTCTCCCAGGGACAAAAACTTTCTGGTCTAACTGGATCACACCTGGGAAAACCTGTGAAAAGCCTTTTCGCAAAAATCCCAATGAAGATTTAATAATCACAATTGAGGCAGAATATTGGCCTGTAGGACTACACCAATTTGGGGCCCTTGCCGAGTTAAGAATCATCACCTCGGTGTCTTTATGCCATTAGGGCATGATTCCCTTGCCTACTGTAAAGGCCTTATTAAATAAGTGCTTCCAAAACGGATTCAAGTTTCAAGTTTATTTTTTTTTTTTTTTTTTATTTGTTTGATTAATTAAAATCTTACAAAAAAGCAGCTAAAACTTCACCAATTTTTAAAATTATAAAACAATCGGTTTTTCAATTATTTTCCAAAGAGTTAAATATATATCATACACATTTAATTATCTAATAGTCTGACCTTTACGATTAAAAAACTGTATTATATAAAATCCATATTCACATAGTCATTTGTTTAGTCAAACGAAAGCCTCCAATTTTTTCTGTACAGCACAAAGGAATTTGACACGTGCAGAACTCATTGGCAGATCTTCTGGATTTAGACTTGCAATCAGGGCCTGTCTACATGTCCTTACACCACGCATGTTTAACATTCTTTTGAGCATAGTTTTTCTTTCGATTTCCAGATCCGGACAAAGACACAATAGATGTAAAATGTTTTCTTATCCTAGTTTACAAAGCCTGCATAAATTATTTTCTTGTCATCTTTTCCATGGAGCTAAGTGACATGTACCTGGAAAGGAGCCAAATCTAGCATTAATACAAATTTGTTTATTTTTCTTAAACCATGGTGTTTCCAGGTAAGTTTGAACCTTTTTATTCTTAAATCCAGAGACAATTGACCTTGCATGGCTGCAATTAACCAAAATATCTTTATCCTTAATCAGGGAGAGATAATTAGTGAGTTTGTTTATTGTTTTTTTTTAAACTCTCCGACGTAATTGTGGTCTTCCAGATGGGTGTTATACCAAATTCTGCAATTGCACTATTTAAGTAGGAGCTGACATTTGTGTTTGTTTTATTTTTTACTTCTTGCCACAATAAACGGGACATTTCGTTGTACTGGTCGTTTTTTATTCTATTCCATACTTTTAGTATGTGCCCTTTCCTTGCATAGCATTGATTATTTAGCCCAAACTCTAATCTCACCTGGGCTTGTGAGGCTTTCTTCGGGAGAGAGAATAAAGATCTATATGTTTTGGCCACAGCAATATTAATAATCTCAGCATCTTTACCATTGAGAGCCTCACTACCATAAGTTAAGGCAGGCAATAGTTTTGCGGCAATTATTTTTAATAAAGGGTGATAAGACAAATCTCCTGTTGATTTCTGAATGATTTTAAATGCCCCTACAAGGGAGTTTGCTTTCCTTGTAATATCCATTTTTTGTGTCTGGAAGTTGCCGTTGTCATTAAAAGTAACTCCCAAGTATTTATAATCAGGTACTTGCTCCAATTTTTTGCCATCCAAAAACCATTTATGTTTGGATTTAAGATGCACATTTTTTTGAATGCCCATTACCTTGGTCTTAGCTTCGTTTATTCGCATACCAAATTCCTGTGAATACCTAAAAACTCCATCGATTAATTGTTGCATGCCAACTGTTGCATAGTTTCGAGAGTCACTCCAGTTGTTTCCTCTTGATGCCGCAAACTCCCAACTCCCTCAAGGATCAGCCAACGGAGTCAGGATGGGAAACTCTGACTATGTTAACTTTTCCACAAGGGAAAGGGGAAGTGGAGAGAGAAACAAACAAACAACAAACACTGGTTCCAGCTGTTGTTTCTCTTGAAGTGTTCCAGGCCGATGTTTGGTCAAACGTAATCCTGATCTCACATAATCTTGTTTTACAATACACTTGATTAACAACTCTCCTAGTTTTTTCAATTGTCAATTTAAAAACTAACTTCCTTAAATACTGACCGTAGCAAACATCGTCCCTTGTTCACACTTTACTGAGTCAGAAGTCAAACGCAGTCATAAAACCTTGAACTGCCTCCTTTAAATGAAAGTTAAGATATTCAATACTGTTCTTTATCAATGAAAGTATTAGTGTGTTAATAACTTAACAAGATTTCACTCCAAACCCATGCACATACCTGAAATCTCAGTTTGTACTTCTGTCAATGGGGGGGTCTGTAATTATAAGAAAAGAAAAGAACAACACCAGCAATCTCACGCTCAAGTACTTGCTTTTACAAAGGAATTGAACATGTGTTTTACATAGGATTGTTTTGTCAAAGCTTATTTACCAGCAATCTACACTCAAGTACTTGCTATATAACATAGGAATTGAACATGTTTTTACCAAGGTTTGTTTTTACATAGAATTGTTTTTGACAAAGCTTGTTTAAGTCACAAACTTATATCACACGATCAAGAATTGTCAATGAATTGAATTTTGTTTGTCAAGGCTTATTTAACTGCAGCGCGACTCTTATCACACAATCAAGAATTGTTAATTAAATGAACTTGTTTTTGCCAAGGCCTATTTAGCTGCTACGCGATTCGAAGAACAAAGTTAAAGTTTGTCTTCCTTTTCTTTTATAACAAAAAATCTTACTGCCCTTTCTTTCTTTCGCAGTTGAAGTGTCTCGGACCGGAACTTCCGTGGAAGAAGGAGCTTAAGCACCTTTCGTCGATAGCCTAAAGGATTCCAGAGACCTTCGAGCCGTCAGCAGGAATTCGGTAAATTAACAATGCTAGGTCGTGGATGCAGAGGGCGGGAGCGAAATGTTGTGGTCGGGTAGAGGGAGAAGATCTTTGTAGACAGGTAGCAAGAAGGATCTGTAACAGGAAGGAATCAGGAGACTCTGGATCGACGTGCAGAACTGAAGTGCTCGTCAAAACTGCAACGTGAGACGAAGCGCTTACACATTTGTTTGTGTCCTTTAAATAGGCTTTCCTCCCGGCGGTTTGAATTTACATATGTTTCACGTGGAAGCCCTCTCCTCATGACTACACGTGTTAGAGTCAAACGTGATACTAATGAAGGGAACGATTCTAGAATCAACAAGCATTGGTAAAGCAACGATCGTGGTAGCAAACAACAAGCATAGGTCAAGACAACAAATTACATTTTCAGATATAAATTGTTTCTTACATGAGTCTCTTTACATTAAAATGTTCAAATGTACCTGTTTACAATTGCTAATCATATTGCAGTACATAAACTGGACCAGTGTATCACAGGATTATGTGGGAAGACCAGTTGCGATGTATGTACCCTTAACCGTTCTCCCCCCCAAAGGTCGTCTCACAGGCCTAGGTTTGTCTGGATGTAAGGCATGAAAATACCTAATGAGTCTGGGAGCATGCACATTCGATTCAGGTTCCCAAGATCGTTTAGAAGGATCGTATCCCTTCCAGTCTATAAGATAATGTAGACGGCCCGAATTCTTTTAGCATCTAAGATAGTCTTAACTTCATATTCGAGATGATCACCAATTACCACCGGAGGTGGAGGATTGTCTGGTCTAGTTGAGGGATCATAAGGTTTCAGTCAAGATATATGGAACACAGGATGGATGGCATATTCATCAGGTAAATTTAATTTCATCGACACAGGATTCAGAATTTTCTCAATTTGAAAAGGCCCTATGTATCTTGGCTTTAATTTCCTTGGACCTTCTAGCTGAACATTCCTTGTGGATAGCCAGACTAACTGTCCCTCCTTGTATAATGGTGAAGGTATTCTATGAGTATCTGCTGTTTTCTTCATAGTTATTTTGCTCTTAATCCAGTTCTTTTTAGCCTTTTCTTAGATGTCTAATAATGTAGTTAACCAATCTGTCATAGCTGGCATGGTCTGCTGTTTTTCAGGTAATAGAATAGGAAGTGTTCGAGGATGTTGTCCAGTCAAAAAATTAGAAGGGAGAACACCCTAAGGCAGAATGTGAGGTGTTATTGTACGAAAATTCCGCCCAAGGTAACACTTCATCCCAATGTGTCGGTGAACTAGCTAGCAAACAGCGTAAACTCTGTTCCACATGTTTACTTTTTCAGTTTGCCCATCTGTCTGTGGATGGAAGGATGAAGACAGAGCTACTTCTATTCCTAGTTGTTTACTTAGCTGTGACCGAAACTTTGATACAAATTGAGGTCCTCTGTCAGAAATAATTTTGGTAGGCAGGCCGTGAAGTTTTACAATAGTGGATACAAATATAGTACTGAATTCCATTGCAGTTGGTATTTTTTGCAAAGGAATGACATGTCCCATTTTTGATAACAAGTCTACCACTACTAGAATAGCAGTATATCCATTAGATTTAGGAAGATCAGTTAAAAAATCCAAACTAATAGTATGCCATGGTTGTGGAGGAATACTCATAGGATGAAGTAGTCCCATTGGAGCTGTATGTAAAGACTTCTGTCGCGTACAAACGGGACAAGCTTTGATGTATTGCTGAATGACAGGGATCATTTGATCCCACTAAAAATAGCGCTGACACAATTTCAGAGTTTTGTTAATTCCTGGATGTGCTGCAATTGCCAGATCATGATTCCATTGCATTACTTTATCTTGTAAGTCTCTAGTAGGAACGAACCATTTATTGTTATGGAAGAAAAAACCCTCACTAATAGTGTTACCTTTCTTAGCTAACCACTCCTGTATATTTCGGGTCTTTAATCCTTCCTTGATTGAATCAAGAAAACTTTCTGAATGAATTTCAGCTGCAATTGCAAATTTTTATGGTCAGAATAAACAGTGATGGTATGTTTGGCCCCCAGAAGATGATGTCTCCATTCTTGAAACACATCTTTAATTGCCAAAAGTTCTCGTTCTGCGATGGTATCATTCTGTTCCGCTAACAGCAATTTTCTAGAGTGAAAGGCAATCGGATGCAAATGTCCAGTGTCAGGATCTTTTTGAAGTAACACCCCTCCAATCGCGATTTGAGAAGCATCTGCTTCTACAAAAAATGGTCTGTCAGGATCTGGATGAACCAAAATCGTAGCTGAGGTAAATGCCTTTTTTAGTAATGAAAAGGCCTTATCTGCTTCTTCAGTCCAAGAGAAGATTTTTCCTTTCTTTAGTAACTGAGTAATTGGTGTTACGATTTCCGAAAATCTTGAGATGAAGCGTCTATAGAAATTTGCGAATCCAAGAATCCTTTGTGTCTCTGTAATAGAAGTGGGAGTTGGCCAGGTTAAAATTGCATCTTCTTTCTTAGGATGCATTTGGATTCCCTCAGGTGATAAGCAATACCCCAAAAACTCCACCTTGGTTGCATTAAACACACATTTTTCTAATTTGGCAAATAAAGAGTGGTCTCTTAACCTCTGTAAAACAGATTGGACGTGACGTACATGATCTTCGGTGTTATTTGAATAGATCAAAATGTCATCAATGTATACTATGCAACAGACATCCAGAAAATCGTGTAACACCTCGTTAATGAAATATTGAAATGCTGCTGGAGCGTTGCATAGGCCAAACGGCATAACTGTATACTCAAAAAGGCCAAACTTCGTGCGCAAGGCAGTCTTCCACTCGACGCCTTCTTTTACACGAATCAGGTGGTATGCACCTCTGAGGTCCAACTTAGTATATATACTAGAGCCTTTTACCTGATTAAGTAACACTGGAATTAAAGGCAGTGGCTATCTATTTTTGATGGTTGCTTTGTTGACTGCGCGAAAGTCGATACATGCTCTCAAATTCACCGTCTTCTTCGCAAGGCGACGAGACTGGAGCTGTAGAATGGCGAATGAACCCAAGATCTAATAGTTCATCCAAGGACTTTCGTAGGTAATCATTCTCAGGTTCTGTCAAAGCATAAATCCTGCTGCATGGCAGAACAGCACCAGGAATTAAGTCTATCCGACAATCATAGACCCTGTGTGGCGGAAGTTTAGTAGCTTTAACCGGGTCAAAGACCTCTGAGTAGTATTGATATTCCATGGGAAGGCTATTGATTTCTGAATTCAATGTTGCACAAAAAAGGGGCATCACAGGATCCTTGGCTTCCTGATAACAATGCAATTTACAATACGAGGATTCCAAAGTGACAGTTCTTTTGATCCAATCTTTTTTCGTATTATGTAATTCTAACCACAGAATTCCCAAAATGACTCCAAAAGTGGGCGTGTCAATAAAATCGGAAACCGTGTTCTCAGTATGACCGTTGTCCGATACTATGGTTAATCGTTCAGTATTAAATCTTATTAGACCTGAAGATAATGCTGATCCGTCGACAGCTCTTACCGGTTCAGGTTCCTTTTTAGCAACAAGTACCAAGTGTAACTTGCGAGCAAGTTCTAAGTCAAAAAAGTTCCCTGTAGCTCCAGAATCTAGAAGCACAGGAATACTGTGTCTTTGTTGTGAAGAAATAATAAAAACCATTCGTATAGTAAAGAGCTTAGGAATATGAGTTGTTACATTAGTGGCATACTGAGAGATCTTTGAGAAAGATTCTCTCGAAGAAACGATCTCAACTTCCTTCGAGGAATCTAGTTTTCCGACTGCGATTGTGAAACTATTTCAGTGACTAGGACCTTTTTCTTAACTGGTTTGACTGAACAGTCCCTAGCGAAATGCCCAGGTTTTCCACAATATAAGCATAAATTACCTTTACGCTTCCGTTCTTTTTCTTCAGGAGTTAAAGGCCCTTTTATACCTCCAATTTGCATTGGCTCTACTGAAGAGTTTTTGTCTTCGGTTTCTTTCTTTTCCATTCGAAAGTGAAGAGTTCTAATGTCCCCCTTTGGTTTCTCACTTCTACGTTCTCCTAATCTGTGATCTAATTTGACAACTAAGGGCCAGATGAAGGGTAGGCATTTACCGGTCGGTAACGGCCGAATTCGGCCGTTACCGACCGGTAAATGGAATTTGAGATGTAGGGGGCATATTTTTACAGAATCGATAAATTTACCGATTCTGTAAAATACCGAATCGGTATTTTTACCGATTCGGTAAATTTGATATGTAGGTGGGACTCTTCTGAGTCCCACAAGCCTTACCGAATCGGTATTTTACCATCAAATTCAATTTGATGGTAAAATACCGATTCCGGTGTGCATGCACATGTGTGCATGCACACCTGTGCCATATGACAGGCAGACCTGCCCTTAGTGCCACATGGCACCCAAACCTGTTTTGGGGGTGCTAGAGGGTGTCAAAGTGACACCCCCTGCACCCTTGTGAAATTCGGTATTTACCGATTCGGTAAATACCGAATCGGCAATGCCCATTCATTCCTATGGGCTTCAAAAGCCCATGGGAATGAATGGGCATTACCGGTCGGTATTTACCGAATTGGTAAATACCGACTTTTACAGATTCTGTAAATCCACATCTTGATTTACCTACATCTCCCTCCTTATATTTTACCGATTCATAAATACCGAATCGGTAAAATTCGGTATTTATGAGTCGGTAAAATATATTTACCTTCATCTGGCTCTAGATCCTGAAACTCACTAAAGTCATCAGGCAAATTAACGATATGCGCTAGAGAGTCTTTCAATTCTTCTTTAAGTCCCCTATAAAACAAAGATATTCTTTTCTCCACGGTCCATTGTGTCTCAGCTAAAAGTCTGTTGAAGGTTGTAATGTAAGAAATGAGATCCTTAGAACCTTGACGGAGACCCAGAAGCTCATTATCGGACGCCTGAATAAACACATGTTTAGCAAATAAATTAAACATAGCAGTTTGGAAATTTTGCAAATTATGAAGCAAAGGGTCGTTATTATCTACCAAAGGCATGGCCCAGTTTGCAGCCACCCCCCCTAAATATAAAATTATTCCAGAGACCTTCGAGTCGTCAGCAGGAATTCGGTAAATTAACAATGCTGGGTCTTGGATGCGGAGGGCGGGAGCGGAATGTTGTGGTCGAGTAGAGGGAGAGGATCTTTGTAGACAGGGAGCAAGAAGGATCTGTAACAGGAAAGAATCAGGAGATTCTGGATCGACGTTTAGAACTGAAGTGCTCGTCAAAACTGCAACGTGAGACGAAGCGCTTACACGTTTGTTTGTGTCCTTTAAATAGGCTTTCCTCTCGGCGGTTTGAATTTACATATGTTTCACGTGGAAGCCCTCTCCTCATGACTACACGTGTTAGAGTCAAACGTGATACTAATGAAGGGAACGATTCTAGAATCAACAAGCATTGGTAAAGCAAGGATCATGGTAGCAAACAACAAGCTTTGGTCAAGACAACAAATTACATTTTCAGATATAAATTGTTTCTTACATGAGTCTCTTTACATTAAAATATTCAAATGTACCTGTTTAAAATTGCTAACCATATTGCAGTACGTAAACTGGACCAGTGTATCACAGGATTATGTGGGAAGACCAGTTGCGATATATGTACCCTTAACACCAACTTTGGTTTGACTTAAAAGTACAACGTCGTCTGCATTTAATAGGTTAGATATCAGTTTGTGAGCTAACCTTGGAGGGTGTGCATTGATTTCGTTTAGCTCAGTAGATAGATCAGCTAAAAATAAATGAAAAAGTAAAGGGGCCAGAACGCACCCTTGTTTCAAACCGCTCGATGTAGGAATTGTATTGGTTAGTGTTTTTCCCTCACCTAACCTCACCCTTACCCAAGTTTCCGAGTACAGGAGCCGGATCATCTTTAACAGGTTATGCGGAATTCCTTGATTGTCAAGTTTTTCCCATAGAAGTTCTCTGTCGACACAGTCAAAAGCAGACTTAAAGTCTACGAAACACAGGTTTAGTGGTTCTTTAACTGTAATTGCTTTGTCAGTTAGTATTGATAGTATTAAAATGTTTGTAGATGTACCAAGGCCTTTGATAAAGCCTGTTTCGTTTGAGGACAGTACCTGTTTCTCCGTTGCCCAGTCCTTTAAATTCTTCAGTAAGATTCCAGCAAACAACTTTGCGTCCGTATCCTGCAATGTAATTAGGCGATAGTTTTCCAGTAGTTGCCAATTTCCTTTCTTCAAGATAGGTGTTATTAGCGATCCTTTCAATGATTTAGGGATTTGGCCACTTCACTTTCGACTACTTCTCTAAAAACATCTGTACGATAAGTAGACCAGAAATCAGGTGCTTCCTTGTATAGTGCAAATGGGATGCCATTCGGACCAGGGGCGCCATCTTTTTGTCTCTTAATTAGTCCGGCCACTTGAGTTTTGGTTATTAAGATTTCATAATCCCCTTCTTGGTCAGCTTTTATATATATTGGATTGTTAGCCGATTGTTTGTGTGCTGTGGATTCCGAATTTAGATGATTTTTAAGGAACGTCACCCATTCTTCTTCAGATAAGCTAGATCCTATAGCAGCTTTATTTGGTCTGGCTAAGCCATTAATTAGTCTCCAGAACTCCCGCAAGTATGTTAAAGTGCTTGCATGGAAGATTTTTGTCAAGAGCTCTTGTTTGGCTTTATTTTTTTCATTCCAAATTAATTTCCTTAAAGTGCCAATTGTATTTTGTAATGATGCCAGTATTTCCTCGTTGAGTGGGGACTTGGTTAGCTGTTTCCTAAGCCTGTTTCTCGTGCTTCTAGTTTTCCTTACAGCATATCGAAGAAAGATGTTAGTTTCTCTAGTTTCCATGATTTTGCTCTTTTTCCTTTGTTCACCTGTTATTTTTGTATTTTAGGTCACTACTTTCTGTGTAAATTCAACCCACTGGTCGAGGGCAGTAGACGTTATTTGTTCATCAAAGCACTCTTTAAATAGATTTTTTGCCATTGCTGTAATCTCATCAATATTTTCGGGCTTCCATGTAAGTTTCTTATAGTTGATGGTACCGATCTGACCTTGAAGTGTCAAGTACTTTTCAGATTTTGGGCAGAATAGCTTTATCTCAATAATTTGCTGACTGTGGTCGCTGTTCAAAACTTACAGTAGGATGTCACTCTGTTGAAAGTACACAATGATGTAAGTGTGTAATAAATACATGAATTACCATTAGTTGAATAAAAAGAACAAGCCAGTGGACAGTCCGTCGCAAATCCTGAGACCTAGCGCTTCCATGTCCCTTACCAAGTTTCTCCCTGTTCTATTTTGTTTATTAGGTGTTCTAGGTTCCATTATTGGATCCGGGATTCCCCATTGTTGATTTTGAGATTGGACAAAGTCATCCCACACAAAGGATGTCAACAAGTTTGTATTGAAATCACCTGTTCCAATGCAGTCGGCTAATGGCTCTTCCAAGATTTGCTCCAAAAGCAAATTATTTATGGCAGTAGTCATCTCTTTCTTTGATATCTGTTTCGGAGGTATGTATATATTGACTAAAATTAGAATTTTATATGACCCACTTCTGATCGTTTTATATCGTAATTTTACTACCAGTAGATTTGGATTGTTCGTCTGTATTTGCTCATGTTTCGCATCTAATACAAATGGAAAATATATTGCTAGACCTCCGCAGGGACGGCCAAACTTCTTGTATTTAATTGCTGGTGCAAAATATCCCTTGTAGTTTTCTAACATAGGTGCGCCCATTGCCCATGTTTCCTGCAGTAATATTAATTGGTTTTGGTCCGAGAGGCCTTCTATTTTGGCATCAATTAAGTTGGCACAAAAGTGAATCAAGATGTTTTTATAAAATGTTATCATTTGCTTAACGGTTCACTTGGGCTAATATCTCCTCATCTGTAAATCCAGCTGCAAGATCCTCTTTTTGCTGTTCCTCGAGCCACGTGAGGTTTTTAATGTCAAGCCAGTCTCTGATATATAATGGTTCAGGGTGCCTGTTTTCTCTGTAGAATTCATTCAGGCTTTGGAACATTTCTGCCTTAATTTCTTCAGCCAAGCTACAGATCTCATTTGTCTCTGGCTGGTCGAGTCCCTTTATATTAGTCCTACTTAAAGTCTGATCTGGGTTGCCCCGCAGTTCTCCCCATATTCAAAATGCTGAAGCCTACTGGCTTTCCACTTGACCTTTAGCTTATTGTCTGGTGAAATTTTGAACTCTTGCTGTGGCTGCTCTAATTTTTTTCAAAAGTGAGGGTTTGGTTCAGAGCCCTACCGTACTTCTTCCAATATAGGTTCCTTTCAAGCTATTGCCCTCATTATGTTTTTCTGAAAATCACTCTCCTTCCTGGTCAAGATACAGATAATCTTTGATATTATTCCACTACCATAGTTCTTATATGAGTTCCATATCATTACTGTGCTAGCTAAGCCCACATTATGTCTAAATAATCTATTTTGTGGTTAATCAAGGCTTCAATGGTTTCCTCATCTAATAGAAGATCCCTTTTCAGGGACCCAGTCGGGGTATCTCTGCTGGCGGGGAGATGCAAAACCAACCGTACTGCTGAATGGTACGATAAATCTACGGGGACATGCTTAATTGTTTGCGTTTTGTGCACTGATACATACTTTTAAAAGGAATAATCAATACCTGAGTGGTGTCTATGGGGCACATGCATCAACCAAAATACTGATCGCAAACGCGACCGGTATTTTGGCATTTGGGTTTCATCTACTCAAATGCAAATTTGTAAAATAGGTAATTGCATAATTTGCAATTACCTAAATTGCAAATGCATTTAGGAAATCGCAAATTGCGATTCCCTGTTTGGGATGCAACAAGCCTTTCCTAAATTCGACTTCACATTTAGGAAATGCTAAATACTATCATCTGCAAGTTAATGGTAATTTGCAAAAACTTTGAAAAATGCATTGTTTATTGTGCCATGTGGCCCGTAGGGCATGTGTGTGCACCACATGTGCTCACATACCAATTTTGTGAGTGCATCAGGGAGGCCTTTTGGCCCCCTTGCACCCTTGAAATTGCATGAGCAATTTGTGAGCATCTATTTGTTACTCGAAATTGCGCATGCAATTCCCAATCATTACTATGGGCCTTCAGGCCCATAGGAATGAATGGGAAGCTATCCCTTAATTGCAAATCACAATTTGCTATTCGCAATTAAGGAATATGTAGGAATTAATAATATTTTAGCGAAACCTACATGCAAAGGCAATTGCGATTCCATAATTGCAATTCCTTACTACTCGCTATCAAGGAATCGCAATTGCCTACCATGATGCATGCGCCCCAATATTTCCTGCTATAAGAAATATAGCCTCACTTGTTTCCCTTAATCTTTCTCCATATATCTAATAGGGCTAAGAGTTTCATAATGTCTCATGAAGCTCTAGATTTACACATGACTGTGTTTAGGCATGTGGGATAATCACAGTTTGGACCGGAATGCCCTGCACAGGATAGTTCCCCATATCTGATCTGTAAATTCGCAGCGAGCCACCTTTCCAAGTAATCTGTTTTTATAGTTTACCACTCTTATCCCCCTGTGTGTGAAAGTCATCCTTTTTGCCCTGTTCACCCTCATTTTCCGATACTGGTGGTAACTGACTCTGACTGTGCCCCGGGGTTCTGCTAACCAGGGCCAGTGCCAGTGCTCTGATTATAAAGGTATACAGTAATTAGGTATAGTTACAATTGGCAATGACAGATCCCTGTAAGTACTTAGTTTATAATAATGCAAGTTGGGAGGTTCAAACTACCTATAAGTCCCTGGTGTATGATAGGACAGGGAGGTTCAGACACCCAGTAGATTTCCTGCACTGGAGTGTTCACTGCTGTGGTGCCTGTTGTCCTTTATAAAGGCAGCCCTGCTTTACGGACTGCCTTTAAAAGGTAAATGATATGCAAATTTGACTTTGTAATTAAATATACTTCCAAAGTGGTAATCTAACTGATTTGTACATATTAGTCACTCCTAATGCCTCTCCTAGGTGACCCAGGGGTGGGGTGGAATGTAACTATAGGAAGGGACATTATAATAGATGGTTTATATGCTCTGGTGAGGGAAAAACTGCTGATTAAGTTGTTTTCCCATTGTAGATATTTAGTTCAGTAGGCTAAAATTGGAGTATTTTATTTAAGTAGAATGATTGCTAGGAAGGAAGTAAAATGTCATTCAAGGAGTTAAAAGATTGGTAATGATAAATCCAATATCTTGCCACAGTTGAATGTATCATAACTGATACAGAAGAGAAGTTATAGGTTTTTCTTTTCTGTGAGCCAAATTCCAGCCTTCTAGCAGCCTCTTCTGATTAGTCAGCCTTAACAGGCTTAGCCAAGCTGCTTTAATGAGGTGACAAGTGGCCTGCATAGAGCCGAGGTTATCTGGTGGGTGGAACTCTGCAGCTGCAGAGAAAAGGCCATGATGGGGGTTGGGTAAATTATCCTAGGTTTCAAAGAGAGCAGGACAGCAAGGAATGCCAGGCCTATCCTAACTACTCCTGAGGCGGAAAGCCAGGAGCGCTGTCTGATTTTGTTTTTAATATTGTGTTGTGATTACCTGTGTGATTTTAAACTTGACAGGAACATTGCCATTCCCCCCTGCCTCCTCGGGAGCTCCCTGACAGCCGACTTGGGCGCTGCCTTGGGGAGTCCTCCCTCGCTGTTGACATCCTTCGCGGGCGAGTAAGCCCCGCCCATCTTTTAGGCCACGCCCCCTTCTACCGGCTCAAAAGCGCGCGCTGATCACTAGCGCGCCTTCCGAACTACTCCTGAGGCGGAAAGCCAGGAGCGCTGTCTGATTTTGTTTTTAATATTGTGTTGTGATTACCTGTGTGATTTTAAACTTGACAGGAACATTGCCATTCCCCCCTGCCTCCTCGGGAGCTCCCTGACAGCCGACTTGGGTGCTGCCTTGGGGAGTCCTCCCTCGCTGTTGACATCCTTCGCGGGCGAGTAAGCCCCGCCCATCTTTTAGGCCACGCCCCCTCCTTCCGGCTCAAAAGCGCGCGCTGATCACTAGCGCGCCTTCCTAACTACTCCTGAGGCGGAAAGCCAGGAGCGCTGTCTGATTTTGTTTTTAATATTGTGTTGTGATTACCTGTGTGATTTTAAACTTGACAGGAACATTGCCATTCCCCCCTGCCTCCTCGGGAGCTCCCTGACAGCCGACTTGGGCGCTGCCTTGGGGAGTCCTCCCTCGCTGTTGACATCCTTCGCGGGCGAGTAAGCCCCGCCCATCTTTTAGGCCACGCCCCCTCCTTCCGGTTCAAAAGCGCGCGCTTATCACTAGCGCGCCTTCCTAACTACTCCTGAGGCGGAAAGCCAGGAGCGCTGTCTGATTTTGTTTTTAATATTGTGTTGTGATTACCTGTGTGATTTTAAACTTGACAGGAACATTGCCATTCCCCCCTGCCTCCTCGGGAGCTCCCTGACAGCCGACTTGGGCGCTGCCTTGGGGAGTCCTCCCTCGCTGTTGACATCCTTCGCGGGCGAGTAAGCCCCGCCCATCTTTTAGGCCACGCCCCCTCCTTCCGGCTCAAAAGCGTGCGCTGATCACTAGCGCGCCTTCCTAACTACTCCTGAGGCGGAAAGCCAGGAGCGCTGTCTGATTTTGTTTTTAATATTGTGTTGTGATTACCTGTGTGATTTTAAACTTGACAGGAACATTGCCATTCCCCCCTGCCTCCTCGGGGGCTCCCTGACAGCCGACTTGGGCGCTGCCTTGGGGAGTCCTCCCTCGCTGTTGACATCCTTCGCGGGCGAGTAAGCCCCGCCCATCTTTTAGGCCACGCCCCCTCCTACCGGCTCAAAAGCACGCGCTGATCACTAGCGCGCCTTCCTAACTACTCCTGAGGCGGAAAGCCAGGAGCGCTGTCTGATTTTGTTTTTAATATTGTGTTGTGATTACCTGTGTGATTTTAAACTTGACAGGAACATTGCCATTCCCCCCTGCCTCCTCGGGAGCTCCCTGACAGCCGACTTGGGCGCTGCCTTGGGGAGTCCTCCCTCGCTGTTGACATCCTTCGCGGGCGAGTAAGCCCCGCCCATCTTTAAGGCCACGCCCCCTCCCCCTCCCCTTTTTCCCTTGGATCCCTGTATAAAAATATGTGTTTGGGCCGGAGGCGCAGCGGACGGGCGCAGCGGGCGCGACGATGGCGCGCCGAAGGCGCGCCAAAGGCAAGCCCGTCTGCGCCCGTCCGCGACAGTCCGGGACCAGGGCCACGTCACCCTGCCCCCCTCACTGTCTATACCCCTGACCAGCTCTACCACCTCCAGGGACCATGGTCTATCCCAGCCCCTATCTACTCTCATATTTCCCGTCTTGGCCTCTGCTCTGTTACCGCTCCTTTGATTTCCCTATCTACAGCTGACTCCTCATGTTCTGTTGACGACACGAACCCATCGACAGCCTCTAAATCCCTCAAAGCACTGTACCTCAATACTAGATCTGCTGTCGCTCATGCGCATGAACTCTCGGTCCTGTTGGACCTCCATGCACCAGACCTTCTCTTCTTGACGGAGACCTGGTTTGGTGATGACTCTCTTCCTGCCCTTCTAGCCACCCTACCGGTCCAATATTATGCCCTACGAGCAGACCGACCTACCAACAGAACTGGAGGCGGTGTAGCGGTTATCGCCCGCACTGACCTCCCTTTTCAAATCCTGTCTTTGCCCGCCATTTCAACCTCTGAATACTTGGTCATTCGCACCACCGCCACTACTCCTCCCTTGACCTGTTTTCTCATTTATCGTCCTCCCAAATCTCCGTTGTTGTTCCTCCATGATTTTTTGGAAGTTCTGGCCACCATCACTGTTAATAATTCTTCTATTTTACTCCTTGGTGATTTTAATTTTTGGCCCTCTGACCCCGCTGAATGCTCCTCGTCGAAGGAGTTTTCTGAATCCCTTCGATCTTTCAGTTTTATTTCACATGTTCACTCTCCCACCCACATTAAGGGTCACGTACTCGACCAGATTTGGTCCCTTAATTGCCCGGTGGACCTTCTTTCAATTTCCCCTTGCACTTGGTCTGACCATTACCTTGTCTCATTTTCCCTTCCTGTGCACTCCCCTGTCAAACTCCCCCGCCCTAAAAACATCTGGGTTCGAGCTTGGGGTCGAGCCAATCTGGATGATCTCTCTGCCTCACTCGCTGCCTCCCCTCCTTCACTAAAGGGTTTATCCACATTTTCACAGGTCAAGGCCATAGAACAGTGGCTGTCTTCAGGTTGTGACGCTGTGGCACCGCTCAAACGTATTACCTCTAAGCGCGACAAAGACGCTAACCGTTGGTTCAGTAAAGAGCTTAAGGCCACTAAGTTAGCGGTTCGACGCGCCGAGCGAGCCTGGAGGAGAAACTATAGCCCCATTGTACGTTCGGAGTATGTTACCATCCTGGCCAAGTACAAAAAAGACATCTTGGAGGCCAAAACCATCTATTTTTCCTCCAAAATATTGGCTGCTGAAAATCAGTCCAAAGAAATATTTGCCATTGTCCACAACCTGGCGTTCTCGGACAGGTCTACTCTTAAGCCTGTCCCATCCGAGGAACTCTGCTGTTCCCTTAATAATTATTTTATCCATAAAATTGCGACCATTAAGGCCAACATTCCCCCTCCTTCTCCCTCTTTTGTTGACCCCCAGTGTCCCCCTCCTAAGGCTGAATTCACTTCGTTTCCTCTTATGACTAGTGAATCCCTGTCCACTTTGGTCCCCCTGGTTAAGTCTGGCTCCCCACGTGACCCCTGTCCCGCTCATGTTCTTCGTCACATTTTTTCCTCATGTCCTGACCCTCCACTTCATCTCTTAAACAGTTCACTTGCCCAGGGTGTGGTACCTGACCCCCTGAAATCGGCGGTGATTGTGCCCATCCTGAAAAAGCCCGGCTTGGACCCCTCTGTGCCCGCTAATTTTCGTCCCATTTCCCTCTTGCCATTTCTGGCAAAGGTGCTCGAGCGCCATGTCACCTGCGCACTGAGTTCCTTTGTGGAGATGCATGGAGCCCTTGCCCCCCGTCAGGCCGGCTTTCGCCCCGCACACTCTACGGAGTCCGTGGTCATCTCTGTCTTGGACAGCCTCAGGGAGGGTATGGATACTAACCAACGCCAGGCCCTGGTGCTCCTCGACCTCTCAGCCGCTTTTGACACGGTGGATCATACCATCTTACTTTCCAGTGTCAGGGCGGCGGGGGTCGGGGGGACGGCCCTGGTCTGGCTTTCCTCCTTCCTGAGGGACCGCACCCAGGCTGTTCGCCTGGGTGATTTTATAGCGGACGTCCGGAAAGTTCAGTGCGGGGTCCCACAGGGCTCCTCCCTTTCCCCCCTTTTATTTAATCTTTACATTGCCCCCCTTATTTTTTCTCTGCAACAAATGGAGGTCACCGTGTTTAATTACGCGGATGACCTCCAGCTTGTCTTTGACCTGTCCTCTTCTTCCTCCTCTGCTCTTAACTTTCAATCTATCATGCTTCACATCAGGGACTGGATGAACCACAACCACCTTAAACTCAACCCTGATAAGACCGAGTTGGTGTTGACAGGTGGTTCATCCAGCCCCTGGACCCCTTTGTTTTGGCCCCCCTCTCTTGGTCCCTCTCCCACTCCTGCTACCTCAGTCAAAACCCTTGGCATTAAAGTCAATTCTCAACTGTCCCTTCACTCCCAGGTTAGCTCTGTGGTTTCTGCCTCTTTTCTTGCACTGCGTACTATACGCAGGGTGTCCCGTTTTTTTTCATTTGCTGCCCTCAAGCTTATCATTTTGGCAATGGTGGTATCCCGCCTGGACTACGGGAACGCCCTATATGCGGGTATCCCTGCTTATAGTTTACGGCGTCTACAACTCATCCAGAACCAGGCGGCCCGCCTGGTCTTCAATCTCCCGAAATTTCATCATTCCACCCCCCTCCTGAAGTCCCTACACTGGCTGCCCGTGCAGGCCCGAGTTCAATTTAAGATCGCCTCCATTACCTTTCTTGCCCATCTAGGCTTAGCCCCAGCCTTCATTTCCTCAGAGATTACCCAGTATGTTCCAGGGAGAGAGCTCCGCTCGTCCTCCCAGGCCCTTCTTACGGTTCCACGGTTCCGGAGGAAGAAGTGGGGAGGATCTAAATTCGCCACCCTGGCCCCGTCCCTGTGGAACTCTCTGCCTCTGGGAATTCGATCCCTCACTGTCTACCAACATTTTCGGAAACAACTTAAGGCCCACCTATTTAAGCAATCATTTGAATAACCCCCCCGGCCCCCTGTTTCTTTCCTTTCTCAGTAGTCTGTTAGTGGTAGCGCCAAGAAGCCGCTGGTGTATGTGCGCTCTTATAAATAATTTTAAATTCAAATTCAAATTCAAATTCAAATTAAATTCAAATTCTATCGCCTCTTCCTGTACCTCCAAGCCAGATGGCAGGCCCAGCAATGAAATTTGCAGAAGGTCTAAAGAGAGAGTGTTAATGTAAATGAGCCACACCAGTAGGTTGATTTCACCAGGTTTCACTCTCTCACAGAGGAATTCTCCATCTTTAATTTTAAAGCACTGTGCTTTGTGGGACAAGAATATGCCACCCTTTGGAGGAAGCTGTCATGCTTTTGGGTGGCACCCTACACCTCATTTGACAGGGGTCCCCCCTGCTTTTTTGTCTCAGATCATCGAATAAATATGTGAGAGCTACAAAGCAACTCAGATCAGCTGCCTGAAACTACAAAGAGAAAAAGGACTGCCCGCTGGAAGGATTGCTATCTGAAGGACTGCTTGTGCTGCACACTTGAAACAACAGCCCTGAGGGCTGTGCCTTCTTTCAAAAAGGATTAAGGGGTGGACTCCCTGAAAGCAACAGGTTAACAGAGCTAACTGCACCATCTCTCCCAAGAAGTCAGAAGCATGGAATACATCCAGTGGACTTTTAAGATTTTAGCCAGGTGCATTGTGGGAATAGGAGTTCTAAACTTTCAAGGACCATCTCAGAGGTACTAGACCCTTGGATGTGTATTTTGAACAATTTGAAGCCTCAAGGTAAACTTCAGGAAGAAGATCCAGAAGTTTGGAGAAGCTTGGTACAACTTTTGGAAATGAGGACCCACTCACTGTCAAGAGTCAATCTGACTACCTTCAACCAAGACTCAGCCTGGATTTCAGGTTTACCTGCTTATAGTTGCGGATCTCCAGACTTCTTGGGTCTGGTCGGGGTCTCGCTGACGAGCAACCTGACAACATTGCATTGAGAATCCCTTCTGGAGTGGACCGCACGACGTCGAGAGTAAATCATGCAGAAAAGTCCCAAGGTATCCGACCAGGGCTACATCGTGGTCAGCCTCAAACTTTGACTTTGTCACCGTCAAGCGTGACTATATGTCCCAAGTTGAAACTATATATTTTTGAGAACTAGAAAGAGATTAACCTTTAAAAATGCATATGTCAATGTTCCCTATATTGGACTTTTGTGGTTTTGGTTTCATTTTAAAGATAGAAATGTTTTCTATTTTTATAAATTGGAGTAGGATTTACATTTTGTGTTGTGTCTTACTTATTTAATGTATTGGAGTTTTTAAATGCTTTGCATACCATTCTCTTGAGTTAAGTCTGCCTGCTTGCAGTCAGCTACAAAGGATTCAGCTAGGTATTGAGACATTTACTGGACCTTATATTGCAATGGTGGCCTTATTGCTAGTGCTAAGTGCATACTTACCCCTACTTATAATCTGCCTACCAACATTCCCTGTTCTTCCATATAAGTATGGCTATCCCTTTTGTACTACCTGCTTGTTCTGTACAATCTGCTTCCTACAGCCATGAGTATTTCTTAAAGGTCACCCTACATTCCTGTTCTTCAAGGTGAGTTTCCTGTAAGATGACAACCTGGGCATCTATCAACTTTAGGAACTCTAACACCAGCTTGGACTTCTTCCTCCTTCTTAGGCCATTCACATACCATGTAACAATCTTAACTCTGTCCCCCATCATATAATTGCCCTGCCCCAAACAGCTTTGCTGCTGATATCCTTGTTATCATTCTGAGATCAACTTAGGTGTGACCTGAGGACAAATGTTTTATGTTTTTCCCACAGTGCAGTGTACACTGATATTTTGACCTGGCAAGATAAACCTCTTGCCACACCCAAGCATTCCCCTTTTATACATACGTCACCCCTAAGGCAAGCCCTGGACAGCCCAGAAGGAAGGATGTAATGTGTTTAAAAGGCAGGACGTGCAATGTTGAGTTTCACATGTCCTGGTGTTGAAAAACTCTCAAATTTGTTTTTCAATTCTGCAAGGCCTATCTCTTCCATAGGAAAACATTGGGATTAACTTATTCTGTTGTCAAAGTGTAATTCCCAATTATGAAGCGATAGACCTTCCAAGTTTGGTGCCTCTGAAATCACAATTTAAAATCCAAACTTATGGTGAATCAAGATTTTAAATTGCATATTTGAAAATATCACTTTCAGAAAATTGCCATATTCTCACTTTAGCAATTTGGTGCCTGCTGCCTGTCTCTGATCACATGTCCGGGGTCGGTGACAGTTGGGCTTTGTGTATTTTCCCTAAACAGCCACACACAATGGGTGCTTAGGTGTGACTTGATGGGCCTTCCTGGCATGATGGGAGGAAAGAGCTGGACCCAGCCTCACTTACACCTACGTAGGCTGTGCCCTGTCCCCCCACAAAAGGGCTGCATACCCCCTGTAGTGAGGCTGGAGCCAGGGCAGGAAGGTAGGACCTCTGTGCACTTCAAAGACATGTATTTGAAGTCTCCCTCACTTCCCTATAAGTACTGGACCTTGGACACCAAGACTTCAGTAAATTCCTGGACCGGTGAAGACTCTGCCAGGAAGAAGGACTGATGTGGTGCTGAAGGACTGACTATCTCCTGGATTGCTGCTTTGCTACACTCCTGTCTTTTTGTGTTGCCCTGTTGACTGCTGTCCTCTGCTTGGGTGAGAAGGACTAGACCTGCATCACTTGAACTGAGAGTGACTCCAAAGTCTAGCTGGCTGGTCTTCTGACCTCAAATCTCAGGGACATAAAGACTTCCAACCATCCTGCTTCTGCACCTGGATTCTGCCATCTGCGAGTCTGCCCTACCACATGATGACACCCCAGTAATGGAACCTTGGAAGTGGACTAAGATGCTTGTTCCAGAGAACCCGCCACATATGTTGCTTACTGATGCATCACTGCTGCTGTGTGTTTCAGAACTGATGCATCTCTTCTGCTACACCAATCAGAACGAGCGCATCACCTCTGGTACAAGGATTAAGACTGACGCATTGCCACTGCAACATGGATCATACCCAGTGCATCACTTTAGGGGTCATCACTGCACGATGCGCTTCCCAATGCAAGCTGCTCATACATCCGTCAAGGGCAGCCTCGAAGACAATCCTGAATCATCCGCAGCTCATGCAGATTAGGAGCACTGCATTGTTACCACTGCATGGATCGACACTGACACATCGCCTTGAATGTACCATGCTTCTTCGATATCAACGCACCCATGATTAATGTACTTTTGTTCAGCAGATCTCACTGGGTCCCTGTATCTGGCCCGCACTCCATTGCAGTGGGTCTGAACTTTTGACAATGTCCCAGTCCGGCACAACCAGATATCACAAATATCACTTTCTGCTTCAAGGTGCTTTTTTACTTAAAAATATTGAAATTCAATATCTCAAGTTCTATTTATTGAAATGTTGTTGTTTTGGTCTTGTTTTATGTATTAAATGAAAAGCTAGTTTTCTCACGGGTGTGAATCTTTTTGTATGATGTTTTCTCATTTTTATTGTTTGAAGTATTGTACAAGTGCTTTACACATTGCCTCTTTGTTAGGTCTGACTGCTCTTTGCCAAGTTACCAGAGAGTGATCATAGGTTAATTTAGAGTTTGCCTACTTTTTACTCTGACTAGGATTGTGGTTGCTGCTTGACTAAGGCTCATACACCAGTCAACCTACAATCCAATTTCAAACAGAAGTCATAAAGCATCTCATGAATATAATGTATTTTTTAAATTGTATCATAGGAAGAACTTTAATTTAAACCAAGTAGCTGGGTGTTGTAATCTACACATTGGTGCATGCTCTGTCAGATTACTGTGCGTGGTGAGTCTGGAGACACTTATAGTTTACTACCCGTTAAGTGTATTATGAGAAACCATTCAACCTACCTTCTGGTCTTTGTTACTTCATATTGGCGACGAGCGAGGGATGCTGTGCAGGGGGCATCGAAGTGTCCCACTCCCTGTCAATACACTCATCACCGAAAGTACTTTGGAGTTTTCTTCACATTGGTGATAATTACTGGCATAACCCCATCACACTCACTATCGATAGGAAGAGCACAATATCTGTTTCTTCAGACTGCTGCCTAGCTGTGACTGTCAGATTACTGTGCTGAGCTTTGCTCAAGGAGTCTGTTTCAGCGCTGGTGTCCTGTGCTGGGCTGCCTGTCATCCTGCGATGTATTTTGCAGCCACGAGCCGCCTGGCATCATCTTCATCTTGCGAGCTGGGTACGTCAAAGGATTCTGCAAGATCATACATCCAGCTCTGAGCAACGCCTGCTGGGGGCGTTTTACTTTACCCGCCTCCCCCAATCTGACGTCTAACAGTGCGGTGACAGAAGACGCTTTGCAGCGGGCATTCTACTTCAACCCTGTCTCCATTTTGCCTTGCCCTCTCAGTTTTGACATCTGTGGTGATTGAGGAGGCATTGAAGGAGGTGTATAATCACTGGGTCATCGTTTAGAGACTTGCATCTCTGCCTTGGCCTGTACCACACAGCCATGCCTTTCACTGTTTCACCTTTGTAACTGACACCCCGTTTGTTCGTATCTCCAGGTTACAAAAGATCCCTATTACCTAGGAGTCCCCCGGAGTTCTATTCTGTCCCATCATCTGTGAACACTACATGGAGCTGCTCGATGCACTGTGTTCAGATAAAAGATTGACTAATGCACCAATTATAGATACCCCTACTTGAAAAGTCTTAGGGCCTTATTATGACTACGGCAATGTCCATGGGACTGCCATAGTCAGGGTGCCTGTCTGACCTTTGCCACTCTGTGGGACGGCCCGCAGTATTATTAGTGTGGCGGTCGGACTGCCACTAAACCACTGCTGCTGCTGCGGATCAAGGATATAAGCTGGTGGTGCTGCAGTGGCACCGCAGAGCAAATTTTGAGTTGCCTCAACTCAACCCTTTGATGGTGGTCACACCACCAAGAAAAGGGTGGCAGTGAGGAAACAAAGGGGGTCCTACAGGGCCCCCTTGTGCCTGGGGGTGCATGCACGGGGAACACGTAATGCAGACCTGGATATCGAGCGCCTACCTCAAACTCAACCCAAAAAACTTTAATTTGCCAAGAACAGCAAAACATGAAACAGTGCAAACCTGGATCAATGACATGAACCTTAATGTTTTTTGAACCCTAACCTTTCACAAATGACAATTGACTTAGATTCTGGACACCACGCTCACCCTCAAGGTACAAATTGACAAACATAGCAAAGATGGCCTAGTTCCATTTCTCTCTTCTGAAGAAACTGAAACTGGCTCTTCCAGTAAACAACTTCAGAACTACTTTTAAATCCCTCATACCCTCGCTTTTGGATGGTGGCTATCCCCTGCTACATGGCCTCCAAATCACTACAATGGTACCACATAAAATGCAAATCTCAAACATTGGCTAAAAACAAAAATGTTCCTACTATATATGGAAATGGAATAGAAAGTTTTGGAATCTGCAGGTAGACTCACATTACCTACCAGCCAGAGTTCCCCATAGTCTAGCAATACAAATGGTGCCTCACTTGTGTGAGTGGGCCTAGTTCTGCAACAGGAAAGGGTTCAAAATGCAACATGAACAAATAACTTTTTTCACTGAAAACTGACCCTTTTTGGCAATTTTAGTAGCTGTGGATGTTGGGCCCTAACTCAGACGGCACCTAGGTAAAACTACCAAACCTGCAGATTTCGGAAAATTAGGTACCCAGGTAACTGCAAGGTGTTGTGACTTCCATTGCTCTCACAAGTTTTATTTTTGCGCAGAAGTGCTTACAAACCTCAAATTTGCCTGAAAATACACATTTTCCTCTGATTTCAGTGATGAAATCTTTCTGGAATCTGTGAGGGGCCACAAATGTCCTATTCCAGCATTCACCTTATTCCTCTGCATAAAAATAGTACCTCACTCATTGTGGTGACACAAACATTTCCTATAAAAAAACACCTTGATTTGGTAATGTGGGTAGCTGCGTTTTCTGGGCCCTGGATTTGCAGCCATTCAGAGAAACGTACCAAACTCAAACATTTCTGAAAAGTAGACACCAGGGAGAGTCAAGAGTGATGTGCTTTGAATGGATCCAACAATGTTTTCTTACACACAAGCCTTGCAAACGTTGCCTAAAATCATACTTTTCTTGCATTGTTGTGACATCAAACTCCACAAATTGGCAGGGATCCACAAAATTCCTCCTACCTAGCTTTCTCCTACTTGTCCTGATAGAAAAGCTACCCCACTTGTTTAGCTGAGCCGAGTGCCTACAACAAGAATGGTTCCAACCAGGGCTACTGGGAGGCCCTCTGCAATGACTCCCATTGTGTCCAGCAGCCCGACTTCAAAAATGTTAAAAGGAAACCTTCTTTAGCGAACACCCAAGGGTTATGTTATATTATGTTATCTGTACCTATAAAGCGCACTGCTACCCTGGGGTGTCCTGGCGCTGAGTACTGGATTACCTGGGACGTCTGTGAGCTGTTATTGAGAGAACAACCAGGTTTTCAGACCCTTGCGGAAGGAGATTAAATCAGGAGCATTTCTTAGTTGGAACAGGAGTTCGTTCCATGCTTTGGAGGCACAGTGAAAGAAGCTTCTGCCTCCCCAATTAGTTTTCTTAAACATGGATGTTTGAACTAGTTTGGAACCAGAGGAGCGCAATGTTCATCTTGGGACATACCATGTGAGTCTATGCTTGAGAAACTCCGGGCCAATACCATTCACTGCTTTGAAGACCACGCAAAGGGCCTTGAACCGAGATCTCAGTGGGATATGGAGCCAGTGTAGTTTCCTCAGCTCACCTCTAACTGAAGCAAACCTAGCCGTTTCCAATAGCAATCTGACTGCCGCATTCTGGACCAGTTGCAGCTTGTACATGTGTTGTTTCTGTACATTAGGATAAAGGCTGTAGCAATAGTCCAGACGGGACAAAATCAGGGCCGTAACAACCGTTCTTAGGTTGCTGGCTGAGAGGAAGAGCTTGATTTTTTTAATTATTCTGAGGACCATGAAACAGGATGAAGTCACCTGGTTCACTTGGTCCCCCATGGTGAGTTTATTGTCCAGTAGGACTCCCAGATTCTTGGCTTTCCTGGAAGGTGTTGGGCAGGCCCCCAGCTCTTCCGGCCACCAGTATGGTGTCCAAACCCAGGGATTATTGACGAATTTTATCACCTCTGCTGAATTGAGCTTTAGACAGTTGGCTGACATTCAGATGGAAATAGGGTCAATTACAACCCTCCCCAGCATTGGCTGTCAATGCTGACAGGTGCACTGGGGGAGGGAGTGCCGGACCATGGCCAGTGTCCGCCCTTAAGGGTTAACCTTTCATTATTTAAGTGAATATGCAATTTTCTTTTATGTATAGTGAGATATTATTACCATACTGAATTATAACCTGACTTTAATTAAATATATATATTTACTTATTCACAAAAAAACAAAGGATACAAAGACTTTATAGTCAGGCTCAGGTTTGACTCATACAAAACCAGTGAAATGCAGCAGTTACAGTCAGCTGAGCTAAGTATAACTCGCGCCCCGCAATGCACTCTTGTGACCTCACATACTGTATCACTCATGACATGGTCAGTGACATCACTCATGACATCTCAAATGACATCACTGATGAGATTATCCAGTGACAGTAAGTGTTTTTAAAAAGGTTATCAATGTTAAGTATATATACCAAGGTGTATTGGTGAACCAGTGGGTGTATGTGTGCCTGCATGAACAATTCAGTGGCTTCTTGACCGATTGTATAAGTGAGTGATTAGGTGTCTCAGTGAATGTATGGGTGAGTGACTGGATGTGTGAATGTCTGTATCAGTCAGTGAGTTGGTATCACAGTGTCTATATGGGTGTGTGAAATGGTACGTGAGTGGCTGTACAGGTAAGTTATTGATTGCCTGAGTACCTGTATGGGTGTCTGAGTGTCTGTGTGGGTAGGTGCTGGGGGGGAAGCTGCCTGTAAGGATGATTGAGTGGGTGAGTCAGTGGCTGAATGGTAGAGTGATTTTGTATGCAAAGGGCTGTATGGGTGAGTGAGTGTGTGTATGGCTGTGTGGGTGTGTGACTAGATGTGTCAGTGATATATGGGTAAGTAACTGGGTATGTGAAAGGCAGTTTAGGTGAGTGATGAGGTATACAAGTGAATGTATGGGTGAGTGAATGAATGTGAGAGTGACTTGGTGGGTAATGGTGTGCCTGTGTCAGTCACAGTATGGGTGAGTTCGTACGTTTTCGTATCTGTATGTGTAAGTAAGTTGTTCTGTGTGTAACTGCATGGGTGAGCAAGTGGATGTGTGATTCACTGTATGGGTGAGTGAGTAGGTGTGTCAGTAGCTCTATGGGTGAGTGATTCATTGTGTGAGTGGCTGCATGGGCATATGAGTGGATATGTCAGTGGCTATATTAGTGATAGAGTGGGTGTATAAGTGGCTGCATAGGTGAGTGAGTAGATGTCTGTGTAGAGCTATGAATCAGTGAATGGGTGTGTATGTACTGGTAAGGGTCTGTGAAAAGGTTTTGAATGGTTGTGTGGGAGTGGGTGTATGAAAGGTTCTATAGTTATATTAGGTGGTGTGTTAGTCATTTTCTGGACATTGTCATCAGTGATATGATCAGTGATGTTATCTGAGCTGTCATGAGTGATGTAATATGTGAGGTCATAAGCATAAGCAGTGCATTGTGGGGGCACAAGATATAGTTTGCTGAGCTAACAATAACTGCTGAATTTCACTGGTTTTGTGTGAGTGAATCCTAAGCCTAACTATAATGTCTTTGTAACCTTTGTTTTTTTAAGTGAATGTCTACGTTTTTTAAAATTTCATTTCCTATCTATAACATTTCTGTAACCTTTGGGTTTTTCAGTTAATATCTAAGGTTTTTTAAATTCTAATTCCTAACTATAACATCACTGTAACCTTTGCTTTTTTAAGTAGTAGTTGCGTTTGCTGAGTGGTGGAGAAAGGGGGCTGGTCCTCCGACCAGCTATCAGGAGTCCCGCTTTGTAGGACTTACACTAGGTACCAGGAGTGCTTCTTGGCCCCAAGGGCCAACAACCCCTCCAAATACTTACAGTAAGTCCTACGCAGCAGGATTGCTGAGAGGTTGTTGGAGGTTATGCCTTCTTTCTCCACCAGTCTGCAGATATACCTCCTGGTGCAATACTAGTAGGTGGATGAAGTCCCCTTGACTACTGAGGGTCCTTGGGGCCAATCACCCCTTCTGTTACCGCCACTAAGTGAGTCACAATGGGTTTTCTGAGAGGTTTTCGATGGCCACACCCACTTTCTCCACCACTCTTCAAACGCACCTCCTGGTACACTACTAGTAGGGTCCTTGGGGTGAACTACACCAACCGTTACCTCCAATAAGACCCACACAGCTGGATTGTAGCTTGTGCTGCAGCCCGGAAAAGGGCTGCAGCACAAGCTACAATGGAAAAGGACATGTTTGTAAACATCCATGCTCCTTGTTTCAGGCATTATGAGGTGTCTGGCACACGATCTATGGATGTTTGGGGTGCACCACATGTGCCCCTCTGGCCTTACAGCGGAGGTCCATGGGGAACTGGGGCATTGCTAAGGTTTGCCAAAGTCCCTTTCTGGCTGCCAGTTCATGAGAGTCAGCCAGCCATGAACAGAAAGTCATAAAGGCATATTCTAATCCCTAAGGTGGTGCCTATGCAGGCACCAAACCATTGTGGGCATTAGGAATCCACCCTCCATCCTGATGGGCTCCTTGAGCCTGTCGGAGGTGGGGTCATTTCCCCACCTAACTCGTTGCGACCGCCAGAAACATAATTCTAAGACTGATGATATAGCTGTTGGTGGTACTGTCACCTATGGCCTGTCGGTGGTGAGCCTCAATGTTTTATTATATTAATTATTGAAAGTGAAGTATGTTAAATGTTTATGTTGGTTTTAGTATGTGTTGTTGTTTTTGTATGTGTGTGTTGGTTTTATATGGTTAAAGGGTATGTAAACAAGTACACTAATTAATAAATAATAATAATTAATAAATATAGTTAATTTATAATATTTACAGACATTATAAATGATTATGTTAAATATGTACATAAAATATTTTTCACATTATATATCAGGTGTGAGTTGTTGAATTTGTAGGAGACAATGGTGGGAAGTATTAATAATTTATTACGAGTTAATTATTAATAATAATTGTTTGCTTGGGATTTAATTTGGAAAATGAAAGAAATAATATTTTGGTCATTTATATCATTGCTGTGGGTTGTTTTATTTTTATGGATCAACGTTGGGGTGGTAATTAACTATAATTCCTTTAGGAATAAACAATTATTATGAATATCTTAAATAATATTTATTCATGTTACGTGTAAATATTATTTTAATGAAGATTTTTAGATATGTGTTGTGTAATTAGTTGAAGTGTAGGGTAGAAAGCTAATTCAATAATAACAAATTAAAAAAGTTAATTATGTTATATGTTATTGAAAGTGTTAATTGTGTTGTGTTCTTTTAAAGTAAATACTTTTGAACGTATTTGTTTTTAATATTTTGAGAATATAGTATTGTATTCAAATTATATTAATATGTATTGTAATTTATGATATGTATGTAACATTGTAATATGTATTTATTGTATTACATTTTTATACAAAAATAGTTTTAGACTTTATATTTTACATGTTTATATTTTTAACTATTATGTTTTTGAAATGATTTTATTATGTTGAAGCGAATTAGTTGGCTTCCAATGTTGCATTGACTGGAGTTTGAATACCTCTCCATAATCAAATGCTTTCCCTATTGTTGCACTGACTGGAATCGAAAATTTTGCCCGATCCCCAATCCAATGCTTTCCCTACTATTGCACTGCCGGGAGTGGGAATAGTAAATTTTACAATCCACCCAATCCAACAGTTTTCTGACTCTTGCATTTGCGGGAGTAGCAAATTTTACCCCCTCCACATTCCAACACTTTCCCTATTGTTGAACTGAGTGAAGTGGGAATAGTAAATCTTACCCCTCTGCAATCTAACTCTTTCCCTACTGTTGCACTGACTGGAGTGGGAATAGTACGTTTTACCGCTCAGCAATCTAACACTTTCTCTACTCTTGTAATGAGTGGCATAGGACTAGTACATTTTACCCCTCGCAAGTCAACAATTTCCCTAATGTTGCACTGACTTGAGTAGGAATAGTAAATTCTACCCCTCCCCAATTCAACAATTAGCCGACTGTCGCACTAACTGGAGTTGCAATAGTAAATGTTACCCCTGTCTCAAGTAACAGTTTTCCTACTGTTGCTCTGTGTGAAGTGGGACTAGTAATTTTATTCCTCCTCAGTCTAATAGTTAGCCTGCCTTTGTATAAATTGCAGTCGGATTAGTATATGTATTAAATGTAATGTTTTATAGTTTATATTATATTTTTGTTTATTTAAAATAATATTTGTAATTAATAATGTGTAAAATATTGTTCGTAAATTGTAATTTTTTTATTTGTTATTGAAATGAGTTGTTTTTAATCCCTTCGCTGCTAGGTCTCCCCCCGCTCCCCCCGTGCTTATCCTTTTTTTTGGCAATTTGGGGTACTTCAAGATTAGGCCCCTGTAACTTTTGATCACATAAGGTATCCACGCCAAATTTGCGTCCTTTTCTTCCAACATCATGGGGATTCTAAAGGTACTCAGGGTTTGTAGATTCCCCTGGAGGGGACCAGAATTAGCCAAAATACAGCAAAAAGTTGTTTTTTGAGGGAAATATTGGAAAAAAGTGCTGCAAATGAAAGAGTCTGGGTTAATCACTGCAAATGGTAATAAAAAAGGGTTTATAGGGATGAAATCACAATTTTCCCAGCTTTTAGGGAAGGACAGACTTTTGTCAGAAAACCAAAATAATTAACACAGTTTTGGCATTTATCTTGGAAATATGCTATTTTTACTATTTTGTGTGCTTTCAACCTCCTTCCAGTTAATGGTAGAAATGGGTATGAAAGCAATAACGGATCCTGGACATCTATACAATGTAGTAAAGTAGATAACATTCTGAATTCAGCAAGGGGTCATTTGTGTAGATCCTTCAAGGTTTCTTTATAGAAACCAACAGTTAAATATAGGAAAAATTGAACATTAGTTGAAAAAAAACAGCTTTTTGTGTCAACATTTTCATCTGTAACTTCTTTTAATTATGACAGCTCTTTAAAAGAAATATGCTGTTACATCCGCGGGACCATACTGGTTGTGGGGATATATAGGACTTGTAGGTTTACCAAGAACCCGACGAACCCAGAGCCAATTATTCTGGGAAAATGTATACATGGAAAACATGGTATGAAAGACACCTATGTTTTTCTGAAATGGGAACAAAATATAGAGCTTAGAAACAGTAGATGATTGCACATTTCCGAATTTGGGAATACTCATACTAGCATGATAATTATCGGTCATTTTTCAAAAGGACTTCTTTTTTACATCTTGTCTTCCATTTGGAAGGCACAAATGCATTGAAAGTCAATATGTAATTACAGTTGCTTTACAAATCTGAAATTACCCTAAGTCTCCCGATAAAAATGGTACCTCACTTGTGTGGGTAGGCATAGTGCCCACGACAGGAAACGGCAACGTTACCACACCACATTTTCACAATGCAAAGTTACCCTTTTTTTGCAAAGTGCCTGGCTGTAGTTTTTGAACCCTAGCTCTGCCGGCACCTAGGGAAGCCTAGCAAACCTATACAATGTTTAAATCTAGACACCCAGGAGAATCCAGGACGGGGTGACTTGACTGGCTCCCACCAGGTTCTGTTACCCAGAATCCCATGAAAAGCTAAAGAATTGTAAAAAAAAAACATTTTCCTCACATTTCTGTGGTGGAAAGTAATGCAATTTGCATGAATCCACAAATTTCCACCCACCCCGTGTTCCCCAAAGTCTTCCAAGAAAAATGATACCTCACTTGTGTGGGTAGGCCTAGTGCCCAAGACATGAAACAGTGCAAAACGCAACGTGGACACACCACTATTTCACAGTTAAAAATGACCCTTTTATGGCAAAGTGCCTAGCTGCAGTTTTTGAACCCTAGCTCTGCCGGCACCTAGGGAAACCTAGCAAACCTATACAATTTTTTAAACTAGACACCCAGGGGAATCCAGGGTAGGGTGATTTGTCTGGCTCTCATCAGCTTCTGTTACCCAGAATCCCTTACAAACCTAAACAATTGTCAAAAAATACACATTTTCCTCACATTTCTGTGGTGGAAAGTACTGGAATCTGTGTGGATCCACAAGTTTCCACCCAACCAGCGTTCCCCCAGGTCTCCCAATAAAAATGTTACCTCACTTGCGCGGGTGGGTCAAGGACCCGCGACAGGCAAGTGCCCAAAACCTATTGAGGCGGACATTAAAATTACCTATGACAAACTAACCTGGTTTTGCAAAGTGGGTCCCATAAGTTTTTGGCACTGGCTCGGCGGTCATCTAGGGAAACCTACCAAACCCACACATTTCTGGAACCCAGACACCCGGGGAGTCCAGCGAGGTATGGCTTGCGTGGGTCCTCCAACATTCTCCGACCCAGAAACATGGGCGCACAAAATGAATTCTATCTCAATTTTGTGTAAGACGCAATTAAAAGGGGAAATAAGTTTGACAGTCAATTTCAGGGTTTATTTAATGTGGGTCACTATCCCATCCAATATGACGTAAGACGCACAAATAGGAGGGGAAACAGGTTGAAAAAACTATCGCAGCGTTAATCTACTATAAAGCCATGTCCCATCTACCGCCATCCATATATCATCTGCACAATAAAATGATTCAAAAGACACTTAAATATTGCCTTGTAACTAACACTTTTAGCTAATCTGAAAAAAGGAAAGTCATTTCCAACACTAATCAAAACGTATGTGTGCATAAAGTCTGTGACTTACTTCTATGATAAGCCTCCCTAAGGTTAAAAGAAAGGATAAGAAATGTAACAAACGACATGTAAACTAAACACAGGGCTGTTGCTCAGCAATTACCCTATTTTTAAATCTGAATTACAGATAGCGAGGCAGTTTCCTATTCACTTACCTGATTTTGGCACAGAGCTCAATGTTCCAGCCGCGGTGTCTCCCAAAACATAAACAATTACAATTTGTCCCAGGGGCACTATTTATATGTAACCCTGCCACCCTATATGTTAATCTGTGGCAAGGTTTGTTTTTTGGCACCATAGCGGACAATCACTGCAACTTCTCCTTGGATAAGGAAGTGCCGGAATGTTGTAAAGCCCTTAGTCAAGAGATAGAGGAAGGACTTCTAAGAATACCGGTGCGCTAGGATGGTGGCCATATTTGAATGGGGTCAGTGTGTATGAATAACCCATTGTAAACAGCGATGACAATTGGATGGAAAAATAGTGGGAAAAGTTAGTAATTAAACTGACCTATCGAAGTTCTGAGGTCCTAAAAGTTAGAAGAAGGATGGAAAGGAAAGTGTGTAGAGCCCTAACACCACCTACACATTAAGTTATAAATTGTAATTGGTGTTACTTATTAAGTCATTCCACATGTTATTACAGTAAAAAATGTTTCATCATAAGTCTAACAGAGTTCACCATATTATAAGCGGGCGAATTTCTGGAGATATTTTGGGAATTATACATTGACATCTGATGTTATATATTATGGCATTGCACATGGTTGCATAGTATTCGAATTCTACTACAAGTATAACAATTTTTCCACCATATTTAAAGCGGGCAAATTCCTGGTGATATTATTTGATTGTAGACATACATGCCGTAAGTACATATAGTACAGGGCCACGGTACTATATGTACTTACGGCATGTATGTCTACAATCAAATAATATAGAGTACAAAACTACTATTCAGTTTCCTGAAAATAGTCTAACAATAATTTAAGTTGCATGAACAAGACACTCCTCTATAGTCACCATGCCTAATGAAAGTAAGACATTACTTTGTTCACAGAAAATTGACATGAATCGTAGGGCATACAGAATCAATTGTAATACACGCAATCTCCCTTATTTGGATAGAGACATACTTGACTTCTAGCAAAAGCAGAAAATGTAACTGTAGTTTATACAAATATTAGGTTCCAGTACTTTATGGGAAGAGCTAGGCGATCCAAAATAGAAACAGATTGGGTAACATGTATAAACGATAGAGCCAATAGATAGAGCATGTTCAATCAAAGGCATAGAGATCTTTATTAGATTTTAGTCTGTAAGAAATATGTGTAATTCCCTCTCCATGTTCAAGCCCAGCTCCACAGCCCGAAGACAAAGTATCCATTACGATTCTGCTTTCCTAAGTACTTGTGTTCTGTCCCCCACCCCTAGGGTCATTCTGTATCTGAGCAATACCATGGAAGCTAATACTAGCCAGATTTAAGACATTACTTTGTTCACAGAAAATTGACATGAATCTTAGGGCATACAGAATCTATTGTAATACACACAATCTCCCTTATTTGGATAGAGACATACTTGACTTCTAGTAAAAGCAGAAAATGTAACTGTAGTTTGTACAAATATTAGGTTCCAGTACTTTATGGGAAGAGCTAGGCGATCCAAACTAGAAACAGATTGGGTAACATGTATAAACGATAGAGCCAATAGATAGAGCATGTTCAATCAAAGGCATAGAGATCTTTATTAGATTTTAGTCTGTAAGACATACGTGTAATTTCCTCTCCATGTTCAAACCCAGCTCCACAGCCCAAAGACGAAGTATCCATTGCGATTTTGCTTTCCTAAGTACTTTTGTTCTGTCCCCACCCATAGGGTCATTCTGTATCTGAGCAATACCATGGAAGCTATTACTAGCCAGATTTAAGTTTGGGTGGCATGTATTGAAATGGACTGCAAGCGGATAGCTCATATCGTTGTTGCTACAGCCCTCATGTGTTCTTGGATTCTTTCCTTGAGAGGACGTATTGTGCTACCAATGTAAATTAGTCCGCATTGACAAAGGATACAATAACCTACATATTTAGGGTTGCAGTTCATAAAATATCTGATCTGGAGTACACTAGTCGTGTTGTATCTAAATTCATTGATCTTGTTGCACGTAAACAGACACATGTTACACCGAGTGCAGCTATACAACCCTTTTGGTTTGTCCGGCAGCCATGTACGTCTTTTATCATAGCACTGGCTCTAAGCCTGGTTAGTCAGCGTCAGTTACCACCAGTACCAATCAGCAAAAAGTTGGAGGCACAGGAGGACTTTCTGCTCCTCTGTTGGTTCTTTCTGCACATATATTCTTCTTCCTACACTTTTCTTTGTCTTTCTGGACTTTTGTTGCCTCTTTCTGCATGTGTCTTGCTTTGTTCTGCTCTTTTCTTCCTCTTTCTTCACATGTCCTACCTTTGTAGGCATAGTTAGAAAATAACATTTAAAAAACCTTAGAAATTCAAAGAAAAAACTATGGGTTTTAGCCTGGGAATGTCATTGTTAGAAAATAACATTAAAAAAACCTTAGAAATTCGCTGAAAAACACATAGGTTTCAGGGACATTCTAGTTAGTTGGAGTATTCACTCATGCAAAACCATAGAAATGTGTCTGTTATAGTTAGTAGACCTAACTATAACTCGCACCCCCACACTGCTGATGACATTACATATTACATCAGTCATGACATGCACAGTGACATCACTGATTACATCACTGATGACATCTCACATGACATCACTGATGACATCATTGAAGACATCATCCGCGTGATCATCTGATGCACCTCCTCATACCCTAATAAAAACTTTTATAACAGACCACCAATATCGAAACCATAGACAGACCAATAGCAGTTAGTACATACCTTCTCAGTGATTCATACGTCTACACACACATCCACCCACTAACCCATACAGTCACTCATACACAGTCATTCATCTATACAGCCACTGAGATATCCACTCATACACCTATATAGATACTCACACACTGCCACTCACCCAAAGAGTTACTCATACACCTGGTCAGTCATTCAAAGAAACTATCGCACACCCATTTCCTTGCTTATACAGTCATACACACACCACCACACTTGTTTATACAGCTCCTAACACATACTTACTCTCTTAAACAATCACTCATAGAAACCCACACTCATCCATACAGATACTCTTACAATCACTCACTCTCACGTATAGTCATTTATGTACTCCAACACTCACATATACTGCTTTAAAACATATGTAGTTAGTCACACATGCACCACTGAGACATCCATTCACTCACCAACACTCCCATACACACACTCACCCACTCATACAGCTCTTTCTATATGCAATCTTGAACCCATGAACCCAGTGAAACAACCACTCACATATCTATGCACAGAGTCACACACCCACCACCTACCCACAAAGACACTCAGGCACCCATACAGATACCCAGACAACCAATAAATAACCCATATAGACAATCATGTAGCTACTCGCCATGCACTGGCTTCCAAGTGACCAGAAGATCACATTATATTCTCTATGCCTAGCATACAAGGCACTGCATGCAGCTATCCCTCACTTTCCGAACTGGTACGTGCCTTCCAGAGATCCAAGGTCGGCACAGAACAAGCTACTACAAACAACCAGATTCAAAAAAGCTTGATGGGGTGGACGAAGCTTCTTGTTAGGGACAGCTAAAACATGGAATTTGCTTTCCGGTATGTATAAATAACAGCCCACCGCTGTTTTCCTTTAGAAAGTTGTTAAAAACCTGGCTCTTCACCATCTACTTCTGTTTTCTACGGCAACCTACTGGATTCACTGGTTCCAGTGCCTAAAGTATTCATGCCTTATATACATGTACAAATCAAATCAAATATGTCAATGTCTGTATTAGTGGTTGAGTGGGTCTATGAGTGGCAGTATGGGTGAGTGAGTGGATGTGTGATTAGATCAATGAATCAGTGAGTGGGTGTGTAAGTACTGGTATGGCTTTGTGAATGGGTTTGCAAATGGTTGTGTGGGAGTGGCAGTGGTTATATAAAAGATTCTATAGTGGTGTGAGTGGGTACATCAGAGATGCCGTGGATGATGTCATCACTGATGTCATAAATTATGTCATATGAGATGTCATCGGTGATGTCATGAGTTATGTCACTGACAACGTCATGAGTGATGTAATATGTTTGATCATAAGCAGTGCATTGTGGGGTGTGAGTTATAGTTAGCTCATCTAACTATAACAGCAGAATTCCTCTGGTTTTGTACAAGTAAAATGTCAGCCTAACTATAACGTCCCTGTAACCTTTATTTTTTTCAGTGAATTTCTACAGGTTTTTTTTAAATTCTCATTTTTAATTCTAATGTCCCTGAAACCGGTGGTTTTATCAGTGAAGTGCTAATGTTTATCCTCACGTACAAAAAAAATGCTAAAGAGATCAAGCTAATTCTCACCAGAAACTGAGATATATTGACTAGTGATCCAGTTATCGGTCCCACAGTTAAAGAAAGACCCAGCATTACTTACAGAAAGGGACGTAGCTTCAGAGATACATTAGTCCACAGTGAAATCACCCTTTACAGTACCATTAAAGATCAGGGACTGGTGGGCTTTCTTCCATGTGGTCACTGCAAGGCATGTAGGAATAGCTACGTGAGTAAAGAATTGACCACAGGACATGATAGTAATAAGATGAATACTCAGTTCCTGACAAGCAGTACACGTTTTGTCATTTATGTTTTGGAATGTCCGTGCAAACTCAAGTACATTGGCAGTACCATGGAGGCAGTGAGAAAAACTTGTACTGGAGCACATGAGAACGATAACCAACACTGACCCACACTACCTAGTAGTAAGCCATTTCCAGGAATACCACTATTCCAATAGCGCTTTGTTGAGCTATTATGCAAAAGAACACATTCCCCAGCCATGCAGAGGGGGTGATAATAGGACCCTCAAACTCAGGCAACGTGAATCTAAGTTGTTAATTAAATTTCAAACTAAAAGTCCCAGGGGTCCTAACGTGGACTAAGATTTGGGAGTCCATTTATATGAACCATGACAGTAATGTTTCTCTGCAGATTTTTCGCTTCTAGGGAATGTATCTGAATATTCTAATATATATCTGTTTTTATTGTATGATACACATGTTAGATGTTTTACACTGTTCTTTTTTCTTTCCCTTGTTTACGTTTCTCTACTACAGGAGGAAAGGAAGGGGCCCATCCCACTTTGACAGTCCACTGCACGAGTACCCTACCCTTTTCATCGGAGGCACTAGGAGATGGCACGCCAATTGAGATAAGATTTGACACCCTTTCATAGTTTGTGTTCATTAGAAATGATTTTTATCCCAACAATCTGTCTGATAGTCACTGTTGATAGGGCACATGCCCATGATTGTACATTACACCCTGCTAGTCCCCCATCTACCAAGACCTGTATTACCCCTTTAGCTGAGATGAAACTTGTGTATACGGGGGATAGTTGTCTATGACCACCAGCATGGCTTTTGCACTGATCTCTGTGCTGATATATACCTTTATTTGAGTTGTATGAGGATACACTATGTAATTTATTCTGTTTGTGCCTGGTGTGTGCAATAACAGCAGTATTATTGCTCGCAACTTGTATTGACATTGCTGTAAGATGACTGTTTTGGGGTTTCTGTGATGTTTCTAGACAATAATGATAACATTATTGTTCTTAGGGCTGACACATAGCAACACAACATTTTGAAGGAGACATTTAGTACAGCCAGAGACGGAGTCTTGAAATGATGCACAATGCATGTGATATTAATATTTTGTGAACCTATTATTTACTTACTATTATTGTGATGTCCTTTTACGTACATTGAAAGTGCCAGGATTACCTGTTAAGTTATTTCTCTTTTTTAATTGTTTTTATTTTCAATCCGTTAAGAGCATATGAACATTTCCTTTTCTTTTTTCATTATGATTGATTGTTGTTAAGTTTATCAATGAGGTATGTATATTAGCAAACATTTCAATGTAATGTGGAACTTCCATAATGGCTGACTAGGTTACTTTGATGTTAAGTGCATTATGTAGTCCTTGTTTTGTGTTTGAACACTATATTTATTGCACTGTGGGTGATCAGCTTTTTACCTGTGAGCAAGGCTGCTTGACAGCTGAAACAAGGAGAGCCAAATAAATCCTGAACTTTACTATCCCTCTGCATCTTGAGAGTATGTGATTCCTCTTGTGAACTTGCTTTGTTGATTAATGGGCCGGGTGCTTCACTGGGGTATGTACCACCTTCCTAGGGTCCGTGGTCTGCGTAGGAGAAACGTTTTGGAATATATATGCATATATATATATATATATTTTTTCAAACAAAGGAGGCGGCACATCAGGAATTGATTTAAGTCTTTTTATTCAAGACTTCACCCCACCAACGCGTTTCAGCCAACACTGGCCTTGCTCACGGTTGGTTAGTCCCTCTTTAGTGTTTGTTTATATACTGTCCCACTTAGAGCCATTTAGGAGGCATTGTGGGATTTGTAGTTGCAGTGAAAAATAATAAAAATAAAAGAAAGACAATATTGTGCTTTTTAAATAACTGCACATTGGTGACAAATAGTTCACTGGGGCTGTGTTCTTTTCACAAATTCTTGGTATAGTACCCAAGTCCTAAAGGCATGTTCTGCATTGTCTCAGTGTTCATGATTTCTGGTGTAGTACCCCATTATCCTGACGAGAACACATTTTCTATTCAAGATGAACATGCAGATCTTCGCCAAAGTTCATCCCTTTCGGGTGTTTCGTTCTGAGTCTGACTATCATGCGAGATTCAATTTGTCGCAGTCTGCGAACCACATCACCACCTCTCTCCATTTTGTCAACCATCTTTACACCATAGAAATGCATTTGTCTCCAGTCTCCATTTTGGCAAATGCTCATGTGTTTTGCTGTCGCATACTGCATATTCGAATTTTTGACTGCTCGGATGTGTTCCAAGATTCGTTTTTTTAACATGCAGGTTGTACATCCCACGTACTTCAGTCCGCATTTGCACTCAATGATATATACAACATTTTTCGAAGTGCAAGAGATCTGTTGTTCTATTCTCATTAGTTTTCCATTTGGTTCTTCAATCGTTTTCATGCCTTTTCCAATTTTGCAAGCTTTGCAAGAGTTGCATGGTGTGAACCCTTTTCGTTGATTTTGTAGCCAATTCATCTTCTGTTTTTCTTGAAAATAACTTCGAACCAACAAATCTTTTATGGATGTGTTCTTTTTGTACGTTATTTGCGGTGTTTCACCGAGAGCTGTTCCAATGTCTGGATCCCCAGACAGTAGGTGCCAATATTTTTTCAATATGCGTGCAATTTTGCCACTTTCCTTACTGAAAGTTGTGATGAATCTGGGGGGTGTGTGGGTTTCAGACTTTTTAGGCTGTTCCATTAGTGTTTGTGTTCTTGTTTTCAAATCAATCTTTCTTTTGCATTGTGTCAGTACTCTCTCTTTGTAACCTCTTGCTCTGAATCTGCTTTTACTCTCCTTTATCACTTTTTCCGCATCTGCCGGCACAGAGCAATTTCGTTTCAGGCGTGTAAACTCTCCATAGGGTATGCTTTGTAACAAGGATGTTGGATGGAAGCTTGTGCCGTGGAGCACACTGTTGGTAGCGTTTTTTTTCCGAAAGAGAGTCGATTCCAGTTTATCATTCGACACATATACTTTGGTGTCCAAAAAATCTATTTCCGTCGTACTTGTGTTACATATAAACTGTAGACCAATTTCATTTTGATTTAATTTCTTGAAATAAGCTTGGAATTGATCATTTGTGCCATGCCAAATAATAAAGAGGTCGTCGATGTAACGCACCCACAATATTATTCGGTCCAAATCCTGTTGATTCTCCTCATTCCACGCCACAGTCTTCTCCCACCACCCCATTGTAATATTCGCATAGTTGGGAGATAGAGAAATGCCCATGGCCGTGCCACAGATTTGTTTAAATAACTGTTTGTCAAAGAAAAACACGTTATTTTTCAAACATAAGTCAATCATTTTGATCAGCATTTGTGAATGTTCCAAATAATTAATGCTGCGTTGTTTCAGGTAGTACTCTACAGCTTGCATCCCGATCTCATGATGGATTGAAGTGTAGAGTGAGACTACATCGATGGTGACTAATAAATATTCTGGGTTCCAATCTACATTCATCAGTATTCTCAGAAAGTCCCCAGTATCCTTAATGTATGAAGGAAGACTTTGTGCAACAGGGGCTAAGAATTTATCCACATAGTTGGAAACGTTCTCATATAGTGACCCACACGCTGAAACAATTGGTCTCCCAGGAGGATGGTTCAAGGTTTTATGAATCTTCGGGAGAAAATATATACAGGGTATTATTGGTTGGTCAATTGTTAAATACTTTTTTTCATCGTCATCTATTAGACCCTTGGCATGCCAAGCTTCCAGATGTTTTTGTAATTCTCTCTGCATATTTGCATATGGATTGTTTTCCAACTTCTGATAGTTATTTTCTTGATTCAGTTGTCTCTGTGCTTCACATATATAATCAGATGTTTTCATCAGCACGATGTTGCCCCCCTTGTCCGCTGGCTTTATAGTGATTTTATCATTTTCCATCAATGTTTTTATGGCTGCTCGCTCAGATTTTGTGAGATTTTCACGCGTTTTGTTCCTTACTTTGGTTAAATTGTCAATTTCTTTTGTTACTGCTTCTGCGAAGAGATCGATTTTGTTGCCGGGAGATAAAATTGGATAATATCTAGATTTCCTTTTCAAGCCAGTGATTGGTCTCTCATCTGTTGTTATTTGTAGCTCTTCCAGCAATTCTGTGTCTGATAATGATGTACCATTCAGATCAAATAGTGATTCGAAACTGCTCCTCAAATCCGGTATGTCTGCAATGGTGTTGAAAGTGATATCATTTATATTTTCTTCCGGAATGTTAGATGTTTCAATGGATTTTCCTGCATGTATTTTTGCCAGTTTTAACTTTCTAACATATTTATACAGATCTATTCTTGTCTCTGTGTAGTCAAAATGCGCTTCCGGGCAAAATGATAGTCCTTTATTCAACACACTTCTCTCAGTTTCTGTCAGTTGGTAGTCTGCAAGATTCACTATTAGGTTTGTTTCGGATTGCGATTGCGGAGGGGGTATTGGCGTTTTTCTGCGTCTTGCCCTCCGGATTTTTCGGTGGCTGATGCTGGGGTTGTTTGATTTTGTAGTCCCCTGCCTCTTCCTCTGCGTCCTCGGTTGGGGTATGGTCGCCTTCCCCTGCCTCTTCCTCCGCCTCTCGAAATGCTCTTCTCCAGATTGACCAATTCGACTTCCTCTAAAACAGACAAGTTTTTTGTCTGGTATGTACTGCGTGCTGAGCCATCATCACTGATGCTGGATTCACTTGCACTCGACATTAATTTTTGCGTGGGGTAGTTCTTCTTCAGGGTATCATATTTTCTGGCAAATGTCAAAATTCTGCCATGAATGTAGTCCTGCTCATCTCGATGGAATTTGCGCTCTTTGCGCTCCTCGACCTCACTTTCGTAGGCATCTAATCTTGTTTCCATATCTTTGCGTAATTTGACTACTTCATCCTGATTGGTTTCTTTGGATAATTTGTCCTCCATAAACTGGAATCGACTCTCTTTCGGAAAAAAAACGCTACCAACAGTGTGCTCCACGGCACAAGCTTCCATCCAACATCCTTGTTACAAAGCATACCCTATGGAGAGTTTACACGCCTGAAACGAAATTGCTCTGTGCCGGCAGATGCGGAAAAAGTGATAAAGGAGAGTAAAAGCAGATTCAGAGCAAGAGGTTACAAAGAGAGAGTACTGACACAATGCAAAAGAAAGATTGATTTGAAAACAAGAACACAAACACTAATGGAACAGCCTAAAAAGTCTGAAACCCACACACCCCCCAGATTCATCACAACTTTCAGTAAGGAAAGTGGCAAAATTGCACGCATATTGAAAAAATATTGGCACCTACTGTCTGGGGATCCAGACATTGGAACAGCTCTCGGTGAAACACCGCAAATAACGTACAAAAAGAACACATCCATAAAAGATTTGTTGGTTCGAAGTTATTTTCAAGAAAAACAGAAGATGAATTGGCTACAAAATCAACGAAAAGGGTTCACACCATGCAACTCTTGCAAAGCTTGCAAAATTGGAAAAGGCATGAAAACGATTGAAGAACCAAATGGAAAACTAATGAGAATAGAACAACAGATCTCTTGCACTTCGAAAAATGTTGTATATATCATTGAGTGCAAATGCGGACTGAAGTACGTGGGATGTACAACCTGCATGTTAAAAAAACGAATCTTGGAACACATCCGAGCAGTCAAAAATTCGAATATGCAGTATGCGACAGCAAAACACATGAGCATTTGCCAAAATGGAGACTGGAGACAAATGCATTTCTATGGTGTAAAGATGGTTGACAAAATGGAGAGAGGTGGTGATGTGGTTCGCAGACTGCGACAAATTGAATCTCGCATGATAGTCAGACTCAGAACGAAACACCCGAAAGGGATGAACTTTGGCGAAGATCTGCATGTTCATCTTGAATAGAAAATGTGTTCTCGTCAGGATAATGGGGTACTACACCAGAAATCATGAACACTGAGACAATGCAGAACATGCCTTTAGGACTTGGGTACTATACCAAGAATTTGTGATAAGAACACAGCCCCAGTGAACTATTTGTCACCAATGTGCAGTTATTTAAAAAGCACAATATTGTCTTTCTTTTATTTTTATTATTTTTCACTGCAACTACAAATCCCACAATGCCTCCTAAATGGCTCTAAGTGGGACAGTATATAAACAAACACTAAAGAGGGACTAACCAACCGTGAGCAAGGCCAGTGTTGGCTGAAACGCGTTGGTGGGGTGAAGTCTTGAATAAAAAGACTTAAATCAATTCCTGATGTGCCGCCTCCTTTGTTTGAAAAAATTTCCCTGGGTCAGGATCCGACCCCTGGGCTGAGCACACACTGCTGAGCGCTCTCGCATGGTTTGGGATCACATTGTGACAAAATATATATATATATATATATATATATATATATATATATATATATATATATATATATATATATACATATATATGTATATTCACTGAAAAAAAGCATAGGTTTCAGGGATGTTATAGTTAGTTGGATATTTCACTTGTACAAAACCATATAAATTCAGCCGTTATAGTTAGTAGACCTAACTATAACTCGCACCTCCGCAATGCACAGCTGATGACGTCACATATTACATTACTCATGACATGCTCAGTGACATCACTGATGACATCTCAAATGACATCACTGATGATATCACTGATGACATCATCCAGTGAATGTTTGTTTCTGTAAAGTATAAAAATATGTTTTATAATTATATATGGTCCAGTTGAAGACTGATTGCAGTCAAAACGCGTAGGCTGTCCATTTTGCACTTTTGCACATGGTGTACTTAAAATAAACAAAATTTAAATTACTTTACTGTTGTGGTGCCGTGACTTCCGTCGACAAACACGAGGACGTGAAGATTCGAAGAGGCAGCCTTACCACCTGCATTCAGCATTGCTCTTAGTTCTTCATGACCAGAGCTGTCTCGGTGCAATGCCCCTCCCAGAACCCATATTAAGAGGGATCTAGAAGGTCCATGGAGGAGATAAAAGCTGTGAGTTGTAAGTTAAGTATTTTTTCCAACACCTTTGCTGAAAAAGGTAGTCTGGAAATAGGTCTATAGCTTCTGGGAGCAGCAGGAGCGAGATTGGATTTTTTTAGGAGTGGAAGGAACAAGGTTATTTTCCAATTGTCTGGAAAAATACCTGAGCAGATTACTTTTTTGAATACCACCCCTAGTTGTTCATCGATAATTCCAGTTACCAGGTGCAGTATTTTGGGAGGGCAAGGGTTGGATGGGACTCCTGAGTTAGAAGTGTTTACCACCTGAGTGATCTGTTGGTGAAAGGGAGGGGAAAAGGAAGTAAACAGAGTCGGTGGGGAAGGAGACTTCGCTGTTAAAAAATTGCCTGATTGGGTTATGTCACAGTCCTTAAAAGATTTATACACTGTCTCTACTTTGTCCCTAAAGGATTGTGCCAGTAGGTTGCAAAATCCGGCACTGCTTTCTGTTCTAGGCAACTCTGGTAGTTTAGCAAGGTATTTAACTGTTGAGAAAAGCTCCTTGCTGGAGGTTTTTTGCCTGTAAAATTGTTGTTGTGAAGTATTTCCTTTTTTCTTCCAGTATTAGTTTCTTATATTCAGCCAGTGATTGTGCATATTTTTGTTTTCTGTAGGGTCATAATATCCACTCATACAAGCATACAGGTGATCACACACTGAGTAAATCACCCATAGAACTACTCACATACCTAGACACTCACCCATACAATCAATCATACAGACACTTACCCAAACAGTTACAAACCCACCAACTTACTTACTCATACAAATGGTAACACATACTGACTCAGCTAAACAGTCACTGATAGAAGCATGCACTCATCTATATACCTACTCCCACATTCAGTCACTGATGCATACAGTCACTCATATATGCCGTCAGTCACATATACTACCTTTCACATACTCAGGTACTCACCCATACTGACACATGCACTCAATTACTGACACAGCCATACAGACACTCACCCACCTATACAACATCTCACACACGCAACAGTACCCCATATATCCACTGACTCACCCACTCACTGATCCATACAGGTAGTAACACACCTCCTCACCCAAAAACACAGACACCCAGACAACCATAGACATAGTCAGACAACAAATCAATCACCCATACAGCCATTCACATACCCATTTATCCACTAGCACACTCATACACTCACTTAAACATCAAATGACATACAGATACACACATTCACACAACCAGTCACTCACCCATACATTCACTTAGACACCTAATCACTCACTTATACAGTTAGTCACACACCCACTGAGTCATCCATACAGTCACTTATAATCTCAACAGCTGCAGTTTGCCTTCAAAATCTTAAAAAACAAGCTTGCAGGCGGTGCCACAGGTCACCTATTAAAGGTCATAGCAGCAAAATTCTTGCCCTCCATCTCATATGGCACAGAAATCTTAAACGGCAAGGAGCCACCGGCCTGAACCTATCACAATCAATTCTTTTCAAGAGAGTGTTTACAATCCCCGCCATATTTTGCAAGCTCAAATTCGACTTGAATATGGCCTAAGAAACCAGATCCCCGATAGACAAGGTGCATTAGTCAAGTACTACTGGAGGATGCGGGACACAGAGGAGAACACACTCGCCCACTATTGTTGGGTAGAAATTGAAAAGCAAGCCAGGCTCAAAAATTCAATCTTCGAAGCGCTGAAGGCTTTGCTCTTGGCATTGAAGTTAGAGGAGTCCTGGCGTACTGCCTCTACACCCGGCTTCAAATCTGTGTTTAACAAAGCCATAAAACTGAATTCTTTATCATTAGATAAAATAGCCCTAGCAAAGAAAAAACATGCCTGGTCCGTGATACAAACATACCAGAGGTTGAAAACCCAACCTTACTTGCTAGACCATTTCCCGCATCAGAAAAAGCATTTTATCACACTACTAAGGCTTGGGTCTTATCCATCAAAGGACCTAACCCCTAAATGGAAATCGCATGGCAATCAAAGGAATGCCACCTGCGCTGAGCTTGGGATGAGTCTTTACTGCATCTATTATGCATCTGTTCCGCTCTAATAGAAACTCGCAAAATGGGCCTTCGGGAGGTCTTCAGGAAGGAACAAATAAGATCTTGCAGAACAGCAGTGATTTACTGTCTCACTGGCTCATCTATCCCACTTTCCTGCATAGCCATAAACTTTTTTTTAAATGCAGCAAAAGAACTGGCCAATGCAGAACCTGCTAACCAACTCATGCAGTGCTAGAACATTTGACTTTCAAATCCCTCGATAGCCTTGCCTATATGTTAATTATTTTTAAAATATCGCCTTTTTATACCTTTTATAAAAAAAAACTAAAAAAAACCAATAATAATAATAGCAACAATGTATACTTCTGAATGTTTTACCCATGGTGGTTTTCCCACCCTTTTATGATTTTTTTTAATGAAATCAAATAAAAGTATATTTGAATTGACTTGACAGTCACTCATACACCCACTGATTCAACAATACACCTTGGTATATATATTTAACACTCATACACCTTTTAAAGAACAGTCACTGGATGATATTATCACTGATATCATCAGTGATGTCGTTTGAGATGTCATCAGTGATGCCTTCAATGATACCACTGATCTTGTCATGAGTGATGTAATATGTGAGGTCATAAGCAGTACATTGCAGGGGCGTGAGTTATAGTTAGCTCCCCTAACTATAACAGCTGACACCTGATTTGAAATGTCAGCCTAACTATAATGTCCTTGTAACCTTTTTTTCTTCTGTGAATGTCTAAGGTTTTTTCAAATGGTAATTCTTACTATGACGTCCCTGAAACCTGTGTTTTTTTCAGTGAATATATACATATATATATGTGTACATTCCGAAATAGCTGTGACAAACAGCACATGACCTCTTTTGGGTTGATCAAACGCGGTCGGATGAAGTCTAATACTGCTATATTTTGTTTCTGTTTTTCTGATATTTGAAATCTGCAGATATCACAGCTTTATTTGGTTGCTTGGATATTCTATCATAAAGAAGAAAAGGAAAAGCAATATTTCCCCAGCAAAGAGTACATCTTAACCCTGAGCATTAAGATAATGACTGTACATGTCAAGTCGCATACAGTAATCTCTGTAATTGTGTCCTTTTGCTGCTGTCTGAATGCTGCTCTAAGCATCTCTCGAATAGAGCATTTTCTCCAATAATGTCCTCTCCAAAGCCTGCGCTCAACTCATCATGTTGCTTTTTGTAAAGACCACAGAACGAGTCCTGGGCTGCTGCTGAAATAACAATAATTATAATTAATTTGCATCCCTGCTGCTTCAGATCTCTACCTAGACCAATAACACTTGGCATGCTTGTTGCAATCTGTGCTCTGGCCAATTTTTTATAATTAGACTTAAAGAGCCATTAGAGGAAATCAAAGTTGAGTGTTTTTGATTTTTTTTTTCTTCTTTTTACTGAAATGTACTAGCTCTTTCCATTTTGAATATCCTCTGCTTCATTCTTGTTATTGCTGACACGTAATTATCAAAATGAGACTTTTTCACACGTGCAGGGTATGGCAATCACAAATAAATGCTCTTATACTGTGTATCATTTTTTTCACAGTCTAATCTAGTGTTTAGAGAATGTTTTTTACAGCCTTCGGTTAGATGTTGTTTTTCTCCCTTAAAAAGCACTGAAGATCACTTTATCAATTGGTAATCGGTGATCACCCATATTAACCATAATGAGTTTAAAGAGTTACTATAGACAAAAGACAGTTTTTGCATTTAATTCATGTTTTTTTCATTCTGTGCAGCACAAACCAAAGGTGGATGTTCTTTAAATATTTCCTTTTCACAGCTATTTATACATACCTATTTGGCAAAAGAGAATTTGATAATTCGAACCGCTATTTCTTAGTTCCTGCTTCCCAACAAGTGAGGTGCAGTTGTCAAAGGCACAGTATGTATTCAGGGCTTTTGGAATTATGTGGAACTGGAGGATACAATTATGATCCAGGGTTATCCTTTTAGCAAAAACAAGATGATGTACGAAGTGCTGAAACTTTTCAATCACTCACCCCCACCCAGTCAAGAGATCTGGGTTGAATCCATTGATCTTTTCCTCACTATGCTTGGCAGCTCGGGCTGGACTGTTCCCATGAGTAGCAGGGTCAAGACTGATTTGCATATGGCTGGGTCCAAACTGTGGTGGCATAGTGAGAAATAAGAATGACTGATTTAACTCAGATCTCTTGACTGGGGGTCAATGTTTGATTCATTCAGCATTCTGTTCATCATATGCTGCCGCAGCACTTTTTGCCCTAAGTGGGAATTGTATGCCTAGACATGGGGCCCTTGCCCTCTGTACCACTGGATTCAAGCTATTTTGGCTACTGAGGGGTGTTACCCTAAAACAGTCCCAGGATGCTTGTTTCCGGTCCAGGGAGAACCTGGCTTGACAGTTTGGGCTGGAATGTTCCCATGAGGAGCATGGTCAAGACTGATTTGCATATGGCTGGGTTCAAACTGGGGTGGCGTAGTGAGAAAATGAAAGATTAATTTAACCCAGATCTATTAAATGGGGATGAATGTTTGGTTCATTCGGCTTGTGTTGTGGTCCTTTTCCTGGGCTGCAGCGTAAACCGCAGTAGAAAAAAGCACTTTCAGACTGCTGTGCTGGAGGTCTCATCATAATAGGACAGGTAGGACCACAGACTCATTGACAGACGGTCACCTGCCCAATATGATGACAGTCAGACAGACTGCCATCGTAATTTGGCCCAATGTTAGGTTACTGGCAACAAGCCTACTAGCCAGTCCAAAGAGGCGCAGTCTCAAATAGGCCCATGAACTTCATCCATTTAGCACTGAATACACTGATTAAAGATGACATCAATGTAAGTTTTTTAATGCGTAGTTATTGAATCCATTCAAAACAATGTGGTAACATCCAGTGCGAAAACCATTCCTTTAACATGGATCCTCAATAAGATGTGTGTTATTTTCAATAGATACCAGTGTTCCAAGAGACCCAAGGCATTTTTGAGAAATAGCACCCTTCTCCAGGGGTCACTGAAAGCAAAACAATCTATTTAATTTTGCAGAGTAGTGGGACCTGGAGCATCACACCATTTGAGTCATTATACACGATTAGCAAAAGTGACTTGAGTAAGAACTGCATGTCAAAATATCCATGTTAATTCAACTAAGGTATGCTCCAACACCTTGTGTTTGCATTTACCCACGTGCTGTACTACGAAAATAGTGATTTCGACCCGACCGCATTATGCTTGCAGGCAAGGTTAATTGGGTAACACAGAAAAAAGAACATCAGCAAAAATAAACCCAAAGTGCAACCCCATGCCAAAGTCTCCCAATATAACACTCTAAAGGCCTGTGGTATGAATGTCCATATCTGGGCAAAGGTTGTGCTTGTTCATACCAGTTTATGAATCAGAACAGGAATAAGCAGCTGAATGGTGACGTTATCCTTTACAATGGACTTCCACGGCACTGAAACACGAGTGCCACTTTTGAAATAGCTTTTGATCTTCTACAGCTATAACTATAACTACTGGAACAGCAGACATATTGTATGAGAAGAGCCATGGCAGCCTGCTGTAATGCTCTTCTCCTTGAAATTCCATGCCTCTACAAATAGTCAGAAGGTAGCAACAGCACACTGGGGCAGGCTAGAAAGGTAGGTTCAACCGGCCCTCCCTTTGAAGAGGCGAAAGACGGCAGCACACCTATATGTCCCAAACTCTGATTTTAGTGCGCTTTTAGTGTTCTTGTATGAGGTATTCACTCCCCTTAAACTTGAGTAGGCTTTTGAGTTTCATCAGCTTGACACAATATTTGCTACTGCCTTTTCTCTCATGTGCTCTGGTCACCCAAGCTAAGGGTCAACTGAGCCCCATGAAGGAAGGCCCCAGGAACCCTCCCATTGGGAGGAAAGCTACGAGCACTAGGCTAACTGAGAGGAACGCACCTTGGTGGAAGTATGACTATAGGGGTTCCTGGGGCCTTCCTCCATGGGGATCAGTTGAAACTTACCTTGGGTGACTATGTATGAAAGCTGTGTATACTTTAATAAGATCCTGTGCATGTCCTGATGAATGCAGTGGACTCTTAGGAACTACCTTGATAGAAACATGTAGACACTTTAGTGGTGTTGGGGAACTAGTTGAGTACTTTGATTATCTGGGGATTAGAATCTCGAAAAGCATGAAGTGGACCTCCCATCTAGACAAGATACTTTTAAACTATAAACGGGTGTCCGGGGCAATTGTTAGAGAGCAGCATCTTTCTGTGAGTAGGCCAGTCGTCCCGGCGCTTGCTATCTACGATGGGAAAGCATTACCCTCGGCACTCTACGGGGCAGAACTTTGGGGTATGGAGAATATTCGAGATTTATCCAGGTCTGAAAATAAATTTTTAAGAGACCTTACCTCGCTTCCTACCTCCACCCCCCTGAAGCCATTGTTCTACGATACAGGAAGGAGGCATATTCAGGATATTGCTAGGCTTCGCCCCTTGCTCTTTTGGGCCCGCCTTAAGAGGTCTACTGAGCTGTCCAATTATGCTGCAGCTTTTGATGAGTTGCTGTCAGTTGACACAGGGCGCAGGATAAAATGGTTGGCTGACCTTAGGCATCTTACTGGCCTTATTGGATTAAGTGAGGCCTGGGCTAGCCAGATTCCACCTTCTAAGCAGGACTTAAAGCGTGCCTATTGGGACTGGGTGTCGAAACGTGACCTATCCACCCAACAGACAGGGAAACTCACCGAGGGGTTCTTTGAACACAAAAACATCTGTAGACTGGAACCCTATCTCGACTTCATCCAGGTCCCTAGGGACAGGACCGTATATATGAAGATGAAATTTGGAACCCTGCAAGTTAACACCGTAACATCATCATGGAAAGGGTCAAACTCAGTTCCTGCACCTTGCCCAAGCTGTGCACATCCTGACGAGTCTATTGCTCACTTTTTTCTAGCATGCCCGGCCTATAAAAATGCTAGAGAAAAGTGGATCAAGCCAGTATGTAAAGCACTGGGCTTCAGGAGCCATGTCGATACCTTACGCATCCTGAAAACTGACACCTCCTCTTTGACACTGGTTTGTGGAGTAGCCAAATATCTGGGGTGTGCTTGGTTAATACGAATAAAAGCTTTAGGCAAGAACGTAGTGGACCCTTAAATTTGAAAGATATGGGGCGATTGATCTGTTGTAATATCTTAATGTTGGGAAAATATTCGACTCCTATTCCCTTCCTTTTATGTATTTGTGATAATGGATTTATGAATGTAATCATGAATTTTAAATTATATATAGTGTGTTTTTTTCTTTTAATGGTTTTTATCTATATGGTTACTATGGCATCTGTGTTTTTTTTCTAAATTTGGCCATTTTATTCTGTGATTTTATAAATGTAATGCTTTTATGATAAATCTTTTATCGAATAACGCTCATCTACTACTACTGCTATGAGCACTAGGCTAACTGAGAGGAACGCACCGTGGTGGAAGTATGACTATAGGGGTTCCTGGGACCTTCCTCCATGGGGATCAGTTGAAACTTACCTTGGGTGACTAGTGGACCTGAGAGAAACATCAGTTGCAGGTATTGTGTTTTCTGGAATGAGAGGTGTATGAAAGCTGTGTATACTTTAATAAGATCCTGTGCATGTCCTGATGAATGTGGTGGACTCTTAGGAACTACCTTAATAGAAACATGTAGACACTTTAGTGGTGTTGGTGGAACTAGTTCCCCTACACTACACGCCCAGATATAACACCAAGTGGTACTCTGCCAAGTAAAATCCATACCGGTTTAACACGGTTTTTTAACTAACCTACTTATTGGATCCCTAGCTCCATAGGACCTTGGAAAGTGCCTCCTTGACTGAAAGGTGCAGGCGCGCTCTCCATCAAACCGGGGTTTTGGAGACCCGGAGTTGTTCAATGATGAAGCACAACCCCTGATAAGCATGTGAAGACATTCCGTGAACTTTTTTGGATGTGTCAAAAAACTGTGAGACACACAGTTCCAATAATTAAGGGATGCAAATGAGCAAGCTGTGACTACTTGTTTATGCAAGGGCTTGGGAATGAATAGGAGGACTTTTTTTTATCGAACTCAAGATATAGATGGTGTGGAGAAGATGGCAATAATGTGTTCATTGATGGTAGGGAGTAGTCAATCTAGATCTAAGGATTTACCACAATGCCTGCAGAAATGGGTGAAGGCCAAGAAATTCCGGCCAAATTGGGTCTTACCAGTGTTCGGATCATTGTTTTGAAATGTTGTGAGACATCGAAACTTGCATAGCTTCTAAGAATAGGCTTGGGTGTGTCGGGAGTTGGACACCACTTTGCTGAGTCTAACAACAACCTACATATGATTGGCATATAACACTGTTCAGCAGCCATGGTGTTCAGGTAGCATGTGAAGAGGGAGCAACATAGATGTTAAACATCAACTTTGATAGTGCGAAGACTTGTGGGACACTGCATTTAATAACAGTGAAGTTGGGTCGGACAGGATGCAAGACCACACATTGGGTGAAAAATGCACAAAAAGAGATAAACCAGCTTGCCACTTGCTCAAATAAACCTGTCTCACTTAGTCTAAAATGAAGCGAGTGGCTGTATCAAAGATGGTAGTCACATCTGATTGAATTAGGCCTGCTGAGTCTGAAACACTCCAAAGTAAATACTACAAGCCGTTTCTGTTTCTTGCTTCTGCCAAAAACCAATTTGAGCATTATTGAAGGGCATCCAACCCTTCAAGTGACCCCTATACTGAACACTGAGACGCCGAGGGAGTGTTTGTGCTAACCTGCTAACCTGTCCCCTTTTGCCGTCAGCTGCTCGCCGCTCCCGCTTCGCGGGAGCCGCTTCGTGGGAGGACCCACCAACGCTGTTTTCTCCTGCCTGGTTGCCGAGAGGGAGGAACACCTGTGGAGGCTGCAGGGGTAGCGTTGCAGGGACTCACTATCCCAGGAGTCCCTGCTTGACCAGGTAACATCCGGTCAGCGCCCCCCTGCGTGCCCCGCCCACCACTGCCCATCCTATAACCTCAGGACAGAGTCCGTCCTGCGGGACGCAGGCGGGACGCCGGGCGAAGCCCGGGCAAAGGTCGGGCCGTCTGTGGCCGTCCGGGGCCAGTAGGGGCCGGGACGGACCACCCCTCTAACAATTCAGGTAACACAGTGGCATGCTGTTGTGGATCATACAATATTGATTCTCTCGTATAATACTTTATATGTCTACATACTCCCCAATGTCTACTCGCTCAGGCAGAACCTACAGACGTGGGGGGAAGACCACGATAGGCACAATGGACAATTTTATAACCCGTGCCGTTTCTGTTGTGGAAAAAGAAATCATTTTAGCAGAACGCAGGCTATCACGCGAATACTTGGAACATAAACGCTCTTCGCTAGGAACATTGGCACAGGCTAAATCTCCAAAGAACGTTATCCCTGTAGAACCCTTATTTTCTACAACTCCTAGGCACGTGCAACCTTGCGCTGTCGATCCAAGGCAAGATAATGGTCTGCTTGATATCATCTCTGATCATGCATCCATCAACAGAATTGCGGGTAATATTGATATAACAAATTGCGCAGACAACACAGTAGTCGACCGATCGGCCCTACCCGCAATATTGGTACATGAAATGCCTGCAGAACAAGTTTTAACTTCTCCCCTTCACAAAGTAAGTAGAGTTGCAATAAAGAAGAAAAGATTGGTTACTCCGAGGAAAGCCTACAGACTAAAAACTCTGAAGAGAATACGCAGGAATTATATGAATAGGGGCGTGCTCTATAAACCTCTAGAGCCAGAAACAATGAAGATTGGGCCAGAAGTAAGCGATCAACAACGCCTGGTGCTGGATAACGAATTGCTAAATTGCCCAAAAGATCCACCAGTGGCAAATTCTTTACTTGACCAGATCCAATTGCTCATGACAACCTTGCTGTTACCAGTAAATGAAAAACTAAAAGGGCTATCGGAACGTCTGGATAAATTCGAGCAAACTTCATTGGACAACTTCTTTTCCCTAAAAACTTTGGTAAAATTACACTCCAAGATTGGAGCAGATACCACAAGGGTGGAACCGAGTACCATAGCTACAAATTCAACGCAACAAATTGGACCACCTAGGAGAGATAAAGCGTCAGACCAGAATAGCATTAACACTGCATCGAGGGGACGTCAAGTAGAGATTCCCAACTCACAGTCAAACAATGAAGGAACTCAACTGGTTGTTCCCCCAAAACCTGCGCCACGCAAAGCAAAACAGGTGACTAGTACCACTATCTCTCAAGTCCCTGTATCGTCAAAACAAGCTGATGTGATAGGAACTACAACTTGCACTATCAATGGTGGTTTGGTCAATAATGCTCAGGTAGTTGACCACAACAGAGACAGACCCGTGCCTAAAAAGATCCCAAACGCTCACCTACCTCCGGGGTGTCAACCATACGTGGTAGTACTTACTGGTGTCCCTCCCTTGAAAACCAACAAAAGGGAGTCTTATGATGAACTGAAAAACAAGACCCTATATTGGTTGAGAGAAAACAGACCTTTGCCACATTCTGTTAATTGCCAGGTTATCCAAGTCCGAAGAGTAAGTTGGTTGGGCACTAGACCAAAAGACATAGCAGGGGATTGTATCTTGGTCAACTTCAAAGACCCCTCCGTCGCCCACCTTGTGTATGGTCAGAATCAACGAAGAGGTCACCTGGGAATTGGTACCTGTGACCTCAGCTATTTTTATCCCATGCAGCGGCCACAAGACACTAGAGATCTGTCCCGGCCATGCTTGACGAATAATAGATATTCGTTTTTTGATCCTCAGACCCCTGTTGATAGAATGTACCCAGAATATATGGAAAACAGGGATGTGGATAAAAACTGGTCATGGTGGGGCAATTGACAAACAGGAACAGGGAAATATGGATATTATGGAACTTCTTTCCCCTTGTTCAGTAATCATCTAGAGAATCATTGTGCAAAATTTAGCCTAAATTCTTGTGCATTGCCCCCTGTATCTGACAAAGCCAAGATTACACAGGTTAGATCTTTGCCTTTAAGCCTTTGCGAAGACCATTGTGGGAGGGATATAGTGAATGTTTGTATTACACAAGGTCAAAACAGGACACCAATGGTACATATAGAGCGGCAAGGTTTGGCATCAAATAGCAATTTGTCTGACGACCCTAATGAGAGGGAAATACCAAGTTCATTGGATACATGTAGTACCTGCCACAGTGATCCAGTGCAGCACAACTTAAGTAAAGTAAGTAAGTAAAATAAGCTTTATTCGATTTATCAGAAAATCATAAAAGCGTACAAGTACAGTTTATACCATAAATCTAAAAACAGTTTTCACGTAAGCAGGAAGTATATAAAACATTTTTCCGAAAATTAAAAGTCTGTAATAGACATTTGAACGGAAGGCCTCATTTTGCAGTGTTCAGTTAATTTAAGCGTGTAAAGCTTAAGTCATTGAGTTTCTGTATTTCATCACTGACATTAGAAAGCGAGAAACAACAAAAATGACGTACTCCTCATCCAGCAAGAGTAATTTCAAATATGCAGATTTACATGTTCTTATCCCCCAGCGTTTGAGTAGTGGTAAAAGGAACAGTTTCCTCGGGGTGGTGTACAGGTTACAAAAGAACATGATATGGATGTTACTCTGTGCTGAATGATCATCGCATGGGCAAATTAAGTTCAAAGAGGCCCAATCATTCTGTTTTGGGAAAGTGACCATGCGAAAGAAAATCCCTAAGCGCAACCTAGTAAGGAGCATGCGAGGGTAGGGTGCAGTTTCAGTCCTGAGATAAAGTTGAAGGCCTTCAGTGGGGGTAATTTGCTGGTAGCTCAGGGTGGTATTTTTAAGTTTCTCAGTGTTCCATCTGGCACTTTCTAGGTGTGTAATTAAAAGTTTTTTGAGAGCCGGCCTAGACAAGGATTCTAAAGACTCTGGATCATCATAAAATTCGGGGTGTCCAATATTAGAGAACATTGTCTGAACGTATCGTAACCATTTAACCTTTGATACACCATCCAAAGTCAAACAGTCTTTGATAAGCTCTCTGTTCAATTGGCATTCCACGGTAGTCCAAATTTTATGCCAAAGCAGACAGGGTGATAACTTTATAATGTCACTAAGGTATTTGAGGCCAGCCTCAATGTGGATCTTAAAAGTCGAAGTGGTTTTGTGCACGCCTACGAAGTAGCAGATAAAAATGTTCTCGCAAGTTTGTAGTGAGGACACATTCTCGAAGCCCCATAAACCCGCTCCATAGGTGGCCGTCGCTGTACACTTTGCCCGGTAGATCTGTAACATCTCAGCGATAGGTTTACCCCCAATTTTGGCTGCAAAGGTTCGAAGGGCCCCTATAGCACGGGTGAAGGCAAGTTTCCTAGCAGATACTGCATGTTTCCACCTTCCTCTCCTATTGAAAACAACGCCCAGGTAGCAGAAGGTGTCCGTGATCGCAATTGTTTGCTGCTCCAAGTATATTGAGCATTGTGGTGTCTTGTTTTTTTGGGAGCAGGACATGGAGAAAGTCTTAGAGATATTCACCCTCAGGTTTCTTTTACCCATGTAGGATGAAAATTCTGTTACAGCTCTCTGCAAGCCCAACTTTGTCCTAGACATAATTGCTGCGTCATCGGCATATAAGAGAATGGGTACAGGCCTACCATTGACAGCTGGGTAATCACTTGGCAAGTTTATTAAATTCTCTGCGATGGAATTTATATAAAAACTAAACAGCAGGGGCGCAAGTATACAGCCTTGCCTAACCCCTCTGTTTATGGCAAATTTTTGAGTGCATTGCCCCTGGGTCCCGAACCTCACTCTTGCCCCGGCCTCTCTGTATAATTCTTTTATGAATATGATAATGATTGGATCCACCCCAATGTGTTCCAATGTTGACCAGAGCTGCGCATGGTCCACACAATCAAATGCGGAGCTAAGGTCAACAAAGGTAACGAACAGGTCCCCTTTCTTGGCCTCAGTGTATTTAGAGACCAGTAAAGACAGGTTTAAGCATTGTTCCTGTGTCCCCAGTCCCTTTCGGAACCCATATTGGAGCTCCGAGATGACCTTTTTCTCTGCTTCCCAACACTGAATCCTCTTAAGGACGATCCTTCCTGCAATTTTCATGAGTCCGTCCAATAGCGATATTGGACGGTAGCAAGCAGGATCGTCCCTGTTCCCCTTTTTAAAGACGGGCACTACGATTGCATCTGACCAGGTATTAATAAAGCCACATTTGTTTCCCATATTTAAAACGTTGGTTAACAATGGAACCCAGAAATCCAGATTTGATTTATAGACGTCCACTGGTGTCTGATCAGGGCCGGGAGCTTTCCCTGACGGGCTTTCCCTAAGGGCATCTTCCACTTCTAGAGTGGTAAAAACCAGTTCAATTGGATAGGGGGGTGCTGAGAAGGCACTTAACGGGTAATCCTCCGTTGTTTCATCCAAGGATGAAGTCGCCTTTTGTTGATTCTGGGTGTCACCCTGGCTGTTGGTATAAAGGTTGCCATAATGTTCTACCCAGAGCTCTGCCGTAATTGCTACGTCTATGGAATTGTCACTATCTTTTGGGCTATATACAGATCTTATAACTTTCCAAAAAAGATTGGTGTCCATGTTCCTAGCGGCTTCACCCAGGGCTTCCCAGGCCTCCATTTTCATTTTCGCCCTGCGCTGGTTAATTGCCTGCTTATACTCTCGTCTCGCATGGCAAATTTGAACCCTGTCTTTTGGGATAGCAGATAGAGCTTTCTTTAGTTTTTTCAGAGCAGCTGTACACCTGGAGTCAAACCACCCGCGTTTGTGCTTCCCATTCTCTTTGTGACTCCTAGTTAGTGCGTCTTTTATGTATTGCTGGATATTAGAGAAAGCAGCCATGATGGCCTTTGGGTCAGTGTCTTCTTCTAAACAGACAAATATGTCTGTAGAGCAAGACGATATGAAATTCTGGAAGAAAGTTGTAGGATTCATTTTCTCCCATTTTATTACATACCCATTGATCTTTGTTAGGGTTACCTCAAGTGGATAAAGAGCCCCGCTAGATTCGTTTGCTATCCCCTCTGTCAACCTTACCCCAAAGGTGATAGGATAATGATCGCTTATTGGGTCATCCCCAATCTCCCAAAAAGTTATAAAGTTGGGATTAGTGGGCGATATTAGTGCAAAGTCGATTGTAGTTTCACAGCCTCTTCCAATATATGTTGGGGCAAAGGGAACCGGGGGGAACATGCCTGGTTGATAAAAGTGAGGTCAAAAGAGAATATGATGTTGTTTAGGAGAGTCCCCAGATTGGTGTGTGAGAAGTGAAAAGGACCATCCTCCCCGAGGTCTGAAAGGCCGCACAAACCTAACTCAGAAGACGGACAGATGGCACAATTGAAATCTCCCACCCACAGTACTACGTGGTCCCCCGTGCTTTGATCTCTCAGTTTGTGAATATGGTGAATCATTTTATTCAAGATCAATTCCACGTCCTTAGGTGGCATGTTATTATAAAAATTTATTAGTATCACCTTTTGTGTGGTGCCCCATTTAAATAAAATAATTTGGAAATACTGATCAGAATGAAAATTATATACTTTTACGTCCCCGACATTCGAGATGTATATGCACAGGCCCCCTTTATTGCGACCCTGGGGTGATGGAACAGCGGGTGAGTGAAATGTTCGGTAGCCCTGGATGTGAGTTTCCTCCATAAGCCAGGTTTCTTGCAGACAAAGAATGGCATACTTCTTCACAATCTCCAACCAAGGTTTGTGGGTGATCTTACTACCCAAGCCTGCTACATTCCAGGATAGGAGAGAGTGCGTTGAGTTTCTGTTTTTCTGATAAAGTTGACCCTCGTTCCCCATTATATCTTTCGGATCTAGGGAGTGTGCCATCTCTATCTGTTGTGTGACCTGTACAGGAGGGGCATGCTGTTCAGGGCGGGACTGATCTACCCCCATTAGGATTGAATTTTTGTTAATGGGCAATAATTTATCGTTCTTAATGGCATCCATTGGGTGGTTATGGGTACTAAAAGGGGATGAAGGAACAGTAGTTCCCAGTCAATCCACCTGGTCTAGGCATTCAAACCTATTCCTAGTAGGTACTCCTTCCCACCAGTTGTTAGTGAGTTGCCATCCGTGCCCCTGACCTTTCCATCTGTGATTGTGGGCTATAGACCAGGCCCCAGGTAACCCTGCAGTCTGTTTAGGAGGGTAAAAGAAGGTGAGGGGTCTGGTGACGATAGATTGGTCAGTAACATATGGATCCCATGTGGTGATAAGTTGGGCTGTATGGGGGTCTGCAAATGAGACCACAATACAGTCTCCAGGTATGGATTTATGAGTGCGACCCACCCAGGGGACTCGCCTGACCATTAGGACCCCGCTCCTGGAGGTGTTAGAGAGCTGCTTATTGAGGTTTAACCAGTGGATCACCTTATTCTTTAGAGACCACTGGGTCTCCACCGAATGAGGATCAAGTGAAGGTACCCCAGCCAGGATGACAACATAGGGCCCGGCATCAGGGGGGAGATCAATGTAGCCCCCACGAAAATTCTGGTGACTTTGATGTTGGTTGACAATACGCTGAGGAAGAGGGCTGGTAATCTTACTCGACTTATGGGCTGCCCTAGAAATAGTTTTGGGCTGTATCTGTTTATTGGGGGGTTTTATGTCTGATTTTAATGGGTTTGATGTAGGGGGAACAGAAACGTTTGGAATTGTCCGAGGTTTGGGAATTGGGGTAGGTTTTGGTAGTGGTGGGAGCGAAGTTTGAAGAACAGGGGAGGCAGCGTTAGGGTCTGGAGCCGGTTGGATGCCAGCGTTAGGGTCCAGAGCCGATTGGATGCCATCATTGCTTTCCTGGGGGACACCCTCAGCGATACGGGGATATGTGGCCTCCAGTTGTTTTAGGCTAAGAGTGGCCAGGGATACTAAGGTCTTATCCATCTCAAGGAGATGATTCTCAATACGTGACAGTCTTAATTCAAAAGGTGACAATAGTTGTTTTAAAGTAACCCAGACTGTTTTGAGAAAGTCTTCATCGTCACCCGCCTTGTCCGTATCCCTCCCTAGCTTATTTTGCCCTCCCCCTATTAAGTTCTCTCTACAAACAGGGAGGTGCTCTAAAGCAGGGGCGAGAGTGATGTTAGAATGGTTGTGTTCACTATCACCCCCTGTTAGCTGGATGACTGAGTTTGATGTTTGTGTGAGCTCCCCTGTATTGGGCAGTGTTCTTCTGTGATTGAAAAACTGCTGCCTTGCAATTTTTGCCTTTTTGCGGGCGTAAGCAGATCTTGCATAATTTTTCTTTTTCAGGGCTAGGCCATCTAGATTTTTCCTTTTTACTACAGAGGAGGGGGGGGCAGGGGTGGAGATGTCCGGCCGAGTGATAGTGATTCCAGATCCAGTGGGCACATGTCCCTCAGCAGGTTTAGAGGGCATGGAGGTAAAGATAAAGGTGGGCTCTGGTGGGAGTGGAGAAGAAGGGGAAGGATGATGGATATCGGCGTGAATTAGCAAAGGAAGAGGGCGTGAGGCATGTTGGGGGGATGCAGCAGACGCAATTTTTCCCAAGGAAGATTTTTTAGAGTTTGCAAAAGTTTGAGAAAGCCTGCGCGCAGCATCTAGCTCAATTGAAACCCTCTTCTGCATTTTGGTAATTTCGGCGTCAATTGCCAGATTTGTTTTCACAAGAAAATCATCCAAGGTCCCATTTGGCTTGCTCAATCCCAGTGCAGTCTTGCTGCGACTACCCCGAGAGCACATGATGTGTGGTAGTTACAGTTCCAGAAGTGTGCTCACTAGTATCGATGTGGAGGCACAATGACACGAACCAAGGGGGGTGGGCCAGGCCAGTCCTCTTAGGCCTCGAACGGCCTCAAACGGTCCCGCCCTTGTCCCGGGCTTCTCCCGGCGCCCTCCCGCGCGCTCCCGCGCCGCAGGAACTAGGGTCCGTTTTATACACTAGTAGTGGCTATCGTGGGTTGGTGGACAGGGGGGTGTGGCCAGCGGGGAGAGCAGCCCAGGTGTGAGCAATGGGCGCGCAGGGGGATATATGACGTTAAAACGCATATTTTTACAACGCATACCGTTACAACGGGACTTTTACAACGCCAATACTATTACCACGCATGTATTTACAACGCATTTTTTTACAACGCAGGTACCTTTACAACGCATACCATTACAACGTAAGTATTGGTAAGTATATATATTTTTTTTAATTGTATATTATTTAAAATTAATATAATGTAATGTAATTGTACTTAATTTAATTTAATTTAATTTCATTTCATTTAATTAATTTAATTTAAATTTAATTTTATTTTATTTTTACCCTGTACCCCTTTACCCAAAAACCCAAAACTGACCCTGAACCCTAAAAATACCCCTTTACCCAAAAACCCAAAACTGACCCTGAACCCTAAAAATACCCCTTTACCCAAAAACCCAAAACTGACCCTAAACCCTAAAAATACCCTTTTACCCAAAAACTGAAAACTGACCCTAAACCCTAAAAATACCCCTTTACCCAAAAACTGAAAACTGACCCTGAACCCTAAAAATACCCCTTTATCCAAAAACTGAAAACTGACCCTGAACCCTAAAAATACCCCTTTACCCAAAAACTGAAAACTGACCCCGAACCCTAAAAATACCCCTTTACCCAAAAACTGAAAACTGACCCTGAACCCTAAAAATACCCCTTTACCCAAAAACCCAAAACTGACCCTGAACCCTAAAAATACCCCTTTACCCAAAAACCCAAAACTGACCCTGAACCCTAAAAATACCCCTTTACCCAAAAACTGAAAACTGACCCTGAACCCTAAAAATACCCCTTTACCCAAAAACTGAAAACTGACCCTGAACCCTAAAAATACCCCTTTACCCAAAAACTGAAAACTGACCCTGAACCCTAAAAATACCCCTTTACCCAAAAACTGAAAACTGACCCTGAACCCTAAAAATACCCCTTTACCCAAAAACCCAAAACTGACCCTGAACCCTAAAAATACCCCTTTACCCAAAAACCCAAAACTGACCCTGAACCCTAAAAATACCCCTTTACCCAAAAACCTAAGACTGACCCTGAACCCTAAAAATACCCCTTTACCCAAAAACCCAAAACTGACCCTAAACCCTAAAAATACCCCTTTAAAAAAAACCTAACATATAACATTTTAAATATAATTATATACTTACCAATACTTACGTTGTAATGGTATGCGTTGTAAAAGTACCTGCGTTGTAAAAACATGCGTTGTAAATAAATGCGTTGTAATAGTATTTGCGTTGTAAAAGTTCCGTTGTAATGGTAGTGCGTTGTAAAAAATGCGTTGTAATGGGTGTATACCCGCGCAGGGGCTCCTGGATACTGGAGTCCCTGCCTGTGCTCGCAGCCCCGCCGGCTCCTCTGCCTGCCCGCTCCTCCGCCGCAAACTCTCCACAGTCAACAGCCCCAGATGTCCAAGCGCTGCGGGACCCGCGAAGCGGGTCCGGCGAGGTCAGGAAAGCCCCCAGAGGTTAGGAGTCAAACAATGAGAGCAGGATCCCTCGGAGAGGCGCACCCTCAGCCAGCGACACGGAAAACAGCAGAAGCAGTTAACAGGTGATCCACGGGACAATGGACACAACCCAGTTTTCTAGCACCGAAGCGGGGGGCGTGGCCAGCGGGGAGAGCAGCCCAGGTGTGAGCAATGGGCGCGCAGGGGCTCCTGGATACTGGAGTCCCTGCCTGTGCTCGCAGCCCCGCCGGCTCTTCTGCCTGCCCGCTCCTCCGCCGCAAACTCTCCACAGTCAACAGCCCCAGATGTCCAAGCGCTGCGGGACCCGCGAAGCGGGTCCGGCGAGGTCAGGAAAGCCCCCAGAGGTTAGTTGTCAAACAATGAGAGCAGGATCCCTCGGAGAGGCGCACCCTCAGCCAGCGACACGGAAAACAGCAGAAGCAGTTAACAGGTGATCCACGGGACAATGGACACAACCCAGTTTTCTAGCACCGAAGCGGGGGGCGTGGCCAGCGGGGAGAGCAGCCCAGGTGTGAGCAATGGGCGCGCAGGGGCTCCTGGATACTGGAGTCCCTGCCTGAGCTCGCAGCCCCGCCGGCTCCTCTGCCTGCCCGCTCCTCCGCCGCAAACTCTCCACAGTCAACAGCCCCAGATGTCCAAGCGCTGTGGGACCCGCGAAGCGGGTCCGGCGAGGTCAGGAAAGCCCCCAGAGGTTAGGAGTCGAACAATGAGAGCAGGATCCCTCGGAGAGGCGCACCCTCAGCCAGCGACACGGAAAACAGCAGAAGCAGTTAACAGCACAACTAAAAACGTGATTTAAAAATCTTGTCATGGAACGTTGCAGGGCTGTCAAGAAATCTGTGTGATGGAAACTGGAGCTCCTTCTTGGAAGAGCATGACATCGTGCTCCTTCAAGAAACATGGGCAATTAATATGGTGCACAGACTTGGATACAAAGCGTTTCACTGTGGGGCTACTGCATCTGTAAGAGGCAGACCTTCAGGAGGGTTGTTAATTTGGATAAAAATAAGTTTGGATGTTGTTGTATCACCGTTGAATATTGTTTCCAAAGACTTGCTTGGGGTAAAGATTACTACGAAGGACATGGGGGATATTTTTTTGATAAATATCTACAATAGACCTAATCCCCAAAAAAAGGAGTCAATGGTTGTGGAACAATTAAGTTCGCACTTGAGTAAGTTAGAGCCAAACTCCAAAATAATTATAGGTGGGGATTTCAACTGCCAATTCGAGCCTGTGCTGGGGCTCGAAAATTTACTTGAAAATGAAGATAGGGCCCTTGATATATCCCCCCTAGACAGTGTAAAACAAGTAAAAAGCTCAGTGGCAGCTATGCAGATTTATGAATTGACGGTTTCTTATGATCTAAGGGCATGTAATGGTAGATTAGATCCAGACAAGCCAGCAAACTATACATACAGTAAGGGAGCATCTAAATCATTGATTGATTTTGTACTGATCACTACTAACTTGTGGCATCTGTTGCTGGCCTTCTCTATTATAAACAGATCAGAAAGTGATCACTTCCCTCTACAATTAGGGCTACTACCTCATCTGTTCATAAAATCTGATGGTGGAAAGGAATCAAATATGGAGGTGGGAGAGGTTGAGGTTTCCAATAACAGGAGAGCTATAAAATGGACACACATTCTAGCAAAACAAGATACACTTGTGGGCATTTATGATACCTTCTCAGAGATTATCCCTTTATATGATAATTTGACTATGGGATCCGATGAAGTTCTTAAAATGCACTCCCATCTAGTAGAATCACTAATCCCCCTCCTGAGCAAAACTTGTGGTAATAGCAATGGTAATACAAGAAGGCAATTGGAATTAGAGACACCGTGGTACAACAAACAGTGTCGTCTAGCTAAAGGAAATTTAATTAATGCCGTAAAATCAAAAGATCAGATGAGGGTAAGAGAGTGTAGAAATGAATATAAAAATCTCCTCTCTAGGGCAAAAAAAGAATGGGATGATTCGATCTGGGAAGAGCTTTTAAATGCTGCCAGAAAGCACAACCAATGCACTTTTTGGAGCCTGATATCAAAAAACAATAAATCGGGTAGCTCCAACAGAGATTTTTTCCTTGATGAAAAAACCTGGTATGATCATTTTCTAAAATTATATGATCTGGCAGAGGTGCCCCCAGATGAAAACTATACTCGATTTGTTCCTCCATCCATTGTTTTAGTAAAATTTAGTATTGAAGAGACACTGTGTGTAATAAAGGCAGTTAAGGCCGGTAAGGCACCAGGCCCGGACAAATTACCTGGGGATTTGTTTACTCACAACATTGAAGTATGGTGCCCCGACATACATTTTTTATGTAATTCTATTTTTCTAGGAACCCCGATTCCCGAATCATGGAAGGGGGCAGAAATAGTTACCATCTATAAAAAAGGGGATCGCTATAACCCAGGTAATTACAGACCGATAAGTTTAATTGACATTTTACAAAAAGTTTTTGCCAGACATCTTTTAAATCGACTTTTAGATTGGGCAGAGGAATTTAAAATCCTCTCAAAATTCCAAGCAGGATTTAGAAATAAGATAAGTACTGTGGACCAGGTACATAGGTTTATGTGTATTTGTTGGAAATACGTACAAATAAAGAAGTGCAGCCTATATGTAGCATTTATGGATCTACGGTCAGCGTTTGATCTTGTCCCTCGCTCCATTTTATGGGATACTTTAAAGAATATGGGTGTCCCAGAAGATCTGCTGTTAAACCTTATAAAACTTCATACTGATAATTTCGCAAAAGTAAGATGGGGGAGAAATGGTGAACTTACTCAAGCCATACCAGTTAGGAGGGGGGTACGACAAGGCTGCGTTCTGGCCCCAACCCTTTTTTCCTTATTTGTAAATGATATCCCCCCCTATCTGGCACAATGCAATCACGATTCCCCAAAACTATGTAATGAGGCAATTACAGCACTGCTATTTGCAGACGACACCATTTTAATATCACAAACACCCAAAGGCCTACAAAATTTAATAAATCAATTCAATAGTTATTGCGAAATGAAGGGGTTAGAAATTAACTCATCAAAAACTAAGTATATGGCCATTAAACCCCCGAAAACTTTCAAGAAAAATTTGGCCTTAAACAACACTAAATTAGAGTATGTGGAGTTTTTCGACTACCTTGGTATTAGGTTTGACAGTAAACTGTCTTGGTCAAAACAACTAGAAAAAAGTAGGTTGACACTTAAGCACAATTCTCTCCCTATCTTAAAAATTCATGGAGAGAGCACTTCAAAAGCCATAACTCCGGCGATTGAAGTGTTTAGAGCTAAAGCACAAACTGCTGCTATATATGGTGCCGAGATTTGGGGGCCTTACTCTAATAAAACTTTTGAGATTGATGAGAATACGTTTTGTAGGCGCCTATTGAGACTACCTGCAAGAACACCTTTAGTTCCTGTCTTCTTAGATATTAATCTAAAACGTACAGACCACTTATGCCGGCTGAGGCCATTGCTCTATTGGGTAAGACTATGGTCCACCCCGGAACTTGGTGATTATAGAGCTGGTTTAATGGAAATTATGGAACTGGACACTTTTAACTCGATCAAGTGGCTGAGACATATATCCATGTGGCTTACAAAAATAGGTCTATTACACTTCTGGAAAAATCCAACTACCCTGCAAACTAACTGTAAAGATCAGGTAAAACATGCTTATTGGTATTATATGAATAATAATGTATATGAATGAACAACTGCTTCACTAACACTCACATTTTTGCAATTTAAGGATACCCCTGCATTTGAGCAATTTATGGATGAAGTTGAACCACCTTTGGCTAAAACCATATTTCTTCAATACAGATATGGGGTTCTACAAGTAAATGCAAATACTTGCAGGTGGGGAAACTCTAATACCGATGGGAATGACTCATATTGTAAATTGTGTGATCTGAAACAAATTGAAGACGAGGCACACGTTTTATTCTTTTGCCCGTCATATAAAACACAACGTATGAAATGGATTAAACCACTTTGTAAAAATTTGGGCATACGTTCTTACAAAGAGGCTGAAAGATTGTTTAGATCTTCGACTGTTCGGTTGATAACCTTTGGAGTTAGTCGGTACCTTTTTAATGTCTGCTTGATTAGGAAAAAATACGGACTGAAAACATAGATTATAGTACTTTTTAATCACTGGCATTTTAATTATTTAATTGATGTAATTAGTTGTTTTTATTATAAGGTCTTGTAAATTAATTATAAACTGGAAGAAACCCTGTTATCTATGGATGGTGAAAAAGTAATGCATCCCCATGTAATTGTAAATAACTTGTGATTTTGTCCGGAGTATTGATCATGTATATATTGAATTTTCTAAAGTGACTTCTGCTTTTAAAAATTATGTTTATAAATGTATTTTTATGTGTTGGCTTTATGGCAAAATGTCAAATAAAAGCTTTACAACAACCCTTCAAGATAGGAAGATAATTTCTCTACATCTACTTTTTAGGTACCTACACATAACTTTTAGCTGCCTGTTGAAAGACTTCTTGTGAACCAAACCAAAAACGTACAGTGGGCTTTCTGCCAGCCCTTTGCTTACCAATGGCTGGCTTTCTTCTCAATCGTATAGGTTGGCTTGTATCCTTCAACTGCTCACATTTAGAGAACTAATTCATTTTCCATTTTGCACTCTATGGGGCATAATCTCAAGAACGTGTGATAACCATCACAAAAGTAACTTAATGCAACTCTCAACATCGTAGTCTACCGTGACAAAATTACGGAGTGTTAACCAAGTATTCACAACACGGCTGTACCATGCGATAGTCTCCAGATAACGTGTCAAATGACCGCGTTAAAATGAACGCCACGCCGCAAAAATGCGAAACACGAACGCAAACAAGCTGCGATGAGGCCAATCGCGATACAAAAATCAGCAAAAACCAGCAATTCATACGCGTCAGGTGGGAAAAATCACCATAAAAGTAGAAAAAAACCAGACAAACAAATGCCAAACAACAGCGAAGCACAATGGATGTTGCCGGAGCAAGTACGAAGCAGAACCAAAACGCCACAAGCCCCCTGGAGGACCAGCCTGGGACCTCGGGTCAGGGAAGGCCAAAGAGAAGAAGAGTAGGAAGAAGAGGTTCAGTCTGGAGGAAAACAGGATCCTGATAACGGAGATGGTAGAACACCATCAACAACTGTTCGTCACCTCCACTGTGTCATTGGCCACCAGAAATGGAGCATAGCAGTCCATTGTGGACACTGTGAATGCAGTGGGAGTGCTGAAGAGGACAATGGAAGAGGCGCTGAAATGATGTCAAGTGCAAAACCACGCTGAAACTCCCCAACAACCGGAAGGCAGCAATGTAGACTGGAGGTGGGGGTCCTGCATCACAGGAGTAGCTAGACAATATGGAGGAGATGGTGTCCACAGTCATCAGTGGGGAGACGGTGGCAGGAGTTGGGGGACCGGACACTGCTCAATATGTCCGGACACAACAGCATCAGGGTGAGCACAATGGCACACATGCACAATTGAGTAGAGAACATCTGCAGACAAACCATGCCTCAGACCCCCAACTCCCACTAAGAGACCAATGTACCCAAGTATGCAACATCTCAGCACTGTACAATCACAGAAGTCAAAGGCACACCGCATGAAATGGATAAGGGGCAGCAAAATCAGAGCAGCAGGGGCGACTCCCCCAAAATGCAGCACACACACAACATGCAGAGCACACCAACACTGACAACAATGTGGTACAAACCGCAACACGTCCACAACAGAACACAGGACACAACTGGTGCCGCTTAGGTGTAGACACTGGCCAATCACATTTGGCATTGCAGGGAAATGTGAGTTGATAATGTACAAGTACAAACACACAAGTCTGTTGTCGAAATGTCCACTGTCCCTATCAAATAGGTAGCTCCTCCCAAACAGCCACGATGTACACAGTCATGCAGTCTGCATGAAAACATGTACAATGTGACGACATACATGTGGACACATTGTTAAACTGCATCTCCCCTTCACATTGCAGAGGGAGAATCAACACCTCCTGCAGAGCAGCCCAACCCTCTCTTCTCTGATGACGAACAGGACCACCACAGCTTTGACTCCGACGCCCTCCAACAGCTCGTGGAGAACCTACGCAGCCTACTTTCAGGAGCTGGGCAGCCCAACGGCTATGAAGAGACCCCACCCCCTTGACAGACCACACAGCAGGCAGCACCCACCACCATGGCTGCCTCCCAGGACCCCACGAAGAACACATGGCCTTCCAACGCGTGTGTTTGGGTGCCAGGAGCAGCTAGCTGAACAGGTGTAGGTGGGCTTCAACCACATGGCAGACAAACTAGATGCCATACTTGGGTGTCTAAGGCCCATCAGGGACCACTCACAGTCCCTAACGGACACCTACAGTCTGCTCCATGCTCTCCAACGGTCCATGGCTGACATCACTGGAGCCCTGACTCAGAGAATCAAACAACTGTCCAGTCAGAGTGGCTCTAGTGATGTCACACAGGAGTTGGGAAACATGTGGAGGTTTATGGAGACCATAGAGCAGGCGAATGCGTAAAGAGCGGCTACTACGGCTGCACACCAGTGAGTGGTAGCTCGGTTCCTCAATATCCTCAAAACCATCCTCATGGCATGGCTGCCACAAGGCTGCCACTGATGCATGCTGCTGCTACCACTTCATCCACTTCTCCGCACCCTGAAGTGTCAGTGCCCCACAGTGCAGCAGACATTCCACCTCCGGCCCTGAGGTGTCACTGCTACACAGTGCAGGAGACAGAACACCACCACCCACATGGGAGGCACATGAAACAGCAGAGGATGAAGATGCAGATGAATCTGCCTTTGTGGTACGAAGGACGCAGTAGTGTGCATCTCCGCCATAGGGCCTGTTTCTGCTTGGTTCTGCCCTCTGCATCATCACCTTCCACTGTCCCCCGATGCACTCTGCGACACTCACCTTGGACCTCGACATGGACTGCCATATTATGCTTGATCACCAATGACACAGCAATCTGACAGCGGACTGAACTCTTCCCCTTCCTTTGGACTTGTCATTCCCTGAAGGACTTTGGCTGCCCCTCCACGGGCCAATATCGTCATGTGGGGTTTGGACGGCCTGTACTGCTCCAGATGCAACACTCCACTGAATGTGCATTAAACATTCATAATTACACAGATGTGACATGTCTATGGTTTTCAAGTGTGGAAGTATGGATGAATATAGGCTCAGTGAATTCCTCTTACGTCCATGTGGCTCATGTCGTTGGACTTGGGTCACAGGGTGACACATTGCCGAATGCGGTCCGGGTGGCGCAGTCACAACAACAGGGATAACACGCATTAGTTACTTCCTTGTCCAGCCCCGTACGAAACCATGCCCAGATCCCTGGGGTCATTGTCCACACCCTTACCCTAGACTGGCATACACCAGGCCAGCCCACTCCGCTGACGCTCACAGGGGGGGATGGAAACGCTACATGCCCCAGGTCTACCCTGTAGTGGTCTGCTGATCACAGGTCTAGTTGTCAGCATGCCACAGCCACTCCCTCACGGCTGGTGTACACCCACAGCACACCCATCCAGCTCACGCATCACAGGACTTGTGACCCTGCCAATAAATAGAGCCGGGAGCACATGCTCGATGCCATTTTTTCCAGCCTCTCTCTGGGTGTATCCATGTGGTGTTTATGCAGGCGTGAGGGCCTAGGGCCCTCCAACATCACATTCGCCCGGCCCAGAGGTGACATGATGGTGTGCGCACCACGATACCCAATCATACAGGGTCCATGACTTGCAGGGCACAGACTTGGTGGCACCAGAATCACTGCGACCGGCACAGGCACCCCACCACAGGACGGTGACTTTCGGTGTATGAGGTAAGGGCACCTGAAGTGATGAGCGGGTGCGCAACCTGCGATGATGCCCCGTCGCAGCGGTCCGGACTGCTCAGGATGTTTGTGCCCTGCTGGACCACAGTGTAGGCCAGAGCCAGCGGGCAGCATGAGCCTACCACCACATGGCGTCGCCTCCTGCATCACAGAGTTAGTGGCACCTCAAGGGCTGAGCAGGTGCGCAGCCTGCGATGATGCCCAGTGCACTGGTATTATTATTATTATTATTATGCTGTTTTGTTACGCGCTCAATAACTGCCGGAGTATCCTGCCGCGAAGATGAAAAAGAAGAAACAGAATAAAACAAAACTATAAGACAGCAGGCAGCTAAAAGGCCAACCTGAACAAATGTGTTTTCAACGCTTTTTTAAAAGAACCGAAGTTCAGGGGAGCTCGCAGGAATAATGGAAGCTCATTCCAGGCCGAGGCGGCCTTCACCGCCACTGATTGCCCTCCCAGCCGGGCACGCCGGAAACGTGGGACCTGCAGCAGATGTTGAGCGGCAGAGCGCAAGGGTCTATTGGGAGAGTAGCGACTAAATCGTTTCATCAAATATGCAGGACCTTGCCCATTTATGGCTTTATGAGCCAGTATAAGAATTTAAAAAATAATCAGTTGTGGAACTGGCAACCAGTGCAAACTCTGCAAATGATTCTTTACGCTCACCCGGCTGGGGATATTACCTAACAGTCTGGCGGGCGCATTTTGAATCACTTGGAGACGCCTCACCAAGTAAGCCGGGGAGCCACTCAGCAAGGTGTTGGCATAGTCAAGACGCGAGAGGATTAAAGCTCTCGCTACTGACTCTCTTGCTGAGGAAGGAAGATAGGGAAAAAACTTCCTAAGCGCTTTAAGGGTCCCAAAGCAGCCCCCCGTCAGCTTCTTAATGTGTGCCTCAAACCGGAGGTCTTCTCCGAACCAGACCCCCAAGTTCTTAGCGAGGACATTGACTAAACAGGGCATCGGAAAGCCAACCGGCCAAAGTAATTCTCTAAAACTAGGGGGAAAATGACCATACAGCAAAATTTCCGTCTTATCCTCATTATACTTCAGTTGTGAAGAAGCATGCCCATTAAAAACGGAGGATAGACAGAACTGAATCCGCCCTGTGTCTAAGACATCGCTAGGCCACGTAAATAGCAGCTGTGTGTCATCCGCATAGGCAATAATTTTGGCCCCCAGTTGTTCGGCCAACTCTATCAGGGGGGTCAAATAAACATTAAAAAGCAAAGGGCTCAGTGTGGAGCCCTGAGGGACCCCCGTCGAAAGTGGCTTAGCCATAGACGAAAAGGGGGGAAGCCAGACCTGCTGGGATCTAGACGAGAGAAAAGAGCTCAGCCAGTCCAAGGCTAAGCCTGTGACACCAATATCAGCAAGCCGAGCGGGAAGGTGCTGATGTGGCACCGTGTCAAACGCGGCAGAGAGGTCCAATAAAATTAGAGCCGCTCTGCCGCCACTGTACAGACACTCCCTAGCCGCTTCAGAGATCTCCACCAGTGCAGGCTCCGTGCTGTGAGCAGCACGGAACCCCGATTGTGCCGGGTGGAGAGCCCCTGACGATTCAACAAACTCGTTCAGCTGCCGGAATGCCATTTTTTCACCAATTTTAGCCATAGCCGGCAGCAGTGAAATTGGCCGATAATTGGCCAGCACAGCAGGATCAGCGCCCGCCTTTTTGAGCAAAGGCAGCAGCTTAGCCTGTTTCCAATCGGCAGGCACTATGGCCGACTTGAATGAGAGGCCAACCACCACCACTTCAGCTATTCCGGCAAGCACCCGTGCCGGACAGGGGTCAGTTGGGGACCCTGATTTCAGGGATTTAATCACAGCCAGAGTGTCAGCTGCTGAAGGGGGCACAAACTCCACCATCCTGGGAAAGGATGAGCCTGAGAGAGGGGAGAGATCAGGAATGCCAACCAAGATGTTACTGGAGCTAAAACTGGACTGAATAGCAGTAATTTCTTGCTCAAAGAACAAGGAAAGACTCTCACACCACGCCCCCGAGGCCGGGACCACCCGTTGCTCTGCACAGGGGGAGAGAAAGCTTTTAACAATCGCAAAGATCTCGCGGCTGCTGTTGCCTTATCAATCCGGTTAGCAAAGTATTCGCCTTTAGCTGTTTTAATGCAGGCATAGTAATTCCTCTGAGCCCCACGCAGAGCTGCCTTAGCCAGGGGGCAGTAGGCTTGACGCCAGGCCCATTCAAGCTTTTTGCAGGCCAGCTTATGTGTGCGCAACTCGGGGGGAAAACCAAGGTTTAGAAGGGGTAGAGCGAACTCTACCAGTGCTACCACCTTTGGATGAAGAGGCCACACCCGCTTCAACCCATTCTTTGAAAGTCAGCACCGCCTTGGCAAGCTCATCGCCGAGCACAGGCCTACTCTCAATCAGGGCAGCAGCCAGAGTACACATATTGATTTTCTTGGCGCACACGGTTTTAACCGCTGTAGCGGTAATTTTCTGGGCTGACCACGCAAATCTGATCAGCCGATGATCCGACCACGTGAGGGCTTGCGGAGGTTCCACCCGAAGGGGAACATTTGAACGGATCACATCAAGAGTATTACCCCCTGAGTGCGTAGGCAGAGAAACCCATTTGGACAGATGTGCCAGATTGAAAAAATCCCACAAAGCTTTACACTCAGGGAGTTCCGCTACCTCAGCAAGAATATTAAAATCACCCAGCAGTAAAAAGCACGGGAACCTCAGAGCTCGAGGCACCATGGTCTCCAGCAATGCCGTCAGAAAAGATCCAGAAGGCCCTGGAGGCCGATAGATTAAGGTGCCACCTAAAGTGAAATGGGGAGAGAGGACCAGGGAAAAATTCAGGACTTCCCCGACTCCTAACTCGTCCGGGAGATCAACTTGAAGAACCCAAGATTCTTTCAGAATAATGGCCAGACCCCCTCCCCTTCCCAGTCATCTATCTCTCCTGCATATTTTATAGCCTCTGGGGATGGCCAACTCGACATCCGGTGCACTGGCGTTATTAAGCCAGGTTTCAGTCACAAACAGAATGTCCAGAGAGCCCTCCGCGAGAAGTTCAAATATGTCCGCAGCATGCTTGCTCAGCGATCGAGCATTAACCTGAGCCGCCGAAATAGAATGAGAGACAATCGACGGAGGAGATTGACCAATCAGTGTGGTAGCACAACTGAAGCCACAAGCAGAGCAAGGATTAAACATATTAGAGTTCCCTACCCCCCGTCCTGAGCCAGAACAGCTCAAAGGACGCAGAGAGCACAACTGCTCACGCGTGTAAGAAATGACAACCCTGTTGGGAATTTGCGACTGTAGGGCAGCGAGTCCTGCGTCCGCCACAGCCGAGGCACGGACGCCACGCACGACCGCTGCGCGTTTGAAGGGGCATGTTGTTTTTATAGAAGCACCTCCCTCCCCCCAGCTAGACCGCTGCCACAGGTTCAGCCGGGGTACAGGACTACTAGGAAGATGGCCGCCGCCCTCCACACAAATGGCACAGCAGCCGCGGTGGAACGGGGCAGGGAAGGCTCACCTCACCCTACGGAAGAGATCAGGTAGGTCATAGCACCCCCCAAATGTTTAAATCAGGTTTTTAAAATAACAGCAGCAGAAAATACACGGACTCGAGAGACGAGTCATAAAATGTGCTAAATAATGCAGAACGATTCGAAAATGTAACAGGTCAATCAGCAAGTTAAAATTTTAAAAGTTACAGGAATATGGCCACAAAGCAAAGCAGGTCAGCATGGGAGCTGCCACCAACCCACTCTCGCCGCCCCAACCCACTCTCGCCGCCTGCCATGGTGAAATCAAGACCCAGAAACAAATGTGAGACCTGGTGGCCTGTGGAGTGGGGCTGCATGATGTGGAGGGTGCCATGTCCGCGGGCCCCGGGCTTGGGGCTTGCACCGGCACATGGTGGGCCCTCAATGTGACACGCTGGTGGCAGAAAGTGAGCAGTGTTGCCTGGGTGCACAGGGGTGGGCATGCAAAGCTGGGCAGCGGGACGGGCTGGGGTGCAGCTGCCTTGGTGCACAGAGGTGGGCATGCAATGCTGGGCGGTGGGAGGGGCTGAGATGCAGTTGCCTGGGTGCGCAGGGGCGGGCATGCAATGCTGGGTAGCGGGAGGGGCTGGGGGTGCAGCTGCCTGGGTGCTCAGGGGCGGGCATGCAACACTGGGCAGTGGGAGGGGCTAGGGTGCAGCTGTCGGGGGGCGTACGGGCAGACAGGCGATGATGTCATGTGCAATTGTATGTACTTTGCCATACATGTATCTGGACTCTGTTTCACATGATGGATCTGTTTCAAATGTGGGACCAGGTGAACTTCACTACATACCGGTAAGTGGTTGGAGACACACCAGTGTCAGCAGGTGAGCAGTGAGGCCTGGGTGCGCAGTGTGGGCTCTCTCTCTCCCTGTCCATCTCGTCTGTTGTCTGTCTCTCTCTCCCCCTGACTGTCCGTCTTTCGCTCTCTCTCCCTCTCTGTCTGTCTTTCTCTCTCCTTCCGTCTCTCTCCGTGTTTCTCTCTCTCCTCCTCTCTGTCCGTCTTTCTCTCTCTCCCGTCTCTGTCTGTCTTTTTCTCTCTCTCCCTCTCTTTCTCTCTCGCTGTATCTCTCGCTCTCCTTCGCTCTCTCTCTGTCCTTTGATGAGCCCAAGACACAAATTTTCATCTGGATTTTTGTCTTGCAGGCTGTGACCTACAGATTGTCCTGAGGAGAGCTGTCATGTGTCTTCATTTCTGTTCTGTGTTTTGTGAATACATTTTCGATTGTTAATTCGAAGGTGAATGTGTGATGCTAATTTTTGTGATGACACATGAATGTCACCAGATGTGATTGTGCAACATCAGGCTGATTAGTTGGTACATGTTTCGTGTAGTTGATACGGCATGTCTTTTCCCGGGGGGTTTTGGGTGCCCGGAAAGGGCGGTCCTGGGGGTGGTGGCGGTGGTTTGTTGTGGCCCTGTTGGAGCTCCCAGCTGCATGATTGTTGGCTCCATGTCATCTGTAGCCCTTCAGGTGTGGATCTGGGCTGGACTCCCTTTTGTGGTGCAGGCTGTAGTCCAACTTTACACCAGGTCAGAGCAGGTGTTAGTTTCCTGCTGCTAACGCGCCTCATCACCTGTTTTGGGTTCTTAAAGTCGATCTGGCTGGTCGTTAAGAATGTTGCGGAGTGGTGTTGTTGCGGCTTTTGCCATGGGAACGCCTACTCTGCATCTCATTATGGATAGTTGAATGGCTCATCTGTGGCGATGTTTTTTGCGGCTGCTATCGCAGGTAAACTGGTGATATGGCCTGATAGCACCAGCTGGTGAATGGGGCGATAAGTTTATCGCCACTTTGGCTGCGATAAAGTGCCATTAAATTGGCAAAAAGTCCTTGAGAATATGCCCCTATGGGTTTTTACTCTCCCTTGTGTCCTGCTTGCCCCAACATATCTCACCCTTGCCCTCTCAATATTGCTCCCCAGGCCTTCCAACTCATCCATAAAAGTAGAGTGAGAGCTGTATTTTTGCCAGGGTTTCATTAAATAAAAAGTTTTTTGTTACCTGATTTTGTTTTATCGCCTCCACCCCACCTGTATTAAAGCGTAAAGCCAAGATTTTGGCACAAATAAAAACATATGGAACAGCAGGAGGAACAAACTACTGCACTCATCTAGCTGCTTTTGAGGCAGAAAGTGTACTTGGCTTGTCTAAAAGAAAAAGAGATGGCTTTTCTCCTAGGGGCCCTAATTTCTGCTCCCTTGTTTGCTGTTGAGCACCAAATGGCTCTACCATTTGGCATTTGGCATTTGTTTTAATTCCTAGTCCTGTAGCAAGTGAACTAGGCATCTGCAAGCGCTTTAAAAAAAAAAAGAAAAAGAGGACCCATCATTATCATTTTTTAATTCTGTACAGAGTTGCAGAAAATGAAAATACTAAATTCAATGCTTTTTTCCGTCTTTTTTTTAGTAACAGTTCTTTAAAAGCAAGCATTCAAAGCCATTGACTTGCACTCACATTATAAAGACAAGACCTATTGGCATTGCCAAAGCTTGTTTTAGCAGTTGCCCAAATGCAGGGAGGAGGTGTATGAGACAGTAGTTTTCTACTATTCCACTGTCCTGGTTTTTCATTTTAATAATAGGGCGATGCCCCCACTTCCCCTTGCTACAAGATATTTCTAGCGGTAATTGACAGGTTGAAAATAATTGGCACTAGGGCTTTCAGGCCACACACAGAGTAGATATTACCTGCTGAGTCAGACTTCAGGAAGAACAGCTCTTGTATGCCTCTCCATCTGGTGGAAAGAGTACAATATTAGCCGAGTCTCTTTTAACGAGTTGATTGAGTCCAGTACTGCACTTGTCAAACATCTAAAAATATATTGAATAAATATGAAGTCTAAAACAGATAATCGAACTGATAATATGTAAAATGTACAAAAGTTGCAAATGTATTGTTACAGTTTTGAATTCTATACCAAATGTTTTTTTTGCCCTGGAAAAGCAGGATATACAAACAGAAGAGACATATACCAAATGGTTTTCTTTCCTGAAAAAGCAGGATATACAAACAGAAGCATGCACCATGTATTGAATAGCACTATACAAAGATTGCAAATTCCAGGGGGATATTATCAAGGGGGTTTATCTCCGCTTTTTTGGCTTTAAAAGCCAAGAAAGCGGAGATAAAATGATCTCCCTATTACCTAGCTGTCGCTAACACCAGTTAGCGACAGCTAGTAGGAGATAGCGACCATCTTGGGCCCCACTTTGCATGTCAGTGATATTTATCACTAATGACATGCAAAGTGGGCGTGCCAAGATGTTTGCGACTGGAAACAGTCGCTAACATTGCTATCTCCTATTACCAACTTTTGGAGATATTCGCGCTAAGCGCGAATATCTCCAAAATCTAACACCTGCCCTGAGCAGTTCTTAGCCATGTTATCCAATGGGAGGTGGATAACATGGCTAAGAACATTAGCTCGGTAATGCATGAATATCGCGGACTTTTCAGTGATATTCATGCATTGCGGCCGTTTTTTATCGCATTTGCGATAAACCTTGATAATAGCAAGGTTTATCTGCGATAATTTCTGACGATGCTTAGCGTTAAAAAATTCGTTGCTAAGCATCGTTAGCGATAAATATTGCTTAACGTTGGTAATATGACCCCATGTTCTTTTGGCAACTTTATATAAGAGGCAAATTCCAACGAATTCTTAAACCGCCTGTCTGAAAGTTTATCATAATTGCTTGTTGAAGAGTGGACTTAACATATGCTAAATTGCTTATGTTTCCTAGATTTATATCCACTTTTATGATTCTGCTTTTAAATGAAACACAGGCTTTTAGTGAAGCAATGCCCTTGAATTTTATGACAAGCCTGAAGCCTATCATATTGCAATAGCAACTTTAAATGCTACTGGTGCCAGAAACAATTACACAGTGAAGGTGCTATATCACTGAAGTCAGAGGGAAAACTCTGAGTGTCACACAAAGAACAAGTGTATCTAATGAGCTCTGCCCCTTCAGAAAGAGAGTGGTAAAGGTGCAGTATGTACCAAGAAGTGCATTTTGGATCACACTGTCTCAAATATATTACTAACGCATGTTATGGTAGCCCACTGTTATTTAAAGACAGTACGGTTTGCATCAAAATAGCTACTACATTTGCACAGACATGCAGTTTTGCTGATAGAACTATTAGCATAAAAACAATAATGTGTCTGGAAATCTAGTTTCAAGGAATACTTTTGATGTGTTCATCACCATGTCAAGTGGCTTGATTTGTTTTGATCCTGTAACAAGCTTTGTTTCCAACACACTTCAGCATTGTAAAAAAATGCACTCCATTTGTGTCTTTCTAACTGCTTATAAAATTTGAAATAATAATATAGTTCATTTACATGTATTTACATTTTGTTATGTGCCAGAAGCAAATTATATCTTACAGATTTTCCTTTCTCCCTCCATGAACCCTTACAAAGGTTGTCACATAATACGCATTACAAAATCCCCTAAGTCTGCAGTCAGAGAAAAGTGAACACCAATTTCCATGCTAAAAGAGTAAGCAGCAATTTGTCTGAAGACATAGCCTAGCATTTGACCTGTCATTGAAGGCACAACAAATGTGACAAGATAAATACAAACTTTAAAGGCATCTTCATTGCTCATTCACCTTCTGAACTCCAAATTGTTTATATAGAGGGCTCTGCAGCACCCCTACGCCTATTTCCAGCACTTGTATTTAATGCTACTCCTCTGGAACCCTTTAGAGCTCTCAATAGAAGCACCAAGAACTCTAAAATACTCATTTAGTCCATAATTCACTTGACTTCTTTTACCTTCTTCTATTTACTGCTGTTCCTTGACAGCCTACTTAGGGAGTTATTGGTTGATGTGCATTGAAGCCCCACTCAAGCAACAACCACAATCCTTTTCAGCGTGAACCACAAAAGTCACTAAATTAACCTGTGCTGAACCTCATTTTAGCTTGGCACAACTCAGTCAGGCTTAACTTAGAGACATGGATACCTGCCACACAGTATAGGGATTCACACAATCTCCCATTTCTGTAGGGGAGCTTGTACAACCGGCCGATTTACAGATGCAGAACAAGCTCCCATAGGGAAAAGGAAGTTTGCAACTGCACCATGTGCGGTCGCATTGTAATTAGCTATGCGGAACCGCGGACCAAGGATCGGGTAGTTCACATACTGAAATGGTGTCAGGCGAACGAAAGTCCGCCCGGCTTCATAAAAAGGCCCAAAATGTGAAGTATTTATTCGGAACACAAACAGCAATAAGTAAAAACACAACACAAGAAAAATCGTGTTAAAGGGCCTGTCTAAATTATAAAGGAACTATAGACGCAGCAAATGTTTCAAGGCACTAGCACTTCATACTCAGCCTGGCCCGCTGTTTTAATGATTTTATAAACCTTAGAGAATTCAGACATTTTAGGTGAAATCTGCTTGATGGGTATGTATTTTAGAATTGTATTTCTTTTAATTTTGTTTTAATCCTTTTTCTTCTCCTCTTCTCTCTTTTTTACGTATGAAAATACAGCGATTGTAACAATTTTAATTAATTGAACAATAAAGATTACTAAGTGTAAAAAAAACAAGAAAAATCACAAACCAATTTGATACAATAGAGTACATTTTAATAAATAAAATGTTAGCAGAATAACAAAAATTCTATAATTTGAGCCGGAGACATTCAATTTCAAAGTTCTAGGTAGATATTGCACCCAAAAGCACAAATAACCACTTACTGTAATCTGATCGTGCTAGACCTAGACAAGTCACAAGTTAAGGGGACTGTTTTGGGGCACCAACCGGCTATAGGGACAAGGTTAGTCCAGCTGACCTTCTCAAACTCTATTGTGAAGTGTTCCATTCGTGGTGGGGGAGGCCGTAAGGAACAGGAAGAGCGTTGTGTATGGTCGTCACTATAGCATGAAGAGCAGGCATGGCCTCACTGGCTGTCATCCTGTAGCATGCCACAAACAGCTGATCGAGTGTTGCAGATGGTCATTGCTGAATCTTCACGTTAATGGTCACCATGGGTTGGTTTGCGAGAAGTACAGACCTTGCATTGCCGGTCGCCGCTGGTGGTCCTTGTAGCACGAAGAGTCAGGTTCACCGGAGCTTTGCATTAGCCGTTGGCACAGGCAGCAAAGACTTGGCACAAATGGGTCTGTTAACAGTTACAAAGAGCACAAAACTTCAGGATTCTTCCTTTCTTCCGAAGAGAAGCTCAACTCATTCCAACCAAGGATCTACTTTGAGGAGGCACTTCTTGTGGATCAGGAACTCACTCTAGCAGATGCCAGTAGGGCTCAGACAGGTCAAGTTGCAGATCCAGGGAAGTCCAGTTCTGGGTCCAGGTAGGGCCAGTTGCAGCAGGGTAGCTGGGCAGTTGAAGGAAGACCACTGGAGATTGTTGTGTCCCTGTAGCTCATAACTGGAGGTCAGCCAGCTGTCCCATGGAGTCACTGTGGTAGCTTAGGATGAAGGGAGGAGGTCCAGTCTTCCTTCTCAGATTGCAGGGTAGGCCTCAAGCAGCAGGAGAGCCCACTGGGGGTCAATGCGGTCCTCGAGCAGCAGAGCATTCCTTTGGAAACAGCAGGGCAGTCCTCTGGGGAAAAATGCACGCCTCAACCAGCCAGGCAGTCCTCTGGGGAACAAGGCAGTCCTTCTTCTGTAATGTCCACAGGTTCAGGAGCTTACTCATGACTGGCCCTGGAGGTTCAATATTTATATCTGGTGACAGTCTTTAAAGAAAGGGAAACCCCTATACTACCCCCACCTCTGGTTCTGGAAAGTTCTTCCCTTACCCTGTCAATACTGAGGTGACAAAGGACTGATTTCAGGTTCCTTTGTGTGTGCTGGTGGCAAAGCCCTTTTGAAATGTAAGTGCAGCTCGACACAGCTTTGCCCCCAACCATTCTGTCAGAATGGCCTATCCTGTCCATATCTAATCCCCTTTGTGTCACTGTCTGGAAGGAATACATAAACCCCAACAGCTGAGCCATTCACAGTCAGGTGGCCTAGGGCACTGGCCGAAGGCACAAATCGTAAGAACAGGAAAATGCCAACTATCTAAAAGTGACATTTATTTTAGGATTGTGACTTAAATGGAGGTGATAAGCCTTGCAGTAGTGAAAAATGTAGTTTTTTACTGCTGGGGTATGAAAAACTCATGTTCTACTCGCCATTAGGGTCCACACTGGGGTGAACTATATGTATTATAAACAAATGTCTAGACCCAGCAAAATATTTATTTTGCCTGGTTGAACTGGCAGCTTAAAACAGTACTACAGGCTGCAGTGGCAGGCCTGGGATGTTCAAAAAGGTCACTTCAGTGGCTGACACAATGAGCGCTGCAGGGCCACTAGGAGCATTTAATTTACAGGTCTTTAGTGAATGTAGTAACACCTACTAGGGACCTACAAATAAATTAAATGCGTCAATTAGATGTATTCCAATTTAACCATATTTTAAAGAGAGATCACACACACGTTAGCAGTGGTTAGCAGTAGTAAAATGAACAGAGTCATAAAGTCAACAAAATCAATTTTAGCAACCAGAAGGTGTGAAAGCAAAGGCCCTGTTTATGAGCATGGCCGTCGGAGGACCGCCAGACTCGCATGGGTGTGGCGGTGGTGCTCCAGTCACCACCACATTGGCAGTCCAATTGCCCTAATAAGACTTTGGCAGTCGGACCACCATTGCACCGCCGCAACAGACAGGGAACCACACTCCCTATGGACCTGCGGCAGTCTTAGGGCTGCAATATGCTTGGTGGTGCCCTGAGGCATATAACAACTTTCCTCACCGCCAGCGGTGTCACAGGAGGTTCTTCCTCCATGTAACTACTGACGATGAGGAAAGAAAGGGGGCCATACAGGGCCCCCCCTTGTCCTTTGCCTAGGGGTGCATGCAGGGAGGGCACATGTTGTACCCTCCGTTGATTTGCACCCTCAGTTCCTGCACAGGATGGAATGCACAACATAGTGCCTGTGATTTTGGCGGTCCTGGAGCGGGGCAGTGGTGTGCCGCTGGCACCAGGACCACCGGATTTCTTAATCAGGCCCATAATCTTTCGAGGAATACCATGCCAAAGATGTCAGGTCTAACAATGCTTATATTTCATTTAAGCATTTGGTTGTGAGTAGTTTTTGGGCAAGAATCCAAAGACAGACTTATTATTACCTTGTAACTTTCCCCACCACTCTTTTCTAAAATATGAGTGAATTGTATTGGAATGAAAAGTACATTTTGGCAGGATATTAATTTTTACCAAATTGGCCATACTAAATATTGTTAACAGTAGGTGGGACCAATTGTTTAGCAGGCTGCTTGTGTTTTTTATCACCTTTTTAAAATGTACTTCTGCATCCACACCTTGCATTATTTTTATCCCTGGAAATCTAATCTCACTTTGGACTGCTTGGGTGATCACCTCCATATTCCAAGCCTTTTTATCCATTTTCGAAGTGTTTACTGCATACTCCAACACCATCCCAAAGTCTGATATCAGTTGTTCAATCCCTGGGAGAGAAGATTGCAGGTCAGCTGGGTAAATCATCAAGTCTTCGAGGTACAGGGAATCTTTTTTTCCTTATGTCATATTTAGAAGGTCTCATTGCACTCTTTCCCCTCAACTTCCTTGGCAATGGTTCTATTTATTAATTAAACAACAGTAGGGAAAGGGGGCATCCCTACTTCATTCCGCTTGTACTTTTGAACTCTGATGGCCGTCTACAATTTATGAGGATTCTGGCAGAGGGTTTTGAATAGATCGACCAAATTATTTCTGGAAAGTTCTCCGCAAAATTATATTTTGATCAGCCTCAACGGAGACTCCGTTCTTCCAGAGGAATTATGGGGAAGAAACTTGCAGAGGTTGGAGATCCAGCATTTATGGTAAGTATCAATGTGCACATTTTATAGTACAGTAAAAACCTTCATATCTAAGAAGAAACCATCTCTTCTCCCTTCATAGAGGTTTCTGGACCCCAAAAACGTTTGCAAATGTAGGCAAAAGAGACTCAGCGTTCTTTACGGAATGCAGCCAAGAAAAGACCATTGACATCCACCTATTTATGGACTGCCCCATTTACACAGTATTGGAAAGACGCGAGTAAGAATATGAGTGAGATTCTTCAAGTGGACATTAAGGTAATCCTTGGATAAATAACTTTTGGGAAAACAGAAGTAACAGTAAAGCTGTATAAAGGCAGTAATAAATTGGTGTTCTAAATCATCTTGTTGGTAAGGAGGGGAGCTGGAGGAAATGGGTATCAAACGTGTCCCCCACTGTAGCTAAATGACTAGACTCAGTAATCTACACTCTAAAAATAGATGCAAACTCTAAGGCATCGAGAAAGACCAATACCTGGGGACCCTTGGCCGCATGGCTCGGGAAGACTACGAATGATGGGGCATATTACCAACGATTAGCGATATTTATCGCTAACGATGCTTAGAAACTCATTTTTTAATGCTAAGCATCGCCGGAAATTTTCGCAGAGATAACTTGCTATTAGCAAGGTTTATCTCAGAAGTGATAAAAATCCTCGCGCTAACTGCCAAATGAGAGATTATCGCTGGAAAACCAACAATAAACTTTCAAAGTTTGGCGTTAGCTTGATGATGGGGCTCACAAACTTAGCGATGATATCCACCTTCCATAGGATATCATGGCTAAGTCAGGAAAATACCAGGTGTAAAAAAAGCAGTGCTAACCGCGGTTAGCGCTGCTTTTTTTTTATCACTAACAGGGTAAGCGAAATCCTTGATAATAGGAGAAATGTCGCTTAACAACATTTCTCCTATTATTTTTCTCTGGAACGCCCCCTTTGCATCTCATTAGAGATGCAAGGGAAAGCGTAGAGAAAAAGGGTGCTAACATGTGAATTTGCATGTTAGCCCCCTGTTGCTGATAGGGAGATAATTTTATCTCCGCTTTCTTGGCTTTTAAAGCCAAAAAAGCGGAGATAAATCCCTTGATAATATGCCCCGATAGGCGGATTCAATAGCCCTATGATTACACCAGACCTAGATCGAAGAAACACAGATATTGTGGGTCAAGATTGGAAAGGTCTATTAGTTAGGTGTAGTATTTAGTACTATGCGCAATAAATTACTTTTCCTTTTTTTTTTTAAAAGGACTGGCTGGCAGTGATTTATTAACTAATAATTGTTGTGTTGTTGAGTTCTGAATATGCCCTGATTGAGCCTAGGGCTACTGTGAGAGTTAAATGCTAGAAACAAATATTGCATTCCCAATTGGAGGGTCACCTCTATGGGGGCCTCAGGACATCAGTGGTGAAAGTTTCAGTTTCCAGATTCATACAATTATTTCTTCTAATAATACAATCATTCATCTCTAGATCTGCTCTTTATTACATTCAAATACATGCTAGTTACATAACATCTGTGTATTTGTCTTCCCCATGACTTTAATTAGACATTAAACTCTCCATAGGTTATATGTGTTATAAATACTAAATATAATTGTTAGGTTCCTAAATGAAAATACTATGTGGAAATTGTGGTATTCTATGATGTGTCATAGTATGGAATCAGTGAGGTCATTGCTGATGTCTGTAGAACGGACAGTGGAAGGTGAGCTCATGTTCGAAGAAGATCGTAGTTGCTGTACTCCCTCCTGTGGATGTTAAGTTGTTCTGTATCTGAATAAATATACAACTTGGAACTATTCTACACGTGTGCTCAATTACCACACAAATTCTGGCGACGATCGGGATCTACAATTTCAAGATTCAAGGATTTCAGATTTTACAGAACAGCGTTCACGTTATTATTCTAACCTGTTATTATTATTTCTACCGGAATTGAACTCCTCCTTGGTCATTTTCGGGAAAGTACTATTTACCGTAAATTTTTATTTACAATTTTCTACTTGAACGCGCATATTGTCAGCTGTTTGTACGCTCCTTACCTGCCTTTCATATTGACACCGTTGAGCGTGCATTATTCAAATCTGCGGAGTGTTCCAGCCCTACTCGAGACATCTTCCTCTGTTCGTCCTCAGTGACGTTCGCATCTTCCAGGCATTCTGGGAACTGACCGCAAAGCTTCATAGGCATTACCCTTCACCTTCAATGACGCGCTGATGTCATTTACGTGCCGCCATCTTGGAAATCTTCACTTTTTATCGTAATTTCTGTCGGAAGACATTCAAACATCATAAATCTTCACCGAAGTCAACGTTTCAAAAAATATAACTCGCTTAAGGTATTTCTTATTTATTGTTACTTCATTTTTAAATATCCTTAAGCAAAATAACTTTTCAAGTAAAATGTCGAACATTGCTACTCCTCCTCATTTTTTGTAAACAGCCGGGGATCCAAGCATTGAATGGGATTTATGGTTCCCAATGTTCATAGCATACGTTGAAGTGCTTGAAAAGGATGGTTGCTCTGCAAAACGCAAATTAGCTCTTTTAATACACTGCTTGGGAGGGGCAGGCATTAAAGAATTTGATAATCTTCCTCCCATTGAAGATGCTGGAGACATTGATGTTTTCGAGAAGGCTACTAGACAAATGAAAATTCGTTTTGGCTGGAAAATAAATACAGTCATGGAAAGGTTCAAGTTCTACTCTCGCATTCAAAAACAAGATGAATCCATTGAGGATTATGTTTCAGCCCTACGCTCTTTAGCTTGTTACTGTTCCTTTGAAACGATTTCTTACGAACAAGTTCTAAGGGATCAGATTATGATGCGAACAAAGAGCAAGAAAATTCAAGAAAGACTTTGGCTTGGCACAGAATCTACCCTTAGTGCTGTTAATAACATTGCCAAGGGTATAGAACAATCAGAATTATTCGAATTATTCAGTTTCTAATGTTAAACCTCAAGTTCCTGAACCTGAAGTTTTTTTAGTCAAAAACCAGTCTAATCCAAATTTTTCTTCCAAAGGTTTGTTTAAAAAAGATGGTGATAAAAAAGTTGGTGAAATTAAGAGCTACCCTGACAACAGGTTTTCTCAAAAGAAGAATATTTCTTGTTATCGTTGTGGAAGTCCCAACCATGTTGGTAATTACAAAGGTTGTCCTGCTTGGGACAGAGTGTGTGTCAAATGCAAAAGAAAAGGTCATTTTGGTAATGTGTGTCGTTCTTCTCAAAGAGTTAATTATATTTCTCAAGAGGAAGAAGAAGTCCTCCATAGTTTCAATTGCATTCTTTCTGTAGATGAAGTTGAACTCAAAGAATTTCCCTCTTGTCCCATTTTAGTAGATAATATTCCAATTGAATTAATGATAGATTCCTGTTCATGGTATTCTATTATTAATTTAGATTTGTTTAGGAGTTTATGGGACAACAGAGAACTCCTAGTTCCCGACATTTTTCCTGGAGGTTACACAGAAAAAAAAATAGACTTAGAGGGATATTTTTGGGCTACTCTTCAAGTTAGAGATCGGATCACCAATGGGAAAGTGTATGTAGCTACTAAAGGAGTAGCTATTCTGGGGTGGCCACACCAACGCGAATTAGGAATTAAACTCGATCCCAATGCAAATCCTCCTGTATGTTTTGTAGATCCGGAAGTGAACTTGCTTGCTGAGATAAATACCAATGTGATTGTGGATGACCCTTGTTTTGTTAACAATCTTAAGAAAAATGTTCCTGATGTCTTCAAAGATACCCTTGGCAAATATTATGATTTCAAACATAAAATAATTCTCAATGAAAATGCTGTTTCTGTTAGACACAGAGTAAGAAATGTTCTATTAGCTTACAGGAGCTAACTTAAAGAAATTTTCGATGATCTTGTTTTGAAACAAATTATTGAGCCAATTGAATCCTCTCCATGGGTATCTCCCATTGTTTTATCACTTAAGAGTTCTGGAGATCTCCGCCTATGTGTGGATCTCCGCAGTTTGAACCAAGAAATTTGGATTGATAAACACCCTTTACCCAATATTCATGAATTAATTTCCTCCTTAGCTGGTGCCACTGTATTCTCTACAATTGACTTGGCCAGTGCATATCACCAAGTAGAGTTACATGAAGAATCCAAAAAGTTAACTGCATTCGTTACTCCTGAGGGCATGTTCCAATATTTGAGAATGCCTTTTGGTCTAGCTAGTGCCGCTTCCGTCTTTCAAAGATTAATGAAGGATGTACTCAAGAATTGTAGTGGTGCATTAGCTTTTCAAGACGACATTCTGATTTTTGGTAAAGATTGTATTGAACATGACACCAATTTATATTCTGTTTTAAGCAGTGTCCAAGAGAAAGGCCTAACCATAAAGTTTTCCAAATGTAAGTTCAGGCAATCCAAAATTGAGTGCCTAGGTCATGAAATTTCAAAAAATGGTATTAAACCTAAACTCAATCATGTCAAAAGTATTACATCAGCTACTATTCCTACTTCTAAAGAACAATTATTGTCTTTTCTTGGCCTTACTGAATTTTATGCGAAATTTGTACAAAAATATTCTACATTGGTACATCCTTTACGTTCTTTGTTAAAAAAAAACAAGCAAAATTTGTATGGAGTAAAGACCAGCAAGAGTCTTTTGACGTCCTCAAGAGTAAAATTATTGGTGCTCCATTCCTGAAACTGTATTCAGTTGGCAAAGAATGCATACTCTGTGTTGATGCCAGCAATGTAGGCTTAGGAGCAGTTTTAATGCAAAAGGACAAACAGGGTGAATATGCTTCAAGGTCTCTTCGTGGCACAGAATTTAATTATTCCACAATAGAGAAAGAGTTACTTGCGTGTACTTGGGCTACTCAACATTTCCGCCAATTCATTTGGGGTACAAAATTTTCATTAAGAACCGATCACAAGCCCCTTGTTACTTTGTTATCTGCTGGTGGTGGTAGAACTCTCACTGCCCGCCTAGCAAGGCTTGCTGCTAAGTTACAAGAATATCGTTGCGTGGTCACCTATGTTCCAGGTCGCTTCAATGTTCATGCAGATTGCATGTCTTGTTTTCCCATAAAGGATAATCCAATGGTTGAAAACACTGGAGAATGTGATGTAGCTTTTGGTATGTGTGACGTAAATGTTATTGTTGGTAATGAGAAATCTAAATTGATTTCCCAGTCAGTATGGACAAAAGCTATGGAACAAGATGAGGTCCTGAAAGATGTGAGGATTTTTCTAAGCAACGATTGGCCTGAAGAGAGGAAACTCAGTGGCGATTTGGCTTCTTTCTTTAAAGTTAAGGATGAATTAATGGAAAATTGTGGGATGGTTTTCAGAGCTGATAAAATTATTCCTCCCAAGGGAATGAGAGTCTATTTGTGATCTTGCACATGAAGGCCATATGGGAATGTCCACTACAAAGAGAAGAATTAGAGAATTTTATTGGTGGCCTAGCATGGATTGTATGATTGACAGATGGGTCAGAAATTGTTCCCCTTGTTCTTTAAGCGATAAATCCGTGAAACCCATTTCTGTGAGTTTTACTCCTATTGAGTTTGTCCAAAATCCGTGGCGTAAGTTGGGAATAGACATTATTGGCCCTTTTAACTACCAGTCCGGTAAAGATAGGTTCGCCATTGTTCTGGTTGTTTATTTCTCGAAGTGGCCAGAATTGAAAATTGTTGAGAAGGTCAATTCGGATGTTATTGTTGAATTTTTTAATGAAGTTTTTTCTAGGGAAGGTTTACCTGAGGAAATCATTTCTGACAATGGTCCGCAATTTGTTAGTGAAGTTTTTACATCTTTTCTCTCCAGTTGTGGTATTGTACATAAGAGAGTTTCCAACTATTTTCCTCAAGCCAACGGTCAAGTGGAACGTTTTAACAGAGTAATCAAAGAATCTTGTCAGTTAGCTTTGCGTAGTGGTTTGAAATGGAAAAAAGCTTTGCAAGCTACTCTCTTGACTTATCGCTTATCCCCTAATACCGTGACTGGACTTTCTCCTTTTGAGATGTTACGCTGTAGAAAACCTGGCTCCAAACTCATGCCTTGGTGGTTGAAAACTAAGAATGGTGATTATTTGGAATTAGATTTGAAAACTGTTAGAGATAGAGTTAATAAGTACCAAGCAAGAATGTCTCACAATTCTGTACAGAAAATGAACTCATCCAGATTAAATATTGGTGATTTGGTGAGAGTGAAGTTTGGTGGACAAATTCGCAAAGGAGCTCCTAGATGGTCCAGTCCTGTCAAGGTCATTGAAGTTTTCAGCAAGGCTGTTAGAGTTGAGGATGGCAAAATCTGGAATTTTGGACGCATTTCATTGTGTAAATCCGATAACCATAGGTTTTCTCTTTCACAACCGAATTTAGCACCTACTAACAATCTACAAACTGTTAATGATAATTCAGAGCTTTGTGGCACTCACGAAGCCTTTGATCATCTTTCTTCATGTAAAGACAATACTTTTGGAGATACTACTAATGTTAATATGTACAATAATTCTGTCTTTCATGAAAATGTAACCAATGATAATATTTCGGAAAATGCAGTAAATAATGATCATTCTAACAGTGTTTCCCCTGACTGCAATCAGGGTTTGATTGTTTCACGTAGGAGTTCACGTGTTAAATGTCCTCCTATGAAATGTAGGGATTTTGTTCGTTTCTAATTTGTCGTTCATTTCCTTTTCTTTCTTTCTTTTTCTGTTTTTTTGTTTTGTTTGTTTTTTAGTTTTTTTAAAAAGAGGGGAGGTGTGTGGTATTCTATGATGTGTCATAGTATGGAATCAGTGAGGTCATTGCTGATGTCTGTAGAACGGACAGTGGAAGGTGAGCTCCTGTTCGAAGAAGATCGTAGTTGCTGTACTCCCTCCTGTGGATGTTAAGTTGTTCTGTATCTGAATAAATATATAACTTGGAACTATTCTACACGTGTGCTCAATTACCACACAAATCAAGAGAGAATTATGAATAGGAAGGCTCAAAATCTCTCATCTTAAAACCAATGTCTAGCCCTGAAGTTAAAAAACGTGGTCAAGAGACACATTTAGGCTGAATGCAAATATCTTGAAATTATGGGCCTGATTTACAAACTTCATTTTGTAGTATGTTTAGCAGTCCTACAGTAGTGCTACTTGTGAACTACAAATTTAGGTACATACCTACATATGGAGATCTCCACCTCTGCCACTGCTCTCTTTTGTAGGTGGATATTTGCACCATTATTGCAAGATTCCCAGAGATCAGTAAGCTATTTAATGCCTCCTTGTTCTGGCATACAGTTCTATTAGCATGGAAATAGGCAAAGTGGTCCCCTTCTGATGGAACCTGTGGTGGATCTTACTATACTATCTGACTTCAGACCTATTTTACTTTTGCCGCTGCTTCCAAAATGCTTGAGAAACCGATTAAGTGACAACTCTCAAGCTATTTGGAACAGTTTGACTATTACACCCTTTTCAGTCAGTCTTCTGTCCTGGAGTTGTCTGATTTCATCAAATTGACATTTAATGTAGGCATCAACGCTGCCCCTAATTTTTTTTAATCTATCATCATCGTTTGATAGAGTTTCTCATGTCATTCTCTTGCAACATCTTGTGGATATAAGTGCCAGTGGCCAGGCATTAAGTTGATTCCAATCCTTTCTGGAAAATAGACAGCAGGCAGTTTGGATGGCACTCTACTGTACAGGTAGTAAACAATTACATTACGGTTGCACCATGGTTCCACTTTTAGCCCTACTTTATTTGATACTTATATGCCCCCCTTTGCTCCATTGGTTTAGTCTTTTGGCTTTAAGGTTGTCTCATATGCAGGCAACCTGCAACAGCGCCTGATCATTGAGAACGGATCAGTTGCTGTTCAGGAAAGCTTTAAAGCCTGTTTATCTGGAGTATTGGACTGGATCCATCAAAGCAATCTCAAAAGCACCTTGGATAAGACATTTTTGTGCAGTACAGGTATTTTCAAGACAATTTCTGGGAGAACTGCTGGCTTGCTGCTTCGCCTCCTTCACTGCAGCCTGCCATGATAGCTAAGTATCTGGCATATAAAAAATTAAGATCGACGACTATCTTTATGAAGAGGATGGGAACAGAAGAGGCAACTAGAAAGAGCGCTGGGAAGACGATAAGAGCCGGAAAGACTGTATCGATCCCTGGAATTAAAAAATACATCGCAAAACTAAGCTCAGATGAACAGGGGCAATTATAAAAACTCATAAGATAAACCATCAAACAAAAGGGGAAAATGAGGCTGGAAAGAATGGAACACCAACCTACGATCAATCCCAAATTCAAAATCAAAGAACACCAGAGGTCTCCCCAAAAAGTACCCTAATAGACCTGGAGGAGTCAAACCCTAACCTCACTGTATCAGACTCAATAATACCGGGATCATTCTAAATACAGCAATCTCAAGAGTATGACATCACTTGTCCAGACATTAATATCAAAGATCTAATATTGCACACGGGATCCCAAAAAGAGCCAGAGAACATTCAGAATAACACTCCACAAAAAACATCTAATCAAGAGGGATTTCTCTTTTTAAAACTACAGATCTCTCTAATAACTATACCCCAGTATCCAAATCTCTGCTCACTTTTCAAAACATCCTGGAATCAGTACTTATTCAATTAGGGAACATATTGGAAAATTCCGATCAAATGCTCGATACCCAACTAGGAATGCTAAAATATCTAGTAGAGAAAAAAAGGAATAACGAGCTATTAAAATCAACATTAATAGCAGGAGATTGTGGTAAAGGCAAAGTGGAAAATCCCTCCAAGCCAAAAGCTGAAATTATAAAAGCTCTTTCCCCATTGAAGAAAGAAATTGCAACTCAAACTGGAAGGAAACTGCATAAGGAATCTAAGGACAAACAGGATCATAATCAGATATATTCACTCAGAAAACGTTTCAAGGAGGAAAACAAATCAGAGACTCACCAGCAGCAAATACCATATTATCAATTTTTTACAAAAAAAAACCTAAACCACAACTGAATTTGAGCAGTCCGGCAATACCACATTCTAAAGCAACGGCTGATACTGAGCTTCCAAACAAAGCCACACAGGGCCTAGAAATTTCAAATAGCAAAAGAAAACAAAAGAAGACCAAATCGAAAAGGAGAAAGGCGATAAGAAGGATCGAGAAAAAGAAAGCCCGTAAAACAAGGTTCCAGAATATTTCCCCTACACCAATCCGATCACTAGATAAAGAGGAAAGGGAAGAAATACCTCGCAACTCGAAGGCAAAAGAGCAGAATTCGCCAGTGAAAATAAAAGAGGCAACTCTAACCAACTTTACAAACTTAATCCAAAAGCAATACGTTTCTCATTAGTAGATCACGGTCCTATGACTCTGGCATTAAGAGATATCCCAAAAAGAACTTTTACCATCGAAAAAAAGAACCCACAAGTAGAGGAGATTTGGCCAAACCATCTGGAAATTACAGATCTATTTCCTTCAGGTAATGCTCCTCTTAACCGCGACCAAATTATCAGTCTGCTTCAAAAGATACAGCCGTTACACTCACCAGAGAGAAATTAAATAAAACTAGTTATGTTCCCGGAAAAAACTTAAACAACAACAGCGACTGTAGAATTCTGGTCTCCAGTAATACCAGGAATTATATTAAAGGAGAGTGAGATCCTCCACAAATATGGCTATGATTTGACTCCAGTATTAAATCGAGAAGTCCAAAAGAGAGAAATAACAAAAGAATCTCTTAAACTGCAGCGACTGAATCAAAGCCTTAATACTATGAACAACCCCCCCCAGACCCCTATACAGAAAATATATTTGTCTCCATAAAAAATGATGCAAGAGGAATTTGGAGTACAAATTCCCCTAAGAGGGAAATAACAATGAGGGATTACTCATGGGCCTGGATCTCAGAGACCCTGAATAGTAACAAACAACTTAAGGATAATAAATCTTCCGTTTAACATAGGCTTGACTATCTCATCTTGGAACATTGCCAGGAGAACTCAAGATAAGATGGCTGAAATAATAAAAAACTGTCCAGCGATAGTGGCCCTACAAGAAACCTGGTCTACATCAAATTTCGATCAAGGAAAATACTACATATATGATATTCCCGCAGAGCAGGATGATCGGGGTCATGCGAAAGGTGGGATAGCGATTTTACTTAATGAAGATTACAAGTGGGCTCAAAAAATAACCCCAACTAACACAAAAAATGTTCAATGTATCAAGATTAAGTTTGGGATAAACACACTAGAAACCATAAAAGATCTACTAATTTGTAATGTTTATATCCCCCCTGGAGAAAAAAAAAGTATGTACTTGCTATAAAAATCCTCGAGGATATCGAAAAAACAGTAGAAGGACAAGGTTATCCATCATTTTTCATTATGGGTGACTTCAATGGGAAAATCTCAAATGAGGTACTTCAAAAATGGGCAAACTGGCACAAAGAAGAAGCTCTGGGAATCTCCATTCCACTATTTCCTAAAGAAAATAAAGCGGATAAAAGAGGGAAAATTCTAGTAGCTTTACTCCCATTATTAAGTGGAATAATACTAAATGGTAATGTAGAAGGAGATATTCCAGCATCAACTACAAGACAAGGGAACTGTAGTTCCTCACTCCTAGACTACATGATTTGTAGCGCAGACCTGTTTGGAACAGTTTCACAACTTAAAATTAATTTTGTTCTTGGCAGTGACCATGCTATCCTGCAAGAAAACACAGAGTGGAAGATACAACTTTCCTTGTCAAGCCATATTATGTACATTCATAGCACAGTTTTGGTAAATAAGGCCCAAAGACAGATTCAATGGAATTCAGCAGCACTTGGCTCAATACAATTATTACCATAATCGATACAACACAACTATTGCAAATAACTCATTCTATAAATCCGATAATAAATTTTGAAATGGCTATCAAAAACTTATTACAAAAACTACAGGAAAAATTAAAGCAATGGGGTACAATAAAGAATCAATACGAAAAACCAAAATTAGCTGCTAATACAAAACAATTAAACAAACTGATAAGATCGCAGTTTCTAGAATACTCAGTATCCAAACAGTTAGAAATTAACACATTGAAAAATCAACGTAGGAGAGAAAAAGCAAAAAACAAGAGAATAACCCAGGATAAAAACTGGGTAGATATGCAGATAGCAGCAAAACAAAATAACCAACGCGCCTATTGGAACATAGTTGCTAAAGAAACTGGCACGAAAAAAGCATTACAAGCCATCCCGGTGCCTCCGACAGAATGGGAATTATACCTTGCCAATCTATATAAACTAAATACTAATTCAGAAATAACTAATAATTTGGCTAGAAATCCAGAAGTGAAATCCTTAAATATCGGAGCACCAGGTCCCTTCTCAATTGAGCTATATATAAAAAAGGCAAGAACGACGGGAGCAACAGGGCCTGACCAAATCCCGATTAAGGTCCTCCAATGCATTCCCAAAGCATGGAGCAAGATGTTATCTCCCCTTTTTAACCATAACTTTACCACCGGGGAAATCCCCAAATCTTGGAAGGGGAGCATTGTAATACCCATACACAAAAAGGGTTCAAGGCTGCATCCTGGCAACTACAGGCAGATAGACCTTCTAGATGCAACAGGAAAGATTTTCACAGCAGCAGTATTAGACCATCTTAAGGACTGGGCTTTTTCATCAGGACTAATCCCCCTATATCAAGCCGGATTCAGACCAAAGCACTCGGTCATGATAATATTGCTGTGCTCCAAACCATCGTAGACAAATATGTGGTAATAAAATCCCAGGTCGTCTATGCTGCTTTTATTGACTTTACCACCGCATTTGATAGAGTCGATAGAGGAATACTCTGGAGAAAACTCAGCAAAATGGGTATCCCAGATAAATTACTCCATATAATAACATCATTACATTCCGGGACTTGGTGTCAGGTTCAAATGGGGAGGGAAAAGGGTCTCACAAGCCCTATCCCGACTCCAAACTGCCTTAGGCAAGGATGCCTTCTTGCTCCCCTATTGTTTTCCCTTTATCTCAACGACCTGTCTGAATGTTTTAAACAGATATGCAACTTTCCACCTAAAATTGGCCTCCACACAATTCACACCATGATGTATGCAGAGGATGTAATCATTTTAGATCTAACACCATTTGGTCTGCAAAGAAGCCTCCAAGCACTCCACAACTACACAGAGGAAAACTATGTAATACCAAACATCGCAAAAACAAAAATAGTTCTGTTTTCAGGAAAGAAACAGAGTGCCACATTCAACTGGACTTTAGGGGGGAAATCATTGGAAGTTGCAAATGAATATACCTATTTAGGTCGAATCTTCACAAAGTCTCTACAAAGCATGCCCCATATTCAGAATCTGATTCACAAATCTGACATTCATGTGGGGGCACTCTCACGTTTATACGCTTCAACTGGACAAAGACATTTTTCTTCTCTGCTTCAGGTATACAGCGCCAAGATTCCACCAGTGCTGTCATATGCTCTTGAATACATCCCAATAAGCCAGTGTAACTATCTTGACCTAAAAGAAGGGAAGATCTTACGGAAGCTAACAAAGCTGTCTCAAGCTGTACCGGTACAAGCTCTCCGCCTCGAGTTATAATTGACCAGCTCCTAGGCCAGAGGAATTACCAATATCATTAGATGGGCATAAAATCTCCTCCATGCTGAAGAAGGAACACTCCGATCTCTTCTTAAAACAGAAACATTTGAAAAAGAATCTCTGAATCTTGTATTCTCAAGGAATGTTTTAACTGCTTTTAAGTTATCTAATGTCAATATTAATTTGTCACAATCGTGGACATCTGCTCAGCTGAAGCTCTTTTTAAAGCATTTTACCCCAAGACTCAGCTTTGATCTTGATTCTCAACACTGCATGAAATTGTCTGTAAATAAAATATTTGCAGAAACTATTGTTTTTTGTGAGAAAACACAACAGTATATTAACTTTAATTTAAAACACGGGGTCAGGAGATCAATTGCGCTGCTTCGATTTGGGATACTTCTTTTAAAATCTTATACATATAGGTGGCTACCAAAAGAAAAATCAAGTACTATCTGTAATTTGTGTAATGGTGGTGAGCAGGACTTGGAACATTTGTTGTTCACTTGCCCAAATGCAAAAGTGGTAAAGGCAAGGAAAAGGTTTACACAACCAATTTATACAAAATGTAGAATTAACTAGGTACAGGAATTGATCATACTAGGTGAGGCTCCGCCAAATGAGTTTTTCTGCTACAATCTATACAAATTTTTAAAACCTATTTTAACTTTGTATAGAATGAAAAACTTTCCTTTTTAACAAAACTGTTAAAAAATGTTATGTTATGTACTGAATATTTGTGGTTCTCAGGGGAGAACTACATCAAATAAAATGAACTTGACTAATCCTAACTGACTCATGGACCATGGTAGGAATTCGAGTTTAGTATACATGAACTCAGAATGATAAAATACATCTTTTAGTGAAGTTGATTTTAACATTCTGTGTTTGAAAATACCACTTTTAGAAAGTAGGTATTTTCTTGTCTAACTATCCAGCTCTGCCTCTGCTAGGTTGTGTATTCCTTCTCTGGAGTTTGAGTGACAGGGCTGGGGGATTCCAAGAGACAGGGTGAGTCAGCCCAGTGGTGAATAGAGCGATCTGCATCTAGATGGGAGGGAGGAGTTGCACCTGGGACCTGAATAGGGCTGTTCCTTCCCTCCACAATGCTGGCTCCACCTCCTGTGGTTCGTCTGATGTCTCTGCCCCCCCATGCCTCTCCCTCACCAAAGACCCAAACCCCGCCAAAACCAACCTACACGAAGGAATGAAAGACGTAGCCGAGTGGATGAAGAACAGCCGCCTAAAACTGAATTCAGACAAAACGGAAGTCCTCATCCTAGGATCATCCACCTCGGCATGGGACGACTCATGGTGGCCACTGGCCCTAGGAAGTGCACCCAAACCAACAGACCATGCTCGCAACCTGGGATTCATTATAGACTGCTCCCTCTCGATGACCAGACAAGTCAACGCCGTCTCATTGTCATGTTTTAACACCCTACGAATGCTCTGAAAAATCTTCAGATGGATCCCAACCGAAAAAAAGGAAGACCGTCACCCAAGCACTTGTCACAAGCCGACTGGACTACGGAAACACCCTCTACGCCGGAACCACAGCCCAATTGCAGAAAAGACTTCAACGCATTCAGAACGCCTCCGCTCGACTCATCCTAGACATACCCCGCCACAATCACATATCCGGCCACCTGAGAGACCTTCACTGGCTCCCCGTCAACAAGAGAATCACGTTCTGGCTCCTCACTCACGCACACAAGGCCCTTAACGACCTAGGACCCAGATACCTCAACATTCGCCTGACCTTTCACACCCCCACCCGCCAACCACGATCGTCCAACCAAGCCCTCGCCGTGATTCCACGCATCCGAAGAACCACCATGGGAGGAAGATCATTCTCCTACTTAGCGGCCAAAACCTGGAACTCCCTCCCCAACCACCTCCATCTTACACAGAACCACCTCTCCTTCGGAAAACAACTCAAAACTTGGCTGTTTGATAACTAGCGAACCCCTCTCCCTCAAGCGCCTTGAGACCCTCTGGGTGAGTAGTGCGCTATACAAATTCTTGACTTGACTTGACTTAACGTTACACCAGCCTCCTACACGACGCCACGCCGCAAGTCCTACAATATGTACTGATGCAAACCCCCTGGATGTACCATAAACCGCGGCAATTCATCCTTGACTGCGCAGCCCTAGCACTAAAGAAAACTACTTCGAGTATGAAGGCACTTACTACCTGCAAACTAACGGAACCTCTATGGGTAGTGTTTTTGCTCCTAGCGTGGCAGGACTGTACGTTCACCATTTCGAGCAGGAACACGTCATGCCACTGACCAACCCATACTCACAAAACATAAAGACTTGGCACAGGTATATAGATGACATCTTCGTGATTTGGGAGGGAACACAGGATGTACTAAACATTTTTCTCACTTGGCTTAATGAGCGTGACCCCTACCTACGATTCACGTGCAACTCTAGTGCCACCGAGCTGGCCTTTCTTTCGAGTAGAACAAGGGACTCTGCGCACTACCACCTACTACAAACCAACAGCTAGGAACTCTCTGTTATGTTTTGACAGCTACCACCCCAGACACTTAAGAGAAAACCTAACCTTTGGGCAATTCCTGCGGATACGCAGAAACTGCAGCCACCTAGAGGACTACAAAAGACAACCCCGCTACTGGAAACGGTGACAAAATACCAGGAATCGCCACCAATGACCTGTGTAACCACCTATAATACAGCGTCAAATCAAGTTTCTAGTATCATCTGCAAACATTGGAAGATAATCAATTCAGGCAAAAGAAAATGGGAGATCCCGCGCTTTGCATTTAAACGTGCTAACAACCTTAAAGACAAACTAGTGTCAACAAGACCACGTGCCAGTCCTAAATCTATGGACAATACAGTCCTCAACTATTGGGGCCTCCCCAAAGTCACTGGCCATTATCCATGCAACAACTGCAGTGTGTGCCATCTCACTAAACCAACGAAAACTCTCAACCTTGAACCTGGCAAAATCTGGACTCCATGCCAACACACCAACTGCAACTCCAGCAACCTTGTGTACCTTATAACATGCCCCTGCGGGCTCCGTTACGTGGGCATGACGACCCGCAAAATCAGGCCTAGAGTGGTTGAACACAGAAGCACAATCAGGTGTGGCAAAAACATCAGCAGACTAACAGAGCACTACCTCACAGCACACCACACCCCCAATGACATGTCCTGGACTGTCATTGAACAATTTGACATTAACCAAACAGATAATGACCGGATCCTTCATACAAAAGAACAGAGATGGATCTAGCGCCTCTCCACCCAGCAACTGGGTTTGGGCTTGAATGACTCCATACCCTGGAGCTCACTGAAAACATGAAATTATTTCTCCTCACATGGAACACTACTCTTGATTCCTCTCCGTGTTAAATGTCCCTCTGTTGTATTAGCCAGTTATAATACACCTGGCCTCACAACTTAACCCCACAGTGCTTTTTAAGTCCTTTTTCCCAGTTAGCGCTCTTTATTTCTCAACCTGCTCATGTTACTACACTTGTACACTAATCTGTGTACACTCGGTACAGCTTACACAGCCACACCCAATGCGCAGGTGCCGACAATCGGCACTGCGCATGCTCAGAGCAGAATACACTACCCTTCCGCACATGGGCATGCTCACAGCAGGATACACTACTCTCCCGCACATGGGCATGCTCAAAGCAGGATACACTATGTAAATTCACAAATAGGCTAGTCCTTTTTTTTTATTTTTATAAACTTTATTGAGATGTAGGCATATTATACAATTATTATTATTTTTTTTTTTTATTTTGTCCTCATCTTGCGATTACTGTATGCTTACGGAGTATCAGGTGTCTGCCTCTTTGATCTTTTCCGACACTGCCCCTTGATCTCTCTTGGCTGGGGAGTTTTGACCTCTTGTTAGTTTGAGGAGTTTCCTTTACTCATTACATAACAATGCTTCTGGCTTGGATCGGATCGAGGGGAGCTAGCCAACTTGACTACTCGGCAAGTACCATACTTGTCCACCAGAAAATGTATCGCTTTAATCATAGGACTTAAGTGTGGTACTTATTTGAGGTTTAAGAAGGTTTCAAAACTATCCCAGAACTTAAATCTTTTGCTTACATTGCTTAACTTATCCAGTTTATTGATTCTTATTGCCGAGTTCATCCATTCTGCATGAGTCGGACAGGCGAATCCTATCCACTTGATACAAATCTCTCTCCTAGCAAGAACTATTAACACAAAGAGGAGATTCTCCTGCTCCTTGGTAAGCCCCCCTTCATTACCTGAGTCTAATATCCCAAAAAGAACAAGAGTAATACTCACAGTTAGTTGTTTGGACAGGATAGTGCACAGGGTCTTACCGACTTGATCCCAAAACTCTTTCAATTGAGGGCAGTTTTTAAACATGTGGATGTCGTCTGATTTTTCCTCACCACATTTGGGGCATTTCTTTATTCCAGCATTTTTAAATTTGGAGAGTTTTTTTGGTGTCCAATACGCCCTATGAATTGTATATAAATGATTTCTCTTCAGAGCCGCGGATTTCAAGTTGGACCAGCATTTGTCCACTGATTTTTCCCAAATTAAATCCAAATCCGTTATTGCAAAGTCTTTCCCCCATATTTGGGTTTCCATGTTAACGTTAATGTTGTTGGCCATAATCAGAGCCCAGTACCACTTTGCCACTTCTTTTGGTTGTCGCGTTGATTTGATCATGTCATCTTCCAATTTTTCATTGCCGTTTATACTGGGCAAAGTTCTAGACCAGCTTAACATTTGATAGTATTTGAATCTGGATATAGTATTATTTGTCATTTCTTGCAGTTCTAACCATGTTTTTAGGTTTGAACCATTTAGTATTTGTCCCCAATTTTTGATGTTGACTTTTTTCAGTGCCAATGCAAGAGCATCTTTTAAGCATTCTGGGGTTCCAGGAGATTCCCAGATTGGAGCGCACTTGCTATAGTACGGTATTTTTAGAATGCCTCTGATTTGTGTCCACATCTTTGCTGAATCCCTTAATATCTTAAGCTTTATTTTTTTTAAGTATTTGGGGTGTCCAAACTTAAACAACACATGATCCTCTGATTTTGTGATTGCTTTAAAATAGTCAGGGTAGTGTTTGTGGTTTTTTAGTAATACTTTGATATTTTTGAATTGGAAAGCTCTACAATATTCCACCAGGTCTGGGCTGGCCAATCCACCATCTTTCTTGCTCCTCCTGATCTTTTTCCATGTAATTCTTGATCCTTTTGCTGCCCATATGAAGCTTGTTATGTTTCTTTGTGCTCGAACTAATTCTGTCTTTCCAAATTCCATTGGCATTGCGTTGAATAGGAAAGTAAACTTTGGCAGGACGGTCATCTTGATTATATTCGATCTCCCAATCAAGCTCAACGGTAGAGAGGTCCATGTCTCAAGCAGTTTCCTTACCTCTCCGGCAACTTTGTTTAGGTTTCTATTTGCAATCTTCGCTATATCATGATTTATTAAAATTCCTAAATACCTTATTTCGCTTTTTATAAAATTGCTTTGAAAGGTCGTGTTCCATGTCATGACTTCTGTCTTGGTTTGATTTACCAGGTATCCTGATATTTTCCCGAATGCCTTTAAGGTTTTCTCGATACTTGCCTTGGCTTTTGGATAATCCTCAGTAAAAATCATTAGGTCATCCGCGTAAAGAGCGATTTTTTTCTCCCATGAACCGTATTTGAATGGAATGATATTATTGTTGTTTCTTAGCTTATTTGCCAGCGGTTCGATATATAAATTAAATAGTAAGGGGGAGAGTGAACATCCCTGTCTCGTTCCTCTGGTTATCTTTATATTTTCTGTTAAGCTACCATTAATTAGGACCTTTGATCTTGGATTTTTATAGATCTGGTTTACCATATTAATAAAGTAAGGTCCGAAATTGTTCTTAACCAAGACATTCTCAAGAAAAGCCCAATTGACCCTATCAAAAGCCTTTGCGGCATCAACGGCGAGTATGGTAAGTGGGGATTTCTCATTTGTTGCGATATCTATTGAAGTCAAAAGTTCTTGAGTTACTTCATGTAGATATCTTCCTTTTATGAAACCTTTTTGATCTTGATGTAATAATTTTGATAGTACTCTCCCTAGTCGTGCTGCCATTATTTTAGTAAATATTTTATAGTCTGTGTTTAATAACGAGATTGGACGATATGACTCGCATTTAAGAGGGTTCTTGCCGGGTTTCAAAATGATTGTAATTATAGCATCATTCCAGGAGTCTGGTATGGTTTTCCGTTGTGTTAGAATTAGGTTAATTAGTTTGGTTATATGAGGGAGTATAGAATTTTTCAGCTTCATGTATAGTTCGTTTGGTAAGGCGTCTGGCCCTGCGGCTTTTCCCCTTTTCAAACTTTTAATGGCTTCTGCCACTTCTTCTTCTTGAACTACCTTATCCAGAGCTTCTCTTTCGTTCTCTTCCAGTTTTAGTAGTGCTGCATCTTTCAAGTAAGAGTCTATCATTTGAGCTGAGGGATTTATGTCTTCCGTGTAAAGGTCTTTAAAAAATTTCCAAAATTCATGCTTGATAGTGTCTTCATCAGAGGAAGGAATTGTTTGATCATCCGGGATAATACTTTCCACTTTGTTTTTAGCTAGATCCGATTTAAGCTTCCACGCTAGCCATTTTCCGCAACCTTCACCAAACTCATGTTTCGCCAGTTTGCTAGAATCCCATTTTTTCTGCAACCTCTCTTCCAAAATTTGATCTATTTTGTCCTTTTGAGTCTGTCTTTTGTTAAAAAGATCTTGTTTCTTTTCCTCCTCTTGTTCTGTGGATATATCGATGTCTAAGAATCTGATTTCTGATTCCAAATCTAATATCTCTTGTTTTGCTTGTTTGTTTTTATGTGCCCCTAAGCTCAGGAGTTTACCCCTTATAACAGCTTTATAGGTATCCCAGGTTATTTGTTCTGTGGTACCTAGCGCATTTAACTCAAAGAAGATATTTGTTTCAGTTTCCAGCTCCTTTACGATCTCTTCATCTTCCAGCAAAACTCTTTCGACCGTGAATCTTCTTTCAGATATGTTGTCTATAATTTGTAGTTCTAGCTGTACTGCTGAGTGATCTGAGAGGTGAGCTGGTAAATGAGATACTCTTTTCACTTTCTTTGATAGTTCGTTGCTAACCAAAAAGAAGTCGATCCTGGATTTGTGTCCCAGTTTTTTGTTATATAAAGTGAACGGTTGTGACTTTTCTCCTTTGTTTTTCCAGATGTCTACCAAATTTAGATCTTTTTTATAAGTCCCAATCCATTGTCTCATTTTCTTTAAGTTAGTATGTCTACCCGGTGGTGATCTATCTAGTTTTAGGTCCATCACTAAGTTAAAATCACCTCCCAGTATTATGGGAGAGGTAACTAGTAATAGCTGTGAATACAATTTTCGCAGAGGATCAGCATCATCCAAATTCGGACCATAGTACCCTGTGATAGTAATGGGAGAATTTCCTATTCTAACATTAGCTATGGCCCATCGTCCTTTACTGTCCACTTCTGAACTGGTTATAGTGGCTTTTAATGACTTTTTAAAGATTATCGCTATTCCCTTTATATTACATTGTTGCGTTGTGCATATTAGAGTGTCTACCCACCATAGGTCCTTCATTATTTGATCCCATTCTTCTTTTAACAGGTGGGTTTCTTGTAATATTATTATCTCGCTTTTCCCAGTTCTGATATACTCTAAGATTTTATTCCTTCTGCTTTTTGTTCTCAAACCATTTACATTCCAGGATAGAATATTTACATCCCTACATGCACTCCCCATTTATTCTGTTCTCTTTTTGTAAATTATGTTTCACTCCCATTTGTTCTAATTTTCCGAGTATTCGCAGATGAGGAATTTTTTGTTTTTTTTTTCCCTATTTTGCTCCCCACCCTTTTTTCGTGTAGTTTTATACTTGCTAAGTCGTGCTTTAAAGTTACCCTCCCCGGGGAAGCCTCCATCTTCTTCTCCTTCGGTTATCTTCGTAACCCTTTTGGCTTCCTGATCCCCTCCCCGTGATTTTTATCTATATACAGTTAAAATAATGAAATTAGTTGGTTAGATTGTAACTCTTTCATACTTATTTTTATGTTTTGTCCTTAAGTGTAGTTTAGATCTATTTCTCTTATACTCCTGTTATATATATACATATGCATTTTTTTTTTTTTTTTTTTTTGTATTTCGAAGTTTATACAGGACTATATGTGTTACAGGCTACATTTAACTCAGAGGTTCTTCTGCGCGTATTTGATCTTTGATTTGCTCTATCAAGTTTTTCACCTCTTCAGGTTCTCTTAAATTACGCATTTTATTTCTCCACATAATCCGTAATGAGGGTGGAAATTTCATTTGCACCGTGGCACCTAGTTGATGCAATTCGGACATCAGATTACCCAATTCCCATTGTCTTGTCTGAGAGGCTTTTGACATATCTGATCTTATTTTAAAGTTCCAACTATCTTTGTTGTACGTCCCTTTTTTCAATGCCTCTCCCAGGATCCTATCCTTCAGTATATAAGTTTTGAAGTTTACTAGGATCTTTCTAGGGGTTTTCCTTTCTTTGCTCTTTCCATAAGGATCTCTGTGTACCCTCTGTATATCGTCATCTAGAGTCTCTTTGTCCGCCCATGGGAAGTGTTCCATCAGTAGTGCCACTACAAATGCTTTTACATCTTTGCCTTCTTGATTCTCCGGCACATTTAGGATCCTTATGTTATTTTTCCTTGCTTGGTTTTCTAAGGATTCCAGTTTTTCATTTATGGTTTTATTTTCCAATCTCAGAGAGTTTATCTCCTTTCTGTTTTTCTCCACCCTTTTGTCTAAACTGGAAACTTCATTTTCTACTGCTGTAACTCTATCACCTAGTGCGTTCAGCTTACTGTCCAATTTATCACACACCTCTTGTATTTTGTTTTGTTTTGATTCGGAAATAGAGAATTTCTCTTTCATTTCTACCCATATTCTTTCAAGAAGTTCATCTGTATGAGTTTTTGTTATATCTTTATTGAACTCTACAGTCCTTGAATCCTCATCTTCCTTGTCCTCAACCTCTTCCGTTATGTTGGCATTTATACTTGCTGCTGCAGCAGCGGAGAGGTCTGCACCCCCCTCCGCCATATGTGTTTCCGGTTTCTCTTCCGAGCTACTCTCTTTGATTTTCCAGATTTCTTCCAGACTTATGTTCTCTACCAAAATCTTTTTCTTAGTTCGTGGCTTTCTCCCTTTCTTTGCGCTCCCTGTACTCAGTTTTCCGGCTAGAATGGGAGCTGCTCGCTGTTTCTCTTTTCTTAGGGGGTGAGTATCTGGTAGTTTGATTGTAAGTTTGGCTGTTGTTTCCTCTTTCTCACTTTCCAAAACTTCCAATGTTCTTTGTGCTTCTAAAGAGCTAGAAGATCTTAAGCTCTGGTCTTGTTGCTGGATTTTAAAGTATGACCGAAGAGAGGGAGTAACTTTTATTTTAACTTTAGATTTCTGAGTAGACTCCAAGTTGTTTTCTCCCTTCTCTAAATTACTCTTTAAGTAGCCTTTGAGTGAAGTTTTTTGTTTTTTTCTACTCACTCTTGGGGTAATGCCTTTCGGAAACTGCTCCTGACTTAGAAACTTTCTATTCCGCAAACTGTAGAAAGATTTCGCTGTATTGAGCTGAGTTTCTAATTGCTGAGGTTCCACTTCGAGATTAGGTTTGGCACGATTTTTTGGAAGATTATTTGAATCTTGAGGTGGTTTCTCCTCTGTTCCCTCCTCTTTTGACTCTGCTATTTCACTCATAAGCTGCTTGTTTGTTGAGATTTCCTCTTTTATGTTTGTATGTGTAATTTGACAGGGTTGAAAATGTTTATATGTCTGACAGAGCAGGAGAGATTGATATAACTGGTTATTAATACTGCTAATACTGTTAATACTGTTAAAGTTAAAGCCTGTATTATAACATAAGTTTTTTTGGTAAGCTTTGTAGTGCAGGTTTTCCAAAATCCAAATGCTCTCTAATCCAAAAATGTTGTTTGTCTCTTCTCCTTTATACTCGCGCTTTAAACTTTCCAACCTTCTCTTTCTGCAGACTTTTGTTAGTCTTATTATATTTCTGCAGTCATTTCTACCCTCTGTTACGTTTGCCGCTGTATTTTCCAGTTCACCCGCTATTGGGAGTGAATCAGAGCCTCTCCTGAAGCTTCCCTCGACCTGCCGCCTCTCCCCTCTAACTCTGTCGCTCGTGCCCCGGAACTGAAACCTCAGTCTTCCGGAGACACGGCGGCAGTGCAGCCTCGCCCTCCTCGCAGCGCTCCACTTCCCTGTACCTGGTTCCGCTGTGGAGTGAACTCCGGGACTTTTTGCCACCTTGCACGCTCCACTATTCCCGTCCTCTTCCACAACAATCACGGCAACAGGGTCCGGCTCTGGGTCCAGATTGAAGAGCGAGCCTTCCGCCTCCAATGCGCCGCAATGACTTTTCGCTGCCTTTCTTGCTCCGCTGGACACTCCACTGTTCCCGTCCTCTTCCACGACAATCCTCACGGCAACAGGGTCTGGCTCCAGATCGAAGAGCGAGCCTTCCGCCTCCACTCCACTGCAGCCTTTCTCTTCAGTGTTCAACGGGAGAGGAGAGAGTCCAAAGAATTGCACCATGCCGCGGACCACGCCACGGACAGCTCGTTTTCAGCTCACCTCGCTCGCAGGTAGAAAAACACCGTTTTTTAAATTTACTTCACTTATTCATCTAGAGTATATCTAGAGTAGATCGTTGCAGAATTATATTACTGCATGCTTAAGCTCCTCTCCAACTTCCTTTGAGGTTATCACGGGAGTGCCGGGAGCTCTCCGACCGAGCCTCTTACTCGGCCGCCATCTTCCCCCACAGTTCCCCCATATTATACAATTATTACAAAACATTCAAGCTGGTAGTTTCATATACGTGTGGTGTGCATCTGCATTCTTATATGATATTTTTTAAACCTGCATTCATGGCTCGTTTCTTATCTTGTAAATTCTATGTATGGTCCATCGTAGTTTTCACCTAAGATAATAAAATATACCATCGTTTCCCCGTTAAATGTTGCCCAACATGGGCGTCTCTCGTAAAACTCTAAGAAACATTCCCCCCTTTAACTCCCCAAACTCAGGTCATCACTTTTAAGTACGTTTCTTACTACCTCTCCCAACATCAAGTCCCCCACCCCATTGTCTTCTCATAGGTAAGTCATTTCAAAACGCTGCTGCGTTTAGCATGAGTAATTGGATATCCCCAACTCCATTCGCTACTCTCCCTCCCCCTCCGAGTCCAGATCATCTCCCTCTGGTAGGGGCTCGAATATCTCACCCCTGTAAACATTCCACGCTGACCACACCTTATTCCATTTGCGGGGGGAAGCTCTAAGGACATATACAGTTCTCTCCGTGACCATCAGGACATCCATGTTTCTAGTCCATCTGCTCGCAGTGGGCAAATCCGGAGCCCCCCATTTGTGCGCGATATCGCGCTTAGCTACCGTTATGGCTAATGTAGCCCAAATTATTCCATACCTATCTAGGTCATTTTGGTCCCAAATATTTAAAAGGCACTTGCGAGGTTCTGGTAAAATGGAAATCTTGAGCACCTGGGAGATTGTGCGCATGACTTGCTTCCAGAATTCCTGTATGTGTGTGCAGTCCCATAGTGTATGAAATAGTGTTCCCTCCTCCCCGCAGCCTCTCAAGCAGAAGGGATGGGGTGCTCTATGGATCTTGTGGAGTAGCGTCCTGGTGTAATAGATGCGGTGTAAAATTTTTAATTGCACCAGTCTGCACTTTGCCGAAATGCCTACTTCTTTCGGGGAGGCCAAAGCTTCGTTCCATTCCGATTCGTCCATTACACCTATGTCCTCTTCCCACCTGTCTTTGAGTTTCAGCGTGGGGTCCTCTAAGTTGTTGATCAGTTTTTTGTAAGTGAGTGAAGGCGCGCTCTGTTGCTTGAAGTCCGTCAACAGCCTGTCCTCAAGTGGTGAGGATTCCGGCAGAGCAGTGCCCGTTGGGATTGCTTGGAGCAGTGCGTGCCTAATCTGTATGTACCTAAACGTTTCCGTGGGTCTGAGGTCATATTGCTGCTGGAGTTGTGAGAACGGTATTACCGTGTCTTTGTCCCAAAGGTCCCCCACCGTGGAAATACCTATATAGTCCCACTGTGTAAATCCTGCATACCTTCTAAGGTTTCCCAGTGATTTTGTGTCCCACAACGGTGTCATTTTGGTGATTCTTCCTTTCCAGCCCAGTTTTGTCTGCGCTACATGCCAGAGGGCCACCGTGTGTTGTGTCGGGCCGTGCAGATGTTTGAGTTGCGTTTTATTATATAGTGTCACGAGCATGCAGTTCGTCCCTAGCTGTGACCAGTCTGCCCTGTAGGCTGGGTCGTCTCTCGGGGTGTGTAGCCATTGGTTAATGATTTTGAGTTGGGCTGCCCAGTAATAAAGCTGAATATTGGGAAGCGCAATCCCTCCCTCATACCAACTCTTCACTAACTTGTCATATGCTATACGTGCTGGGCCATTGTTCCAGAGTAGATTGGAGACTAACGCAGCAATTTGTTTGAAATACCGCGTTGGGACAGGATATGGGGTGTTTTCTAATACGTATAGAAACCTGGGGAGCGCCATCATCTTATATAAGGCTGCCCTTCCCAGGAGGGTGAGGGGCAAGGTCGCCCAGTGCCTAACGTCCGCGCGCAAGCGATCCAGCGGTGGTTGGAGGTTGTTAGCGAAGAAATCCGCTTCAGAATGTGCGATGACAATGCCTACGTATTTGAAGGAGGTCGTAGGCTCCGCCAGGAGGCAGTCTTCTCGTAACCTCGGTGCCGGACCTTTTAATGTGTATATCACCGATTTGGACCAATTCAGGGTATAACCCGATGATTGCCCATGTGTGTTGCATATTTCCAACAGAGCTGGGATTCCGTCCTCGGGGTCTACCATGTAAATGAGCATGTCATCAGCATATAGGGAAATTCTGTCTTCCCAGCCTTCCTCCCATTGGATGCCTTTGAATAAGGGCGTCGTCCTGATCAAGATCGCTAAAGGTTCAAGTACTAACGCAAAGAATAAGGGTGACAATGGGCATTCCTGTCTGGTCCCTCTGCCCAACGGGAATTTATTTATTTATTTATTTATTTTTGATATTTGTAGAGCGCATGCAATGGCCCGTGGGCGTCTCGGCGCTAAGTATCTGAATATTTACCCTGAGGAAACTATAGATGATTTATTGATTAAAGAGCCAGGTCTTGAGTTGTTTACGAAAAGACCATAAAGATGGACTGGCTTTAATCATTGATGGCAGAGTGTTCCACAACTTAGGGGCTGATACCAGGAATCTTCTATCGCCCCATGAGACCGTTTTTGTGCGGGGTATAACAAGATCTCCTGAACAAGATGAACGTAGTGTTCTGGGCGGACGATAAGGAGTCAGATTGCAGATGAGGTGTGCTGGTCCTTGGTTGTGCAACGCCCTGTACACAATGCACAGGGTCTTGAACTTTATCCTGTATTTAATGGATAACCAATGCAGCTCTTTGATGGTTTTAGAGGCAGAGTGATGTTTAGGGATATTTCCCAAAAGCCTCGCAGCAGAGTTTTGTATTATTTGCAATTTATTCAAGACTCCTTCCTGTGCATTGAGGAACAGGGCATTGCAATAGTCCAAGGTGGACAGCACAAGAGAGGTGACAAGAGTTTTACCAGCTTTATCAGGTAGAAAAGGGAGGATTTTTTTGATAAGCTTCAGTTTGTAAAAAGCTGAAGAGGTAATCTGGTTGGCATGTGGATGGAACGTGAGGCGGTCATCAAAGATGACTCCCAGATTCCTCACTTTGCCGACAGGTTCGGGGGGAGAGCCCAGGGAGGAAGGCCACCAATTGGATGACCACTCGGGTGTTAATTGTCCAAAGATGACTACCTCGGTTTTATCCGAGTTTAACTTTAAACAATTGGAGGCCATCCAACTCCCTATAGCCATCATGCCAGCCCTAAGGTCATCTACCACTTTATACCCATTATTCTTAATGGCTAGAACCAGCTGGGTGTCATCTGCGTAGGACGTAAGGCTCATCCTATAAGCCCGAATGATATTTGGCTAAGCCCGACACGTAGATGTTAAAAAGTGTCGGGCTTAGGGATGAGCCTTGAGGTACTCCACATGGCAGTGACATGGTGGACGAATGAAATGGTCGCGTTGTAACTACCTGAGTTCTATCAGCCAAAAAGGAGGCCAGAAGTTTGCTGGCAGTCCCTTGTACACCCAGGCCCTCGACACAGTCAATCAGGGTGGTATGATCGACCGTGTCGAAGGCTGCGGATAGATCAAGTAGTATCAAAACTGCTGTACCCCCAGTGTCACGGATGAGTCTGATGTCATCAGCTGCTTTAATCAGGGCTGTCTCCGTCCCATGACACTGGCGGAACCCAAACTGAGTTTCATCAAGTAGCTGGTGTTGTTCCAAAAAAGCGGAAAGTTGTTTATTCATAGCTTTTTCGGCTATTTTGGCCAGCACCGGTAAGTTGGCTATAGGTCGGTAGCTTTTAGGTTCGTCCTTATCCAAATGTGATTTCTTTAACAGAGGTTTTATAATGTTTTTTTTAAACTTTCAGGGTAGATACCTGTTTTAAACATGGCATTGCATATGGAGGATATGGCCGGGGTAATCTCATCTAAGACTGGCAGTAGGACTTTGAAAGGGCAAGGGTCAAGTGCTGAACCTGATCTGATGGTTTTAGTTATGTCCATGAATACTGGCGAGATGTGGCCATTAGCCACTACCTGTGCCACCGGTTTTATGTAAAGTAGCCGTATCCAGGCTATATATTTCGGCCCAAAGCCCATACGTGCAAGCACCTCGAAAAGGTATTCCCATTCAACCAGGTCAAAAGCCATTTTTGCGTCAAGGGAGAGTATTGCGGCCTGTTCTGGGAGTAGGTGTGAACGAGCCAGTACCCCATGAACCCTCCGGAGATTCAGCGCCGTACTTCGATGGGGCATAAAGCCTGATTGGTCGGGGTGGATCAGGGTGCCCAGGTGTGGCATCAGACGGTTGGCCAGAAGTTTAGCAAGCACCTTGGCCTCTACATTTAGTAATGAGATCGGGCGATATGAGGTGCAGTCGGTTGGGGGTTTACCCGGTTTTGGTATAGCTACGATTGTGGCCGTGCGCTGATCCAGTGGTAATTCTGCCCTCTCCCTACTCTCTATATACATGTTCAGTAGGGGTCTACTGAGTTCTGATGCCATTGATTTATACCATTCCACCGGCAGCCCATTAGGACCCAATGCTTTGCCCGATTGCAGCGACTGTATCGCTAATTGAATTTCATCTTCTGACGGATCTGCTTCTAAGTCTTGTATAGCCTCTGGTGATATGCTGGGAATGTCAACATCTGTCAGTGAGAGTGCCGCCATGCATGCTGTGACGACGTGGTCCGGGGTGTATATGTTCTGAAAATGATTTGCTAAAGTGTGTACAATGTCTTCCGGGTGCGTCAGTTCTCGGCCGTCCGCAGTAGTCAGTCTCTGAATACCTCTTGTGCCTCCCCCTCTTTTATCCAGCCATGCCAGCATTCTCCCTGCTTTGTCGCCCACATCATAGATTCTATGTGTTGTGTTGGCGATGTAGCCCTGCACTGTCATTTTGAGGTAGGCCTGGTACTGTTGTTGTCGTAGCTGCAGTGCGTGTGTCGTAGCTGGGGAGGGGTCTAGTATATGTGCAGTGTTGGCGTTGTGGAGTGCTAATTCAATTTCTGTAAGTTCCTTCTGGGAGTCTCGCTTGTGTCCCGTAATGGCCGCTATTGCAGTCCCCCTAAGGACGGTCTTATAAGCTTCCCACAGGATCGATGGTGAAGCCACCGTCCCAGTGTTTTCAGCAAAATATTGTGTTGTCGCCAGTTTCAGTTTCTTCCGTATTTTAGGGATTTTTAAATAGTAGGGGTATACTGGGTAGACCCTTGCGCATTTCCGTTCTCTAGTGGTAATGACGAAGATCAATACAAAAATGGTCAGGCGATTTAGTCGATGTTTCTTAAGTAATTTTGCACGGCGTTAAACGCCTCTAATACCATACGACAGTGGTTCCCAAACTTTTGACTCCTGAGGACCCCCATTGAGTCACCACTGGAAGCCGGGGACCCCCCAAGCAATTTGTAGGATTTAAATTTCTAACATTAAAACAGTAATTCGAAAAAAATTAACACACGTGTACACACAAAACAAATACTCAAATTACTAATCATTTTAGGGACATATTTACAAGCACCTATCACCATGGGAACATGACTTTTTAAGACGTTCCCGTGGCGATAGGGGCTTTGCCTTATTTACAAGGCAATGTTAAGCCACTTAACGTGGGTTAACGGTGCCTTGTAAATAAGACCCCCTTTCACCCAATGCCTAGCGTGAAAGGGGTGGGCAGTGGGTGTTGCGGTGGCTGTATCCCCTGCAACACCCATTGATTTTGACGCTGCCCCCTATGTACAAGGGCAGCGTAAATGGGAGGCAGCGCCAAAATTAAGGCCAGGGAAAACCTGGTCTTAACTTGGCAAAACAAGGTGAAATGTTTCATTTCTCCTCGTTTTTGCAAAACGCCTTAGATTGATAATGTTATGCAATGTGACCCTTCCTGCACACCAACAATCTTTGAAAAAAAATTACTTTTTGTAACTTCCATAGCAGCACACATGGAAGTGACAAAACGACCTTTCAAAATTGTTTATGTGCAGGAAGGGGGACCTTCCTGTACATAAATAATCTTCTCCGGTTAAGTGTAGCGCCAGCGCAGGGGAAACGTAGGGTTGCACCATATTCTTGTGCAGCCCTGCGTTTCTGAAGTGGCGGAGTGTGTTGTTAAGCCAAGAAGGCTAACGACACTCTCCGCCACTTCTGTTGTATTTTATATGAATTTGCAAGAAAACGAAAAAAGGTTAACGGGAAGGTTGATGCTGTGTCTCCGTGACTAACTTTTCAATGGTTGGTTTTATTTCGCAGTACGATGCTCCTGCTCCTGCCAGGGCCAGAGTGGAAACCCAAAGCAGCTCTGGCAAATGATTTCAGACCAGTCCCCATACGGTGCACACCAAGTGCAGTGAGTGAGTCTGACCAGTACAAAGGGGGCTTTGGGACGCTCTCCCCCTAAGAAATTTAGGAAAGAATGGTGCAGTCTAATTTAAAACACATTTATCATTATATATTAAATTGAATTAGCTTTTAAAGAATATTAAATGAAGACCTGACTATGTATCAAAAAACGAAAATCTTTCTGGGGGTTCATCAATGATTCCCCCCCTATCACCCTCCAACAGTGCGTCTCATCTCTCCATAGCCCCTCTGTCATGTGTATTTCATTTTTTATAGCATCTCTCATACCATTGTAGGATGTAAGAGCAATTTACATTACACACATATAGAGAGAGTGAATCATACGTGTAAATAAGTGTATAGAAAATGTTCCATACGTCAAAGGGGACTACAAGGTGTAGAATTCACGTCATTCATACTGGTAGGCATTTTTAAAGAGTGCTTGGTCTGTAGAAGCACAAACTCAGGATTCAGAACATAACACAGTGGTTAGCATTAACTTTACCAATAAAAATGCATTTCCACCCAAATAAACCTTTTTAGCAGCATCAGGATAATGAAAGACTGGGAAAAACATAAGTCATGAACTTGTACCTTGCAGTTTGCAAGCAGCTCTTTGATGACAGTTTATAGGTCACTGTGCTAGATTATGACTGTCACTTATGAACTGCACTTTAACAAAAGAATATCTCTGACAAAAGCAGTAACCCACTGACCTATACATATAAAATACTGTTTTTTTAAATGCATGCTACATTGGCTCGTGGACAAAACTCTCATCTCTCTCGAGCAGGGGCATTCATCACTGGTGTTATCTTGACACTTTTATTGTTCTTTGAAAACTAAACTGCTAATTAAACAAGATACTTTGTAGTGCTTTTAAAACTGCTGCCTGCGGACCCCCTGGGAATGTGTCAGGGACCCCTGGGGGTCCGTGGACCACAGTTTGGGAAACACTGCTATACGAAGTTTATCAAATAAAGAGGCAGGTGCTGGAGACAGGAAGACAGGAAACAAGTTTTATTCCAACGGAGTAGAACACATCAGATCAGACAACAAGGTATCGTCTCGAGGTGCTCTCTCTAGCCTCTCTGAGACCTGGTCTTTTATACACTGGCTTAAGACATGTGAACGCTCTTTATTACAATAATGACATTATGAAGTATGAAGATGACATCCCCGGTACCCCCCCCCACCCAGTTCCGGTCCATTCTGACACATGGCTACAGTAGAGGCCCTTACCCCTCATACAATAGGAGGGGGCTATCATGCAGCTGAGTGTTCTGCAGATTCCTTTGGAATGTGTGCGCCTGATCGAATCTCAGGGGGTGGGGAGGTCATGATCAATAGTAGCTCCTTTGAAGAGGGGCGAGTGCATACAGTAGTGGGCAATAAACTGTATCCTCAGGCTGAGGGATGACCAGCGGTCCGTGCAGACAATCAGGCTCAGAGGAAGGGGTCATCAAAGGAGGGGTATTCATGAAAGGAAAGGAGGTGTTGGTCAGGCGAGGGGTGTGATTCCCAGAGACAGAGTCATGCGGGAGGGGAGGGTTCATGACTTGTGCATGTGAGAGCGGGGGCAGCCAGGGTGCATGGGGGATGCTTGCAGGGTCAGGGAAGTGCGCCGACGATCGATCGTGAACAGGGAGACCATCGTACCTAGAATGGCTGTCGTGTATGTTCATACGTGAGTCTGCAAGATGGCGCAGATGATGTTCAGTACACGAACTAAAATTCCACAGTCCTCCCTTTTAACATGTCTCGCCAGCTTGTCAATTCGGATCTATTCCCATAAGGCCACGTATTTCTATCTCATAGAGGGGACTCATGTGCTCAGTTTTAAAGTCCAAAGTCTTAGGGCACATGCAGTTAGGAATGAGTGAACACAAAGGTGGCAAACATTGAATACCCAAGCAACACCCACATAGTATCATGATTGGTATCAGTATAAATGTAAACAATCTCCATCCCCAGTCCTTTAAAGTGTCCCAGAACCAGCTTCCAAGCGACCATCCTCCCTGCTCTTGGTGAACCTCTGAGGATAGTCTGTGGAGGTGTTCGATTGCTTTGTAGACTGAAGGTGAGTTATCTGGCACGTAGGTGCAACAGCTGGAGCCGATGATGCGGCATGCTCCTCCACGGTCGGCCAGAACCACATCTAGAACAAGACGGTTTTGAAGAGCCACCAGGCGGACTGCCTGAAGCTCAGCCGTGTTGTTGGCGAGGATGCCAGCGGTGATGTTAATGGTTGTTTCTACTGCCTGAGTAAGGTGTCGGATAGCGCGGCTATTTGCCATTGGGCCCCACAGAGGAACAAGTCCCTTCGCCGCATCCAGGAACTGTGCTCCGGTGGAGTCGGCTCGTCCAATGTCTCCGGCGCGCTTTTGCCGGTGATGGTGGGCTGGAGCCACATACGTGGGAGGAAGAATGAAGGCGATGTAGCACGTACCCCTCCAGCCTTTCGGGAGCTAAGTGTAAGCTTTGATGCCACAAACAAAGTACATATTCGGAGAAGCAACAAAGAAGGGGGGATCAGCTGAGACCAATGTTCTGGTGATGCGGCAGGAACTGTGACCCACCAGCTGTGTTCCCTGGCCTTCGAGGCATACGAGACCTGTGACATTGATGACAGACAGGGCCACAGTCAGAGTGGCAGCCGTTCGTTTCCGCAGGTTGGAGAAGGCGGGTCTAGCTGGATTGTGGAGCACTTGCATTTCAACTCGTTCTTTGGCAGGGATGTTCATATGGAAGGCTGAACCTGAAATCACAGGACAAAAGGGGGCAGACGCCCTTCCTGTTTTGTTCAGCCAGAACCCATAGTAGAAGTGTGACACTGTTTGACCAGAAGCGGTGTTGTCCTTGTGGCTTTCCTGCAAGAGGATCAACCAGGCGAGGCAGGAGCCGTGAACTGAGAAGGGAGAAGGGATGAAGGGGATGGAGTGTCCAGTGGCATGCGGGAGCAACCCGCAGATCCAGCAGTTCGTGGCATTTGCAGCAAGGTTGTGTTGGTGCAGTAGTTGCACGAAGGAATTGTTCCAGAACTCCTTACGCCTTTCTCGGAGCTGAGGCGACAGGGAGATCAAGTGGTGCTCTTTCATGGTGATTGGCTGTGCAGTGGTCAGCAATATCTGATGAGCAGGTGTGCTTTCCTCCAAGATCCAGAAGGAAGTCATGAGGAGGAGGCAAAGGAGGAAGACAATGAAGAAAGCGATTGTCTTTGATTTGTGCAAATTATCAGTCTTTGGGTTCCTGTAGTGGGTATTTCCGGTTGTTTCCGTCATCTTCTCATCTGGCGCTTCCATCATCTTCTTATCTGGCGCCTCCATCATCTTCATCTTCAAGGTGCTCGGTAGTGGGCAGAACCACAGACTTTGTTTAACTTCTCTCCAGGTGACCCTTGGTTGTTTGAGGTCACCGTTCTGAGATTTTAACTTAGTCCGTGGTCTACTTAGCCGAAGCTCCCTCCTTTTTGACGCAGGAAATACCCTTCCCGGGATGGCACAGTGGGATCAGAGAATTTTGCAAGTTCAAGTGCCTTGGTATCAGGATAGCAGTTCAGTGATGGCCGATCTTTGTTCAGGAGCTCTTCTTGGGTGTCGACGTTTTCTGTCATGGCCAGGGTCGAGGAGACCTTCTTGCAGTGGTGTGCGTGCAGCCAGTGCCTCTTCCCCTCTACTCGAAGAGCCGTCCGAGTGGTCATCAGTACTTGCCAGGTGCCCGTCCACCGGGGTTCCAGACTCTTTGCCCGTTGGAAATTCCGGATTAAAACATAATCTCCCGGTTGGATATCGTGACCGGGACCCCTGGAAGCATCGGGGATGGCCTGCTGCACCTGTTGATGAATGACAGACAACGTTTTAGTTAACTTGTATAAATAATCTGACAACAAGACGTCGAGGACGTCGTGAATGGAGGTCGGTTTGGGGGCAGTCCAGAGGTTCATTGGTCGCCCAAACACAACCTCGTAGGGGGTCAAGTGGTGCTTAGTGGGAGTGGAGCGCATCGATAGAAGTGCCAATGGGAGGGCATCTGGCCACTTAAGTCCTGTAGTGGCTACTATTTTTTACAATTTTAGTTTCAGTGTAGCATTGTGTCGCTCAACCAGGCCAGCGGATTGGGGGTGGAAGACCGCATGAAACCTCTGCTTTACCCCCAGCCCCTTCAATATAAGTTGGATAACTTCAGCTATGAAGTGGGGGCCATTGTCGCTCCATAAAATTCGACAAAGGCCGTAGCGAGGGAAAAATTCTTTCAGTAGCACTTTGGCAGTAGTCATGGCAGTGTTATCACGGGTTGGATAGGCTTCCACCCATTTGTTGAAGGCACATACAATGACCAATACGTACTTTAAGATTTGGCATCTTTCCAGTTGGATGTAATCCATCTCGAGGACCTCAAAGGGGTGGTCAGGGACCCCAAACCCTCCCCGGGGTACCACAGTTCCTCTCCCGGGGTTGTGTTGTAGGCAGATAAGGCACTGCTGGACCAGGCGTTTGGCTGAGTCGGGGATCTTGCTGTTGTGCCAGACTTTGGAAATGAGTTCAATCATGGGGGCAGAACCTATGTGTGCAGGGGAGTGTGCCATTGTCAGTATGGGGATCAAGTATGCATCAGGCAGCAACCATTTGTTTGTGTCTTTTGTCCGCCAGCAGCCTTCATCGTCCCTTAGACCCACCCGTGCCCACTCAGTCAGTTCGTGAGGTGTGCTGGCCGACTGGATGTCCTTAATCGTTTCCCTAGCATCAGTCCATTTTTCTGCTTGTGACCTGGTCACATACATGCGTGTCGTTGTCCTATTCTCAGCTGTGGTTTGGGCAGTGATGTCGGCCAGTGCGTTTCCCTGTCCAACTAAGTCCATCACCTTCTTGTGTGCCTGGCATTTGATTACTGCTAATCCTTTGGGGAGGAGAACTGCTTCAATCAGGGCGGAGACTTGCCGCTATATGTATCAACAAACCATTTTGCATTTCCTAAATAGCGAATTTTAAGGAATCGCTATTTAGGAAATGCAAAACGGTATGTATGTACAAAATCGCTTTCCAATAGCGATTCCTTAGCATTCCTAATTTGAGATTAGCAAATTGTCATTCGCAAATTACCCCTTCATTTCCATGGGCCAAGAGGCCCATAGGAATGAAAGTGCAATTTGCGATTAGCAATTTGCTGATCGCAAATTAGGGATTTTTCTAAGGGTGCAGGGGTGTCTCAAGAACACCCTGCTGCACCCCTGAAAAAGACATTTGGGGGCATATGGCGCACATACATGCCCTAAGGGCATGTATGGGCGTCATGTGGCACCTTTGGTTTTTTTCAAAAAAGCTTTTTGATAAGAATTCGCAAATTACCACCAACTAGAAGTTGGTGGTAATTTGCTAATCCTTAATGGCATTTTTTCCATAATATTTGTTTGATACATTGCATTTAAGGAATTGCAAAATTTGCAATTCCTTAAGTGCAATCGCAAAATAAGGATTAGCAAATTTTGCTAATCCTTATTTTGCATCAAACTTGTTTGATACATTCCATTTGTCTATTTAGCATTCGCAAAGGCCGAAATTCGCAGAATTTCGGCCTTTGCGAATGCTAAATAGCTTGATACATATAGCGGTAGATCTCCGTGAAGGATGGGCGTGCCGTGGGATGTCAGGAATCCCCTTTCCCTCCACAAGAGCCCAAAATGATGAACCACCCTGAAGGCATACTGGCTGTCTGTGTAAATGTTTGCCGTGGTTCCTGCTGCTATGATACATGCTCGTGTGAGGGCAATTAGCTCTGCTGCCTGTGCGGATCGTTGCGTGATGCGGGCTGTTTCAACTACTGTTCGGGCTGTCGTCACCGCATAGGCAGCTGAAGTTGTGCCGTCTGGGAGTTTGATACAAGAGCCATCTACCCATAGTTCTCCATCAGGGTCTGTAAAAGCAACGTCTCGGAGGTCAATTCTACTCCTGGTCTGTTCGTCCGTGAGGGTCACACAGTCGTGTATAGGGGGCACATCGGGGTCATTTTCAGGCAAGGGTAACAGTGTAGCAGGATTCAATGTCGTGCATCTCTTCAGAGTGATGTGGGGTGCAAGTAGAGTCAATTCGTACCCTGTCAGTCGTGCACTAGTCAGGTGGTGAGTCTTGGTCTGGTTCAAAAGGGTGTCAACTGCGTGGGGTACTAACACCGTGAGAGAGTTCGAAAGTACAATTCCCTCACTCTGACGGATAGAGACAGCAGCGGCGGCTACTGCTCGAAGGCAGGCAGGTAAAGCTCTGGCGACGGGGTCAAGAGTGGCAGAGAAGTAGGCACAAGGGCGTTGTTTGGAGCCGATGGGCTGGTTTAAAACAGACAATGCACATCCCTCCCTTTCGTGAGTGAAGAGGGAGATGGGTTTGGAGTAATCTGGTGTTCCTAGGACGGGTGCCGAGCAAAGGGCATCCCGCAACTCCTTAAAGGATGCTTGGCATTCGGGAGTCCAAGGGAGTGGGAAGGGAACATCTTTGGCCAACAGGGAAAGTAGGGGTTTTATAATGAGACTGAAATTTGGTAACCATTGTCGGCAGAAAGAGGTAAGGCCCACCAATGAACGGACTTGCTTCTGTGTTTTTGGGATGGGGGTGTCTAGGATGGTTTGAATTTGGTCGGGCGTAAGTTTCCTCCCTTCCTTGGACAGGAGATGGCCTAAGTATGTCACTTGAGGCTGACAGAACTGCAGTTTCTTTTTGGAGACTTTGTGGCCATTCTCCGCAAGAAAGTGCAGGAGTTGGATAGTGGCCGTGATTGCAAGTGGAGTGGTGTCGGCCGCCAAAAGGATATCATCGACATATTGGAACAACACCACTCCATCTGGTAGCTGGACGGCGTCCAGCTGTCTTTTGAGGGCCTGGCTGTAAATGCTGGGACTTTCAGTGTAGCCCCTGGGAGCTCTACAAAATCGGTACAAACGGTTTTTTAAGGTGAAGCCGAAGAGATAACGGCTGTCTGGATGGATGGGGATCGAGAAAAATGCATTTTTGAGATCAATAACGGTGAAGGTGGTGGCAGTGGACGGGACGAGGGTCAGAATGGTGGTGATGTCTGAGACTACGGGGTACTGTGGCACCACTACTTTGTTGCCTTCTCGCAGGTCGATGATGAAGCGGTACGCTTTCTCATCTCCCTCACCTTGCTTCTTAACAATGGGCAGGATAGGGCTGTTGCAAACATTACTAACCACTTCCTCTACCACTCCTGCATCTACCAGGGACTGAATAATCGCTACCAATGCCTTCTCGCCTTCGGGCGATATCCGGTACTGTGGGAGTTTCGGGAGTATTGCATCTGGTCGAACAGTTATGTGTACAGGGTCGATCATCATTCGTCCTACATCCGAGTCATTTCTGGCCCATAGGTACAGGGGTAGGGTGTCGAGCAAGGATAGGTCAGCATCTGTTATAGGGTACATATGTCGTGCTGGGCGGGATCTGGGCATGCTCGGGTTGTCGTACAGGATGACTCGGACTCCATCTGGGGAACACCTAATAGTAGCTTAGAAATGTTTTAGTAAATCAATACCCATAATGGCGTTAGGGGAGTTGGAGGAGAGCAGAAATGTTGTGTCAGTGGGGTTGTTTCCTAGTTCAAAGGAGATAGGTACAGATAGGGGATTAGTGGAGGGCGTTCCATCGAAACCTATCGATGTAATGTGTGAGCCAGACAAGGGTGCCCTTGGAATCAGTCGCTTTGATAATACACTACGTGTCGCTCCAGTGTCTACCAAGAATGGAGACTTTGTACCCAGGACCTTAGCGGTGACGTAAGGACCTTGCTGGTCAACACAGAGCTCGACTGGATCCCTCCCTTGCCCCTGGCAGTCCTATGCAGAGTCGTGGGCATTGTTGCAATCAGACTGTTGGCACTGATTCTGTTGGGGGCGGTCAAATGTGTTCGGTCTGCCAGGCATGTCATTGCTGGTGTCGTGGGTGTGCCCTCGTCCCTGCCCTCTAGTCCTGGGGCCATTTGCCATGTCCCTTGTCTCTTTATTTTTAATCATTTCCCGGAGGGCTGGGCATTGAGACTTCCAATGACCAAATTCTTTACAAAACGCACACTGGTTCTCATCGAGGTCTGTTCGTGGAGCGCCGGGGTGTGGGTGTGCGGTCTCTAGAGAGTGGATTTCTAGGGGCATTCGACTGGTAGTTTCCCCTATACCGTTCCCTTCCTGTAGTCACTCCCTTCAATTGAGCAATCATCACTCGTTCCTTTAAGTCCTTTTTCTTTCTCTCAGTCGCCCTCTCATTCTCGTTCTTTTGGTGTTCGTAATACTGAGCCATCTGAAGGATAGCTGCAGGTTTGGAGGCCCCCCAACTACTCTCACTCGTCTGTAACTTTTGGGAGACCTCTTGCGATAGCCCCTTTACGTAGTTTTGCACGAATAGGTGTTGTCCGGTTGCGGTGGTCATGTCTTGGCCACTGTAGTCGGAGAACACCGTCTCAAATCGAGAGAAGTATTCTGATACATCTTCCTGGGGTTTCTGGCGGCAAGCCGTGACTACCGACCAGTCTACCTTCTTCTCTGGGATCAATGTCTTTAGCTTCTGCACTATTTTGTCGGGGAGTTCCAGTATGTCTTTTACAGGTTTCTTTCCGGGCTCTCGCTGCCTATCTAGTTCCCTGAGTTGATTCCAGGTATGTCCGAACAGATCTGTGTGTTCGGCTTTCCGGATTTGCTTCCACACATCGGCCGGCAGACATAACCCGAAAAACAAATCAATGTCCGCTAGAGTCATTATGGTTGTGCCCAAGGCTGTACCTAGTTCGGTATAAAATGCTGTCGGGTTCTTTCTCAAATCGGGCAGGGTTTGCCTAAAAGTTAAAATATCTTGCCGATCCCATGGTTGGTAAACCCAATTGTACACAACCCTTCCTTTTGCGTCTGCGTGGTTGATGTCGTCGTTTGTTCCCTGACCTCTTGGGGGAACCCAGTAGGGGGCGGCTTCTCTGATAGGCATCATAGTGTTGGCTACCTCTAATGGGGACTCAGCCGTTTCAGGGACTGTGATCTTAACCTCTGGTGTCTGTTCCGTGAGGTGGCGGAAGACTTCAAGCGCTTGCATGAAGAGGTCCATCACATCGTTTTCAGTCCCATCTCCGACATCGACCTTTCTATATAGAGCCGTCAGTTTAGCAGGACCCTTATTTTGATACCTATCCTCATATGCGTTCAGGGTGTGGTAGCAGAACCGCAAAATGAAATGCCGTCTGTGGCTACCGGCATGTGAATTGTGCATATCCATCGTATATTCTTCGCTCTCCTTCCGCTCTACCAGTGTCTTTGCTATCTTATCAATCCCATCCCGCTCGTCTTTGCTCAACCTATTCGGTCTGGCTGTTGGCTGTTCGCTAGTCTCGAGTTCACCTGATGCTGTTACCATTGTGGCCGGTGCGAAGGCCGCGAGAGCCGGGGCACTAGCGCTAGGGTCACCCTCGCCCGCACTTAGAACTGGTAAGTGTTGTGCTAGAGGCTGTCAGGGGGCATAAGGAGGGGGCATGTAGATAATCGGCGGGCCTAGCAGTAATTCGTCGTTTGCCCGTTGTTTGGAGGGCACCTCTGGGTAGAGCGCAGAGGGGGTCCTAACAGGGCATTGGCCTGCCGACCCTGATTCTTGCGTTTGCCTAACTTCCTCTCTCCTTCTTATTTCTTCATCTAGTTCTTTAGCGGCCAGGTGGGCTGCTTTTCGTAACTCTTTCCCTATTCTTGTTTCTTCTCTTTTCTTTCATTGTTCTGCTTCCTTGCGCCACATGCCGATACTATCGAGCATAGTGGGTGTTGCTTTATTTGTTTTAACAGCTGCTTCTAATGTTTTTATTTTATTTTCATCAAAAGAACCTATCAGTGGCCACTGACTTTCGGGGTCCATTTGGTATATTTATGCCATAACTTACTATAAGCTATAGCGACTAGTCCTTGTTTAGTGAACATGTCCTTATTAGGGGTGCCTTCCAATGGAGCTGGATGGTTCATCTCTAATAAGCGGTCCGGGTTGACCCAACTACTAACCAATGGGGAGAAGATAGGCATGACGGTTTACAACGGGAGACAAAGGTCTGCACTACCTATCTTTTCACTACTTGCAAAGACTAGACAGAATATTTTTATTCTACGTTATTTGCACACAGAGAATGCCTCCAAAAAGAACCAATTCCAAACAGTCAATGTTCGGACAAACAATCAATCAATGAGGAATGAAATAGGCACGACGGGTTACAACGGGGGCAAAAGCCTGCGTTACCTACCCTTCACTATCTGCAAAGGGAGAGAGAATATTCCTATTCTTCCCCGTTTGTAGGCAGAGAAGATCCTTAAGAGAGCCAACTTCAAACAATTCAATGCTCGATCAAACAATCAATCAGTGGGGAGAAAAATAGGTACGGCAGATTACAATGGGGGACAAAAGTCCGCGTTACCTACCCTTCACTATCCGCAAAGGGAGAAAGAATATTCCTATTCCTCCCCGTTTGCAGGCAGCGAATATCTCAAAGAGCGACAATGCAAATACTAGTATTTCAATCAATCAAACAATTAATCAATTCGTAATTCGTCGTGTGTCACGACCTTACCCGGACCGCATGGACAGTTTCTCGTCTTCCGCTTCCAGCGCCCGATCGTCCTCTACTCTCTGTTGCTACCGCGGCACTCCTGATGGTTCCCAGTCAGGACCATAGATCACTCGGGAGAGGTCTGCTCGGAATCAGTGAAGTTCAGATGATCGGCTGTCAGACGAGGGTCTATCGGACAGGAGCTCTCCCGATCGTTGCAGTCGTTCACTCTGTCGTCGGGACCTCTCCCACTGGATCCACGTGTCGCTGATGGGCCCCACGTTTGGGACGCCAATTGACGAAGATCAATACAAAAATGATCAGGCGATTTAGTCGATGTTTCTTAAGTAATTTTGCCCGGCGTTAAACGCCTCTAATACCATAAGAAGTTTATCAAATAAAGAGGCAGGCGCTGGAGACAGGAAGACAGGAAACAAGTTTTATTCCAACGGAGTAGAACACATCAGATCAGACAACAAGGTATCGTCTCGAGGTGCTCTCTCTAGCCTCTCTGAGACCTGGTCTTTTATACACTGGCTTAAGACATGTGAACGCTCTTTATTACAATAATGACATTGTGAAGTATGAAGATGACATCCCCGGTAACCCCCCCCCCCCCCCCAGTTCCGGTCCATTCTGACACATGGCTACAGTAGAGGCCCTTACCCTCATACAATAGGAGGGGGCTATCACGCAGCTGAGTGTTCTGCAGATTCCTTTGGAATGTGTGCGCCTGATCAAATCTCAGGGGGTGGGGAGGTCATGATCAATAGTAGCTCCTTTGAAGAGGGGTGAGTGCATACAGTAGTGGGCAATAAACTGTATCCTCAGGCTGAGGGATGACCAGCGGTCCGTGCAGACAATCAGGCTCAGAGGAAGGGGTCATCAAAGGAGGGGTATTCATGAAAGGAAAGGAGGTGTTGGTCAGGCGCGGGGTGTGATTCCCAGAGACAGAGTCATGCGGGAGGGGAGGGTTCATGACTTGTGCTTGTGAGAGCGGGGGCAGCCAGGGTGCATGGGGGATGCTTGCAGGGTCAGGGAAGTGCGCCGACGATCGATCGTGAACAGGGAGACCATGGTACCTAGAATGGCTGTCATGTATGTTCATACGTGAGTCTGCAAGATGGCGCAGATGATGTTCAGTACACGAACTAAAATTCCACAGTAAGAGTGAGAAGTATTGGGGAGTGGTCAGATATACCTCTGGGTAGGATGTCAATGCTGTCTATAGATCCCATACCAACCCCCAGGAATAAAAAATAGTCTATGCGAGATAGGCTGTCATGCACGGCGGAGTAGAAAGTGTATTGAGTCGCCGCCGGGTGTAGATGGCGCCATACATCCACAATACCCAATACTTCTAAAAAGTCGGGGAGTGGTGCTGTCTTTCTTGAGCTGGTTCTGAAGGGAAAAGTGTCTAGTGCAGGGTTCATTATTGCATTGAGGTCACCCCCTATGATTGTGTCACCTTCAGGGAGGTCCAGAAGGAATTTACCCAATGCCGGGAGTGCTATGGAGTGAAGCGCCGGGGGGATGTAGACTGATACCACATTAAGCGGCCTGCCTTCCCACTAGCCATGTACCGCGGCGAAGCGTCCCTGGTCATCCGTCGCGCGATGTGTAATTATAAAGGGCGATGTCTTTTTTAGTAGTATCCCTGTCCCCCTGGTCCCAGAAGTGAAGTCGGCATGCGTCGCCATAGCGTATCCGCGCCTGTCAAGTGCTTTGCACGCCGTCCCTGTGAGGTGTGTTTCTTGGAGCAGAACCACATCCGGGCTCTGGCGTTTGATGGCTTGTATGACCAGGCCTCTTTTTATCTTGTGCCCTAGGCCTCTGATGTTCCATGTTAACATGCGCAAAGGGGGCACCCCTACTGTCACCGGGGTCATCTCAGTGGGCGTAGCTTGAGGTGGGTCGGCCATGGTGTCGTCGGGATTGTGACATGAGTAATGTGTCGGTAGGTGCTGTGCAGCAGTTGCTTTCCTTGACTAGGTATAGGAGTATGTCGATATCTAGAGTGGCAGTATTATGTGAGAAGTGAGTGATGACCAGGGATGGAAACGTGAACAATAAAACTAAACTCCCCTACCCCCTCCCTGCTCCCCTGCTCCACGGACTAAATCCCGCCCGCGTCCCCAACATTGCAGAGTGCTTTAGTCCCTCCCCAATTATCATACTTGCTTGTGGGGTTGGTGAGTCCCCGTCAGGCACTAACTGCGCCCACCTTACTCAGCCGCACCAGGTCCAAGGCCCATTACGGCACATCTGGGTCTTCTTATATATAGCATGTGTTTAGACCGGCGCCGGTCGCCCAGTGTCCAGCAGGTCTTGTGCAGTGTCGGAGTCCGCTGCTGCCGTGTCCTCTTGATGTGTCGGGCGGTCGGCCTGGCTGTCCGTTTGCGTGCCGTTACGGTGAGTAGGCCGATCCCGGTGTGGACGGTGACGTTGCCCCACTTGCCTCCATCCCTCCAGCCAGTCCTGTGCTGTCTCTGGTGTGTCAAAGAACCACGTCTTTCCATCGGCCACAATCCGTAATTTAGCGGGGAAGAGCATGGAGTACGGCAGTTCTCTGTCTCGTAGCGCTTTTTTTACCTCCGTGAAGGATTTGCGGCGCCTGGCCACCTCCGCTGTGTAGTCCGGGACGAAGGACAAGGTTGCATTTTGAATTTTAACCGGTGGGGAGGATCTCGCTGCTTGTAGGATTGAATCCCTGTCTCGAAAGTTAAAGAGTCTAGCCAGCACCGGTCGCGGCGCCGCTCCTGGCTTGGGTGTCCCGCCCGGAACCCTGTGTGCTCTTTCCACCGAGAAGAAGTGGGATAGTCCTTTGGGTTGTAGTTTGGTCGTTATGAGATCTTCGACGTAGAGGTCCATTGCCCCCTTCCCTTCCGATTCCGGAAGCCCAAGGATACGTACATTGTTCCTTCGGGAACGCCCTTCTTGGTCGTCCAGCTTATCCTGTAGGATCTTGGTGACTTTCTGCATGCGCTCCATGGCTATTTGTAGTTCCGACGTGTCTTCCCCAAGAGATTTCGTGACCACCTCCACTTGGGATACCCTCTCAGTCATCTTTTGGAAGTCCGCACGCAACAGCGTGACTTCAGAGGAGATGGACCCACCGTCGTTTTGACCTCCGTGAGGGTTCTCATGATGTCTTCTAGCGTTATTCTGTTGTTCCCGTCCGTAACTGGGGTAGCGCCCGTGGAGTTGCGCCCATTGTTATGCGATTGTCCGTGTTGGTTGTACGCAAACTTCTCTAGCTTAGCTTGTGAGGATCCACTCCTGGTTCCTTTGCCCGCCATGGCGTGGAGATTTGCGGAGTCTGGGGCCGTCTCTCTTTGCGTCTTGTTGACTCCCTCCCCGGCGTGCAGGCCAGTGGGTAGCGGGCCGGAGCGCACTCCGATGTGTTGCTCGTGCAGGTGGGGGTCTTGCTCATTCAACTACCGCTCCTCGCTTGGGGCACTCCTGGCCAGTAAGTGTGGAACCCGGCGCTGTCGCCTTCAGTAAGGCCGTCGCAATGGCCGTGATGGTCGCGGTGTTTCGACCCCCTCCAGTTAGTGTCCAGTGCACTAGTCCGCTGTCCGCCACCGGTTGTGTCACGGACCAGACAGAGTTAGCGACCCTTATGTTAGGTCTCTCAGGCAGGTTCAGGTCGGTCGTGGCGTTGCCAGGCAGGATAGGTATCGGGCTCACAATACCCCCGATGTGTCCCTTATGGTGGGGTCAACACTTGTCTGGTTGAGGTCCTGTCCAGGCGATACTAGCCTTGACTTTGGGGGCCGCGATAGTTGTAGCGGGTTAGGATCGTCACCCTTGTCTTGTGCAGTCAGGCGCTGCCGGTGTTCCCCGCCTCTACAATGGCGTTGATGTGTTTTTTTTTCCCTGTCCCCCGGGGGCGCCCGCTTCGGTCTTCTCAGCCGCACCGTTCCGGGGAGCAAATGGGGTCTGTTTCTTCTGTAGTGGCTGCCAGGCGTCAGATAAGGATGTTTAGGGCCAAACGTTCACTCCCTGGGGGAGCTCACCGTGTCGCAGCTCTCAGCCGGTCGCTCCGTCCGTCTCCCGCACCCAAAGCCACTGTTTCTTGAAACGCTGTCGCTCAGTAGGTGCTGGCAGCTGAATTTTGGCCACTCAGCTGTCGGTAGTATCTCCGTGGGTGCCCTCGCCATTCCGGTTGCCGATGTGGGTGGTTTTGTGTTCCAGGCGGTGTGCCGGGAAGTGCTTCCTCTGCCAGGCCGGTCCAGTCTCACTTCCGCAGGGGCCGGCGGCTCACTCGAGGTCGCTGCTTCTGTCCTGGACACAGGCCCCAGTGCGCCCGTGTGTGATTTGGAGGGTTCCGGTCTTCGATTTTCACCAGAAATCGACCCGGTGTTACCGCTCCGGGCCCGGACCCGAATGCTGCCGCTTCGGGTGGGTGAAGTAGCGGATAAGTGTGCCAGATTAAGAATTAGGCCGCAGTGCCTTCAGGAGCTCTCACACTATGCTGCCGCCATGCTTGGCCGGTAGCCACGCCCCCCTAGGCTAGTCCTTTTTTATCTCACATATAAAACCCCAGGGATAAGGACTAGCTACCTAGTCCTCTCTCTCTCCTTTGATAGTGATATCCGCTCAAAGAAAGCCAGTCGAGTCTGCAAAAGCTGTCCCTCAGTCCGCAAAGAAGCAATATTTCAGAAGAATTTAAAAGGGTCTGTCCTCCCTTTGTCGCATAGTGTTTATTATAATCTTCAAAGTTGTGGGGTGACCCCTCCTGGGTCACCTCATCTGGTCAGACCACTCAGTACATTGGTCAGTTCGTAAAGGGGGATTGTCATACAGCATAGAGAAGACACATATAGCAAATAGGTGGTGATCATCATGTAAGCTGTTGAACATTTCAAAAAAGCAAGTTAGGAATAATAGTCTTTTAGCAGGGGCTCATGAGTGAGTTCAGGAGGACAGTTTCTCACAGTAGATGTCTCCAAAGTAGTAAATTAATAGCAAACAGTCTTAGTATGTGTATGGGAACTCTTTTTATTATCATCTCACATTTCAGGTTTGTGAGGCCGTTCCATAAGGACAGAATCAAGCAAATAAAAGAAAAAGCAGGCATAAATTGAATTCAGCTCATGAAATTTAAAATATAGAATAATGGAAATATGCATTACAATCAGAGTTTTGGAAACCTTACATATAACTTTCAAGTCATTGCACTCATGAAACATCTTTAGTGTTATTTTAAATTGCACATGTAATTATAACACACTACTACATTTCAGTACCAACATATTAAATCATTTCAAATAATAAGAAAGTATTATCATTTCTAGTAATTCTCATTAGTACATGTATAACGATTATTCTGTGAAAGTTCCAGAGTAATTGGAATAATTTCAGACGCATTGTGCCACTTCCCATTCTCTCTGTAGGTGCACATTTTATGAAATGAAATTAAATTAAATTACATTTTTAAAGCGCATGGCTGCCCGAAAGCGTCCCAGCGCTGTAGAACAAGGAGCCAACTAAGGGGGGGCACCGTTGATTAGGAATCCTGGGGAAAGAGGAATGTTTTTAGGAGCTTTCGAAACTTCAGGTAGCTGGGTTCTGTTCGAATCCCAACAGGAAGGGCATTCAACAGTGATGCCGCATTTACAGAGAATCGACGACCCCCAGAACGAGCCTTCCTCACTCTGGGGACTTTGGCCAAATTTCCAAGGGCCCGGGTGGCCTTGTAGGGGCAGACTAGTCTCCTAAGAATAGGGGGTCCCTTACCCTGTAGAGACTTGTGGGTGATGCATAGAGACTTAAATTTTATCCTCTCACGTATTGGCAGCCAGTGGAGGGATCTAAGTGCGGGTCTGGCTGAGGATCGGACTGAGCCACCAGTAAGCAGTCTGGCTGCTGAATTCTGAACACGTTGGAGAGTGTTAATGGTTGCTTCAGGTGCCGTCAAAAACAGGGCATTACTATAATCCAGTCTTGACAATATTAACCCCTGGATTAGCAGTTTACTAGAATGAAATGGCAGAAGGGGGAGAATCTTACGGGCAGAGCGAAGAAGGCTATAGCAAACGGCAGCTGTTTTTTTTCGCTTGGGTCCTGAAAGAAAGGTCCAGCTCAAACCAAACACCCCGATTTTTAATTTCATTCTTTGGGGCAGGAAGATCCCCCAGGCAGGCAGGCCAGATGGAATTGGGTAAGGATGTTAACTGATGGCCCAAGAGCATGAGGTCTGTCTTGGCTCCGTTCAATTTGAGCGATGATCTAGTCATCCAGGAGTGTATTTCCGAGAGGCAGGCAAAAAGATTTTCAGAACACTTCTCCCCTTGTGAGAGCGAGACAACTAGTTGGGTGTCGTCCGCGTAGATGAATACTTTAATCCCAAACGGAGTGACCACGTCCTCCAGTGGGGCCATATATACACGTTGAACAGAGTAGGGCTCAATGAAGAGCCCTAAGGGACACCACAATGGAGGGGGGGTTAATTTAGAGCGTGCGTTGCCTTCCCAGACCTGAAAGGTTCGATCACTCCAAAAAGATGTGAACCAAGGCAAAGCCGTGCCCGACACTCCCAGCCTGACAAGACGCTGAATTAAGGTTCCATGGTCCACCGTGTCAAAGGCTGCACTTAGATTCAGAAGGAACAGCCGATCCTCCCAAATCCAAGATGCACCTTGCCTCTTCAGCCACCGCTATCAGGGCGGAGTCAGTGCCCTGGCCTGGGCGGAAGCCCGCTTGGGAATTGCGTAGAAGCTTGTTTCTTCCCAAAAAGGAAGAAAGCTGCTGATTGACTATTTTCTCCGCAATCTTACTGAGACCAGGTAACAGCGAAATTGGACGGAAATTGGCCAGCTCAGATGGATCCATCTCTGTTTTTTTAGGAGGGGTTTTACCATGGCCTGCTTCCAGCTGGGGGAACAATACCCTGGGTAAAAGAGGCATTTAATAGATCGGTCGCTAGGGGGGAAATGGCGGCTGAGACCCGCTTAAGGATATGCATAGGCGCATGGTCAGAGCTTTACAGAAATCTTCTCTAGATATTAAAGCAAAGGAGACAGGGGCCAGATGTAGGGGCATAATAATCATCAGGATCACTGTATGGTAGAGTTTTTAATATATTTAGAATTTTGGTATCAAAGAAGACCGCTAATTGGTTGCATCTTGCTCCTGAAACCTCCTGCAAACTCGGGGGTTAGGTACCTTAAGGAGCTCTTTCACTATCTGAAAAGTTTCCCTGGTCGAATTGGAGGATGTTTTAATTTTCTCCTCAAAAAAGGCCGCCTGGGTTCTTTTGAGGGATGTTTTATAAGTCAGAGGTAAAATCATAACTCTTTAATAGGCCTTCATAACATCATCTAATTAGCATTTATTTCATGTCATTACTTCTTCACATACACTATTATTTAAGAGAGAGTAATTTTGAGGTGGTAGAAATGACCTGTTCATCTATTCTACGGCCATAATACAGATGACCCTGCCTTTTTAGTTAAACTACAAGAAAGCTTAATTATGGTAAACTCCCCCCCCCCCCGGTAATAGGAGGGGATTTCAATGTTAGGCTTGACCCAGTTAAAGATAGATCCAACTTAAGACATACAACAGTAACCCCTAAATCACATAGGGTCATGAAAACTTAGTATCTAATATAAATGTAGTTGATCTATGGAGATCTAAGATGGGTGACACCCAACGGTTTACTTTTTACAGAAAAACTTTCATCATTCCCCAAGGATAGATTATGTGTTTGTCAATAGAGAAGCTCTCGATAATTTTATCAGTATATCAATCCTGCCGAGCCACCTATCTGATTATGCTCACCTCTTATTTGTATATTCGTTGGGCGGCAACTGTTCTCAATCAAGATGGACGCTGAACAGAGCATTGCTGACAGACTTAGGAATTGTACAATCCATTAGTAGATCCTCTCTAGAATTTTTTTCTATCAACCGAGGATCTACCTCAAAAGATCATGTATGGGACGCTTATAAGGCTAGCTTGAGAGGTACACTCCATACCTTAATAAGTACCAAAAATCGAACAAAGACTATAGAACTGCATGCCCTGGAGAGTAAGATATCAGCTTTAGAGGTGGAAAGGGGTAATATAATCCCAAACGATATAGGGGAATTAAAGCAGATTGACAGGCAATTGGAGGAGGTTAGGCACGACCTTAGGTCTTTTTGCCGCTACGTTTTTTAAATCCTACCTGCTCTTGCATTGTTCATAGGTGCAGGGAGGCAGGGCAAGGCACTGGGCTGTAGCTCTCCCGGGACGGCTGGAGTGTTTCCGCCATCTTGGAGGGAGTGAAAGGCTGGCAGGACAGTTGTTGGGGCTCGAATCGACCGGACTCTTTAAATACAGACAAAGCAGCAGCTACACAGTGGGGGCACCCAGCGGGCGCGCTGCTGGTGTGCTGAAGGCGCGCTAAAGGCATGCCCGTCTGGGCCCGTCTGCGCCGGACCGTCGCCAGTTGCCAGGACCCCTGCATCTTTCCCTGCGGTTCCCCTCAGGTATTCGCGGGAAGAACTCCTGGCTTTGGCTATTAAGTGCCCCTCTCCTCTCTGGGTTCCACAGGATTGTTCCTTCAAATGCGAATTGTGTACTTTCAAGCTAGCCCCGACGGAGTGGGCTCTATGTCCATCTGGACATACGGAGTTCAAGTTTTTTAGCTTGAACTGCCGTCCTTGGTGAAACACCATGCTGAGGTATGTGACCTCTTATCTGATGAGGTGCCGGACGCTCTGTTTCTAACAGAGACGTGGCTCACCCAAGATTCAGTGGCTGAGCCCTGGTTGGCGCTCCCGCAGGGCTACATATTAAAAACCTTAAGTAGAGCAGATCCGACGTATTAGAGTGGAACCGAGTTTATTGGGGGGCGCTACAATTCTAAGCGCCATGGGTCTCGGAGGGGGAGGGTGGATAGCGACATGGCACACCACCTCTTTTGCCAAGCACCCGTTATAGCACCTGCATACCCCTGCGCCGGACCCCGAAGTGGAATCTCAGAAACCTTCCAATTTTTACCTTTTTCACACAAGAAACCCAGGCTAGGGTGGGCCCATACCGCCGGGTTCCTCAAAGAACATTAATCACTTGCACATTGGTCCTGACAAATGCCTGATTAATTCCATCACATAGGCTGAAACATGTTGACCTGATCACTACACTCAAGGATAACCTCGGACTTATAATCCTGGTCCTTTATCCTTTCACTGTTTTTACTCTGTCCAATTGGCAAAACTAATAAAATGTATTTTTTGATCTAATAGCGACATTTTAATTTTTTCACTTTCACGAACACAGAACCAGCTCTGCAGTAATCCTGGCGTCGAAGCACACTGGGGTGGCAATCGGTCACTCCCGGTGGGGCCCAATGATGAAGCATGTCACCAACTAGTGGTGAGTGAGGGCCTTCTTCAAAAAACCTAACAAGGTTTCATTTATAATTGCCATAGACTGTGTACCAGTTTCACTTGCAGACAAATTAACTTTTTTGTCTTGCAGTCACTCTAGTTGTGACGCTCCTTTGTTGTTTTGTATGATTGCCCCAGGGGAATAGAAGTGTCTCCTTCCCTTCCCTTACTCTCTTGTTCTTCTAAGGGTTAAAAATATACTCACTGGTGCTCCAATATTGATACCATGTGAGTTTGACTGACACTGCAGTGTTACGGCAATTTTTGCCTTTATGCACAATCCATAGATTGAGTTTCCAACCATTCTCCTGTGATGAATTCGGTCACAAGATTAAAAAATGCGCATACTATGACCACTCCATTGCCTCTTGCTAGCACAGATAGCCACCACTACCATAGTATGTCTTCAACTTGCTCATGCAGCACGCATGACGGTGAGAGCATGGAGCACCCAACCACCCAGAAAGCACGTTGCAGGCACGTAATCTGTATGTTTGTGATATGTGTTTTTGTCTTCACAGGTTTTTTCCTTTCACTAATTTGGACGAAAGGACACCAACTGTAAGTACGCAGTTAGGTCACTGTGGCTGAGGGTTTGGGTCCACCGTAACATGTGTATACTGCCCAGGTCACTCACACTTGGTCCTGACGAAAACCTGGCAATTCCCAATACAGGTTGAAACATATAGACCTTTTTATCCATTTGCACCTACACAGATACTGTCGTTCAACCTAACAAACGCAATTATCGAAAAATTGTTTTAACATTGTCCAGTAGCTTTAGAATAAAGTTTTTTCCATAAAGTTATATTTGGCCAATATTTAACCCACCTTTTTTTCACTACACATTCACGAAAAATGACCTGCTCCACTGTATTCAGGTGTTGCAGCACACCCGGACGGTATTCGGCTGTCCGGGTGGGACCCCGATGATGAAGCATGTCACCAACCTGGTTTGTGAGTGAGGGGTCTTCTAACAAAAGAACATCTTTCTTTTGTACACTCCCTCTCCCCACACTCCATTGAGAACTTGACAGGTCCTGTGCTGCTACTCCTTATTTTGTTTGATTATTTCAGGGTCAAGGGGACCAGGAGTATCCCCCTCCACGTTGTGGGGATATCCCTTACTCTCTCTTTGTTTTTTGCTTAGCTTTCCAGTTGAACCAGCACGTTCTTTAAGGGCACACATGTGGCCGGCCATTTATTGCACCCGATCTTTTCCAATCTAAGTCCGATAAAAATGTTTTCGCCAACCACGCAGGCTTGGACTGATCACTTTTTGGTATCATTCTCACTTCAGTTGCAGAGCATAGTCGATCTGATCGGCCCAGCCCTAGTTCTTAAACGCCCCTGGCATAAGTTAAAAGTGGATCTCTTCTCTGCCTGCTTGTCTGGACATAGGCCCCAGTTACCATCAGACGCAGATGCGGCGAATCTGAGCTTCCTGGAATGGCTGACGACTGGTCTGGATAGCTGTATTCCGGCTATATGGGGAGGGAAGGGGTGAGGGCCATCTAATCCCTGGTTTCACGACTCCCTAGTAACAGCAAAGAAGGGCTGTAAGCAGCTTGAGCGTGTCTGGAGATGCTCTTATGACGCGGTAGCCAAGTCAGAATATCGGGTGGCTGTTAAGCAGTACCACAAGTGCATCCGGAGAGCACGATCAGAGTTTGTGGCCAATAAAATCCTGGCTAGGTCGAACCCCACCAAGACCATCTTCTCTCTGCTTAAAGGCATGAAGAGCATGGGTGCCACTAGGGTTTCCCCCATTCGTGGCAGCTTGGATAGTGGGGACTCTGTGGCCTTAGTCCTGTTGGATCTAAGCACCACGTTTGATACTGTCTCACAAGAGATACTTCTCAAACACCTTCAAGAAATTGGGGTCAGGGATGTGGCCCTGGACTGGTTTCGGTCTTTTCTGGAGGAGAGGTCCATGCAGGTGTCAGTTCCACCTTTCCATTCTCAGAAGGTTGCTTTGCATCAGGGGGTGCTGCAGGGTTCAATATTGAGCCCTCTTCTGTTTAACATTTATGTTAGACCTCTGGCGGAGTTGGCAAAGGGCCGGGGGATGTCCTTGGTGTCGTATGCCGACGACACCCAACTGGTGTTTGCCTTTTCAAAGAAATGTGACTACAACTTGGGTACATTTAAAGAGGATCTCCTAGCCGTCTCTGACTGGATGGCGGCAAACTGTTTACAGTTGAACGCCAGTAAATCGGAGAATCTTTGTTTGGAGGGAACCGGGAGCTATGGTCCGAGCAGTGTTGGCGGACCGCCTCAAACCCGCCACACTCCCAAAGGAGGTTGTGAGGATCTTGGGGGTGTGGTTCGACAACGGCCTGACCTTTGATAAACAATCAAAAGCTGCTGTTGGGGTTTGTTTTGGGCTTCTGCGTGGTCTAAAGCCCCTACTTGGTTTCCTTCCCCCCAAGGTGCGCCAGACCATTGTTCAGGTGTCTATCTTGTCCAAACTGGATTATGGCAATTCTCTTTATTTGGGCGCCAACAGGGCTAGCGTTAGGCGTGCTTCCTAAACTCCACTGGCTGCCCGTCGAGCAGCGCATACAGTTTAAGGCGCTGTGTTTATCTCATAAGATCTTGTTCCACCAGGCTCCAGTGGGGCTATTATACTTGTGGGAGCCATATGTGCCTGGACGTATGTTGAGATCGGCCGACTCTGCGTTGGTCTGCATCCCCCGAGTTCGGAGAGCGGGGGCGGGGTGGCGGTCATTACGCTATTTGGCAGCGAAGTTGTGGAACGCGCTCCCGGCTACTATTAGAGCCTTGCCGAACCATCTGGCATTTCGTAAGGCCTTGAAGACCTGGCTTTACCCTGTTGCTGTTTAAACATCTTTTTTTTTTTTTTTTTTTTTTAATCCTCATTTTGCGTATGAATGTATAAGGAGTGCAACAGGGAACTTTAGGACTTCCACTTTTATTCCTTCACTCTTTTCCTATATTTTGCCGGCCACATAGAGTACCCCTTTGGTGGATCTCTCGTGTTTTAGTCCTCCTATATCCTTTACCATATTCAATAATTCATGGCGGAGAGGAAAGAGAGCTAGCCTTTTTGGCTACTCGGTGGGAAATTATTCCCGTCTGAATTATTGTCACCGCTTTAATGATCGGACATATTGTTGTTTTTTCAAGTTTCCCTTATATGTTAATTAGTATAATGATTTCCCCAAATTTCCCAGAAATTTAACTTTTTGGAGAATTTTCCCTTCCTATCTAATTTATGAGTAGTTATTATGGAATTAAGCCAATCTTCATGGAGAAGTGTGGCTCACTGGTTAAAGGAGGCAGACCTGGAAGCAGAGCTCAGCCCGGGACCAGGGTTCAATTCCCGGCTCGGCGGGGTCTTGAGTCCTAAAATGTCCATGGACTCGACAATTCTCGCTCCGGCGCCAACTCGATTCACGGGTTCACACTCTGCGACTCTGGGCAATAGCTTGCTTAATCTCCACAACGGCCCCTCGCGGCGGGATGCCTGGCTTTCACCTTGCGGATACCCTGCCGGGGTTAGCTCACAGGGGAATACCAGGACGGGTTCCCTAAGCAAGCGCTTAGAAACCGCTTGGTGATTTGCGCTATATAAATTCCTGTACATTTACATTTACATTTCATGCAACGGAGATGTTGGTTTAACCCAATTCAGACAAATCTCTCTTCTAACAAGGAGTATCAAGACAAATGATACATTTTCTTGTTTTCTGGTTAACCTCTCGTTGCTTACATTTAACTCGGTGCATATCCCAAAAATAATTATTGTTGTACTTACTTTTAGGTTTGTTCCCAATATCCGACATAGCGTATTACCTACTTCCTGCCAGAAGAGTTCCAGTTGTGGGCATCTATAGAACATGTGTATATCGTCTGCTTTTTCTAATCCACACTTGGGGCAGGATTTTATGCTTGCTCCTTTAAATTTTGACTGTTTTTTTGGCGTCCAGTATGCCCTATGCAGTGTGAACAGGTGATTTCTCTTTAGACGCGCTGGTTTAATAATAGTCCAACATTTTTCACATGATTTCTGCCATAAGTTATCAAGTTCCGAGTCTATGATGTTTTTACTCCAGATTGATTCCGATATTGAGGCGTTATCATCTCCTGAGGTGATTATTGCCCAGTACCATATTGAAATTTCCTTTTTTATTGGGGAGATTTAATGATCTCTTTCTCTATTTTTATGTTTCCAGTTTGTAAGTTGATAATATTTAAATTTTGAAAGAGTCCCGTTAGTGATTTCTGTAAGGTGTTCCCAAGGCACTATTGAGTTCTCTGTCATCAATTGTCCCCATTTGTTAATTCCTGCCGTTCTTAAAGGGGTTGCTAGGGCATCTTTTAAGCACTCAGGGGTGCCTGGTGAGTCCCAAATAGAGGCTGCATAGCTGAAGTAAGGGATATTTAATGCGCTTCTTACTTGATACCAGAGTTTTGCCAGATTTTTTAGTACCTTTAGTTTTATCTTTTTAAAGAATTTGGGATGTCCGAATTTAAACAGGAAGTGATCAGTTTTGTTTGTTATTATTTGGAGGTATTGGGGGTAAAAATCGTAGCTATTCACCAGAGATCTTCCATTCTTGAATTGGAAAGCTCTACAGTATTCCATAATATCTGGGCTAGCTATTCCTCCTTGTTGTTTTCTTCTTCTTATTTTGTTCCAGGCAATCCTTGAACCTTTTGAGGCCCATATGAAGGTCGTTATATCTCCTTGAATTTTTTTCAGATGGTCTTTCTTAAACTCCAATGGTATGACGTTAAAAAGGTAGGTAAATTTGGGAAGGATCGACATTTTTACCAGATTAGATCTTCCTATCATGTTTAGAGGTAGCTTGTCCCATACCTTCAAGAGCTTTTTCGTTTCTAGTGAAATCCTATTCTGATTTATTTGGGGGATTTTTTCAAAGCCTTTTACTAAGGTTATACCCAAGTAATTTATTTTATCCTCTGTGTATGGATTATTCTGTTGTGTGTTCCAGCTCATTGATTCAGTTTTTGCTTCATTTGTTAAGTATCCGGATACCTTCTCGAACTCTGTGATTGCCTTATTTATTGCTGAGGAGGAGTTTTGATAGTTTCCTGTAAAAATCATTAAATCGGCCGCGTAAAGTGCCACCTTTTTGACCCAGTCCTGATATTTAAAAGGGGTTATTGATTCATTGTTTCTAATTGTGGCTGCCAGAGGTTCAATGTATAGGTTAAAAAGCAAGGGAGACAGCGGGCACCCTTGTCTTGTTCCTCTTTGTATTGCAATGTTATTGGTTAGACCCCCATTAACTAGGATCTTTGCTCTTGGGTTTCTGTAAGTCTCAGTTATCAGATGACTAAAATTTTGACCAAGATTATTTTTGTTGGCAACTCTGTTTAGAAAGGACCAGTTGACTCGATCGAACGCTTTGGCAGCGTCAAAAGTTATTATTGTAAGGGGGATTTTTTCATCGGAAGCTATATCAACTGCTGCAAAATGTTCGTGAGTAAGATCAGATATTTGCCTCTCTTTTATGAAACCCTTTTGGTCTGGATGTATCAGTTTTGACATTACCAGAGCTAATCTACCTGCTATTATTTTTGTGAAGATTTTGTAATCGCAATTTAGCAGGGAAATGGGTCTATATGACTCACAGACTGTGGGGTTCTTTCCTGGTTTAAAAATAAGACTAATAATAGCGTCATGCCAGGTGTCAGGAGTTTTATCTTTTTCCCTGTAGATTTTGTTTAGTAACCTCGTTAATGGGGGGACTATAACTTCCCTTAACGCTCAATCAATCAATCAGGTCATTTATAGAGCGCACTACTCACCCGTAGGGTCTCAAGGCGCTGGGTTGGGGGGGGGTGCCGTTACTGCTCGAACAGCCAGGTCTTGAGCTTCTTCCTGAAGGAGAGGTGGTCTTGGGTCAGGCGCAGGTCGGTTGGGAGTGAGTTCCAGGTCTTGGCGGCCAGGTAGGAGAAGGACCTTCCTCCTGTTGTCGCTCTTCGGATGCGGGGGACGGCGGCGAGGGCGTGGCTGGTTGATCTGAGGAGGCGCTTGGGAGTGTAGAAGTTGATGCGGTTGTTGAGGTAGCTCGGGCCTTGGTCGTGTAGGGCTTTGTGCGCGTGGGTGAGGAGACGGAAGGTGATTCTCTTGTTGACCGGGAGCCAATGCAGATCTCTCAGGTGTCCGGAGATGTGGCTGCGTCGGGGGATGTCGAGGATGAGTCTGGCCGAGGCGTTCTGGATCCGCTGGAGTCTTTTCTGGAGCTTGGCGGTGGTTCCGGCGTAGAGGGCGTTGCCGTAGTCCAGTCGGCTGGTGACGAGGGCCTGGGTGACCGTCTTCCTCGTCTCGGTGGGGATCCACCGGAAGATCTTACGTAGCATGCGCAGGATGTTGAAGCAGGACGAGGAGACGGCGTTTACTTGTCTGGTCATGGAGAGGGAGGAGTCCAGGATGAAGCCCAGGTTGCGTGCGTGGTCCGTCGGTTTGGGTGCGGTGCCCAGGGCGGGGGGCCACCAGCAGTCGTCCCAGGCGGAGGGCGAGGAGCCCAGGATGAGGACCTCCGTCTTGTCCGAGTTCAATTTCAGGCGGCTGGTCGTCATCCATTCGGCTACCTCTCTCATCCCTTCGTGCAGGTTGGATCTGGCGGTGGCGGGGTCGTTGGTCAGGGAGAGGATCAGCTGGGTGTCGTCGGCGTAGGAGATTATGCTGAGGTTGTGATGGCGTGCGATGGCCGCGAGGGGGCTCATGTAGACGTTGAAGAGGGTGGGGCTCAGTGAGGATCCTTGAGGGACGCCGCAGATGACTTTGGTGGCCTCTGACTTGTACGGTGGTAGGCGGACTCTCTGTGTTCTTCCGTCGAGGAAGGAGGTGATCCATTTCAGTGCCTTGTCCTGGATTCCGATGTTGCCGAGGCGCTGTACTAGGGTGCGGTGGCAGACGGTGTCGAAAGCCGCGGAGAGGTCCAGGAGGATGAGGGCCGCTGTTTCTCCGTTGTCCATCAGAGTTCGTATGTCATCGGTGGCAGCGATGAGGGCGGTCTCGGTGCTGTGGTTCGCTCGGAAGCCAGACTGTGAGGGGTCGAGGGATCCATTCGTCTCGAGGAAGGCGGCCAGCTGTTTGTTGACGGTCTTCTCGATGACTTTGGCCGGGAACGGGAGGAGCGAGATGGGACGGTAGTTCTTGAGGTCGGTGGGATCTGCTGTGGGTTTCTTGAGGAGAGCGCTGAGTTCGGCGTGCTTCCAGCTCTCGGGGAAGGTGGCGGTGTCGAAGGAGGTGTTGATGATGTCCCGCAGGTGGGGTGCGATGACAGCGTCGGCCTTGTTGAAGACGTGGTGAGGGCAGGGGTCAGTCGGAGATCCGGAGTGGATGGAGTTCATTGTGCGGATGGTGTCTTCGGTGCTGATCGGAGTCCAGGTGCGGAGGGTGGTGGTGGGTGGCGTTGTTGTGGTTGTGGCTTGCGTTGGTTGGTTGCTGAAGCTGTTGTGTATGTCCGCGATCTTGTTGTGGAAGTAGGACGCGAGGGAGTTGCAGAGGTCTTGCGATGGGGTGATGTCATTGTTTCCGGCGTTGGGGTTGGAGAGCTCTTTGACGATGTTGAAGAGTTCCTTGCTGTTGTGTGCGTTGTTGTCCAGCCGGTCCTTGTATGTATTTTTCTTGGTGGCGCGGATCAGTTGGTGGTGTTTCCGGGTGGCGAGCTTGAGGGTGGTCATGTTGTCCGTAGTTGGTTCCCTTCTCCAGACTTTCTCGAGGGCTCGACAGTTCTTCTTGGAGCTCTTGAGTTCGTCGGTGAACCATGGTGTTTTTCTGCTGCAGGGTCTGCTGGGCGGGGTTCTCAGAGGGGCGAGTTTGTCCGCGCCGTTGTTGATCCACTTTGTGAGGTTGTCGGCGGCCTGGCTGGGGTTCGCTGAGCTGGCGGGGGGGTGCTGGCTCAGGGAGGCGGAGAGCTGGTCGGCTGTGATCTTGTTCCAGCTTCTTCGGGCAACCTGTTGCTGGTGGTGGTGGATCGTCGTTCTTTTGAAGCTGAAGTGGACGCAGCTGTGGTCCGTCCAGTGGAGTCCAGTGGCGTGGCTGAAGGTGACGTCTTTGCTGGATGAGAAGACGGCGTCGAGTGTGTGTCCGGCGAGGTGGGTGGGGGTGGTCACCAGTTGCTTGAGTCCGAGGTTGGCGAGGTTGTCGAGCAGGCTGATGGTGTTGCGGTCGCTGTTGTTCTCCAGGTGGAAGTTGAGGTCCCCCAGGAGGATGTAGTCGGCGGAGGGGAGTGCATGCAGGCTGACGAAGTCGGCGATGTCCTCGCTGAATCGTGTGCGTGGACCCGGGGGTCGGTAGATCAGGGTGCCTCTGAGGGTGGTCTTCGGGTTGGTGTGGATCTGGAAGTGCAGGTGTTCAGCGGTGGTTAGGGTGTCGTCGGTGTTGGTCGTGATGCGGATGGTGTCTCTGTGGATGATGGCAATGCCTCCTCCCGTCAGGTTGGCGGTGCGGTCCCTCCGGATGATCTTGTAGCCCTCCGGGATGGCGATGGCGATGTCTGGGGCTGAGGAGGCGTTCATCCAGGTCTCGGTGAGGAAGGAAACGTCAGGGGCGGTGGTGTCGAGGAGGTTCCAGAGTTCTACGGCGTGTCTGTGGACGGAGCGGGTGTTGAGCAGGATGCACTTCAGGTGGTTGCTGCTGATGGTCGGCTTGGCGAGTGCTGGTGCAGGGTGAGTCCGGGTGCAGGTGAACTTGCAGGCGTGGCAGCTGAAGGGTCCGTGGGTGTGCTTCGCTGAGTACAGTTCGTTTGGTAGAGCGTCAGGCCCAGCGGCTTTCCCTTTTTTCAAAGATTTCAAGGCTGTTTTTACTTCTTCCGTTGTTATTTCTGCGTTTAACTCTTCGTTTTCCAGTTCTGATAGCCTCGGCAGATTTAGAGAGTCCAGATATTCTCCTAATTGCTCTGAAGAGGAGGAGGAGTCTTCCACATACAAATCGTAGAAGAAATTTTCGAATTCCTGCTTAATTTCAGACTCATCAGAGGTTGTACTAGATTGATTGCTTAGTTGTATTTTTTCTATTTTGTTTCTGGTCTGATCCGTTTTAGTTTTCCAGGCCAGTAATTTTCTGCATCCCTCTCCATACTCATGAATGGCTAATTTACTAGCCTCCCACTTAGTTTTCACTCTGTCTTCAAGATAGTCTGCCAGCTTTACTTTTAGATCTTTTCTCTCCGTTTCCAGTGTATTTCTTATTTCCAAGTTTGGTTCTGTGTTAATCCGTACATCTAGTTGACTTATTATTTCTTCCTTTTCTTTAATCTCTTGTTTGGTAAGTTTTGCTCTGTAAGCCCCAAGGCTCATGAGTTTACCTCTGATGACTGCTTTATAGGCGTCCCAGGTTATTTGATCTGAGGTGCCTACTCTATTATCCTCAAAGAAATTTGCTGAGGTTATGCTCAGATCTTCCCTTATTTTTGGGTCCAAAAAAAGAGTACGATCTACTGTCCATCTAGATTGAGATTTATTTATTTCAAAGTGTACGGTTAGTTGAACCGCCGAGTGGTCGGACAGGTGTTCAGGCAAATGATCTAGAGCTTTGATGCTTCTATGGAGGTTTTTACTAATCAAAAAATAGTCCATTCTAGACTTGTGGCCTAGTTTTTTGTTATGTAGAGTAAATGGGTGCTCCTTGTTCCCTTTCTCTCTCCCCATGTCGATCAGTTCTAAATCCTTTTTATAGATGCTTAGCCATTCTCTCATTTTTTGTAGATTAGATTGTCTTCCTGGAGGAGATCTATCTAAATTAGGGTCTATCATAATGTTAAAATCACCCCCGAGCAGTATTGGATCAGATGTGGTTAAAAGCTCTGTATACAATTTTTGTAGGGGGTTTGGATCATCAATATTTGGTCCGTAATATCCCGCTATAGTTAGGTTGTTATCATATATTTTCACTCTTACTAAGGCCCATCTGCCTTTGTTGTCTGCTGTTTTATGTATGATTTTCACATTGAGATTTTTTTGAATAGTATTGCGATTCCCTTTATATTGCAATTTTGGTTAGTACAGACGTAGGAGTCTACCCAGTTCAACGATTTTATTATTTGTTCCCATTCTTGGTTTAGAAGATGAGTCTCTTGGAGAATGATCACTTCACTATCCACTAATTTTAAATATTCAAAGATTCTCCTCCGTCTACTCGATGTTCTGAGCCCATTTACGTTCCATGATAGAATTTTAAAATCTTTCGCTGTTTTAGACATGATATTTTCTTTTTGTTAAGTTTTTTAGTTCCAGTTTCATTTTTATTTGTCGTTCTCTTGCACTCTCTGTTACTTCGCTCTTGAGGATAATTTTTTCAGTTTTTTCCCTAGTTTGCTCCCCACCCATGGTGTCTTTTTTATTTGGCTCTATATTTTTTCTGTGTTTGTCTTTGCCCACCCCGAGGAAGCCTCCCTTCTTTCTTTTGAGCGTTATTGTTCGCCCTATTCGAGCTCCACAGTTTGTCTTTTTGTTACGTTACCTATCCTTAAATTTATGTTGTAGTACGAAGCTGAGTCTTAATCTGTTGAATGAGATCTTCCACTTCACTTGGTTCTCTAATATTGTACATTTTGTTCTGCCACATGATTCTCAATGCGGCGGGGAATCTCATTTGGACCGTGGCCCCTAAGGTTTTCAATTCAGCCATGTATTGACCTAATTCCCACTGCCTATCTTGGGTGGCTTTTGACATATCCGAACCTATCCTGAAAGTCCAATTGTCTTTCTTTAGAGAACTGCTTTTTAGTCCTTCGCTTAGGATTCTCTCTTTTAGGGTATACGTTTGGAAGTTTATTAAAATCTTTCTAGGCGTCTTCCTGTCTCTACTCTTTCTGAATGGATCTTGGTGCACCCTTTGAATGTCATCACTCAGGTTTATGTCCTTTGTCCATGGAAAGAATTCTTCGAGCAGGGAGATAGAAAAGTTATTTATGTCTTGCCCTTCCAGATTTTCTGGTACATTTAGAATCCTAAGATTATTTTTTCTTGCTTGGTTTTCGAGAGATTCTAGTTTTTCCTTGGTGGCTTTATCCGAGTCTCTTAATTTCCTTATCTCAGACTGGTAAGAGTCAACTCTTTTGTTGAGGGACACCATCTCTGACTCCACTGCAGATACTCTATCACCCAAAGCATTCAGCTTCTGTTCTAATGTCTTGCAGACTTCCAGGATCTTAGCCTGGTTGGACTCAGATACCAAGAACCTCTCTCTCATCTCTCCCAGAACCTTCTCCATGAGGCTTTCCATGAGTTTTCCGGTTTGCTCAAGGAAGGTTTGCGGAGGAGGACAGTCAGAGGCACAATTGGATGCACTTGTGCCTGATTCAATTGCGGAAAGCTTAGGTAAATTCTCAAGAGTCTCTGCATTTTCACTTTGTAGATTTATGTTGCCAGCTGTTTCTGTACTCATTTTTGAGATTTTACCGGTCAAACTTTCAGGGGTTTCTTCAGTTTCTTCAGTTTGGGATAACAAAAAGGGGGGGCTTTTTCCTGCTGTTTGCTGGGGCTGTTGCACTTTAAAAAAAGGATCTCAGTGAGGGTGTGATTTTTAGTTTATGCTCAGGAGGGGCTCCTGCTTTGTCTGTTTTTGGTTTGGGTTGACGTTCTCTGTTGGTAGTACCTTTTTTGTTCTTTTTTTGTAGAGGCAGGGTTACCTGTTTGGAAGGCTGTGCAAAACTTTGCTTTGGGAATTGCCTATTTCTAAGGCAGTAGCTCGATATCACTCCACCTCCTTCCTCAAGTTCTGATTTTTTTATCTGGTCCTTTCCCTCTGCTCTACTTTTTGTCTTTGAAACAAGGTCAAGCACTCCTGGTCCACTGCCCCCTAAGCAGCTATCTTTTTTAACCTCTGCTTTTTGATCAATCCACTGTTCGCCCTCCTTGCACCCTTCAATTAAATCCAGAGCAATCCTCCCCTGGTTATTTTCGACCTCTCGTACCTGGCTCATGTGGTTGCAGTAGGAGCTAAAATCCGTCTTTCTTTCTTTGCTTCTCGTGATGCTCTCGCTCCCCCTCCTCCGTAGCTCGATCTGCTTTCTCTCGGGGTAGAAACGCCAAGTGTCGGTCCGAAACGGAGCACCTCCTCTCCTGTGGGACTCCCGGCCCTCCTGTCTGCTGGCGCTCCCTTGATTCCCCCGGAAATCTTCCCTTCTGTGTCTCTGACGAGCCGGCAGGTATTCTCCAACCCTTGGGCAGCCTTCCCTGTTACCGCTGCCGCTGCTGCAGCTACCGCTGCCGTCTTTGCCCCGGAAGTGGAAGCTCACTCTTCCCTGCGCTCTCCGGCAGTCGCGCTGAGCGCCTGAGGCTGCTGCCCATCTGTGTGGGCCGTCCGTTGTGGCGGCTGACCTGGTCCAGATCAGCTCTGGAGTGTTAAGGGTCGGTATCAGGATCGGAACCTCTGATCTTCTGAGTCGAATACTCCGCTAGCCCCGTCAACACCGTTGGAGCTGAATCGACGCTGCTCGACACTGTTCGTGAGTGCTTTTCCCGTTCAGAGCTCTTTCAGTGCTCTTGCTCTTACCAGGATGTGTGCAGTGTTTAGTTACTACAGTCCATAACTCATAACTCGACTGGATAGGATTTAGGTCATGCCTTCAGTTCAGTTTTCGACGACAAGTGTGGAGCTCCCGACCGGACTTCCTAGCCGGCCGCCATCTTCCTCCCCCGCTGTTTAAACATCTTGCCTCACCTTCCAGCTTTCATCCTCTGGTTTCTGGTCGCGCTGGGACGCCTCGTTGCTGAGGCAGCCATGTGCGTTATAAATCAGAAATTATTATTATTATTATTTTCTAGATCTGCAATGTAAGGCCCAATGGCAAGCCAGAAACATGGACATTTTTGAGTAGTGGGAAAAGGCAGGGGCCCTCTTGGCTTGGAAGGTGTGGTTGGATTGGGCAAAGAATAACATCAATGAACTTATCATTGACAGTAGTGGGAATAAATCAAGTAGTCCGGAAGAGATGCAAAAATGCCTGTTATCTCTCTTAGATCTATACAGAGAAGATCTAGATCCTCCCCAGGACCAGATATCCTCTTGGTTAAGGGATAAGTCCCTCCCGCTCTCTCACTGAGGCCTCTAGGGAGGCGTTTGATGCACCTATAACAATAGAGGAGATTAGGAACCAAATAAAGAGATCAAAGAATAAAAAAGCTGCTGGTCTTGATGCCCTCCCCAATGAAATATACAAACTGTTACAAGAGGATCTTTTACCGGTACTTCATACACTATTTAATTCAGTTTATTGATCCAATGGGGTGATGCCTAGATCCTGAAGAGAGGCCACAATATTCCTAATATTAATACCTGGGAAGGACCCCTTGTTGGCCGACTTTTATCGTTCGATCTCCCTGCTGAATGCCAATTATAAGAACTTTATGGGCGTTCTAGCAGGGAGATTAGTATACAAAAAGGGGGTCCCAGTGAACCGTTATAAATTCAGCATTTTAATCATACAGTTTTAAAATACATACATTGCATATATTCATCAGAGCACATTGCTAATCAATCACAAAGTGCTCAATCTACAATACATTAGAAAACAAATCTGACAAAACACTCATCATAGTGTCCAATGGAGAGAAAAGAAAAGGAAACGTAACGTGATAAAGAAAAAGAGGAGTGCAAGAATTATTAATGTAACCACAAGTTATTTCACAAGTGAAGAGTAAAGTAAATTGGCTTCAGAGCCCTGAGCCAATAGGGAGTGGGTGATTTCAAAATATTAATCAAAGTACATGTTTATGATGCTGATATTTAATATCCTATATTTACAACAAGGGGTGGTGAGGGACAGAGTCTCTGAATTAAGCAGAATACTCTCACCCAGTCAAGAGATCAGGGGTAGATCCAACACCGTTTTTTAGCTCACTGCACCATCCCAGTTTCAGAACCTGGTTGTATGCAAATTAGTCTGTTCCTGTCCCAGTGCATGATGGGAACAGGGCAAACCAAACTACAAAAGCCAATTCTTACACTGGGAAGGAAACAAGCTTCCGGAGACCGGTTTCTGGCATTACGGCCGTCTTCGGCCCGGCTTGCTTGAATCCTGATGGTGCAATGAGCAAGGGACTCATGTCTGAGTATACCCTTCCACGCTTAGGGTGGACAAAAATATTTACAACAAGGGGTGGTGAGGGACAGAGTCTCTGAATTAAGCAGAATACTCTCACCCAGTCAAGAGATCAGGGCTAGATCCAACACCGTTTTTTAGCTCACTGCACCACCCCTTGTTGTAAATGATATTTAATATCCAACACAGGGGTGGCGTCAAACTGAAGTATGGAAAAGTAGCCGTCGACGTTTCGACCCCGAAGCTACAACTGTAGGCGTGGTTGAAACCTTACACCGGGGTCTTCTTCAGGACAAAAAGTGAAACCAAGGGTACACTATGTCTTCTATAAAAATAAATTAAATCTGATATTAGTACTCTTGTCATCAAATCATCTAGTCATGAATGTACAACATATACATTATCATAATCCGGAATTTTACCATGATGGATGGGATATCTGATTACCACAAGCCGATAGAGAGAAGGGATATATGACGTTAAAACGCATGTTTTTACAACGCATACCGTTACAACGGGACTTTTACAACGCCAATACTATTACCACGCATGTATTTACAACGCATTTTTTTACAACGCAGGTACCTTTACAACGCATACCATTACAACGTAAGTATTGGTAAGTATATATTTTTTTTTTAATTGTATATTATTTAAAATTAATATAATGTAATGTAATTGTATTTATTTTAATTTAATTTAATTTAATTTCATTTAATTAATTTAATTTAAATTTAATTTTATTTTATTTTTACCCTGTATCCCTTTACCCAAAAACCCAAAACTGACCCTGAACCCTAAAAATACCCCTTTACCCAAAAACCCAAAACTGACCCTGAACCCTAAAAATACCCCTTTACCCAAAAACCCAAAACTGACCCTAAACCCTAAAAATACCCCTTTACCCAAAAACTGAAAACTGACCCTAAACCCTAAAAATACCCCTTTACCCAAAAACTGAAAACTGACCCTGAACCCTAAAAATACCCCTTTACCCAAAAACTGAAAACTGACCCTGAACCCTAAAAATACCCCTTTACCCAAAAAACTGAAAACTGACCCTGAACCCTAAAAATACCCCTTTACCCAAAAACCCAAAACTGACCCTAAACCCTAAAAATACCCCTTTACCCAAAAACTGAAAACTGACCCTAAACCCTAAAAATACCCCTTTACCCAAAAACTGAAAACTGACCCTAAACCCTAAAAATACCCCTTTACCCAAAAACTGAAAACTGACCCTGAACCCTAAAAATACCCCTTTACCCAAAAAACTGAAAACTGACCCTGAACCCTAAAAATAACCCTTTACCAAAAAACTGAAAACTGACCCTGAACCCTAAAAATACCCCTTTACCCAAAAACTGAAAACTGACCCTGAACCCTAAAAATACCCCTTTACCCAAAAACTGAAAACTGACCCTGAACCCTAAAAATACCCCTTTACCCAAAAACCCAAAACTGACCCTGAACCCTAAAAATACCCCATTACCCAAAAACCCAAAACTGACCCTGAACCCTAAAAATACCCCTTTACCCAAAAACCTAAAACTGACCCTGAACCCTAAAAATACCCCTTTAAAAAAAACCTAACATATAACATTTTAAATATAATTATATACTTACCAATACTTACGCTGTAATGGTATGCGTTGTAAAAGTACCTGCGTTGTAAAAACATGCGTTGTAAATAAATGCGTTGTAATGGTATTTGCGTTGTAAAAGTTCCGTTGTAATGGTAGTGCGTTGTAAAAAATGCGTTGTAATGTGTGTTTACCAGAGAGAAGCTTCAGTGTAGTCAATCAATTTGCTCCCGTGTCATTGGGTAATTCCAAAAGCGACAATCTCCTGGAAAAATCAAGTCTCAATCAGAGCCGTTCCTTTCTGATATTTTTCAGATTATCATTATTGACGTGGTCATAACTCTTTGAAAATGATATCTTTTAAAACCTCTCTTTATAGAAAAACCTACAGGACACTACATAAACCAAAACTATACCACACGAGTACAACACACTCCATGTCACTTCAACCTAGAGTATACATATTTCAGGGAAGAAAGAATAAAAACATATCCACCAGTAGAGTACCGGTCGGTATCACCCCACGGTCTCATGTAATTAGTAAAAAAAAAACTTCATGAATCACTAAAAATTATCTGTCCTGTGTTTATTATGAGATACACTAAGGTCACACACCAATTGCAACACAGTAAACGTAATTTATGCAATTAAATGTCCATGTGATCTAGTGTACGTTGGCCAAACCCAACAGAGAATAAAAGCTCGAATCTTACAACATGGCAGTAGAATCAGGTGTAATGTAATGTAAGGCTCCTTTGTTGGAACACAGCACCGGGCATGGCCATACCCCTGACACCCTAGAATGGCTGGTTCTGGAGAAAATAAATTTAGGCCCAAGGGATGGTGACATTGCACATGTCCTCACACTCAGGGAATCCAAATGGATGACTATTCTGGATACTATCCGCAATGGGTTAAATGAGGCTGACAGCAGCTATGCACAATTGGCTAGGTTCGGACGCTGATCACTGTTTTGCTTGACCTTCACTCTCCTGTGATGAGAGGTGCGTCGTATTTGGCATCTGTCAATTGAATGCACCGTGTAATATTTCATCCTGTAGACGTCTTCCAGCATCTTCCAACTGCTAGGTTCGGACGCTGATCATTGATTCGTTTGACCTTCACCCTCCAGTGATGAGAGGTGTGTCGTACTTGGTTTCTGCTAACCTAATGTACCTTGTTGTATATCAATATTTTATCTTGTAGACGAGTTCCAGCATCTTATAATTGTGAATAACTGACCTTCACCCTCTTGTGCCGAGAGGTGCGGCCCATTGTAATTATGAGAGCTACTTCACTATCTTGTATGATAAGTGCGTGGCTGATCTTTTTATGACAAGACCTACAAGGTATCCCACTGTAATTATGAGAGCTACTTCACTATCCTGTGTGATAAGTGCATGGCGGATCTGTTTATCTACTCAAAGATATGTGAATCCCTTGATGACCGCTGTTTTACTTGTTTATCAGGTTTTGTTATGAAGCACCTGTTTATTTAAAATTCTGTTTATAAGTAAGTAATATTTATCCTTGCACGTTTGTAGCTACTAATTTAATATGTGAATGTTTACCTAATTTCTAATTGTCAATCCTTGTTTTGTAAATATGTCCGATGACAAGAACCATATATGATTTTTGGTAAAGGGTTGGACACTGCATTTCATATTTAGTGGTGAGGATGCGAACTTTGGCGATAAGGTGAACGGGTCCTCTTTCTGTTGACATTGACTGAGTGGTAGTCCGGGATTCGACCCGGAAGCATTCGTTCACTCACGTAAGGAATCAGTCCTTCTTCTATATCTATAGCGGCCGTCCGGCACGGCGTCACTCCAGTGATTGTTCCCGGGAGCGTCAGTTGACTGTCCAGTGCGGCAGGGGATTTATCCAAAGTAGGTAAACTGGTTGCGCGATTTGATTAAGTATGTCGAGTGTGGCCACTAACCTAGATACCAATCGGTGGATATTAGCCTGTATACTAATCAATGGCTTTTACGACCTTTGCCTCTAGGTGACGGGTGTGTTGAAAACAACAATATATGGGACAACTTCGCGAGATTAGGTATGCTGACTCTCGTGTTTTTTGTAACGTAGAATGTGTTTCAAACCTAGCGGTCTGCTCCTTTGACCCCTATTTGCATTACTTTATTTTATTTTCAAAGGTCCCGAGGTGTCCCCATAGTCCCGGTATTTACCGTTCATATGAACTATCTGGCAGTACTAAGGTATGAATGGTGGATATGTTCTTATTCTTTCTTCTCTGAAATATGTATACTCTAGGTTGAAGTGACATGGAGTGTGTTGTACTCGTGTGGTATAGTTTTGGTTTATGTAGTGTCATGTAGGTTTTTCTATAAAGACAGGTTTTAAAAGATATCCTTTTCAAAGAGTTACGACCACGTCAATAATGATAATCTGAAACATATTAGAAAGGATCGGCTCTGATTGAGACTTGATTTGTCCAGGAGATTGTCGCTTTTGGAATTACCCAATGACACGGGAGCAACTTGATTGACTACACTGAAGCTTCTCTCTATCGGCTTGTGGTAATCAGATATCCCATCCATCATGGTAAAATTCCGGATTATGATAACGTACATGTTGTACATTCATGACTAGATGATTTGATGACGAGAGTACTAATATCCGATTTAATTTATCTTTATAGAAGACATAGTGTACCCTTGGTTTCACTTTTTGTCCTGAAGAAGACCCCGGTGTAAGGTTTCAACCACGCCTACAGTTGTAGCTTTGGGGTCGAAACATCGACGGCTACTTTTCCATACTTCAGTTTGACGCCACCCCTGTGTTGGATATTAAATATCAGCGTCATAAACATGAACTTTGATTAATATTTTGAAATCACCCACTCCCTATTGGCTCAGGGCTCTGAAGCCAATTTACTTTACTCTTCACTTGTGAAATAACTTGTGGTTACATTAATAATTCTTACACATCTCTTTTTCTTTATCACGCTACGTTTCCTTTTCTTTTCTCTCCATTGGACACTATGATGAGTGTTTTGTCAGATTTGTTTCCTAATGTATTGTAGATTGAGCACTTTGTGATTGATTAGCAATGTGCTCTGATGAATATATGCAATGTATGTATTTTATGACTGTATGATTAAAATGCTGAATTTATAATGGTTCACTAGGACCCCCTTTTTGTGTACTATTGACACCCAGGTCCCTAGAAACTTATTTGGGTAACCCCCCTATATTTACCCTAGCAGGGAGATTGGCAAAACTGGCACCCAATTTAATTAATTCCGATCAGAAGGGTTTTAAGCTGGGGTGAGTAATCCAGGAACAAACCCAACTGCTGATTGGTAATATTGATTTAGCGGAGATAAAGGCGGATCCCCTGGCAGTAGTGGCAAATGAGGCCGCTAAGGCTTTCGATCGTGTTTGTTGGAGGTACCTTTAGGGGGTCCTGGAGGCCGTGGGTATGGGGCCGGTGTTTGTGCAGACCGTAAAGAATTGTTATCTGGGCGCATCGGCGAAAATCCTCTTGAATGGTTCCTTGTCTCCAAGTTTTCCTACCTTAGAGAGGGACAAGGTAGGCGTGTCCACTGTCCCCCCCTTCTTTAATATTTATATTTATATCGAGCCCGAACTATCAGACTGGATAACATCATCACTCCATTCAAATCATCAAGGTATGAGTGCAAATTGGCAATATATGCTGACGATGTGATAGTCTATACTAGCGATCCAAAGCATGCCATCCCACAATTGGAACATAGGCTAAGGGAATCTGGTATGATCTCAGGGTATCTTGTTAATTCGAAGACCAAAGTAATGTGCTGGAACACCTTATACAGAGGCGGCCCTGTTAGCAATGAATTTAGATACTTAGGTATTAAAATAGTTAAGGACTTAAACGAAATCCCCCTGATAAATCTGGGAACAATAGAAAAGGACATTGATTACCTTTTTGCCAAATGGAAGAACCTCCCTTTGATTATCTATGGGAGGGAAAATCTTGTGAAAATGTCTGTGCTTCCAAAATTGACATATATTTTCAATGCAATCCCGTTAACTTTCCCCCAAAAAAATATAAGCAGGACTCAGGGGAGAATTGGTAGCTTTATATGGGGCCAGTAAAGTGCTAGGATGTCATGGAAAAAAGCTTAGAAGGAAGCCCCTTAGAGGTGGGTTGGTCCTCCCTGACATTAACTGGTATTTAATGGCCTTTCAATTTAAGAGTATCAGGATGCTGCTGGCCAGTCCAGACGAAGCTGCGTGGGGAAAAGTTCTAGGGGAAATGGTGTTGGCTGAGGGAGGCAGTGGGCAAGGAGGGTTCCTATATAAATTCGGGGCCCGAAGGTTTTTTAAACGGGTCCGCCGAAAGGTTTTTAAAACAGCTCTGACTACCTGGTATAAAATCAGGCGCAACTGGGGTATAGGGTATTTTTCTGACATCGCCCCATCTGGGACTCCCCAGGGACCCCACTCTGTCCGTGCGATAGCTTGGCTTCCCTGATTAAAAGTTCCGGTCCGGTGAGGTGGTCGGATTTGGTGGATACAGACGGGATTCTTCCTTGGGAAGTTTTACAAGCTAAGATAGGCCCTCTTTTTTCCAGGTTCAAGTTTATTCAATTAAGATCATGGTATGAGGCAGAAGCAGGCGATATCACTGGGAGGTGGGAACTTGAGCAGTTATTGCAAGACCCTCAGCCTAAAAAGAAAGAAATATCTCTTTGGTATGCAAGAATCCAAGAAGCAGAGGAAGCCAAGGTCCCCTCCCAAATATTAGTTTGGAATCAAACACCACAAATGGGCTTGCTGTTATATTTAGTGCTTCTGGCGAGGAGAGAGATTTGCATTAGATGGAAGGCTACAATCCCTCCAGGTAGGGAAGACTGGCTGAAAGCCGCCCTCAACATGGCACGCTTAGAACAAGTCAGAAGGGAGGGGAGTCCACACAACATTTGGCTTCCATTGATAAATTGGGGTCGGCGACTGCTGCTGATTAATGAGTAACAGACCAACATAGCTAGCCCACTAGTCCTATGATTACACCAGTCCTCAAACATGTGAGGAAGGCATGGTAGGCCTAGACTGATGCAGTGAGCCGAAGGGTGCCCAACAGAAATGGAAAAATCGGCTTGTCAAACCTGCCAATGTCTTTGGTGAGATGAGGACAAAAGAAACTATTATTTAAGAGAAATTGGTTAATGAAGACTCTGTATTTGATGAGTCATCGCGTTCACATTTTTCCCCTACAAGTTAAAAGATTACATCTGTATTATTTAGTGAAACATGAACCTACGTTATTTAAACAAGTATTTACGTCTATTCAACACTCTTCTGCATGTTTTTACGATGCATTAACTAAATCCTTTTACGATCTATTTTGGAAAATTCTATAACATATAGTGAGCACCAATTATGTACAGTAGTAATTTTTCTCTCAAAATATGTCATCTAAGGGAGTTAACAGTTCATCTGCTTCATCAGTAGCATGGCCACCAAATTCTATCAGCATGTGATAGGTTAAGCACATTTGAGCTACACTCATTTAAACTTAGCTTTCATTGGAATTTAGCATAACACCCACACGTGTTGTGTCATTTCAATGTTTATGCAACCTAATATATATCTTGCAAGTGACCGTATGTCCGGCGTGCCACCAGTGGTGTAGCGAGAGTATCATGTACCCTGATGCAAGGAAGGAAAATGTACTCTGTTAACATGGATAAATAGTAAAACACAACAGTATTTTGGCTGCAGTGGGTTCTTCACAACATCGGTCATGTGTGCCACAGCAGACACACAAAGGGTAATGGGAGGAATGTTTGCAAATAGTCTTACTACTGATAATCCCTTGGGGTAGCTTACTAACCATCATATTTTTGTCCACTGTGCCGTCGCAGATTAAACCCTACCATATGCAAATCGGTGTTGGTTCTGCTCTAAAAGGACAGTCCAGCCCCAACTGACAAGACAGGTCCTCTCTGAGCAGGGACACAAGCAACTCTAACAAGCCTAACTGGGCCTCTTCAGTGGGGTGCAACTTGGTTCCAGTGGCACGCGAGCACAGGACCGATGTATGGGCACCCCCTTTGCCTCTTAAGCGTTGCAGCAAACACAAGAAGGCGATGGGAGGAAGGCTTGGAGATAGTCTATTCCCCAGCAATAACTGTGGGTAGCATGCCATTGAACCTTTTACGTAAATTATACGTAGGTCCCTGTCTGCCATCTTGAGTAAAACCTGACTTTTTAGTCAATCGTACTTTGCATAATGGATTTTCAAGCCTGTATTTGTAGTAGTAGTAGTAGTATACTTGTAAAGCGCACAGCTGCCCCAGCAACGGGGCGTCCCGGCGCTGTATAACTCTGGGGAACCCGTCCTGGCTTTCCCTGTGGGATGGTCCCTGCTGGGAGTCCCCAAGGTGGAGCCAGGCATCCCCGGAATTGGTGGGGCCGTTGTGGAGATTAGGCAAGCTAGTGCCCAGAGTTGCCGAGTGTGATCCCTGATTAGAGTAAGCACCGAAGCGAGAATTGTCGAGTCCGCTGACCAAGGTCCACGACCCTGCCGCGTCGGGAATCGAACCCTGGTCCCGGGCCGACTTCTGCTCTCGGGTCTCTGCTGCCTCTAACCAGTGAGCCACACTACTCCATGTGACTACTACTACTACTACTATTTGTGACTATGAAATCGAAAGCTAAAGTCCTAGATTGTGACGTGCTGCTGCCAGAAGATGTCACACATGATGTGGGCTAGTTGGCATTATATTAACTCAAAGTTCCCTCCCTAACATTTCACAGACACTGGTACAGAGCAAAGGCAAAGGCAAACATGTTCTGTACATATTCCTTGGTGTGTTGTGATAAGCTGCCACCGTCTTATCTTTCTGCTCCTGCTTCTGAGTAATACCAAAAACTCATGATGATTACCGCACCCAGTAAATATAGCTAGCCGAGGATGAGTTTTTTGCCAGGTGCAGAGGTTTCCAGCTATTCTGAATGTCGCTTTGAGGTATAATATGAGGGATTCGTTTTTTCCACCAATCATCAGAGTTTATTTTCATCCAACCATTTTATTTATACAAATTTCACGAGGTTTTACCTGGCGAAATGAATTGGTATTAAATTATGGGTGTGTTGTAATTATAATGTGCAGGAATTACCACTCAACTCCTATGATCAGAGACTACTGATTATCCCCCTCCTTGCCTTGGGCACCAGCACAAATTAAACAATGAAAGCAATTGGACATGAGAGGAGTTTCTTTGGAAGGCGGGGGGCCTCGCGACCCCCCCGGCCGAATTTATTAAAACATGAAAACAAATAAAAAATTGAAATAAACAATTTTTACACAAGCATTTATGCAGAAAAATTATGACATTAGATTGCAATCAATTTAGACAGGTATCAAAGGGCTAACCTTAACAAATGTCTAATACAACGTGTTTCCTAACCGAATCTAACATCATACTTATGACTTTTTCTGCATATCCTAGTTTTGGGGCTACGGCAAGGTCGCTAACCGGTGTTAGATCCTTATTAACCAGCTATGCCCTCACGTATGAGTGTGCATGCGCAGAGGGCCTGTTTACCGAGAGGGTACTTCCCCCCCTCCCGGTTACCCCCGTACGCTCCGTGAACTCCATTAACCAAAAGGGGGGCCCTTGCACTCTGTGCCGTTTAATGACGTCATAGTGCACATGCGGGGTGGCTAACCAGTTCAAAGAAAGCTTGACTCCCCCCTCCCCCGCACCCATCCAACCAAGCGAATGTACCGCCCATGGAGTTCTAGGAAAGACCACTTGCCCCTCCCCCTGGGCGACCCCTTTCAAGAATGGTGACGCCCCCTAAGGACCTTAAATTGACTGCTCACCGATCATGACCTTACCATCTGACCAAGGACTATAAAAAAATACGACAATTATGTTACCGGCAAACTGGAAAAAGGCCTAAGGAAAGAGAGTTTACACAAAACGATTACTTTAAAACCACAAGCATCACTTGAATACTACCGCCTGTAAACGGGAAAAAAGGCCTAAAGAAAAAACTCACTTGAACACAGTTACTGTGAAAATGATCCTAAAGTTGGTACCACAGATCTAACACACAATCACAAGAGTCTGCTTCAGGGGCTGGTGGGTGGGAAAATGTATCTTGCGCCTTGATGAGGCAAGGGTCAATCCTGGGGAGAGCGGGATCAAGAGGGCGCCTCCCAAACTCCCCCAGCCTTTTAACCCCTCTGTGGGCAGACCCGTAACAACTAGTCCGACCCCACTGGCTCCCCCCCCTTTGACCCGGAAGCAATTAGATTGCTTCCCGATCAACGTCGGAGCCAGCACCAATTGGTGGTGGGGCACGCCCGCGGCATCATCAAGACGCGTCGTAGAGGCACGTCCCACCACCGAGAGTGCAGGGGAAGGAGGGGGCCGGTGCCCCGCCATACGTGCCCCCCCTTTCCTGAATCTTGAACTGAACGGATGGGAGTCACATACTTGCCACCCAGGTCTCCTTTCCAAAAGGCACTTGTAATATTGGGACTATCTGAAGAGATTGGGATTTTACTCACTACTTGTAATGATGTCTTTGATCTTGTTTCTCATCATACATCTAAGTGTCAATTTGTACTTCTCAAATTAAATTTACTTATACTCATTTAAAGGGGCCCACCCACTTCAAAGTAAATAAAATAAAGATATCTTTTCCTGTCCTACATTCTATGATGTAGTATTGTGTTTTGACATATCCATGACACAGCAGGTGTCGGCAGTGGTGGGCACTTGTGTCGGTTTACTGCGCCAGCTTTGGAAATTTTCCTTACTGCTGTCCGTCTCCACCCTTAGGCTGGCTGTTTCTGCTCTAATTTTGGCACGGCTGGACTACGGTAACTCCCTATATCTGGGTCTACCTAACAATCTTCTAGCCAGACTCCAGGTAGTAATGAACGATGCGGCCAGGCTTATTTTTAACAAGCCTCGGCGCACCAGGGCAACGCCCTTACTTCAGGACCTACACTGGCTGCCAATAGCTCAGAGAGTTAAATTCAAGAGCCTATGCATTGCTCATAAAGCGGTCCATGGTTCAGCCCCTACCTATATTAAGGATCGACTGACCAAATATGTACCAAACAGGACCCTTCGGTCTGCTGATGCATGTAACTTGATGTGCCCTAGGTTCAGCCTAGTATCTAGGGGTGGCAGAGCCTTTTCAAGCATGGCTCCCCGAGTATGGAATTTGCTCCCAGTTAGATTGAGGAAAGAAACTAATCTTCTTACCTTCAGAAAGAATCTGAAGACGGTGCTCTTCTTGGAAGCATGGGGACAACTGTAGTGGGAGGCTCTGTGTTCTTACTGATGTTGTGTGTCCATCGTTAGCGCTTAGATACCTCGGGGTGATAAAGCGCTTTATAAAAATATAATAACATAACATAACATAAAATAACATAACATATACTTGGGCTTTTGGGATGTATTGTTAGTGTGACATCATTCCCGGGACTGCCCATTAAGAAGCTAGAGAAAGGTGGGAACAGGTTAAACGAGAGGCCCTCATAAATGTGTTGTACAAGACCCTGTTCCTTCCAATCGCCATCTTTGCAATGCAGTGAATGAGCCGCGCGCTCCCCAAAGGTCACCTAGAGACTTGGCGGGTCCCAAGAATAGCATTATCAAAACGTTATTTATTGAACTTTTTATTTGAAATAGAGATGCCAATTATGTGGGGGGGGGTTTTCTCCAGCGGTTCATTATCCGGGGGCTGCCCTTGAACTAGCAGAAAATCCAGCAGCGTGAAGTGGAACCTTCCCCTTCACAATCACTCCCCCCTCACAGCGGATCCTGCCAGGTGCAGCGCAGGAAGCCACCCAGACCCTTCTGATTGAATCGTGTGAGGACGGCTGGCTCGGCAGCCTCTTTCGCTTCTGATTGTAGAAATGATGTATCCGGCCATTTCAAGAGAGATTGCGAGCCATGCCTCACCTGAAAGCTGGCATGTTTATTAGCGCCTTAAGGCACTTCATTTCAGGCAGTGGCAACCCAATGAGGCGCGAGACAATGACATTTATATAGAGATTTTTGCGTGTCATGGGGGAAGCTGTGTCGAACCTGGAGGAGAAAACTGAAGGGCAAATAACTTTAAGAGGCAAAAAGGATAACCCATGTTATCTTTTTAATTTGTGTTTTATCATATTGTGATAATAAGAAGCGGGTCAAATAAAGGTCACGAGGGATAGAAGTAGCTACAATGGCTTGCTCTTTGATATCCTTGGCTTTGCCACTTTTTAATCAGCTTTCAGGCATCAAGGGCCTCATTTATGAGACTGTGCGTCACTTTTACGTCGCCGGTGCGTCACTTTTTGTGACATATCTGTAACTCCTTGCGCAATGATGCGTCATACTGTAAATATGACGCATCATTGGTGTCGCAAGGAGGGCGCAGTGAAAAGTGACACATCACTGTTTTCACGCAACGATGCGTCACTTTTCATAAATGAGGCCCCATGAATCCAGGAACAGAAACAAAAGGTCAACAGGCTTTGTTTTGGGGTTTCTTTCTGTATTTTCCACTCAGTTGCCTTCCCCTGCCTTGTAGTAGCAACAAAGAGGTATTTGAGGGGAGAAGCGAGTGAGCAGGAGTTCACCTTGTAATGTTTTAGTGGTGTCAGGGTTTGTGATGTCACTTCTGCCACCCCTAGGGTTTTCGTGGCATGACGTCCATTGGCAATGCTGTAATGTCAGCCCCAAGCAAAACCTATTTATGTTCCTTTTAATTGACAGGGAAGAAAACTGACATTGCACCGCTCTCAGGTACCTTTGGTCTCCAGAATATTCCAGCTAAATTATTCCTCCATAAGAGCTTTTTCGTGTTAGTCAATATTTTTAATGTTCAAATATGCAATATCTACTTTAGTGGACCAAAATTGCCTGGAACTGTCACTCTGCAATCTGGCTTCTCAGGGTGGGGTTGGCCTTCACGGCTCGAGCCACCGTGTTCAACATGCATGGAGTTGATTGACGTGTATTGAACGGACTTGATCCTAGCATCTCTCGAATTGCATGGGTGTGTTAACCAGGTTTTTGGAGGGCCGCTGGCCAGTAATTTCTCTTCCACTGTTCCAATGGTCAGAGTGGTCTTCCCAGGGTTCATCCTTGTCCTCCATGCTGGACCAAGATTTATTGTTCCGTGTCATGATTAATGCAGTGACATTTGAATCGCAATTACTCAAAAACTGTTTTTCTTCCTGTCTGTCTTCTCTTGCCTTTTATCAAGGCTAGACTGATATATTATAAATCCCCTCGACCTCCATGCATATACATTGGTTAAGTTACTGTGCTTGTAGAATTTAGAAGCACGAACTTTGGCGAAGTTAAACATGTATGCAAATTTCTGAGTCTGTTGAGCTCCTCAGTGAGGAGTCTTGTTCTAAAGGTTGTGGCAAGTGCAGAGAGCATTTTATGGATGTGAGAATTTCTTTTTGAAGATCAGTTCCTGTAACCAAAAGCCATCCAGACATTTGCGTTGTGGAACTTGGCTAATTCTTTTCTACTTCTTTGTGAAAGAGACAAACTGCAGAAGGACATATCTAAGTGTCTCAGAGTGTAAGATATGGAATGAACTTTGTGAGAAAGGGCCTATTTTAGCGTGGTCAACCCCATTTTTTGTGAACTGGTGCTTATGTTTTTTTTAACTCACTGGGGCACAGCTGTCTAGTACTCAGTGTATGTGTTCTGAACTGAAAGACATGTCAGAAATGGCTGACTTCTAATTCACATATTTATGTTTCCAGTAAGACCGTAGTATATGCAGCTGCGGCACGTGGAGGGAGTTGCAGTGGGGCAGAGATGCGTGGCGGGGGAGGGGCAGGGTGGGGGGTGCTAAAATTTGCTTTATTAATTAAATTGTTTACTTACCTCCAAATATCCATATGCCGTTTTTTAGCATTCCCACCCTGCCCGTCCCTCGCCCCGCCTCTCTGCCCCACCGCAAGTTCCTCCACGGGCCGCGGCTGAGTATATGGTGTTTTAAAAATACACTCAAGGCATGGAAAAGTTTAATGTCACCTATGGACTGTAACACATGTTGTGCCATCCACTAGGCTGACAAAAAAACACATGGCTTCAGGCTTTTCCATGTATCCTGTCTCATGCAATTTCTCAACCGCCAGGGAAGCCTGTCAAAATAACTCTTTTGACAAGATTGAACCATACTTTTAAACATTAAATAATTTAACCCAAAGTAGGCTTTGCAACATATAAAGTAGGATGCCAATTATTAAAAAGTGGTGCGCACAGGAATTTAGAGTTAGCATGCACTTACAGTGACTAGCTCTGAAATGCCATTTTCATTGTGGATGGCTGTAGCTGTCCTATGAGAAAACTCATAATAATTCTGATAACTTTCTTTAGGAATAAGTCAGTGAGATGATTAAAAAGCTAATTAAAATTTTTAGTAAAACGTCAATCTACTGTTATAGTAAGATTCTTAATAAATATTTATGTAACATAACTTTTAAAAGGTTATACTTTGTCTGAAGATCCAGAAGACTATTTAGCATTAGCCTGCCAGAAGTTGGCCCGTCAGTGGTTACCCTTAATGAGGAGTGAGGTGAAAATTGTCCCCAAGAAGAAACAATGGCTTGGGCCTTTGAACAGGTAAACCTGGGTGTGAGGTAGGTGACTCCCATCAGGTCAGGAAGGGCAGCTGAGGAAGGTTCAGGAACCTCACTAACTTGAAAGGACCCAGGGCAGGCTTATACGTTCACAGTAGTTGAAAGTGGAGACCTGTGGAAGAGAAGCCTTTGTAGACTGAACCATCTGAATCCCGTTTGGCACCAGTCTAGCGACTGGGGAAGCTGGCCCCATAAATATTTTGTTGTAGCTTGGGACTAAGGGACTGCTCATTTTCCTAGACACAGCCCCTGTTATCACAGCTATAGCCTCAAAGGACATAAATTGCTGCCATCTTGGATAGGTACTAAGGATAGAGCACTGTGGGGTAGTTTGCAGTAAATCAACCAGAATATGCTGGAATAGCGGGAAGAGTTGCCCCAGGGAACTTTCTTCTCATTGATTAGGAAGTTTTCAGAAGTCAGCCCCAAGCTACTGGCTACTGAAATCTACAAAAGTGGCATCTCACCACCAACTTACCATAGCACATTTTGACCTGCAGAAGACTTGAATTGCTGAACCTTCTTCTACTCATATTCTGGAGTAGAGTACTCCAAGGTTTAGTCAGTTTGCCTCCTGTGTGGCTACAGGGAAAAAAAGAAGCTTGTAAAGGCCATTTTTCTATGGCTAATTGACCAGTAAAAACTGGATCTAGACTGGACCCTGCTGGTGGCTGCTGTTGGCATGAGTCCTGGATCAATCAACCAGGAGTTTGTAAAGAGCAGCTACTCACCCGTGAGGGTCTAAAGTTGCTGGGGGGGGCTGTGGATCCATCTGGGCATAGAGGTTCAGTTGAAGAGACGGGTCTTGAGATCCTTTCTGAATTGTATCAGAGACAGGGATTGCCAGAGGTGGAAGGGCAGGGTGTTCCAATTCTTGGCGGCAAGGTAGGAGATGGATCTTCCTCCGGTTCTGGCCTTTTGTATCCTGTGAGACGGTGGCCAGGGCAATTTGGGCAGAGTGAAGTTTTCTGGCAGGTATGAGGCTGTGGTTCAAATATGCTGGGCTATGTCGTGGAGAGCTGTGTAGGCATATGTGAGGAGCTTGAAGATGAATCTCTTGTTGACTGGAAGCTAGTGGAGTTGTCAAAGGTGTTCTGTGATGTGGCTGCGGTGGGGGATGTCGAGGACCAGTCCGGCTGCTGTGTTTTGAATGTTCTGTAGTTTCCTGAGCTGTTTCTGGATGATGCCGGCATAGAGTGCGTTGTTGTAGCCGAGTCTGCTGGTGATGAGTGCATAGGTGTCTGTCTTTCTAGATTTTGTGGGAATCAACCTGAATGTCTTTTAAAGCAGTGAGAGCATGTGGAAGCAGGTTGAGGATACAGCGTTGATCTGGCAGTTCATTGTGAGTGAGGAGTCCAGTATGATGTCATGGTTACATGCGTGATCTGTTGGGGTGGGAGGGATTCCAAGTGTGATGGGTCACCAGGAGTAGTCCCAGGCTGAGGGGGTCAGTACCAGGATGAATACTTTGATCATGTCCGAGTTGAGCTTGAGGCAGGTGGCAACGGCCTTCACCCCGCTGTGAAAGTTTTTTATGGCGACTGTGGGATCGTTGATGAGGCAGAGGATCATCTGGGTGTTGTCAGCTTAGGAGACAATGTTGTGTCCCTAGTTTCTGGCGATGGCTGTGAGGAAGGCTATGTAGGGTGATGCTTAGGGGGGAGGCCTGTAGCACTTATCTCTGTAGGTTCTGAGAGGAATGGAGGTAGTCTGACTCAATGTGTTTTGCCAGTAAGGAAAGAGTGGATTCAGTCCAGTGCCATGGAGTCTTATGATTAGGGTGCAGTGAAAGAATGTATCGAAGGTGGCCCAGAGGTCCAGTAGGATGAGTGCTGTAGTTTTGCGTTGGTAGAGGAGAGACCAGATTTCGTTGTTGGTGGTGAGGAGTGCGGTCTCTGTGTTTTGGTTGCTTCAGGAGCTGGAATGGGAAATGTCCAGTACATGGTTCTCTTCGACGAACTCAAGCAGTTGGCCGTTGATGGCCTTCTTGATGATCATGGCTCGGATGAGGAGGGGGGAGATGGGTCTGAAGTTCTTGTGGTTTGTCGGGTTGGTGGATGGCTTCTTCAGCAGGGGGTTGATCTCGAAAGTTGACAGTTTCAATGGAGCAGTTGAAGGTGCGGCAAAGCTCAGGCGATGGAGGTGGTTGCTCTATGGAAGATGTGATATGGGCAAGTGTCCAATGGCGCTCCAGAGTAGATGCTCTTCGTGGTCTTGAGAGTGTCATCTGTGGTGAGCGGAGTCCAGTTGAGCAGGATCTATTCGGGTGCGGTGTGGTTGTGTGCAGTGGTGACTGGTGTGATGGCAGGGTCTTGCGTGTCAAAGCTGTCATAGATCGGCCTGATCTTGTGGTGGAAGAAGGTGCCAAGCTTGTTGTGCAGAGTTCTAGGGAGGGAGGTACATCTGTGGTTTCGCTGTTGGGCCTGGCGAACTCCATGATGATGGTGAGGAGTTCTTTGCTGTTGTGTGTGTTGCCGTTGTTTCTGTCTTACATGGCCTTTTTCTGTGTGGTTTTGAGCAGGAGGTGGTGTACGTTGGGTTTCCGGGGTTTGTTGTTCCTCCATCTCTACTAGAATTGTCTGCAGGTGCATCTGGACTCATGGAGGGCAGGAGTAAACCGGCTGGCTTTCTTGGTGTGTTGCTTGCCGAGTGCCAACTTGAGGGGTGCCAAAGAGTCAGCACAGTTGAAGATCCATCAGTGAATGTGGTGTGCTGAGGTGTTGGCGTCTGCTGATGTCAGCGATGTGGTAGTGCTGAGGAAGGCTGTGGGATGTTCTTCGGTGGTCTTGTTCCAGCTACAACGGGGGGGGGGTGGTGAGGGCAGTGGTGTACGGTGGGAGTGGTGAAGGCAAAGTGCACACAGCAGTGGTTGGTCCAGAGGAGTTCAGCTGTGTGGTTGTAGGTGATGTTCCCGCTGGCGGAGAAGACGGGGTTAAATGTGTGTCTGGCTGTGTGGGTCAGAGCCGTGGCTAGCTGCTTGAGTATGATGTTGGGGAGGTTCTCCAGAAGGGAGGCAGTGTTCTGGTCACTGGGGTTATCCATGTGGAAGTTGATGTCACCGAGTAGGATGTAATCAGTAGATACAAGAGCCTGGGGTGTGATTAGGTCTACCATGGCATCGGTGAAGGGCTGGCAGGGCCTGGGAGGTCTGTAGATGATGGTGCTGCAGAGGGTGGTGTTGGGGTTGGTCTGGATCTGGAAACATTGTTGGGTCATTCGAGTGAGTTGTCAGGCAGAAGGTGTTTTTCTGGACCATATTTTTTGACCCTAGGGCCTTAGAAGTGACCGAGAGGAGCTGCTTTAGAAAGTATGACAAGTTGAGACATTGAAAATGTGAGTACTTGCAAGACCTCAAGGCAAAGATGTTCAACTTCAAGTGAATTTCTCAGAATGCAGCTTCAGCTCGCCCACTGGAGGATTTTGCTCTCTATAAAAAGACTTCATTGCATACAAAAGTGGCATAAGATCCCTTGAGTAAACATAAGGGTATTGGTTGATGATCGTAATGTGATTTTTGCAATTCATTAACACCTGATTTAGTTATTCAGCAGTAACAATGAGAAATGCCCAACAAGGGTACTCCTAGTACATTCATCATCTTTAAAAAATGTATTAATTGACCCCAATTTGATGTTAGATTACATTGTTAATTGGTTATTAATTGGGGTCAATGTGAGTCCACCACCAGGAATAAGACCACTAACTTGTAAGAGCAAAACATAGTAGAAAAAAGAATACGTCTGAAGAAAGAAACTGTGACTGGGTGAAGGCATGAAAACATTCCTCCTGAGGAGAGGACTACGGTGGCTGCAAAGTTTGAATTTCTTCCAGTGGGTGCTTCACAATAAAAAACAATGGTTTCAGAGGACCTCAGCTGATGGCTATTTGATTTTGACAGGAATTTGCCTGGTACAGCCCGCTGAAGGATTCTGACCATTTCAGAAACTAAGTCAGAAGGTAAAATCTTTGACCTGAAGGAGATGCTTTCAGTATCATGCCTGTGCTCCATCCCAGTTGGCCCGAACTCATACCTACGTTCTAGACAACTGTGAACAGTAACTTCTGATTGCCACTTTACTTTTTCTTGGTGCTTTTTTACTTCATTCTTTAAAAATTCATATCTCCGGTTCTCCTTATTGGAATTTTGTTCTTATGGTGTCATGTTCTTCATTGACATTTTCTCTAGTTTCAGAAATGGACTGTGGTATTTTTATTGTATTGTGTTTTGACTGTGTAACTGTTTTGTTGCTACTTAATACTATACACATTTTTTTCCATTAAGCCTGTCAACTGTGTGCCATATTAGTTTCTATGTTTTGCCCTGACAATGTATTGGTCTTATTCATTATGGTGTCCCCAAAATAAACCCTGATTAATAACCCATTAAAAATGTTTTCAACATCAAATGGAGTCATTAGAACTGGCATCCTTAGGGTGGTCTTCCTCACGACCTTTTTCCTTTTTCCTCCATGTTCTTCTGATTATTTTTGTTGGCCTTAGTACTCTGTGCACCTTACCATTGCTAACCTGTGCTAAAGTGCATGTGCTCTCTCCTAGTATTATTGGTTCATACCCAATTGGCATATTTAATTTATTTAGAAGTCCTGAGTAAAGTGCACCACCTGTGCCCAGGGCCTGTAAATTAAATGCTGCTAATGAACCTTTAGCACTGCTTGTGCGACCCACCTTCTTAGCCTGCTAATCATGTCCCAGGCAGCCACAGGAGGACCTGCATGTGCAGTTTACTGCAACTTTGACTTTGCATTTGGAACTCATTGCCAAGCCTTCAACCCCCCTTAATTCACATACGTAACCCCTAAGGTAAGCTCTAGGCTACCCATAGGTCAGGATGCTTGTAACTAAAAGGTAGGACATGCACTTTTATGTTGTACATGTCCTGGTAGTGACAAACAGCTACATTTGTTTTTCACTGCTGTGAGGCCTACACCTCTTATAGCAAACACAGGGAATTCCTTTAAATACCTTTAAGATATAATTCATGATTAGCAAGAAGTAGCATCATCATGTTTCATATCTTTGGAATGATAATGATAAATCCTCTTTACTGGTACTATTTTCGAAATGACACTTTTAGAAAGTGGGCATTTCTCTGCTCTTACTGCTCTGTGTGCCTTGCATCCTGTCTCCAATAAATGTATGGGCTTGATGACAGTTACACTTTGTGCATTCTCTCCAGACAGCTACAAAGACAGGAAGGGTAGGTAAGGCTTAGTACCCATCTACATGCATCTGCATTATGAAAGTCCTTCTTGGACAGGAAGAGATGAAGGGGCTCACAGAAAGGGTAGTGGCCTAACCAAACTCAAAGGACTGATTACCCCCCAAAAGCCTGATTGAAAGCACTGGGTTCAAAGGGATATTGTGCACTCAAAAAACACTCTTTGAAATTACCCCCACTTTAAAGGCATATTTTGGTGTAAGTATGGGTCTCTGACCCCATCATATCAGACACTTCTGGACCTACACCTGAACCTCTGTCAGATGAATTAATGTGCTGCTCCAAGAACTCAACTGGACTGATGATCTAAAAAGGCCTGCTTTTCTGTTGTTTGTCCTGCTGCTCTCTGACTCTGCTGAAGGCGATCTGGACTCTGTCTTCTTCCAAGTGATATCCAAGGGCTTGTTGGGTTGCCTCCTCTTGCTTGAGACTCAGGCCTATCAAAGTCTTTGCCCCTGCTCCTGTGTCTGGCTCACTTGAAGTGGCTCAGACTCTTGCAACACAGATTTCGATTCACCTCCTGTCTGTGTGTAGCAGTACCAGCGCATCAACCTATTTGCTGGAGTAAAATTGGCACATCGCTTCAGAACCAGCGACTTGTCTCCAGATAACGATGCATTGGACAGCGTATCACCACCGCTGCAGCTTCATGAGATGGATGCATCCCCTCGACTGCATGGCAGAATCCTGAGCATCGCATAGTCCTAGTCCCAGACTGCTGGAAGTAGGCAATGGTGACACCTTTACTGAAGAAATCCTCACTCAACCGCTTATGTCCTTCCAACTACAGACCCATCTCCCTGCTGCCTCATCTGGTAAAAATCTTGGAGCAGTCAGTTAGTAAGCCCTTTCACAATTTTTAGAAGACAACCATGTACTAGATGAGGTACAATTTGGGTTTCGTCCAGCTCATGGAACGGAAATGGCTTTAGTGACGGTCTTAGACGAACTTAGAATGCGAGCTGAACCAGGACAATCGGTCGTTCTAGTGCTACTAAATATGTCAGCCACATTTGATGCGGTTAACCACAAAATCCTCCTAAGCAGACTTATGGATGTTGGAGTTAAGGGAACGGCACTGAATTGGTTTACATTGTATTTATCAGGGAGACAACAAGCAGTGGCCATACCCCCCTTCTTATCTAAATACAGTTTCACCGAGCATGGTGTTCCCCAGGGATCTGCAATTAGTCCGACCTGTGCTCACTTACTCCGATTATAAAATCCGGTGGAATAGAATTAGTGAACTATGCAGATGACACACAACTTGTCTTCTCGATGGAAGGGAATCAAGCAGTATCACTTGACCGATTCCATGAATGTATGCAAAACACTTCTAAATGGCTAAAGGATAACTCCCTACAATTTAATGGAGACAAGACAGCAATTGTATATTGTACAGCAAACAAAATACCTCGTCCTCTCCCGGCCAATTGTTGGCCCACTCCCACAGAAAAACCACTAATTCCATCCAAAACAGTGCGCAACCTAGGGGTGATGTTTGACGAAAGTCTACAGTTAGACTCCCAAGAAAAGAAAACATATGGCACTTGTCTATCTTTGATCAGAGCTTTATGGAAAATACTTCCATTGTTGCCAAGCTCCTCCAGGGCGCAGGTGGTTAGAGGTGTCATCCTGAGTCAGCTAGATTACTGCAATGCTTTGCTACTTTAAGCACTGAATTTTCTGATACAGAAGCTTCAGAGAAGTCAAACAATAGCTCCCAAGTTAGCTTTAAAGAGACAACACAGGTCCTCTACCTCCCTGTCCCTGAAATATCTCCTTTGGCTACCGATTATGCAAAGAATTCATTTTAAGGCACTTTGCAATGTCTTCAAGGCAGCACATGGAATGGGACCTAGACCATTACTAAGTAAATTCTCATGGTATGCCCCATCCAGAAACAACCGCTCATCTTCAGCAAAGTTGGTAGGCACCCCTAGATTTAGAAAGATCAGGATTGGAGGCAGTGCATTTAGTTCTGCAGCTGCGCGGCTGTGGAATGATCTTCCGGCTGAACTTAGACAAATAAAGGACCTGTTGTATTTTAGAAAAAGGCTCAAAACATGGCTATTCCCTAGGGTATAGCGGAGCCTAGCCATAGTTCTGTTCACTTCCTTCTGGTGTGGTTATTTATGTATATGGTAGAATGCATGGTAATCTCAGCGCCAGGATACCCACTGGGTGATAGTGCACTTTATAAGTCTGGCTTACATTACATTACATCGCTCTAAGCCTCTTGACTCTAGCACCCGTCTTCAGAACTGATGCATCACCTTCACTGCATGGACAAGATCGATGCATCTTGCTGCTTGCGACCAGGAAAGGTACTTTGTTAAATAGGGCCTTTGTGGGTCCTGTAGCTGGCTGGTGCTCCATCGCAGTTGGCCCAAACTTTGAATTTGCCCCTGTCCAGTGCGTCCTCAGGCAACCTTTTTGGCACTATTTTCATCCAAACACTTTACAGCATTTATTTCATCAAAATGTAATATCTTAACTTCTACACATTGGATTTGTGTTCTGGTCTAGTTTTACTCAGATACATATTCACTATTTTTCTAAAGTGTTGTTTTGTCACTGTGTTACTGTATGAGTTATTGTACACATATTTTACACATTCCCTTCGCAGTTAAGCCTGCTTTCCCTGTGCCAAGCGAGCAGAGGGTGTGCACAGGATAACTTAGGTAGTGTTGGGACTTACCCTAATTAGAATGGTGGTCCTAATTGGACAGGGTGCATACCTCTGCCAACAACAGACCCAATTTCTAACAGGTGGCATGTTAAGGAAAAATAACTACTCAACCCTGTGAGGCGATGCTATTGGGCCATCTGTAAAATAACTTTTCTTGGCACTTTAGCCAATAGGCATCAGTCTGAGACAGCAGAACATTAGACTCAGAGCTGCCTGGAAAAAAGTGTCACAGTATTTTTTCATTTATTTTTTAAAAGTTTTGTGTAACTTTAACTGATACGTACAAACACAGTGTTTTACGTGTGCTTTATAGTGTAGCAATTAGTATATGCATTTCTTCTTAATTACTTTTATGCTGTACATTTTTACATAGAAATTAAACTGAATTGGTAGTACAATGAACTAATACAATTTATTCATCTTCGCTGTTTTCACATCCAATATCAAAAAATTGATACATAAATGTAAGATGGTGTGACAACACATTGTATACAGAGAAAAAAGCCTAAGATTTTCAATCAGAAGATTTCTACATAGGCTGTTATGGAGGAAACCACACTTTTTGTGTGATAAGTGAACACATTTAGTGAGGGTATGAGCAACAATTTATATATTGCTCAATCAATTCAAAGATAATATTCCGTCAAGGTCAAATCACTTGTAGGCCCAAGTGAAATTTGCTTTCTGCCGGAGTAATCTGGCGTAATTTCTGGAAGTTACTCTTTCCTTTACACCTTAGGTTTGGTATTCCAAAAATGATGCTCTTACTTTATGCTGTATAATTAAGCAGCAGCATTTGTGGTAAATAGTTACCACGAATGCAATGGAACAAAGCGAACGCCACAACACAAATGGTTGTTGTCTGCGGTGTTTTTGTTTTATCGGGCTTTTTCTTTTTAGCTAGAAGTGCATTCTTGCGTTCAAAATAGATTTAAAGATACATTTCACTCTTAAAGACAGCTCTATATATGCCAGTTTTACGTTTAGTGTAGTAATGCATAATTATGCGACTTTGTTTCAAAATTTCACACAATTACGCAATAGCTAAATACATGAATTAGTATTTGTTGACCTACCTGCATGAGCCAATAGTTTTAAAATCAGGATAAAATTATAGTGTTAGAAACGCCAACTGTCATCGAGTACAAAAACTGAAGAAACATTGAATTTAGGCATAGTAATTTAATTTGACCTTTTTCTCAGCCATATCCATGGGCATGCCTAGTTCTGGGAGTGTGGCTTCTCTCCTGTGTGGGCTCCCTCTGTTCTTGCAGTGGGCTGAGTTTGAGGTGTTCTCTGATGTTCTTGTCCCTCCCGCTGTGTGGTCTTTGCCTGGTATTTCATTTACTGGTCCTCTTCTGGGTCTGTGCTGCCTTTAGAATTCTGTGGTTTTGGCTGCCTGCTTGGCTTCAAAGCTCGGGGTTGAGGCAAGGGATGGGGAAACGTGCCCTTTTTAATGAAACATAAAAGAAAGACGAGTTTAACCCCTCCCATGCTCGTGACGGAACCGCTCCGTCACCAGCCTCGGTCACGCTGTGCTGGTGATGGAGCGGTTCCGTCACGGCCCGCTCGGCACGCCTGCGCGGTGCTGATTTCACGCCTGCGTGGGGCGTTCTCTTAAGCGGGCGGGGCCGTGACGGAGCGACTCCGTCACAAGCACAGCGCGCCCGAGGCTCGTGACGGAGCGGTTCCGTCATGAGCATGGGAGCGCCGCTCGGCCCCTCCTTCCCCCTAGCGCTGCAGCGGAATCGCCGCCGCAGCGAAGGGGTTAAACCAGCATTCTTTTAAGTAAACAGTGGGACGACTACCTTGTTGGTGTGCCTATAATTCATGACGTAGGGTGTGGGATGAGGAAGTAGAAAGTCATAATGAGAGTAGCGTCACTGGCGTAACCAAACTTGAGGGAACCCCCCTGCAAGGTACTTGGAAAGGCCCCCCCCCACACTCAATCAGGAGCTCTCAGCTAGAGTACTGTGCTGAGGGGGCCCCCTGGAGCTTGGGGGCCCGCTACGTGTGGGCTATGGGGGCCTGTGTTACGCCTATGAGTAGAGTAAATAGTCCACTGAGATTGACTAAGAAATGGCAAATGATGAGGCGTCGTGTGGCACAGTTTGTGATAGTATTACTTCATTATTTAGTAATTTTTACACAGGCTAACACTATTCTGGGCAAAGGCTTCACCCATTAGTAATAGCTTAACACTAAAATATATTAATAGGCACAGGGCCGGCCCTAGGCATGTGCAAAGTGTGTACCTGCACAGGGCCGCCAAACCCCAGGGGCCGCCACGACGAGGATCGGATCGGAAGGATCACTGGCACTGGCGGCCCCCTGGCAGAATTTGGCGGCCTCCGGCTCCGACCCCGGTCCGCAACCTGCACGGTCGGGATGGGTCACACACAGTAATCACTCTCAGCCAGGTTGAATTCCCGAAGCCGGCGGCCCGACCCAGTTATGCATATTACCACCAAGCAATGGGACTGCAGTGCAGCGTTGTTGTTTTAATTTCAGTTTCACCTGCTTACTTGCCCAGCCAGCCAGCAGTTTGGGTCCCAGGGCCGTCAATCAGCCCTACTACCAATGACGTGACGGCCCTGGGACAGTCAGCCCCCGCGTGCTGTGCGCAGTGAGCAACTCTGACGCGTCACGGTGGTCACGCTCCTCCAGTCCACTCCACATTAAGTTAGCCCGGCGGCCCCGCCCCGGCCCGACCCTACCAACGACCAACGACCAGTACTGCCAATGACAATGACGAAGCCGAAGGGCAGCCGCAAAGCTGGGCTGTGCCAGAGACAGCAGCTGTGTGACGATGGCTCTGAGGGCCTCTTTGCCACTCTACAGGGCCATATCATCCACATCAAAGACTCGCTAGCTGACGGAGCCACGTTTCTGGCCGCCCCAGGGGGTGTAATTACCCAGTAACAGTTAGTGGGGGCATGCTGTGAAGAGCCACATTGCTCTCTGGCTATGATGGAGCTGTCCACCTCTTCAAGACGCAAGCATGCCCACGCCCTGAGCTGCCACCTAATCGTACCGGGGCCACAGTGAATGCACCTTCGCATTACACAGTGGCTACAATCGCTTTGCCAGCTCCCGGGTAAATGAGTGCCACCTGCCAGAGAGAGCCCGCCAGCAACGCTCTGCAGAGTCTGGCATTGATCGCAGAGCAGGGGGTAAGAGCAACCAGCTGCTGAAAGTGCATCTTAGCACATGTAGCACACGTGCTGTGTTTGAGGTTAGATGTTGAGAAAATGGTCTGAATGTTTCCATATGTTAATAAGCAATATCCATCGGTGGTGGGGGGTCATAGTAACAACTTATCTATGAATGTGGTGAAGACAATGACACTACATCCTCTTAGAAGCAGGCAGCGCTCACTCACACATTTTGCCCATACATCGTAGGTGGCATCAGGTTATTAGAACCAGAGCAATTTTAAGATTGTACTTGTCCTGCTGTAGTCCCAGACAACTTAAACCATTTTTAGGCCTGGCTTGACAGAGCTGATACCAGACATTATGTGATCAGTTAAGAAAAGGGCTTTAAGTGTTACTACCAGGTGAGGGGCTTTGGCTCAGCCCATACGTTGGTAGCTGACGTTCATGTTTTGATTATGAGGAATTTGTGTTCATCCACAAAAAATGCTTGCCCTCCAAGCAGCTGTGATGGTTGTATTTTTGTATCCAGCTGTTCTTAGATAAGCCATAATTTGCAGGGTTTTATTTTTTACTCCACCAGCAGCACAGATGGGAGGTAGGCAATCATTAACTTATGACTTCAGAGTGCAGTTGTGTTTAAGAGCCCAGGAATACAATAGTGTAAAAGGATTTTTTTGTCTACCAACACAGTTCAAAGGGTGCTTGACCTTATGTGATTAACAAAAAAGAGCCTTTAGAGTCATACTGAGGCAGGAGCTTAGGCTCCATCCACATATTGATACCTCTGCTGCCCTCGAAAAATCATAACCACCAGGTCTGATAACTTGAAGAATCCATTTGACCTAAAGTGGTCTCATTATGTCATCCTATGCAAATTTTTTATTTTGCAGAGTCACTTTTTTCTTTTTTTATCATATACAAGAGCACGTTCCAATGTGTGAGTTCAGCGTTCCTGCTGTACAAAAAAATTCTATTTAGTTTGATTGAATAGACTAACCGTAAGCTCAGTGCATAATAGGAAGCTAGGAGGGGCTGAACCACTATGTGTAAATGTAGTATACTTGTAAAGCGCACAGCTGCCCCAGCAACGGGGCGTCCCGGCGCTGTATAACTCTGGGGAACCCGTCCTGGCTTTCCCTGTGGGATGGTCCCTTGCTGGGAGTCCCCAAGGTGGAGCCAGGCACCCCCAGAATTGGTGGGGCCGTTGTGGAGATTAGGCAAGCTAATGCCCAGAGTTGCCGAGTGGAACCCCCTGATTAGAGTAAGCACCGAAGCGAGAATTATCGAGTCTGCTGACCAAGGTCCACGACCCTGCCGCGTCGGGAATTGAACCCTGGTCCCAGGCTGACTTCTGTTCTCAGGCCTGCCGCCTCTAACCAGTGAGCCACACTACTCCACTAGATCGGAAGGGTTTAGTTACCCCATTCCAATAGTTGCTGAGATGCTGCTTTGAGGAAGGGTCTGCTTTTCCAGCCCTCAGCCCAGAGAGAAACTCACTCAGCACTTCCTCACTCATCGCCCACTGCAGTCAAAGCAGGAGTCCCTCTGTCCCTTTTGCTAGCAGGAGTCCCTCTGTCCCTTTTGCTAGCAGGAGTCCCTCTGTCCCTTTTGCTAGCAGAAGTCCCTCTATCCCCTTTGCTAGCAGGAGTCCCACTCTCCCCTTTACTTGAGGGTGCATATCACAACCACTTAAGAGGAACCATTTTGCACACACTCCACCATTATCCCACCTTCAGCTCTGTGGGTAACGCCACCTACCATTGTACACTACCTACATTTGCAGGATAGATTATTTCGCAGCCATGTGTATTATGGAGCTGCGTTGGATATTTAAGGTGGTATCAGAGCTCTTGTGGCTACAATTGGATTATACATGGTGATTGTTAGTAGACATTTGTGCTATGCTTGGGCACTAGTGGCAGTGCATCGGCTGTGAATTTGGAAGATGTTAGAGTGCATATGATGACTGTGTAAGCCTAATGCACCTTGATATTTTATGGACATTATCCAGTAAGTTTATTTTTTAAAGACATGATCCCCTATATATCATGGAATCACGGGGTATTACATCTGGCTTTCAGAACTGCTGGTTGAGTATGTGGGTAGTAGAGCCAAAACAGTAAGTGTGTGGCGCTAGTGGGAGAAGTGTGTGGAGCTAGGAAAGTGGGTGTGGCCTCCCCCAAAAATTTGAGCACCTGCACTTAATATTTTACAAATTAAGCACTGCTCCAGTATGTGTTTAAAGTACTTACATACGATACGCTGCCATATTTATCACGTCTGAATTGGAACAGATTTTTTGCTAAGAAAGGAAGACGGCCGTGGTTGGTTCCAGGTAAGGCGCCACCCGTACAGAAAGAGGGGTGCCGGGTGGTTACTGGAAACTAAAGACCCACCCCTGAGCATCAGGTTTGGAACGTGTAATGTTTGCAGTTTTATATAATCCGAACTAGACCCGAAGTATTTGGGGTGCTTTTCATGAGAACGTTAAATTACACAAGTTCACTTATGTTTTTTAACACGGAAGAGACAAAGATGATAGCGCCAGCTCACCACTTTTATAAAACGCTCCGCTAGCATTTATGTTTCGTACTGCTGTTTATTTCTGCTCTGTGAATGCTGATCACGTGAGTCTGACTTTAAATGTAGGTGTTGGTAGGGTAGGTACACAACAGGGAGCAAAAGATACATCCTATTGCTTTTGCTCTTTATTAACCAGAGTCCTTTTGCCACACCCTTACACTGCCACGAGTATGACTATTGTGCTCATCTGTTTGGTTTGACATTTCAGCTCAGTCATGGTGAAAAGGGATGTTGTGGCTATTGTATATAGTGGGAAAGGCACACTCAATTGTTATGGAGTTTTACATAAATATGCTGTTACAACAAAGTGGTTTGCTTAAGTAACGTCTTGATAAATGTCTTCTAAGTTCATATAATTAAATTACTATACACACCATCCAAATATAAAAAAAAGTACACACCATCCAATTAAAATAAAAAGAAGTTTTTTATCAATTTTTCAAAAACATCCATAACATGTCTGTGCGCTCAGTCCCTCATGTCGTGTGTCACAATGCCCTCCTCCTCCTAAATTGTATCGTTCCATGACGAATTCGGAAGGGTAGGAGCAGCCGCAGGTACTGGTCAATCATTTAAGGACTTTTCTGGACGTATTATTAAAACACCTTCCTGAGCTCCGCCCCGTCCGGACCCCCTCTTCCGGGGCCCCCACCTACGCTCCCTGCACAGGGCCACCATGAGCCTAGAGCCGGCCCTGAATAGGCAACAGAAAGCGCAGTCAACTTTTGCAAAGGGCCTGCCTCTTTGCAGCAACGTGTCCCAGCATTTCTAGTAACTTTTGATGCAAAACATTTTTTGTTACATTTTGCAGTTAATGCAGCAGATGTTGGATTATGTGGCAAACACAGCATACCAATAATTATGCGGAAAACGCCGCAGTCGCAAAATCACAACCTGTCGGTAAGTAATCAAAGCTTTATCTGCGGTATATTCAGCTGAAAACTCACGAGCCAGAAGACTGTAAGATGGTAGCCTCAGCATGTAAACACAATTATCTGCATTTCAATAAATAATGTTTCTGGCTGGTCGTCGCACCCAATCAGTCGTTTCAATAGAGCAGAAGGAGAAGGGCTATTCAGTCTCAGGAAAAAATGTCTTTTCTGCTGCACTTCAGCGTTTCATTCTGTGCTCGAGCAGGGAGCACAGGAAACCGAGCCAGAGTTGAAGTTGAACGTCTCTGCGTGGTGCCCGGCAGCCTGGCATCTGAACCGTGCCATCTGAGCCAGGCAGTGATTCCAGAGCCCACGGTGCATCAGCGGGGCCCCTTCCCTCCATCCGCTGATTAGGAGCAGCCGAAGTAAAATAACAGATGTGATAATTAAAAGCATTTCCATCAGATCGCTGCATGAGAAATGCTTTAATGCGATTCTCTGATTTTCGTCTAATTAACGTTCTGATGTCGAGTGTCACGTCATGGCATTAACAAAGGGGCATGTGAGCCAGTCATGGGAACTGCCTCGAAGATCTGTGAGAACTCGCGCACACCAAAGGCTGAAACACTTTAATTTTAGTTACTGTTTTATAAAAGTGAAATATAAAATACTATAATGATTTCCTCCCCACAGAATTCTGAAGAACACATGACAGCGGACTCCAGGTCATGTGGGTGACTTTCGACCAGTCCTGCACTATTGCTGGAACTTGTAGTTTGACTTTCACATTGTGGCGGGGCCAGGGGCGCACCTAGACCTGAACTTCATGGGAGGTGGGGCTAAAGGCTCCCAGCCAGGGCTGGCCATAACACTTGCCGTGCATGGTGCAGCTGTCTTTTTTAGGCGCCCCCCTCTCCCATTTCCTCCTTCTCTATGAATTCCCTCACTACGACTCGCCAAAAATACACCTCACCTCTCTATAGCTCCTTTCCAACCAGCATTTCACTTTTATTAGGGCTACCCATAGTTTACTCACACTCAGTTCTGTGATCTGCATGGTGCACATTCTTTGCAGCAGGCGCATTAGCCCTCTGCGCTGTGTGGGTGACAGGAGTGCCCAGATTATGTTATGTTATGTTAAAAGATTTCTAGAGTGCACAGCTGCCCCAGCAAAGGGGCCTCCCGGCGCTGTCAGACCTGAACAGAGAGAACCAGAAAAATTACAGCACAAGGAAACTAGTCCAAGTCCTATACTGAGGAGAACAGGAGGGTTTTGATAGCTTTCCGAAACTCAAGCAGGTCCTCCATGGCCCGGATGTGTGGCGGCAAGGAGTTCCACAACTTGGCTGCTAAATACCGAAAGGATGACCCTCCGGCCCGGGATCGTGTAAACCGTGGGACATTCGCGCAGCTGTCGATAAGGGACTTTCGAGCTCAGCAAACCGCTCAGGAGCGTTGGGCTATTAAACTTTAAGATCTTGAACGATAAGCAAAGAGCTTTAAACTGAATCCGTTTATCAATCCAAAGCCAGTGTTGCCCTTGAATAGTAGCCCCTACCGAGCAGTGTTGGGGAAGACCCACCAGCGCTCTGGCTGCGGAGTTCTGCACTCTTTGTAATCGCCGTATGTCTGCTTTATTGGCCCCTAGAAGCAGAGAGCTGTCATAATCCAAATGAGACAGTATCGGGGATTGCACAATAAGTTGGCGCACATCAGGATCGAAAAATTTCAGACAAGGTTTGAGGCCCCTTAATAGTCCAACGCACGTGGCAGCAACTCTCTTTGTATGGGTCTGGTAGCTAAGTGTGGAATCCATCCAGACCCCAAGATTTTTTACCACCGATTTAGGCAATGGCGTAGGATCAAGGGGTGCTGGCCACCAATGCTCGTTCCAAAGAGCTGCCTTCTTTCCTACCAAAAGAACTTCGGTTTTACTCGCATTGAGCTGTTGACAGTTATCTGTCATCCATTGTGCCACTGCTGTCATCCCTTCTCTGAATCTGGTGGCTGCTACCGATGGTCCCTCAGCTAAGGTGAAAACCAGCTGGGTATCATCAGCACAGGACACCATCATTAGATCCCATTTTTTAGCAGCAGCAGCCAAAGGCTGTACATACAGATTAAATAGAGAGGGGCTCAATGCTGAGCCCTGTGGGACCCCCTAACCGATGGGATAGGATCGCGAAAGGAACGGAGGGGCTGACGCACGGAAGGATCTCTCTGTTAAGAATGACCTAAACCATTCCAACGCTGACCCGATAATTCCTGCTGCCTCCAGACGGTAAAGAAGGATGGCGTGTGATACCGTGTCAAAGGCAGCGCTGAGATCTAACAGAATCAGCGCTGCACTTTGGCCGGCATCCATAACTGTCCGCAGATGTTCTGTGGTGGCTAGCAGGGTGGTTTCCGTGCTATAGCCTGATCGAAAACCATTCTGAGATGAGTCCAGAATATTGCAGGAACTCAGGAATTGAGATGAGGTGTTGTTAACATGGGCTTCAGCAATCTTAGCTACCCAAGAGAGGAGTGAGATTGGTCTAAAATTCTCAGGTTTTAAGGGGTCTAACATAGGCTTCTTAATAATAGGAGACATCCAAGCCTCTATCCAGGCAGCTGGAACGGTGGCCCTCATGAAGGATAGGTTCAAAATTTGGCATACCGGCTGCTGAAGCAGCGTCAGTGAGTCCATAAATTGAGGTGGTCTCAAAGGATCAGCAGGGGAACCAGATTTTATTTTACCACCCAGTCTGATAAGGTCCTTCTCTGAAATTTCAGGGATAGCGCATAAAGTAGGGCAGGACTCGTCTCTAACATATGTGGAGATGATACCAGGTGAGTGCACGGTGAGCAAGGCGATAGTGTGAGAGTAAGGTGATAGGAGTCGCTGCAGGGTGAGCGAGCTGACCATATGAATTTGGGTGCGGATGTAAGTGAATGAATCTATGGTAAGTGATGGGCTTGTTTGAGTGAGATTGCAGAGTGAGAAGTGAGGGCGACTGGTGAGTGAAGGGTCACATGAGCAGGGTGAACAGCACAAGAGCATTGTGAGTGCAGAGTGAGCGGTGTGCTCATGTGACCGCAGGGTACGTGGAGGGAGAACAGTGTGAGTTTATGGCGAGTAGAATAAGTGCGGTGTGGTCACTGTTTGTGCAGGGTGAGCAGGTGGTGTGAGTGCATGGTGATCAATGTGAGTACATTGTGATTGCTGTGAGTGCAGGGTGAGTGTGAAAGTGAAAAGCGAGAATGAGGAGTGAGTTATATACATGTGGGGTGCATTCCCAGACATTTGAAGTAACTCAACATGTTGAGGGCTGGCGTGGGGTTGCAGATATAAGTTAAACTATTGCTGTTATGGCATTATTCAGGGTTCAGGGATCCAGGGTGGAGGAAATAAACATTGTGTCCATCCTGCAACAAACTTCCAGTCTTGTGATTAAGGTTGCCAGCTCATTATATTGATGTCCCAGACGGTACAAAAATAAGCAGCCACCTAAGGCCTATTTTCAGCACTTATCTGTGCATACTTGGAACTGCAAACATAAATAGAAAGAAGGCATTTTTAATTGTGTTCTAGGGCTGCCTGAATGATACATGACTGATAATTAAAGGGAACAAAGATTGAAAAGTCATATAACAAATGAATACATACTATTTTATTTATAACACTATTCATTATCAAGATAAGGCCTTTGCAGGCTCTTTAAACAACAAAGGGCAGGAATTTTTCTTTTGGTAACCCTTCTTTTTATTCCTTTTCATGAAATGCATTCTCACACTAAGGCTGGAAAAAGTAAAATACAAATATAAGGAATAGGCAGAGTGGGGACTAGAAGGTATGGGAACCAGAAAAAACAGACCCAGTAATCAGTTTACAAAGGTATGTAAATGGTCTTTATCACCTTTCAAAAACTAGGGCTTGCTGGAGATAAACTCCAGACACTGCCCAGCCGAGCCGACAGCAGCTCGAGCTGCAGCATCCCAGGTGAGATATGGGTTGAAGCCCTTTCAGCCCAATGGGAGTTGCGCGCCTGGGCGGGGCCTAAAAGCCCCACTAGCTTTACACTGCAGTAGTTGACGAAAGTCATCCATCAGCTATGGGCCCAGATGACACTTACATTAACTCATAACAGCTGACTAAAGTTGGTCACTGAAACAGATGACGCCTACATCCCTGTGCTTGACTCTCAGCATGTGTAGCCTGTTCACTGGAAACACCTGACCAGATCCCCTATACAGACTGCTGTTGGCATGTGAGCAAATGGACAGTAACCAGACTATCATCATCAAACACCTAGGGCAGATTTATCAAGACTGTGTGCCACCACAAAGTCACACAACATGATGCACAGTGGTGCAAGTCTTTAACCCCTTCGACGCTCATGGCGAGCTCAGCTCGTCATTAAGTACACCTCTTGTACGCTCATGACGAGCTGAGCTCGTCATGAACCGCGGGATTCTGCATTTCTCAGAGCACAGCGGGAAAATGCGCCCCATCGATGCGGTTAAAGAGTATTTACTTTTTAGTACAAATACTTTAGCACCGTAAAAACGCTCTGGTGAGCACAAATAGAACTGTGCGCTGCTTTATGCCAGTTTGGGACACATTCACAAGTGGATACCCTTCACTTTTAGGTGGGACGGGGGATACTGTCACTTTTAGCAACATTCTGGTGGCAATATGCCCTTCTCCATATTTACAGAGTGGAGTTAAGCCACTTTTATTGTGGCTTAACGCTGCCTTGTAAATAAGGCCCCTTAACAGGCATCAATTAGTTTGAAAGTGGTGTGCAATGTGCGTTGCTGTTGGCGTTCCACCACAACACTGTTTGCTTTGATGCTGCCCCAGATGTACAAGGAGGTGTAAATCTGAGCGCCAAAATCTAACAGCATGCAAGAGCAGGCATTACAATGGTGAAACGAGGAGGAATAGGTCCATTTTTCATCCTTTTTGCTTTTTTATGTATGCTGAATTCTGCAGGATACACAGAAGTAACAAATCACCATTAGTTATTGTTTATGTGCAGGATGGGACACTTTCAATGCACAGAAACAATCATTCCCTACAACACATGCACCCTTGCACTATGGTGCAAGGGTGCCTGCATTGGCGCTAGACAGATAAATTTAGCGACAGTGCTAGGGAGAACACAGACGTGCGCCGTATTCTTGTGAATACGGTGCATTCCTGCGCATAGAAAATGTCTGAACTTTGCACTTCCAAATTTAATGCAGCTCTGCACTCCAACATTTTCTCGTAAATATGCCCTTTGTGTCAAGAGGGAATTTAATAGATGTGCTTGGGCTTTTTTTAGCAGAAGCCTTCCTTTTTATAAGGCAAAGTTGCATCTACTAAAATTGCCAGACCGAGTTTTTTGTCCAAAATAATGCTTTCTTTAGGCGGGGGTTCAATGTTGCAAAAAAATTATTACTTCTCTAAGCCAGTGGATTTTTGGTGGGTTGCCAAAGTGCATGCAATCAATAAAGATCCTTTAAAATGTTATATTTATGGTACCACATTTGCTGCACTTCAAAGACAAAGGTCAGATATCAGGCTATGGCTTCTGATGCTTATGTTATGACAGGTAAACTGGTGTTTACAAACTCCACTCTCTCTGTTAGAGAAAGAAAAATAAAGTAAATTATGTGGCAATTAATGCTAGGATACATGAAGTGTGAAGGGAAGCTGGAAGATGTGCATTATTCCTAACACACAACAACATGTAAATCCCTGTAAATGAACCTTACACATTCAGCAGTTAGGAAAACAAAATGAAGAACACTTTCTTTTGTATTTGTGAAGTGTGATGTCTGATGTCAAAGATTTTAGTAGGATTAGAACTAATCAAGACACTTTACTTAGCGTTGCACAAATAATAAATATTCAGTGAAACCCGATTTCTATACATTATCATTTGAGTGCAATATAGTTTATCTATAAAGCTGTATGTCTGTGCAAATTTGGCGACCATTTAATTGGAAAATGTGCTGTCGGCAAACAATAATTTGCTACCCATGCTATAGGTCCGTTGAAAAATTGTCCTTCTCTTCACCATGAAAGCTTGGTGGGTCTCAAAAGTTTGATGTACTAAAATGTGGCTTGTGGTTCTAAAACGTTTGGAAATCACTGCTCTAAACAGTTGACATATTGCATGTGTGCTGCACTGTACGCCATGCATTCACTGTGTGAAATGTTCAAAAATTGTCAAGGCAGAGGCTTTTGGGCTGGAAAGACATACTTTCAGTAGTACACCTATGCTAGACAGCACACACACACACTTTTGCAACATGGCGCAAAGCTGTATTGGTGGCGTTAGGCAGCCTGTTTCTGCACCAGCAGCCCATCAACTTTGATTGTTCAGCAGCTTTGAGCTACATTTTAGTAAATCCGATTTTGTTGCTGTGCAAACAATACAAAGCAGAGCTTCTTGTTGTTATCCATCAAGAACACCTACCAAACAAAAGTGTTCATATCTAATACCAACAACAACAATAATAGTGCATTATTTGTTTCAATTAATATCATTATTGTCATATTGTAATATATAATTATTAGTAGTATTAATTATTTATTTAAATATGTAAGTATTTAGTTATTTATTTATGTGTTGTTTAATGGGACAGGGCTATTGTTATAACACTCTCAAGGCATCGCTTGGTACTTAATTGCCTTTTACATTGGTACATGAAAGTAGTTACTGGCATAGTTCTACCTTCTATTTATATAAACTCAAAGTTATTCATGTGTTTCTAAATTTAATTAAATAACTTTGGTGTGCAGTTTCAGTAAACGCTTGTTCCATCCTTTCACACTCTCAGATCGAAGGGTCCTGCTGCTACATGTTTTGATTTGGACTTGATGCACTTTAGGCTAACTACAGAGTAGCTAGATTCATTTTTGATAGTCTCTGTGTGTAAATTTGTCCTGTTAGACCTGGTTTGTCCAGTGGGTTTATCCCGACTTTTTACTTTGTGGCCTTCTGTTTCTGACCTGCTTTTGCTGGTTTCATGACTCTGTGCACTTTACCACTGCTGATCAGAGCTAAAGTGCATATGCTCTCCCCGTAAATTGTGTTTATGGATTGGTGATTCCATGATTGGCATATTTGATTTACTAGTAAGTCCCTAGTACAGTGCACTGTGGGTGCCCAGGGCCTGTAAATCAAAGTCATTCTGCTAGTGGGTCTGCAGCACAGAGTTTGCCACCCACATATGCAGCCTGTAAATGTAACTCAGACCTGCCACTGCAGTGTCTGTGCGCAGTTTGGTACTCTCATGTCGACCTGGCAAGTGCACCCACTTGCCAGGCCCTAACCTTCCCTTTTTTTACATGTGAGTCACCCCTAAGGTAGGCCCAAGGTACCCCTGTGGACAGGGTGTAGTGTTTGTGAAAGGTGGGACATGCCCTGAAATGTGTGGCATGTCCAGATAGGGAAATACTGCCAATTTAGTTTTTCACTACCGAAAGGCTATCTGTCCCATAGGAAAGAATGGGAGTTTATTTATAACATCTTATAAATATAACCTTTCATTGGGACAAGATGGGAAAGTAAAGTTTAATATGCCTAGACTCAGGGTGATTTTTTTGTTCTGTGTGTAAAAATGCCACTTTTAGAAAGATGAATTTTCTTGCGTAGCCATCTTTTGCGCCTCTGCTGGTTTGTGGATTGACTGCCTGGCTTTTGAGTGACAAGGGCAGGGGATATGCATTCTCTGAGATGGCCTCCGGGGGTGGTTGATGTGTGTCCTGCCTTTCCTGAATGAGTCAGGGCTGGGCTGAATACACCCGGGCTGCATTCAGAGTAGTGGGAGGAGTTTTCTCTAGCACCTCAATAGGCCTGGTCTGCATTTAGAGTGGTGAGTCACAGATTTCCCTTTCACTTGAATAGGCACTGTCTGCCTTGGACAATACTGTCTCCACCTCCAGCTGCACCAGAGAGGACAGAACAGGTTTTTGCTGGGCAAAGAGCTTCTGTGCCACCAGAGGACAAAGGAATGTGTGCTATAAAAAGTGGGGGCAAGACCCCTGAACTTTAGATCACTTCTGGGAACCTTTGTCAATGAAAAGAGTTGGAGAAACTGAGGAAGAATGCTGCCCCTGTACTATTTGCTGTCTGGGGTTGGCCTGCAGTGGCTACTTTCTGCCAAGGAAAGGGAAAAGGACCTTTTTGTTTGCTGTGTCCCCTGCATGAGGAAGATCTGCAAGGGCCTGAAGAAGAGTGTGTCCCCTGTTCCGAAGTCTCTGGGTCACAAATACTTCACCCCCAGCTCCCCTGAACCTCCATGGTGGGAATTCTGGCCGCCAAGAGATGACAGCAGCTGTTTTCGCCCTCTGGAGGTTATTCTGGCTGTTTGGAGCTGCAAAAGCAATGCAACGACGTGAAGCGTGACACATCTACACCTGTTTCCGACGCATCGCCAAAGAAACCAACGCAGTGCCTGCCCGCGGCATGAGAAATCGCCACAAGCCGCAACGAGAGCACCGGTCTCCAAAGTCCGAGATCACCACACCGATTCCGACGCAAGCCCAGCTGTGCAGCTGCAAGAACCTATGCATCGTCCCGGGTCACATCAAGGCACCAGGTCTGTCGCATCGTTAGGGGACACAGTAAGAAACTGATGCATCACCTCCTCTCTGGTAAGGAACCAACGCATCACCTCCCCTGCGTAGCAGTAAGGAACCAACTCATCACCACCCCCAAAGCAAGGAACCGAGGCATCACCTTCCCTGCATGTAAGGAACTGACACATCACCTTCCCTATGACCCTTTTTGTTTGTGAGCACGACGCATCCACAGTACTTTGTGTGGAAAGTGATGCATCAGCAATTTGCTTTGAACAGACCTATTTTTACCTTTGAAAGTCATAGTTTGATTACTGTTTTGTGGACTTTTGTTGTTTTGGTCTTGTTTTGGTTTAGATAAAGATTACTTATTTTTCTAAACTGGTGTGTTTTCACTGTATTACTGTATGTGTTCAAAAATGCTTTACACACTGACTCTGAGATAAGCCTGTCTGCTCGTGCCAAGCTACCAAGGGGGTGGACAGGGGTTATTTTAGAAGGATATCCCCCTTACTCTGACTAGGAAGAATGATCCCTACTTGGACAAAAGGTACAAGCCATTACCAACTAGAGACCCGCATTTCTAACATGTCCTATGTGGCTACCCAAAGTCCTGGTATCTAATCAGTCCTCCATCACTTTCCTTCAGCCCTCCAATGTTCAATTGTTTTCCCATCTGATATTAAAGAACCATCAAAAAGCTCAAAAGATCATTGTTTCAGAAGACAGCAGTGGCTTACCATTGCATCCTTAGTTTTATGCAAACAAACAAAAGTTTATTAGGAAATTGATAGTAAATTTGCACTTTTGGTAATATTATAGAATTCAGGACAAATGCCAATATTAAAAGCCCACCATAACATGTAGTACAGAAGAACATGGCAGAGAATGTGCAGCTGACTCAAGAGCCATTGCTATAATGCCACAATAAAATTAAACGATGGCCACACAAAGTACTGCTTGATGTTGAACATGTGTTCAGTGTAGCTGCCAGACCATATGTAAGGAAACAACTTACTCATATGTCTCATGGGCGAAGGCAACTCCGAAGCGCTAATGCCATTGATACTGTCCGTCGATATAGAGAAAGCTTTTGATAGTTTGGAATAGGACTACTTATATAATGTTTTGCAGCGCTTCGGGCTTGGAGAAGAGTATATACGATGGATGAAAGTCTTATACACCTCGGCGGTGGCGAGGGTACGAGTGGGGAGGCTGATATTGCGCCAATACCCAGTAGCACGCAGGACGAGACAAGGATGCTCGTTGTCCCCCCTCTTGTTTGCCCTCGCTATAGAACCCCTTGCTAGAGAGATCAGTACGGGGAGACACTATGGGGAGCTGGAGGGAAGGAATGGGCGACACCTTATATCCCTATATGCGGATGACCTATTACTATTTCTCGAGAATGCAGAGGCGGCCTTAACTGGGGCGGAAAGATTACTTCAACGCTTTGGAGAGCTCTCGGGCCTAACAGTTTATTGGTTCAAGACATGTATGTTTCCTGTGCGATAGGGGGAGGTTCCGCCCGATGGACACCCGCTGATAAAATGGGAACCCACCTGTTTGAAATACCTCGGAGTATATATATACCACACACCAGAGTATTTGTTGGAAGGCAATGTGGTTCATTGTATACGGCACTCTGCCGCTATCACTGATGGGCCGAATTTCCCTTTTAAAAATGGTAGCATTGCCACGACTTCTGTACTATTTTCGTACCCTACCTGTGTGGATACTCTGTTCCCTTTTTAAATCGTTAAAATCACAGATATCCTCATATCTTTGGGGCGCAGGGAGATGCAGGGTAGCCCAGAACACGCTCCTCCGACCAAGAGATGAAGGAGGTCTTGCAGTCCCTAATTTCGAACTCTACTATTTGGCAGCTCAGTTGCAAATCTTTATGCATGAAGTAGCGAGAGTGTTCAGAGGCCCAGAGCAGGAGAGGGAGGGAGGCACACCGCGCCATGTCTTGGCTTACATAACACTACAACAGAACCTAGACTTGCGGGACCTTACCATGGAGGAACAAACGTTCCGCCTTTGCTGGAACAGATCCCAGCGCCTGGCGGGAGTGCGTCACCCGTACGCGCCGGAAATGCCTATCGGAATGGTGACGGCGTTACCGCATGGTGGGGACTGGTCGCAGTTGCAGATTTGGGAAGAGGCGGGACTGCACGTTGTAGGAGATTTATACGAGGACGGGGAGCTGCTGCCTTACCAAACGCTCCAGGAAAGGTTAGACCTACCGAGGGGGGGATTTTTTTTGCATGCCGCGATCACTAGTGCCATGCAAGCGCACTGGAAGGAGGGGTTACTGGAACCCTCGACGTCAATGGCCTGCCAATATACCATGATGGCGGCGGGCACTTACAGAGCAGTCACATGTCTCTATGCTAGAATGCTCCGGGAAAACTTGCCACCTTTGATCGGGTTGAAACACAAGTGGGAAGCAGATATAGGAAAGGAGATCCCAGAGACGGCTTGGGCACAGATAATGCGAAGAGCCCGTAAGAGCACTAGGAACGCACGTTTCCAACCAGTGCACTTTTTTATACTACACAGAGCATATTTAAAGCCAGGGAAAATTCGTATGTATTTTGGAGTGAAAGAGGCAGCGTGCCCTAGGTGCACCAGGGAGGGGGTCTAACTGGACCACATGCTGTGGACTTGTCCAATGCTGGGAGACTACTGGAAGGAGATAGGAGACACGTTGAACGAGGTGATGGGCAGACAGTTGCAGTATGACATGGCCATCAGTATCCTACATTGGTTCCCTCACACCCCCAAACACAAAAATACCAGCAAATTTATTGACATGGGCCTTATATTAGTCAAACGCGAAATTACTCGACACTGGAAGGCGAGGGCTGGTCCTTCGTACAGACGATGGATGACTGTATTCCTGAAATGGGCTACCTGCGAATGCTCCCTTAGATATCAGATGGCGCATAGGCGGCAGGACGATAAAGCATTAGACGCAGTGACGGCGCAAGAGGTGTTAGTACAAGCCCTACGGGACCAAGAGACAAATGAAGAGGAGGAGGAGCAGGATAGTGAAAGGGAACCACTCTGACACATCCAGGACACGTCGAACTCCTAAACACTCATCGCTCCTGGCACATAGCTCTAGAAGACTGACTGAGATGACACGCAGAAATGGTGGGACATTGGGGAGGGGCCCCGTCAGGAGCACTAAGGAACTGTAGATTGCGCAGCGGCACCCCCTAGTGAACACTGTAGAAGACACCCTCAAGACGCAGCACGTAATATCATAAGTAGGCTGTGGGGTTTTAGGTTTAAACCTATAATAACTGATAAAACCCCACTGAAAGAAAAATAGCCCTCACCGGTGAAAACATATAAACACTGAAAAAACACCTGCACAACCACAGACTAAATGCCATTCAAAGAAAGGAAAAAGAAAGTGAAAGAGTAATTCTGTTCTTACTGAAGTGGTCAATAAAATGTAACTTTGTTATACAAGTTAGCAGTAAGAAAGACTGGCTAACATTATTCTGCTTGAGTTTTGTTCTTTAGGGATGCCACTAAAATATTGTTTCTTCTTCCTTTTACTTTTTTCAGTTTTATGGCCTTTGGTCTAAAGATGCAGGGTTTAGTTACACGTTTTGGGTTAGTTTATTTATTTTATAAACTGTAGTGAATCAGGAAATATCAAACTCACATTTGATATTTTGGCTGCATTTGATTTTTTCACTGATAGGTAAAATGGCTAGTTTCATAACAATATTTCCTAATATGTGTCATCACATTTACCCACAGAGAATGGGTAAAAGCCCTTAATAATCAGTCCATAGTTTCTAGTGGGTCAGTATTGATAGTAGGTGAATTGCCAACACCTCCGGCTTTAAACATTAAATGCAAGGTATAGTGACAAGTATATATATCACCAAGCATCTGGGATAGTGGTCAAAACGTGACACCAGACTTTTGGAAAACATGGAACGCAGTGTCACTTATTATGCTCTGCAAAAAAGGTTCTTTCGATATTGTTTGTATTTGTAGTGATTCAGCTACCTATATGTCAAAATTGATACCCGAGCTGAAGTGATTCCCTGTAGGAGATCCTTGCCATTTGTTAGATGGTATGCTGAAAGCATCTTTACAATCTTCAGAGTTAACGAGGGATGCTATTGACTTTCTAGTCCATTCTGGTGCACCGTTTTCTTATGCCCATGAAGTAAAACGCAAATATTTATCATTTCGTGCTTTATGTGGCATCAAAGAAAGAGTCATTCCAACTGTGCCCCTTAGCTGACGGTTCTCAGCCCAAGGGGCTATGAATGCTGAGAGGGCCTTTTCACAGAAGTTTACATGGGAAGGAAAGCGCGAGCGCACATGACCAAAGACTCACTGAAGAAGTATTGTATGGTGTACTACAATAAGATTAATTTGCAAAAATCTCTTTGGACCTCATATACACTATACGTACACTGTCTATATACCGTGTTCTTTCAGTGCAGAAATCAAGCAATGATAAAAGCAAAACGTTCCATAAACACCGGAAAAACTCTGTTTTTAGTGGCGTGAAAATGTGTAACCACTGATAACAACTGTTTTTTAAGATATTGAAAACACTGAAAAAACCACACCAGAATTTACCGAAAATAGAAACCGAAAACAGGACAGCCTAATCATAAGGTTGGCATAAGACGCTCCAGAGGAGTATAACGGAGGACGTTCCAATTGACATTGAGGTAGGGATGTTCCTGACGGGCATAATCACCCGCCGGGGGGTACACAAGATTGGGGGGAGGAGTGACATGGCAGGCTGTGTTAAGGCGCTTCTAGTCGCTCATGATCGTTTCATAAGGCTGATTGCGAGATGGGGGTTGTTGGGGGGGGTTTCTTGAGGGGGGTTGTTCACAAATGGAAAAGCGGACATGAGGTCTTCCAACTAGATGGCTGCGATTGACTGTTGCTCTAAGTTCTTTAATTTCTCATGGTTAACGCCGCTCGGCCTCCGGGATGTGGGCCCAAGGGCTGTGGAACGAGATTCTGAGAGTTTGGTACATAGCAGCCACTGGGTCTGGAACTGTGGAATGTGATTACATGTAACTTTTATATTGTCTGCAATAAAAATATATTTAAAAAAAAAATGAAAGGAAACAACTTGTAAAATAAACAGGCTTCTGATATCTCAAGTGTATATTGTGTCCTAAGGACTGTCGCATGACTATATGAAAGGATACATTAATGTAAAATAAACAGCCATTTGATATCTCATGTCTATCTTGTGTCTGAAGATCTGTCACAAGACTTTATGAAAGGATAACTGCATGTAAAATGAACAGCTATTTAAAATCTCAGATCAAAGGCCGGGCCGTACTTCTTCATGAGCCCAGAGGAGGCTGGGTTGACCTACTCCTCTTAAGCCTGATTCCGAGCTCAAGCTACTGTACCCCCTTTTCCCTGCCCCTGTATTGACTGCTGTCCCTGCACTCCCTGCTGTCCCTGATCTGCCTGCTATACTTGCCCCTACTCCAACTGCGGTCCCTGCCCCTGCACTGCCTACTGCTCCTGCACTGCCTGCTGTCCCTGCCCCTGCGCTGCCTGCCGTCCCTGCCTCAGTGCTGCCTGCGGCCCCTGAAATGCCTGTGGTCTCTATACCTGCACTGCCTGCTGCCCAGAGTTGCCTGCTGTCCTCGACCTGTACTGCCTACTGTCCCTGCCCCTGCGCTGCTCGCTGTCCCTGTGCTGCCTGCTGGCCCTTGTTGCCTGCACCAGGACCTCTTACCTGGACCACTAATGGAGACTGCCAAATGAGCATGCAATGGACGCACGCAACAAACGTGTTGCCAACATACTGCTGGTTGGAAAATGCCCAGTGCCAGGACCCCTGGCCCTACTACCACCCAACGTTACACCGCCAAGAAACACCTGGACCTGGACGCCGAAACTACAGATTTATCTCTTCCTCCACACTATCCACCAAAGGACCTTTCACCTGCTGACAATGCCACTTCTCCTGCAACACAACCTAGGAAAGACCTTGCACCACTCCTGCCTAAAAGACCAAGAATACCTCACCACTGCTCAGTTGTATCCTGCTCAACACCAGCTCACTCTGCAAGCACGCCATGGAAATCTGGGACACCATCAATACCCTCTCCACGGATGTTGCCTATATCACCGAAACATGACTCGACCCTTCCTTGAACCACAACATCACCACCTCCACTCCTGAAGGCTTCAAGATGGTACACCATGACCGTGCCAAGAAACAAGATGGAGTCCGTGCCATCATCTTAAAGAAAACCATCAGATGCACCATAACTAATGGCAAACGCACTCCTATTAAGGAACATCTGAACTTCCTACTACAAACTGATGCAAAGACCATAATAAGAGGCACCATGGCCTATATGCTCCTAGGACCCCCCGATCAACATTCTGTGATTCTATCCCCAACCCCATCACCTCTCTAGCTATCAATTCTCACCACTACATCCTACTTGGGAGCTCAACTTCCACATTGGTGACCCTAACCACCATCTCTATCGCTCTCCTGGAGAACCTGAACACTATACACCTCACCCAACTGGTCACAGATCCCACGCACAAAGCCGGACACACACTCAACCACATTTTCACCTCCAGCAACAGAATCAAATTCAGTCATCAATGACTCCCAGGACACCATCACAAGGCATCAGATCTCCTCTCATCGCAGCTGGAGAAACGTCCCTGAAACTCATTGGGCACAGGTCCTCACCACCTCCCAACACAAGGCTTCAGCAGACCTCAGCAGGCCATCCAGAATGTAACCGCCTGAATCACAGAAACGCCATAAGAGTCGCCCCACTGAAACCTACAAAACCAAACAAGGTCCCCAAACATGCTAGGTGGTACACCACAGAACTGAGGATCACCAACCACAACTTCCACCAACTGGAGAAAGGATGGCACATCAGCAAGAACCGCGCCACCAGAGCAGCTCACAAAACAGCCCTCAGCAACTATCACCGGCACATCAAAGAAGCCAAGAAAGATACCATCACCACCCACATCGACTCTTTGGTCAACCACGCAAAGTAACTCTTCAAAACAGTAAAAGAATTCTCCAACCCGACAGCCATAGAGATCACCATCCCCCCAAGATCTCTGAAACACCCTCTCAGACTACTTCTACAGCAAAATCACAAACATCTACAACAATTTCAACATCCTACCTGCCACCCTCATCCCCAATTACCTCAATCAACCAGCGAACACCAGCCAACAATTACCACCTGATCACCATTCACCGCCTCTTCACCTCAGCCATCATGTCTTATATCCACTCTGGGGCTCCCACCAACCACTGTCCCCACCACCTCTACAACCTTACAACAAACCCCATCAGCACACAACTCACCATCATCCTCAACAATTCCATCTCCACAGCAATCTTCCTGAACAGATAGAAACATGCAGACATCAGATGCCTCATAAAGAAAGCCTCTTTTGACACCCACGATCACAAACACTATAGTTCAGTCTACCTGCTCCCCTACCCAGGCAAAGTTCTTGAGAAAGCCATCAACCAGGAGCTCACAGAGGTCCTGGAACAAATACAACTACTGGACGCCTCTCAATCAGGATTCCATGTCAACCACAGCACTGAGACTGTGCTAATCGTCACCACTGACGACATCAGAACACTCCTCGACCATGGAGAAACCATGCTCCTGATCCTCTTCAACTTCTTCGCAGCTTTTGACATAGTCTCCAACAACAGCCTTATTGACAGACTCCACAACATTAGCATACAGCAAGATTGCCTCAAGTGGATCGCCTCCTTCCTCACAGGATGCACACAAAGCTTCCACCTGCCTCTCTTAACCTTAGCACCAAAAGAGACCATATGCAGCATCCGACAAGGTTCATCCCTCAGTCCCACCCTGTTAAGCATCTACGGGACCCCCCCTAGAAGATGACGTCAGTCACACTGACTCAACATAATCTCCTATGTATGACACTCAACTGATCCTCTCACTCACAGAGGACCCCTCCAATACCAAAACCAAATTCTGCAATGCCATGACCAACTTAGCCGAATGGATGAGGGATAACTGCCTCCAACTCAACTCTGACAAAACTGAAGTGCTGATCTTCAGGAAGAACACCTCCACATGGGATCACAGCTGTTGGCCTGCAGAATTCTTTGCTAAAAAAAAATAAGGCCAAAAATAACAGAGAGACCTCGTAACTAGCTGCCTCGACTATGGCAACACCCTCCATGCTGGCATCTCCACCCAGCTTCTCATAAGATTCCAAACCATACAGAACTGTACAGCCAGACTCATCCTGGACATCCCCAAATTAACACACATCGCCTCCCAACCCCCATTAGCTCCCCATCCAGAAAAGATGCCAGTACAAGGTCTTCACACATGCCTACAATCCCTCCATGACCGAGGACCTGCCTACCTCAACCATTAACTGATCCAGCTAGACATCTGCACGCCTCTTCACTCATCCTCGCATGCACTTCCCGGTCTGTCGCAGCTGCAGAAATGGCCACTCCTTGTCCTACATTCCTGCCAAACCTGGGATGACCTTCCCATCCAGCTCCGTACAGCTCATTCTCTGGCACACTTCAGGAAGAGACTCGAGATCTGGCTGTTTGATGGAGACACAGCGCCCTGATACACCTAGGGGTGACAGTGTGTCGCTTTACAAATGCTGTTAGATTGATGGATTGATTGATTGATTGATTGTGTCTGAAGAGCTGTCACAGGACTCTAAGGTTCCTGCAAATATCGACATCAACCTTCATCAACATCTCTGTATAATTCGGTTGGTGTGAAAATGGAGTGAAAAGCTGCAAATTTCAGACAGCCGGGAAACTGACGGAGACGGAAGGGGCCAAGAAGGCCACTATCGAAGACGTCTTGGCGGCACTGGCACAAATGCAAGCGACAGTGGGGGCTACAGCTACCGAAGTCACCCTGATCCGGGCGGACCTCCACAAAATGTCCGAAAGGGTCAAGCAGGTAGAAGTTGTGACTAAATCCCTGGTCGAGGATGTGTCGGAACTGCAGACAGCGATGGAACGGCTGCAGACGGACAATAAGTTGCTTCGTGACAAGCTGGATGACCAGGAAGGGCGCTCTCGGCGCAACAACGTCCGAATTTTGGGGGTACCGGAATCGGAAGACACTGGGGCCATGGACCTCTATGTGGAAGACTTAATTAAAACCAGGCTCCAACCTAAGGGGCTCTCCCATTTCTTCTCAGTTGAACGGGCACACAGGGTGCCGGGGGGGAAGCCTAAGACTGGAGGGCCACCTCGGCCGATATTGGCTAGACTATTCAATTTCAGAGACCGCGATGCCATCCTTCAAGCCGCAAGAGTGGCACCGGCCATCCAAGTCCAAAACTCAAAGATAGCGTTCTTCCCAGACTACACGGCGGAGGTCGCTAGGAGGAGGAAGACATTTTTGGAGGTCAAAAAAACATTGCGGGACAAGGAGTTACAATACTCGATGCAATTTCCAGCCCGATTGCGAGTGGTGGCGGACAAAAAAGTGTGGTTTTTCGACACCCCCGAGGCTGCCCGGGACTGGTTGGAGGGATGGCATACTGTGGGCAAACAGAGGAAACCGCCAAGACAACAGCACGAACGTGGAGGGAACGCCGGATCGGGCTCACAGTCTTCCAGTCGAGGTGGAGCAGAAGGATCACCCTCACATGGATTTGCAGGGACTGGCGGTGAGGAATGACCCCGGCCCCGGACGATAGGCACGGGTGAAGATTGCTGATCATCATCGACGCATCGCTCGGCGGCTGCAGTTGGACTCTGGCGACACTATCCCGGAAGCAAGCGGGGATGCCGCCTGCTCGGGGAGACACTCTCCCCCTTACACGCAAGTACTCTGGTTGCGGGAGGGGTAAAGCGCTCTGCTCAGTTGGGGAGGCGGGCAGTTGTAGGTCCGTTAGGCAGGGATGCAGGGAGGGGGAATTGGGGAGGGATGGGTTTTGTTACAGTTAGGAACACACTTTCACGGTCACGAGAAGTACCTAGACTCCCAGGCGAATCTGGATTAAGCAAAGGCTACGGACAGGAGGGTACGACTCCCAGCGGGATGTTAGAAAATGGATCTGCCCGGGGTGGAAAGAAGAATCGGGTGGATGACTATCTCATCTGGCCTTCAGAATCACTTGGGGACAGTTTGATACCCGACCCCCGCACCACACGTCCCCGTCACTACATTGTTTGCACAGGGATTTCCAATGGCGAATGCTTTGCTGCCGGAAAGGGATGAGGTGGATGTAGAGACATGCTGCCCTGCTTTGAGTATTATGTCCTGGAACGTGAGAGGGCTAGGGGACAAGGTTAAGCGGGGGTTGGTCCTTACCGCAATTAGGAGACAGAAACCCACGGTGGCATTATTACAAGAAACACATTTGACTGGGGGTACGGTTAACCCCTTCGACGCTCATGACGAGCTGGGCTCGTCATGAGGTAGCCTCCTCGCACGCTCATGACGAGCCCAGCTCGTCATGAAACATGGGAATGAGTAAATCCCAGCGTACGGGCGGAATTCCGCCCGCACGCATGCGGTTAAAGCCTTAGACAGGCGAGGTTACAAGATGGTAGTCCACTCAGACTTCACGTCGGGATCCAGGGGGACCGGTATCCTAATGCAAAAAAACACAAGCTTTATCCCCCTACTTATGAAAACTGATGACCAAGGCTGTTTTGCAGCCCTTCAGGGGCAGTGGGAGGGGAAACTACTGAACTTGGTTTCAGTGTACATCCCACCAGCACTACACTCAGTACAACTCCCTAAATTAGGAGATTTTATTCTGGCCCTCCCCGAAGGGGATGTTATCTTGGGAGGGGATTTCAACGCGATTCTGGACGCCCAACTCGACAGGTTCCCCGTACCGGCCTCCACGGGAGGAATCCCCCGCCTCCAACAGTTCTTGACAGCCCTAGGCATGACGGATGTCTGGAGGCACCTCCACCCCAGCACCAAACAATACACTTTTCACTCTACGGCACACGGGAGTCTGTCGAGAATTGACCATTTTTTTACTCTGGGGGACGGTCTCCAACTGATTGATACAATGGTAATTCACCCAAGAGGGATCTCAGATCACTCCCCGCTTACACTTACACTCTCCTCACGGACGCGGACGCACAGGCGCATGTACCCCATACAGGCCTCCTACCTCAAGATTCCCCAGATCCGTAAGGCTCTGAAGAAGGCGACGACGCGGTACTTCGCTGAAAATGCAAACTCAGTAAGCTCAGCCGAGGTACTGTGGGAGGCATACAAGACAGTCCTGCGGGGGGAAGCCATACACGCGATCACAGGCCACCGGCGCGAACGTTCTCGGGAACTAGATGGAATAGACCTGACGTTGCAGGAGTTAACAAAGGTACACGAACAGGGCCCCACTCCTTCCACTCTACATGCACTGACTCTGCAACAACAGCTTTATAATGACCACCTACGTATGCATGTTAGGGGGTGTCTGAATGCCACACAGAACAAGATCTATGAGGTGGGTGATAAGGCCGGGAAACTGTTGGCGTGGCTCGACAAACGGGAAGGAAACTCTAGGGGAATCCCACATCTCAGGGACCAATATGGTACGCTATATACTGACCCGGACCAAATTGTGGGGCTGCTAGCAGACCACTTTGAACAGGTATATACCCCTGACCGGGTAGTCACCCCGGAAATGGCCAGAGAGGTGCTAGCGCCGATCGAGGTCCAAACATTGTCCCCGGAGGTGTCCAGTGAACTAGAGGCCGATATCACCGCGGAAGAAATCCAGTTGGCTATTCGTGCCTTGAACCCGGGTAAGGCGATGGGGCCTAACGGAATACCGATAGAATGGTATCAAGCACTGCCGGAGACTCTTAGTCCATTTCTGCTGGGAATGTTTCGGGAATGTCAGGAGAATGGCACGCTCCCGCCAGACCAGAGAATAGCGACCATAGTGACTATCCCCAAACCAGGCAAACCGCCGGATGACTGTTCATCGTACCGCCCCATTTCGCTGCTCAACGCAGAAGCGAAAATACTCGCTAAACTCCTGGCGATGAGACTCCTGCCTCATTTGGCCTCTCTGATACACCCGGACCAATCGGGGTTCATGCCACACAGAAACACCGCGCTGAATTTACGACGCCTACACGGGGTCCTAGCCAGAGCGGATTCGGTCCCGTCCCAGGCAGTGATATTAGCCCTTGATGCCAAAATGGCATTTGACCTGGTGGAATGGCCGTACCTGTTTGAGGCATTGTCCCGCCTGGGGTTTGGTCCCCGGTTTATTGCTTGGGTCAGACTGTTGTATGCTGGCCCGGTGGCTAGAGTAGTGGCTAATGGCCATACCTCGCGAATATTTCCGCTGGGAAGAGGCACGAGGCAAGGATGTCCCCTCTCCCCCTTGCTATTTGCGATCTCACTGGAACCACTCGCCACGCTCATTAGGACCTCCCCTTTGCTTAAGGGCATCTGCTGGAAGGAGGGCTGGGAGGATCGGCTGTCGCTGTACGCAGACGACATGCTGATCTATCTAACTAACCCCGAAGAAGGAGTGCCAGCCCTATTACAGCTCTGCGACGCTCATGGCAAGATCTCAGGATACACCCTGAATTGGACTAAATCGGAACTTTATGTTCTGAAGGGGCAGCCACCAGCCCTCGACCTGACTTGTCCTCTACGGATGGCAGGCTCATCATTTAAATATTTAGGCATCCACATCACTAGAGACCCTGCAGAATTCGTTGACAAAAATTTGAAACCCCACTTGGATAGGCTCAGGCGTGATGTCAAATTCTGGGCGGAACTTCCACTGACGCTCCTGGGACGGGCTTCACTTTACAAGATGATGGCTCTGCCCAGATTTTTATATGTCCTAGAAAACACGCCTTACCCGGTGGCCCCTAAATTCTTTCAGACGGTCGCGGCGTTAGTCTCCAACCTCCTATGGGGGACCCACCCGGCTCGCATCGCCCAATCGAAACTACATAGAGGATGGTTTGAGGGTGGCATTGCTCTGCCCAACCTAAAGCTATACTACTGGGCAGCGCACCTTAAGCCCATCAACCACTGGCTTCACGCCTCACAAGGCGAGCCAGCCTTGCAGGCCAACAGGGGACAACTGGGCATGGTCAACATGTTGACTCCGCTCTATGACCGCCGTAAAATTCGAGCTTTGGTGGGACCCACCAGGTTAACGGTCACAATCTGGCACACAGCGACCGCTGCACTGGGCTGGAAAGGGACAATCACCAAGTTAACTCCACTGTGGGACTCTCGAGTCCTCGGGCACCTACGAAACAGCAAAGGTTTTTCCCACTGGGACACTATAGGGATCTCCACAGTGGGAGATCTTTGGGAAAAGGGAGGGATACTACCCTTCAACAGACTGAAGGAACTGTATGATCTCAATGAGAGGGAATTGTATAGATACATCCAGGTCAGGCATGCCCTACTAGCAGTTTTGCCCGCAGACACCGACCTGCCCGAAGCATCCCCACTGGAGGATCGCCTTCTTACAGAATTCATGGTCGAGCGCGCAACATCCCTCACATATCGCAAACTAATAAACAATTTCCCAGACCCTACATTGCCGTTAAAGTTGAAGTGGGAGGACGACACTAGCGAGATGGATGAAAATGAATGGAATGAGGCACTGGCATCGCCTAGAGAGGTAGGCATCTCAGCGAGATTACGATTAGTGCAATTGAAAATACTGCATAGGGTATACTACACTAGAACACTGCTACACCACATCCACAGGATAGAGCACCCTTACTGCCTGCGTGGATGTGGGGAAGAAGGCACATTCTTCCATACTATATGGGACTGCCCCAGGATCCAAGAATACTGGAAACAGATACTTCGCACGATCTCACAAACACTAGAAACTACACTGTTGCCTGACCCGAAGAGGTGCCTTATTAATGTGTGGGAACCTACAGATGTCTCCAGATCCGGACGAATTTGGGTTACAGTGGGGTTGATGGTGGCAAAGAGAGATATTGCGCAGCGCTGGGGGGTGCCAGAAGTACCAACCATGTCACACTGGTGTGCAAATATGGACAAGGTGATGGTGACGGAAAGGGCGGTATATTCCAACCGTGCATGCCCGGGGAAGTGGAATAAGATCTGGTCTAAATGGAATGTGTATAGAGGTGAGATATGTGACCCGTTGCCAGAAACTGATCTGGATGACTCCGACGAAGACGGGGAGGAGTGACGTATGGTGACTAATTCCGGGAGGGCAAGAGGGATGGGATTTGGAGGAAGACGCCCTTCCTGGGTGGCCTTGCCAGGTTTTGAGGCCAGAAACACACGAGATGTTGATTTCAAAGCATACAGGTCTAGTTATGGGCTAAACCCTTACAGGGCTTAAGGTACAGCCACCGGGTTATAGCATGGGAAACCTAGGGAAGTTAAATTATAGCTGATCACTATTCAAATGGAAATGACCACACTTGTGTTCCACACAGTTAATTTGTTTGTTTTCTTAGTTACGAAAATGGGAAATCAAAAACCGCTTATCTCTTGTGAATTGCGATTCATTGCCACACCCTACCGTTGAGACGCATGTACTGTATTCTGCATTGAGGGATAACCCTTTGATTTCACTGTAATGTTATATTGACAACTCGAATGCACCATAGCGGCCGGCCCATCGGGTTGTAGGCATTCCGCAGTGTACTGTAAATGATGCAATAAAAGTTTTTGCTTCCCAAAAAAAAAAAAAAAAAAAAATTTGTATTGGTAACACAATAGCTAAAGTTTCAGCAACTTAACTTGCTCCAAACAAATATAATAATGTTATTGCTGATCACTGAGGCTGCCTCACACTACGGCAAGAGTAAAACATCCAAGTCAAAGCTATCCAAAGTGCGGCAGGTGCAGTGTCACCGGGGCCAGAAGGTCTGGGGGGTCCACTATTCCTCAACTGATGCTAAACCATGGTATGGGAAAGGGGACATTATCCTCCTTCGCATTAGCACCCTATAGTACTATAGTACATCAGTTCTATGCTCACTTCCTGGACAAAACTAATTTCAAACTTTTGGACTAGGGTAGGCACACATTGAAGCTTACATTCTGAGAATCAAATGTGTACATCAGTGCAGTCTGCCTTTTGGAGCTCCACATGCCCCTCTGTGCTTTTCTTGTGGAGACTCACACAAGGAAAGGCTGCCAGCAGAGGCAGTGAAGCACATCCCATGGTGAAGGTCATAAGATCCCAACAGAAAGGCGTCCGTGGATTCTGGATTGAAGTTTCATCTCTTTTATTTCTCCTACTTGCAGGACGCTGTTACTGGCAGCGGTGTTTCACCTTCAGAGACTGAAGTCTTACTTTTTCTCATCAGTCGAAGCACATAAAGTTTACTTTTAGTACAGAAACTTATCAAAGCAAAGGCTATACTGCACTCATCTCGGTAATCTAATTAACTTCCTGACATCTTCTAATTAACCAGAGGAAACACTATTCAGCAGTCTGTCTGCCAAAAAGAAACACCCAAGCCTCACTAAATGCTGTGTTTTTAATTTGGAAGAGTAACCACGAGTCACTATCTTGAGGCAACTTTGAACTCCAATTAGGTACACAAACTTCTCCCTTTTGCACTTCACTATTCAAGAGCAGCGAGGCAGAAATCGAGGCGCATTTCGGGAGGTGGTGGGGCATTTGAACGTTTCGCTTGGAAAAAAGCAACTTAGCAACAAAAAAAATGCCAAGAAGAACAGAGAGCTCAAGTCTCACTCATGACTCATCACTGACAACAGGCTAAATCTGGCACCTGGTGATGTGAACTGGAACATGCACTCAAATATGACTGAACAAACATCTGCTGCATTCAGGACAGCCCCTGAAAGCACCACCGTGGTAGGGAAGAGGTGGGGGCAGCAGCTGCTGTGAAGAGAAGAGACCTGTGGCCCACTGGTACTTTTTAATTTCTCTTCTGGACAGCTCCCCCTATTATCCATTCAGTCCGCCTCTTATCTGAGTTTCTGTTTTCTGAAGCTTTGCTGTTTTATATGTTTAAGATTTTCTTGTAGCCTTTGCATCTTTTAGGGAAGTGACTGCCTACAATTTCATCTGTGCTAAAGGTTATTTGATATCACTTCCCCTGACGTCATCAATCTGCTAATCGGTTCCCAGTATTGAGGATTTTGAAAACTGTATAGCTCTAGACTAAGAGCATCATTTTGGCTTTGGCGGGTGGCCTGTCATCCTCCTGGCAAGGACTGCCAAACGTTCATTTGCCAGTGTGGCAGAAATAGCTTTAACATATCTGACTACTGAGTGGGCACCATGCTATTTCAGCCTTCTTGCATTTTTTTTAAACCGATAAAAAATGCCTCAGTACATAGGAACTTTTTCCCTGTGCGTCGAGTCATTCCTTGTTTTCCGTTTCGAAGTCGTTGCATGACAGACCCTGGCTGACATCACTGGTTTTGTTCTGCCTTTATCTGTTCTTGTCACACTGGTATTGGTGGGAATGCTACCACTGTGATTGATGGACAGCCATTTGGTGGATGGTAAGGTGGGTCAAGGTTTCCGACTCTGAAGTCTTCTGAGGGTCTACTGTCCACAGCCTGGCTGGGGGTTTTAACACCATAGGATGGGGCCAACCCCAAGGCTTATAATGGAACTCCCCCTTCATCAAATAATTGATGACGCCCTATATTTTCAAGGCATACATACAGGGGACTAGGGCAAATTAAGGTAAAATTAACAAATAAAACCAGAAGCCCCTTTTATTCTCTGACTGGGCGACCAGCACAGTTGAGGTGCTTCAGCTGCAAGGCACAAAACGGCATTTAATTTACTGTTGCCCCCGGGCTAATGTTCTTCTATAATGAAATACAGTGATCCAGCACCCCCCACAAAAAGCGAATAACAAATACGTATCGCAAAAATTGGAATCCTAGGCTACGGTCGTTTGAAGAATAAGAATAAAGAACATTTTTTTTAAAAAAGACCTGCTGAACGGATTCCAATTTTTGCTATACTTATTTGTTATTCACTTTTTTGTGGGGTGTGCTGGATCACGGTATTTCATTGTAAATTGTGGGAATATTCCCTTGGCAGCTTATGGGTATTGAGCTTCAGGTCCCTAGCACCCAGAATCTATGATTACTTAGACTAGATTATTGATAGGTGCAGTCATCATTGCCTTATACCCTGGGTTCTCTTTTATTGTTCTTCTATATATGAAGGTCAGGGTGTCCTTGGCTAAACATCGAAGCTGGATAATTTTTTATGGACTACATTTAAAAGTTGCATTCAACATGCAAAGACACCAGACAGAATGTTACAATACAAAGCATCAATACATCTACCCCTTTGCCCATTGTTTGTTAGGGGCCTTAGGCGTGGCTAAAAGTTAAAAAATTAAAATAATTTCCAAAAACCCATTCACCCAAACAGAAAAGGGGGTAAACCCATAGTCAGTGAGCTCAGTTTCTATGGAACAAGGTGCCCAAATATTGATGGCTGCTTTAACTGAGCACCTGGGCCTTCAGTGATTGGTGCCTATATCACACAACACAGTTCAGGTGAAAAACAGTTACTTCCACAACTGGTCTTGTGCTCAACACTTAAGGAAAGGGCTACAGATGCTATAGAGGGGATTTCTCTAGACTGCATCCACCCACTGGTCTTAAGTTATGCTCGGGGTTCAAATATCATGATCCAGGAGAAGTGGTGGTTTAATAACATGATTCCTTTGAGACCGAAGGATGAGCAATGCTCTAGAGTGGCTTGGCCTCAATAAGACATATTTTCTCTTCCAAAGCACCAAGGGCCTCATTTATGAGGCCTTGCGTCAGTTTTGCGCTTCCGATGCGTCACTTTTTGTGACGCATCAGCGGCGTAAAACATGCCCCCTGTTGCACACTATTTACAAAGTGACGCATCTAAGCAGATGCCTCACTTTGTAAACCCCTGCGCTACATTATACCTGCGTCAGGTATAATGTATGCAGAGGGGGCGTTCCCCCGCAAAAAGCCTCGTAATAGTGACGCAGTGAAATCTATGAGATTTCACTGCGTCACTTTTAGGATGCTGTTGCGTCACAGCAGGCGTAAGACTGACGCAAGCCCTTTCACATGGGGCTTGCCCCATGTGAAAGGACGCATTGCTGGAGTTGCGTCACTTTTGTGACACACTCCAGCAATGCGTCACTTTTGCGCTTACAGATACGTCAGAAATACTGACGTATCTGTAAGTCCTTGTGCAATGATGCATCATAATGTAAATACGACGCAAGGAAGGCGCAATGAAAAGTGACGCATCGCTGTTTTCTCGCAGCGATGCGTCACTTTTCATAAATGAGGCCCCAAGTGCATATGTTTTCCCTGACGTCTTACAATGTTAAGTCCCTTCCTCTTGAAGGAATGACCAATAATTGGCAGAAGTGTAAGCACGGTACTTGGTTTACTTGTGAGACCCTAGTACAGTGCACTGAGTGTGCCCAGGGCTTGTAAACCCAATGCTGCTAGTGGGCTTGCAGCACTGGTTGTGCCACCCATAGAAGCAGCCTGTAAAAGTGTGTATCAGGTCTGCCATTGCAGAGCCTGTGTGCAGTCTGGTACTGCCATGCTGACTGGGAACGTGCATCCACTTGTCAGTCCCTAAAACTTCCCTTTTCTTCATATCAGACACCCCTATGGTAGGCCCAATGGCAGGGTGCATTGTAAGTATAAGGTAGGACATGCCCTGGTGTGTGTGGCATGTCCTAATATTGAATTAGAGCCATTTTCATTTTGTCACTACAGCAAGGCTACATGTTCTCCATAGGCCAGAATGGCCAGTTAGATTAGTATATTTTATAATGCCAACTGACTCAGGTAACACGGTGGAAATTCGAGTTTAGTATGCCTGAACTCGGAATGATAAAATACATCTTTTAGTGAAGTTGGTTTCAACATTCTGTGTTTGAAAATACCACTTTTGGAAAGTAGGTATTTTCTTGTGAAACTATCCAAGCCTGCCACTGCTATGTTGTGTATTCCTTGTCTGGAGTTTGAGTGACCGGACTGGGGGATTCCAGGAGACACGGTGAGTCCGCTTAGTGGTGAATAGTGTGATCAGCATCTAGATGGGAGGGAGGAGTTGCACCTAGGACCTGAATAGGACTGTGCCTGCCCCCCACAGTGCTGGCTCCACCCCCTGTGGAGCGTCTGATGTCTCTGCCCTGCACTGTGAAAGGAGAGAAGGAGTCAGGTAAACAAAGTGCTCCAGGACTGACCAGAACTAGTTTAGACTGATCCCAAGAATTTACATCACTTTTAGAAAACAAGAAGAATCCTTTGCTGAGGAGTGGAACCAAGAGAGACTAAGAAGAGACTATCCCTAAGCTAAAGTGTTGCTTGGGGGATTTGCCTGCAGTGGTTGCCTGACTGCCAAAGAAAGGAGAGAGGAACTTTGTGTGTACTTTCATCAACTTGTATAAGGATCTCCAAGGGCTGGGAACAGAGCTTGCCTGCTGCTGAAGTCTCAGGGACAACTGACTTCACCCACCAGCTCCACAAGAGTTCTCCTGTAGTGCCTGCAGTTGTGTTGGACTTTTTGGAGACTTGCGTGTCGCATGGAGCAGGAAGCACGACTCAAGATGAAGAAGCGTGTCGCCAAACTGCCGCTGCTGCTTCACAACAAGAAGCGCCTTGCATCACCAGAGGAGAGGATCGACGTCGCAGCAGACACCGCCGCATCACAGGGAAGCATGTCGCAGGAGTAGAGGATCGACGTCGCATCAGACGCCGCCGCATCTCCGAGAAGCATGTCGCAGGGCCTCCCGCGGCTCATTGCAGGAGAAGAGGATCGACCTCGCAGCAGATGCAGCCGCATCACCGGGAAGAGTGTCGCAGGGCCTGTCGCGGCTGGCATCGTTGTGGAAGCAACTCGCATCGCCAGGAGAGAGGATCGATGTTACAGCAGATGCCACCGCATCACTGGGAAGCGTGTCTCATCAAGGAGAAAGCTCAATCTTTATTTCTTTGCACCGGATCTTTGCCGCATTACCATCGTTGCAACACTTTCGTTGCTCTGCATGTCGCATCTTAAGGTACATTGACACAAAGTGTCGCATTTTAAGAACTAAAGAGAACTAAGCTAATTCTACCATCTTAAGTGCAGTATTTTTGTTGTTCGTGGTTTTGTGATAAGTCTATATGAAGAACACTTATTTTTTATATAAAACCTGTGTGGTGTGGTGTCCATCTGTAGTGTTGTCACTTGATTACTGTATGTGTTCACAAATGCTTTACACACTGCCTCTGAGATAAGCCTGTCTGCTTGTGCAAAGCTACCAAGGGGGTGAGCAGGGGTAATTTTAGGAGTATACCCCCTTACCCTGACTAGATGCAAGGGTCCCTATTTGTCACGAGTACCTACCTGTGCCCCCAAATCTAACATCTCCCCAAAAGACCTATCACACATGCTCTATCATGCTAACATATACAATCCTGGGATTATTACATAATGTCATGTTAGGATGTTGTTTTACCTCAGGAACTACACTACATCTATCTTGAACATATTGGGCCTAAATACAATGTCAGCCGAACTTACGTCTGCCCGACACTGTTGCGAACTCGGGACAGACTCACAGCCAGTCGGCAGTCCCGATACTGTGATTATAATGCTCCCATTTCCTTATGGGAGCTTGTGCTGCAGCCATAAACTGGTCGTAGCACAAGCTCCCATAGAGAAATGGGAGAATCTGTTCATCCCTGCAGTGTGTGGCAGGCACACCAGGGTGTCTGCCACACGGTGCAGGGATTAACACCGGCCCCTAACCTAATTTACATATTTTACATAATTAAATATTTATTAAAATATTAATACTAATTAAATACTAATGAAACAATTGCATTTAATTACCTTTCCACCTTTATCTGAACAAAACAACTCACACCTAATATATTCATATAAAAAAATTAAAGAATATACATAATTAATAATCAATTAAATAATTAATAATACTAATTAACTAACAATAAATTCATTATATTTAATTTACTTCCCACCCTTTACTCCCACAAATACAACTCACACATATAACCTAAACAATATTTTAGTTACATATTTATATATATATATATCATTAAAACGATTATTAATAATGAACAATATTTAATAATTATTGTAATTTCCTAAACATCATTTACCTATATATCAATCAATCAATTAATCAGGGAATTGTAAGCGTGCTCCTCACCTGTGAGGGTCTCAAGGCACTAGGTTGGGGAGGTCAGCAGAACTGTTCAGCCGAAGAGCCAGGTCTTGAGAGTCTTTCTGAGGGTGATCAGGGAGGGGGGCACGTCTGATGTCTGACGGGAGCTGGTTCCAGGTCTTGGCTGTGATGTAAGAGAAGGATCTTCTGCCTGCTTTGCCTCTGTGGATATGCGGGGTTTCGGCAAGTACGAGGTTGGCTGAGCAGAGGTTTCTTTTGGTTACGTGAAGGATGATTCTGTCATTGAGGTATTTGGGTTGGGTGTTGTGTAGGCATTCATAGCCATGGTTGAGGATTTTGAAAGTGACTCTCTTCTCCAGGGGGAGCCAGTGGAGCTTTCGTAGGAGTTAGCTGATGTGCTCATGTAGCGGGATGCCGAGGACAAGTCTAGCGGAGGTGTTCTGTATCGTCTGCAGTTTGCGGAGTAGGGACTTGTTTATACCGGTGTAGAGTGCGTTTCCATAGTCCAGCCTGCTGGTGATGAGTGCGTGGATGGTGTCTTCCTTGACTCACGGGGGATCCATTTGAACGACTTACGGAGGATGCGTAGGGTGTTGAAGCAGCTGGAGGCGACGGTGTTGACCTGTCGGTTCATGGTGAGGGATGAGTCGAGTTTGTTTCCAAGGTTTCTGGTATGGTCCATGGGGGTCGGTGGCCTGCCGATGGCGGTGGGCCACCAGGTGTTGTCCCATGCTGAAGGGGTGGTTCCAAGGATGAAGACTTCTGTCTTCTCGGCGTTGAGCTTTAGGCAGCTGTTGGTCATCCAGATTACAATGTCCTGCATTCCTTTTTGGAAGTTGAGTCTGGCGGTGGTGGGTTCCTTGGTGAGGGAGAGGATGAGCTGGGTGTTGTCAGCGTAGGATACATTGTTGGGGCCGTGTTTTTGAACGACGGCCGCAAGGGGGGCCATGTAGATGTTGAAGAGGGTCGGGCTGAGTGATGACCCCTGTAGGACTCCGCAGGTGATTTCCGTGGGATCGGAGAGGAAGGGTGGCAGTCCAATCCTTTGGCTTCTTCCGGCGAGGAATGGTCAGATCCAGTCTAGGGCGTGTATGGCCTTGTATGCAGGCATCGTGTAGTGTGGCAACAAGTGTGCGATGGGAGATGGTGTAAAAAACAGCTGATAGGTTGAGTAAAATCAGAGCTGCGGAGTGACCTTGGTCAAGGAGGGTACGGATGTCGTCTGTGGTGGCATGTAGGGTGGTGTGGTAGCTTTGAAATCCGGATTAGGATGGGTTGAGAACAACATTGTCTACGATAAATCTTGTCAGTTCCCCGTTGACTGTTTTCCCCGCAACTTTAGCAGCGAAGGTTAGGAACAAGATGGGGCGATAGTTCTTGAGGTCCGTGGGGTCAGCTGAGGGCTTCTTGAGCAGGGGCCTGACTTCTGCGCATTTCGAGTCATCTGAGAAGGTGATGGCGGTTCTGTGGTAGATGTGTGGGGGCCCATGTGTGGATACCTTTCATGGTTGAGGCAGCGTCTTCGGCTGTGATCGGCGTCCAGGAGGAGATAGTGGGCTGGCTGGTGTGTCTGGGGGGCAGGCCAGCTGTGGAGTCTGGCAGATGGTCTACTGAGTTGTTGTAGAGGTGTTTGATCTTGAGGTAGAATTAGGATCCGAGCTTATAGCAGAGGTCTTGGGGCGGGGTGATGTCTGTGATGTCTGTGGCTTCGCTGCAGGGGCTGGTGAATTCCTTGATGACACAAAATCGTTCCTTTGTAGTTCCTAGAGTTAGAGTGTTTTTTGTTGTGGATGAAAGTCCTTTTGGTGGTTCTGATTCGGTTGTGGTAGTCCGTCATGGTGTCCTTGTAGGTGGTATAGTTTCTAGGTTTCCTGCTGTTTCTTCCGTTCTTCCCCAGGTGTCCGCAGGTGCATCTGGCTTCTTGGAGATCGTGGTGAACCAGGCGGCTTTCCTGCGGCGCTGTTCGTCGGGGTTGCATAGCGGGTCGAGCTTGTCTACACCTCTGCAGATCCACGTGTGTAATTCCCTGGCAGCTAGGTTGGCGTCGGATGTCGCGGAGTGGTTGTCTCGAGTGAAGGTGGAGTTGAGTTGCTCGTCTGTAACTTTCCTCCAGTTCCTTCGCGGTGCAAAGTCACCCCCTAAAAAATTTATATGACACAATTTACATATTAAATAAATAATTATATATAATGATAAATATTTTTTTTATAATTATAATTAATTTACTTTCCATCCTATTCCAATAGAAAACCCACAAACTGCACGTTAAATGTAAAGTATTTATCTATTAAACCTAAATATGTATCAGTTAAATAATTATAAATTACAAAATATTTATTAATATATTATACTTAATTAACTTCCCACCCTATACCCCTACAAAACACAGAACCCACACCTCAAACTTAAAAAATAAACATTTAGATTATTTACATAAATAATTATCATTTAAATAATTGATTATACCCTATACGCCTTCAACCCACAACCCGCAGATAAACCCTAAAAGCATGAAATATAAATTATATAATTGAGTTAAATAATTATCAATTAATTAATTGCTATTAATTAAAAGATTTTTATTAATTATTTTTATTTAATTTACTTCCCACCCTATTCCTCTATAGAAAACACAACCCACTAAGGTACTAAAAATAACAACAAACTATTACATTACATTTAAAACTACTATTAATTTACAAACCAAATTAAAAAACAAACAATATTTAAACAAATATTTCACAAAATATACAATTAACATATAGATAAAAATACACAAAATAAATAAAAATCGATATTATTACCAACAATATATTTAACATCTAAATGTCATACTTTAAGATCGCTATTCCTGTCCACGATATTTGTGCTCACAATATTTCTGTGGGTACGAAAAGGGTAAACCTGGAATCACTGGGACCTGGGTACAAGGCTGTATATATTGGGATGGTCCCAGTATTAAGAACATCAATAGTGGCAAAAGGAGAAAATACAGTGAGATTCACAAACATAAATCAAAGCACAAATATCTTCATGTTCCAGTGTTGTTTAATCACACTGAAACTAGTTAGCATTTTGTCAGACAAATATTGAAGGAAAAACATTTTTGTAAAAACATCAGCATTGCAGTGCCTGGAGTAGGGGGTTGGGAAGGGGAAGGCTGTGGTTTAAGTGAGGTGGTGATTTAGACAAAGTCAAGGTGGTGATAACATATCACAGATAAACGTTCAAGCATATATTATTCATAAGCCAGGAAAAACACATCAATTAGATATTCATCATAGTACATAATCTCTGTACAGAATTGCCATGTAACATAAGATTCCACAGTAAAGTGAGTACTGTTGAAGGGACTGGCATTCATGAAGTGTCGACATTTCGATCCCTGTGTACATGTAGGTTCTTCCAGACCTTACTCGCGGGGTCTTCCTCAGGACAAAAGGTGAGTTGTGTGGGGTGGAGGGGCACCTATGAAGGACAAAGGATGGTGTGTCACATGCATACTTAGAGTAAAAAATTAAATACCTCTGATGAAATGGGTGTTTTCAATATAGTTACCGTGAGTGGAAAAAGAGGAGCCTCTCACTAATCTATGGTGGAAAGTCAATGGGCTCAATGGGCTCCGCGGCTCTCAATCAATTGATGGAAAGAGTGAGATATCACCTGTGTTAGAACTGGCTATTTCTGGTAGGCTAAGGCTGACGCCAAAGCCAGGCAGAAACCACCATTCTAGTCAGGGCAAGGGAGTCACAAGCCAAGATAACCCCTGCTCACCCCCTTGGTAGCTTGGCACGAGCAGTAAGGCTAAACTCGGAGGCAATGTGTAAAGCATTTGCGCCAGCACACAACAGCAACAACATCCTAGGCACACCACAAAAGGAACTCCACACAAGGTTATATGAAAATAACTTCTGTATTGTCAAAACACATTAGATAGAAATCACACATGTACATTGTGCCAACTGACACGGGCAATATTCATAAGGGATTATTTACAGGACCGGGCCACATGGGCCACTGTCAGAATCAACACTTTTAGAAATAGAAATACTGTCAGAAATTAGAATAAAAGAATATAAAATCACTGTAGCACAAAATAACAGTTATAAATCACAACCAGTAACTACTGGTAACAGGTAAGTACCACCTACGCAACCCTAAACACCTTAGGAGATTGTCACGCAGGGGACCAGGACCTCACTAGGACAACCTGTACTAAAAAGAACAACCACCTAAGTATAAAATACTTCTAGGGGTATAAGCAAGAACACATTACACATGATGCATCTAAAACACATTCAGCTGTGTAGGAACCAGGCACATGATGCATCTGAAACACATTAGGAGGTGCAAGAACAAGGAAGACACATGATGCATTAAAAACATTCAGAGGTGCCAGGAAAGAAAACACAACTCAATAGCGCAAAAACACATGATGCCTAAAACATTCAGAGGTGCAAGGAAAAACCACACAATTGCGCAAAACCTTACACAAGCCACCACCTGTGGCTGTCCCTAGGCCAACTGGCCTTGTTGGGGCTAGGACGCCCTGTAGTCCAAAAGTCAGGGGCCTAAACGGTGCAGGTGCCCACTACTTGCTGGGCACCTGGGAACAGTCACTAGAGCCTAAACGGTGCAGCTGCCCACTAATTGCTGGGCAGCTGGGAATCAAACTGCGACAGGGTCCTCACTGACCCTTGAACAGAACTGCGCCAACTGTTGGAGCCACACAGGCTCTGCCAAAACACTGCGCAGGCTCTGAATCTCCACATAGTCAAATGTTGGAGCCACTCAGGCTCTAAAACAAATAGGCCCCATGGAGCCCTCAGTCTCTAAAAACAACTGTGCCCCCTAGAGCCTCCGTGGCTCTAAACACAAAATGGCCCGCCGTTGGAGCCTTGCAGGGCTCAAAACAAACAATGCCCCTGAGCCTTTCAGGCTTCTAAAACCAATATGGCCCCGTCGTTGGAGCCATCTGGGCTCGGAACCAACGATACCCCGCCTGAGCCTCTCAGGCTCTAACTAAAGAAATGCCCCTCTCGTTGGAGTCCCTCGCGGGGGACTCAGGAACATAGACCGATGCCCCAAGAGCCTCAACCGGCTCTACACACTGGAGGGGAGGGGCGGGCACCGGCAATGTGCCCCAACGCCCTCCTCCCCGATCCAGCACTTCGGGCCCCACTCACCGGCTTCACAGATGCTGGGGCGGCTCTCCTCTGGGCAGCGCGGCTCTCCTCTGGGCCGGCGGGGCTCTCCTCTGGGCAGGCGGCATTCCCGGTCTCCCTCTCCACACGGGAGACCGGCAACCAAGAAGGGAAACAGGCTTCCTTGGGGTGGACCAATGAGGTCGCGGCTCCACGGACGAGCCTCCCTGACGTCACAGCTTCTGGGGGCAATGCAGCTAATCGGAGCGCGGCTTTTGGGGACAGGCCTACGGCAAAGGCCAATCAGAGCGCGGCTCCTGTGGACGGATGACCAATCAGGTCGCGGCCCCTTCATTTCTTTCTCCGCGGCTTCTGGTCACTTTCAGGCCCCCGGGCCGCGGAGGTGAGAACACGGGACAATGCCGGGTGGGCACCGGCTTTAAATAATTAATCAAATCGAGGTGGGCACTCGATCGTGGCATAAAAGCGCTACTAAGCGCTCGGGGCCAGAAACCTCAGCGCGTCCAGCGCTATAAGCGAAATAAAGGGCTCCTTAGAGCTAAGGGCCAAGAACAGGCACCCTCAAGCGCCAGGAGTAAAAGTAAAGCGCTATCAGCGCTAAGAATCAAACTACAGCGCTCCCAACGCTATAAGGAAATCTAAAGTCCAGCAAAGTCCTTCAGGGGATGCAGCCAAGTCCTTCCAGGCACTTTAGGCTATAATAAGCCTTGGCCAAAGCAAGAGAAAGTTCCCAGAAGTCTGCAGCAGGGGACCACAGGCAAAGGTCCCCAGGGAAAGTCCATCAGGTGTCCAGGGGCTGGGCAGGGCCCAGGGATTCCCCTGGGCCCAAGCGGAAGCACGCCCCTGGCAAGATTCAAGTCCAAAAACAAGAACATTTTGGAAGGGGACACAGCCCCTTCTTATACAGAGAAAAGTCTTTGAAGTCTTTGTGCAGGCAGTGTGAGAACCAGCCAGAACTGGTTATAGGGAACTCCTTTCAGTGTCAGGGACAGAGGTGACAGTCGCCCAGCGGGGAGGTGGAGCCAGCATTGTGGCAGGCAGGCACCGCCTCATTCGCTCCCAGGTGCTATCTCCTCCCACTTCCCTGGCAGCAGATGCAGCCTTTCATCCACGGGCTGACTCAGACCACCTCCTGGGGGCTCCCCAGCCCCTGTCATCCTCAAACCAGACAGTCAATCCACAAGCAGGCTCAGGCACTCCCGGGCCAGGCTCACCAGCCAATCACACGCCAGCCACAGACTACACAAATATGCCAACTTCTAAAAGTGGCACTTCTAGACTAGACACAATCATGCCGCATATACCATTGCGCAGCATTCAGTCTCACGAGTTCTCACATATCAAACTCGACCCTGCACTCCCCACACATCAGGAACTACCATGGGCACACATATTCCCCATTCATTCCTATGGGAGGGCAGGTCACTCACCACACATACTCAGAGAGCACACGCACTTTACACTGTACCACAGTGAAAAAGTGCGCAACGGCCTAAAACCATCAACACTAGGTTCCAGAAACAGGCTAGGAAAAAGCAAAAAGTTTCGGGGTGAACCTGCCAAAAAGGGCCAGGTCCAACACAACCCCCTTCCAGCCAAAACGCAGGGTAGACCAATCACTCCACTGATGGGCTTCCTTGCTTTGGGCGACAAAACACGGACACGGGTTCGCACGGCAGGGACACCCTCCGGTTTTTCGCCACTCTGAACCCACATGTACTTCTCTCAACAAGAGCTCTCTGACACAACTAGGACACCCCACTGGTACTCTCTAGTCATCCACGGCCAAGACCAGGCCCTAGGCCATCCAAATGTCACAGGTCCTAACCACTTCACAGAGTGGGGGGCAGTAACCCCTGGCACACAATAGCCATTCTCCACTCTCCCTCTCAGTGTAGCTACAGCTACCACTGATCCTTCAACCTAGGGACCACACCCTCAGGCTGACCAGAGGTCACGGGCAAGAACGCCCCACCCTACCTCTACTTCTGGGTTTCTGCACCCTCACAGGGAAGCATTCACCAGAACACAATTCTCCTACTAGATCAGTACCTCACTCCATCACTGGTCTACCACCTGGAAACTATTCCACTTCTGAGGTACAAAGCACACAGCACAGTTCCTCTTCAAGCAGGTGGGAGACACAGCACACAGCAAAGTCCCCTTTCCTCCACCTTAGCGGAAACAACAAACTGCAGGTGAGCCCCAGATCACACAGCAAGGGCAGCCTCCTCAGTCTCTTCAGCTGATCCACTTTGGTAGAGATTCCTCTTGACCTGGAAGCTTCCTAATCTCCCAACCTAGGATCTAAACCCTCAGGTTGCACCGGGGTCAGAAGTACACCGTCCCTCTGCACCCCCTTCCAGAGTTCTGCAGCCTCCCACCTTGGAGCGGTACCCCTGGAAGCCAAACACCAGGACCGCCGGAGTTCTGGTTACAGACACTCCCCGTCCTTTAGACACAGGAAGATCCTTCTCAAATGACCTGGAAGTACAGCCTAGGCCCCTGACCTGGCGCTCCCTTAGGGAACCCTCCAGGCCCTGAGACAGGGTTTCGGGCCAACGTGGGACACACCGTCCCACACTCACTCCGCCTCCACTGAGACAGGATGTGAGCCCCTACACCCCTACCATCCTAATGGGACCTAGCTGGGCTACACATGAACCTCTTCACCTACACAGGATCATCGGATACACAAGCCACTACTTTTCGAATCACTCCCTAATGCCTCTGCAAGTCATCTAGCACACCGCCAGACGTCCACCTTCTTATCCAGTGCCTCTGCAGGACCTCCTGCACACCACCAGAGGTACACCTCCTGTGCAAGCTCCTTTAAAAAAAGCCTCACACCAACCCCTCCAGTTCAACACACCACTCATCCACGCACTCCCCCTCCAGACTGGTGAGACAGTTCCTCACTGCCCCTGACTCTCAACCTGTCACCCTCTTACTGAGCACCAGGCACCATACTCTGGGAACTGGGAGTGGGACTTCACATATATACATTGACTAATCGTACTCAACTGGTGCTTCTAACTACGCCTACCCCGGTGTACCTGACCTAAGCCTAATACGTGGGAAGGAGTAAGTAAGTAGCAGTTTAAGTTAAGTTTGTTTTGCCAAGAATCTGACTCAAGAATTCTCTGTAAGGGTTTATTCAGTTCAGTACCTGGGTATTAGAAGGCAGGAGGGCTGGTATCTCTCTCTTAGGACTCGATATCCCAGTCACCCGCAAGGATAGGCTGGAAACGCCGGAGCTGGATTTTCTCGGCAGGAGAAAAGACAGCGTCTTTCTCAGCGCGTCAAAAGGGAGGGGCAGCGTCCGTGGGCTCTCGCATCAGCTGGGCTCTTCGGAAGTAGATAGCTGCTCTGCTCCAGGATTACCACCGTGTGTTTGCTTAAGGCAACGTTGGCATATTTATACCTGAAAGGTGCCGGGTTTGACGTAAGGCTGGACATAAGATGTCAATAAAGATGTCACTAAGAACTGGTCGTTCTTACAGTGTTTTACATGAGTTCTTGGACGAAATCAAAACAACAGTAGCGGGGATTTTCCAGGTTGCTGGAGGCTTGGATTTGTTTAAGAACTCGGTGTGCTTTCTAGGGGGCTGGAGGAATAGGCTTGCTTAATGTGACAGCATGCGCTATGACTGAATTATAAAAAGGGTTTCTATGCCACTGTAGGGATATTATTGATTTATAACCAGACAAAGGCAAAGAATAGGAATATTGATTCAGGTACCTAGATAAACACACTACACCCACTCCACGAATTTATGTCCATAATTACTAAACTAAGCAATAGTAAACATATCTAACGGTGCATGTGTATATCGATCCACCCCAAAATAAATTTTTTGCATCTGAAATGGCATATGCGAAATACACGAAAAATGAGTATAGGTACAGTATTTCAAGCAGAGTAATCATTCATAAAATAGGATGCATATATATCAGCGGAATGATTTTGCGAAAATTACACATGAAATGGCTCTTAATACAGAAAAGAAAAGTGCGACACCGTTTCATCACATATAAATACAGTTATTTGTAAATATGCTAGAGAGTGAGGTAATATATTGTCTCTAGAGTTCCTAAAAATAGAAGCTCTGTTCTCTAAGAATAGTTCTACTTTAAGCAGAGGATGAGTGCCAAAAAAAAGTAAATATTTTGGAATCGGGGAAAAAAATAATTTCGTTTTTCAGGGGAAGAAGCCAAAACAGTTCCAAATATTTCCAGAAGCTTTTTTTGTTTAAAGCTGAAGGCCAAATTTCAGAGTTCAGGGAACGCTGAGTGCTCGTTTGCTTAAAAGTTATTCTTTTTGTTCAGGGGAGAACATCATTTCAGACAGACTTTCAAAAAAGCAGTTTACCGCTTCAGGTGAAAGTTCGACCAAGTTGGAAAATGCCGCAACTGTGCAGTCGTGAGAATGATTGCTATCATCGATGTATTGATTAGCATTGCCCACAGAAGGTCGTACCTGGTTGATGCTGCTCTCATCTTGCACTTCACTACCCTTTAATCGCAGTGGTGAAGTCTCAACGAATGCCGTCATCAGGATGGGTAACCGCTGGGGACAACACGATGCATGAGCCGTTACAGGACTTAGCAAAGTATCTGTATCCAATGGTACTTCTGATTGTAGTGTGAGACAGACGTCTAACACGCATTCTTCTCCGCACAGCATACATCTTAACACAGGTAAGATACAATTCTGCCAGATGGGTCTGAATGAAAGAAACCAGGTCATATTCAGATCTCTTAGCCGGGCTAATCCAAGGACTTTAGTTATGCGGTCCCGATAGCGTATAGCTAGGATCGTTTCTTCCATTGTTGCTTGAGTCTTGTCTGTGAAATGGCTTGCCATAACGAAGCAGGAGTGTCAAAAATAAAATGCCTGCTACGAGTCCCAACAGGAGTGGAAGGCCGCCAAAGATCGAATGGACAAAATTAGGAAAGATGCCCAAAACTGCTTTGAAGGGTGTTAACAGTCCCGAAAAAATTGTCTTAAATACACTTGGGATACCATTCGTATCTGAAATGTTTAAGATTTGGTTTAGCATTTCTGCGAAATGCAAGGGGCAATTTGTTGATAATAGTGCATGTATCTCTGTTGTTGTCCTTGCAACCTGGAGATCATACGTTTCTTTTGATGACGTCAAGGGCACAGGCGTCTGTAGAAGAACAGACTTCATTCTGCTTAAAGTATCAATTCGAATAGAAGAGATTTTCAAACTGGGCCAAATTTTTCCCTCCCTGTCTGGAGTGTCGTTCGGATACAATACTTGCATACAACAAGTGACCATGTACGAAACGCTTACAAGATAAGCTTTTCCTGGCATCAAGCCACAACATCTGTGGTCCACAATTAGAATGTAGCTCCCGTTCGAAAGCCGTCTAAAGAATGGCTCTATTCGAGTTGCAGGTGTGCCAAGCTGGTGACATGAATGGTTATTTGAAGTCCCCTCACAGGCCCCATGTAGATTTATACCCTGACACAGAAGTATACCATTTAGTGATTTTTCACAATTATCACCACTAAGAAATACATTCTGTTCTTTTTCACTATAACATGTGTGTGTGTAAGGTAATTTCCATGATGACTTAATGTATCCTTTACCCAACCTTTCATACTGGCCTGCCTGTACATACTTTTGGCAGTATCGAAATTGGAAAGTTGTTATTGGAATAGTTATGATTCCGTGTATTATCCATTCAATGACAGGTCGTTCTGACATTGTCAATAGTAATCTCTCAAGTTTTTCAATGCTCAGAATTGTATATTCCGCTCCTTTTTGTGCCAAGCTGATTTGTGTATCAGTAAGGTTAAAGATAGAGAATAATGACGTTGTGTTGATTAAACGCCAAGGCACGTAGCCTGAACGCAGATTTTGTAACGTCCAGCCAAGCTGTACAATAGAACGCAATTGGGACTGACCATGTTGTAACATTAGTAAGTCCTGCTCTATTATATCGATTGCAGATGATACAATACTGTCCAGTGAATATATTCTGGAAGACAGAGTCATTACACCCATTGTCCACAACAGAAAGTGATTTTTCCAAATCAATATGGTCAATTTCCCGTATTTTCTCTGCCGTTTCAATTTGAGTTTCTTTCCAAGCTTCGTTATAAGCTGCATATATAGAGGCCGCTATGAAACGTTTTTGACGCTGTTTGCGTGGTCCCATAATGAAATCACGCAAGTCAGCACCTTCTTTAAGTAAAGTTAAGTGTTGCTTAATTTATGTCAGTGTGGATGTCTGTAGCCATTCAAGGCAGAGGTTTCCTACACTGTATGTTGTTACTATCCCTGGATGTTGTCTCTGGGAGTATCTAGGGTCTGGCCTGGTCAATTTGAACCCCTGTATTTTGTTCAGGAATCTATCTTGACAGTTATTTGTGTCTGTGGGCCAGATCAACCATTTTTTCCAATCAGGATGTGTTCTGTTTTGGTTTAAAATATGGGATACGTCTATCTCAACATCTGTAGTGCTATTACTGTCTGGTGTTGGCTTTGGAATAGACGGTTTGTTTAAGTCTTTAATTTTGGCTAGGCCAAGACAGGTTGTTTGTTGAATTGTGTCATTCAAAAATATAATTTGTTCTGGGATCATGCAGGCTCTGAATAATGATTCTATACCTTGGACTTGCCAATCTTTGGTACCCCAGATGGTTTTTGTTTCAATGTTATTTTTCCCAAAATTAAAACCAAATGTATTCATTTTTTCAAAAAATGTTTCTGAATAGGTTAATTTTGTATTTGTCAGCATGGTTTTCATTCCTGTCTTATTTAACAGTTTGAAATAAAACGTTTCTGCTTCACTTGTGTTAAACCCTGAGAAGTATGGGAATTTATCATAAAATGTTTTAGAACTGCCGTTTGGTGGAGTTGCACAATGTTCCCATTGATTAAAATTAAAAACATTTCTAGGTTGAGCAGATGTATGCAAATAATGGTTAGCATAGTGGTTGTAGCAGTACATCTGTTCATAATTTGATGAACCTTGTAAATAATCATGTTCTGTACATTTTGCTGACATAACTAAGTCTGACATCATATCATTAATACTTTCAAAGTCCCAATCATCAGAGAATGTGCTCGGTTTTACAAAGTCACTTAATGAAACCTTAAATTGATGAGGATACTTCAAGAGCTCGACCGGGCCATATATTTCGTAATCTGTTTTGTCCCATGCTACCCCACCGGGTATCGGATTGGCTGTGAAGTTTACTGAAGAAAGTTTTCTTTTCTCGATGTGTGAAGACTTGTGTGGCTTTAGGACCAGGTTGATATTCTGGCTTGCTGTGTCCATTGTAATATATTTTCCCTCAATGAAGTGTCCCAAGCATAGCACCATGATGAGCCAAAGCAGGAGGAAAAGTACACCTAGCACCACCCAAAATTCAATCCATGGGGAAATCAGATAGGTTTCTTGTAGTTGATGAAAGAGTTCTTTAGCTCTGTCTTTAAAAGTTTTTGTTGTTGTTGGCTGTTCCTCAGGTTCGCTCGGATCCTCAGAAAAGTCATCCAAATTGATGAAGTAGCCTGATGCATTTCTGTCAATTGTTGGAATTGCTTCTGGATTTTTCTTTGTTTCATTAGCATAGTCTGTGGCTACATCGTTGTAGACAGGTGTTTCTTGATGAATTGTTGCAATTTGGGTTTTAAGAGGCATAAGTTCCATGTCTTTGTTGCATAGTCCTTGTTGAATCACTGTAGGTTTATCAAATGTGATTAGTCTCTCAGTTTGAACCTCTTGATTTGTAGCAAACTTTGGTGTTCTGCTATTTCTTGGGAGTCCACTTGGCCTACTACTTATTATTGGCCACATTATTGTGGTTTAACCAGGTCGATGGATACAACTCGGTTCTCCTTTTTACCAGTAAGGGGCGGTAGTACTACTGATCTTGTTCCGTTGACAGCTAAGACAGGTACTGCTTTTCTGTAAGAAGGCCCAAATTCCTTCTTCACCGCGATTTTCTCTCTGACCAGATCCCCAATCTTTGGAATCCAGACAGGCCTTGATGGGACAGGTGGTTTCTCTTCAGTGGCTGTTGGCTGTTGTTTCAACTTTATGTTGCTCAGGTCTTTTCTTGTTTTATTTAAGTCCTGTAAAATAGCCAAACGATCTTTGATATCAAAGCATTTTCCTTCTACCACTGAAGTCTGACTATCGAGGTCCTGGATATGCATTCTAGTCCCGAACAATAGTTCGTACGGACTGAAACCTTTTAGAGAATTTCTTGGCAGATTGTTAAGACTACGTTGGACACTTATTAAATGTTTGACCCACCCAACCCCTGAACCTAATACCTTTGCTGTTATAGATTGCTTTATGTCTCGGTTTTTTCTTTCCACAATCCCATTTCCCTCAGGATGGAAGGGACAAGAATACCGCAATGCAACGCCCATGCTGGTCATGGCCTCCTTATAAGCTCGAGAGCTAAAAGCAGGACCCTGGTAAGAGTGTAGCATGCCAATTGCGTATGTGCCGATAAAGACTCGCAAATCTTTTATAACAGTTCTGGCGTCAGCCGAGCGCTGGGGCCACATCCAAATGAATCTCGTGCAGGAGTCCACTGCGACCATGATGTATTTATAGTTGCCATCCCTTTGTAAGGGACCACAGTGGTCCAGGTAAACACACGCTAATGGTTTATCTGAGATCAGAAGGGGCGTCTGTGCTGGTCTTTTCACTGTCGAAACTTTCATTTTTTAGCATATTTCACAATCTAGAACATAGTTCCTAGTTTGTCTTCTCATTTGTGGTCACCAGTATCGCTGTTTTAATAATGATACTGTGGCCGAGACACCAGCGTGTGCAGAGGCGAGCCCTTCGTGTGCCGCTATAATTAGTCGTAACCTATGTTCCATGTTTGGAATTGCCCTATCCCCCACTCCTGGGATTTGAGCAAATGGAACGTTATTCGCATCAGTTATGTATGAGTACTTTACTGGAAAGCCTTTCGGGAGTGTTTTTATCTCATTCTTCACTGTAGCACTGACAGCTTGCAGTATCTCGCTGTCTATTTTTGTTTTTGACCGGGTGATAGCAGCTACGGAAGCCGTTTGCACAGCTGCCTTCGCGGCCTCATCAGCCATTGAATTCCCAGCAACGTGAACGCCATCACGTTGATGACTCAGTGTATGTATCACGTGAGTCTTTTGTAGTTCCTTTTGTAAAAGAACTACTTGTTCCCAAAGCGTTTTATGCTTGATTGTTCCACCCTTTGCATCTTTGAAACCATTTAGAACCCAATTCTGCAAGTATTCATTATAAGACTGAACGCAATAATATGAATCGCACACTATGAGTGTGGGGAATTCGCGATCGGTATTTTCAAGCGCCATCCTAAATGCTAGTAGTTCAGCTCGCTGAGCTGTACAATCTCCTAGAGATTGTGGGGCAGATTTATGTTAAATGGCGCATCCCCAGGGATGCGCCAGTTAATGTGCGCCACAGTGCGCCACAGCTCCGCAACCCATGGTGCGCCGCATTTATAATGTGGCGCACCATGGGGCAAAAACGGCACAGATGCGTGACGCATCTGTGCCGTAAAGGTGGCGCATTGCTGGAGCTGCGTCGCAAGCGTGACGCAGCTCCAGCAAGGCTCGGGGGTGCCCCATCTTCACAATGCTGCGTCAAGACCTACGCCTGCTTCAAGCAGGCGCAGGGTTTTGACGCAGCATTGGCCTGAAAGTGACTGAGTGAAATATTTTAGATTTCACTCAGCCACTTTCAGGAGGCGTTCCTGCGCAGGAACGCCCGCCCCCCTACGCAGGAACGCCTCCTTATGGCGCAGGGCTTTACAACGTGACGCATCTCCTAGATGCGTCACGTTGTAAATAGGGCGCATTGTTTGCGCCCCCGTTGCGTCACATAAAGTGACGCAATTGCGGCGCAAAGAGGCGCAAGGGCCTCATAAATCTGCCCCTGTGTTTTAGTGACCAGTGGTCTAAATTTTCCTTCGTGCCAACGACCTTTAACAATCGTGCACGCAGCACTGTAAGCTTGTTTACCCCCAACAGCGGGCTGTGCTGATCCGTCTGTATATATTATACAGCCGTAGTGTTCAAGAGGCAAGATTTCGGTCGGCAGAGGACATTCAAATTCATATTGGAGAAATTCTTGTGTTTTTAAATTAGGATCAAATTTGTAGACCACGTCTGTTGCAGCAAGAGAATTAACCCCTTGTATCCATCTCGGATGTAGTGCTTTAGCATTTGAAATGCTTGCCTTTGTTACCGCTTCTAGAGCTAGTACTGGTGTAACGATGATTATTCGTTTACCTTGTGCTAGGGCTCTTTCTTTTGCTACCGCAGTCTGAACCGCGGTTAGAATTTTTTCAGTTGAGCTAAATTTCATTTCAGCTTTTATGTACAAATGTGATTTGTATGCTATTGGTACCGTTTCTCCCTCATTAGAGGTTAGGTATGTGAATCCGCATCTTCCTGGGATGACCCGGATCATAAGGTTGCGTGTGTTATCGTGTCTTTGCAATTTTGTTTTAGCTAACATGTCTGTTTGCAATGATCTCAAAATTTCTGTGTGTTTTTGAGTCCAATTGATTGTTTTAAAATCTGGTTTTATTAGTTCGTAGAGAGGTTTAACCCTCTCTGCATAATTTAGAATGTAAGTTCTTCCGAAATTTAGGAAACCTAGAATGATTGTAAGTTTTTCAGCGTTCTTGGTGCTTGGATTACAGCACATTTCTCTAAGAAATTGTCTGCCAGGCTTTTACCTTCACTTGATAATTCATATCCTAAAAACAGAACAGTTAGATGGGCAATTCGCGATTTTTTAAAGTTGAATTTGTAACCCTCTGCTGCGAACCCAAGTATTATGGTGTTCACTCTTTTCAAGTGAGTATCCAAGTCATCATCTGTTAGATAGATGTCATCGACATAAGATAATGCCTCATCATCATACATTTGTAGTAACTCTGTTACTCTTGCTGAGAATAATCCTGGGCTGTTCTTGAACCCCTGTGGGAGTCGACAGAATTTGTTCTACGAGCCCATTATTGAGAAAGCGGTCAAATACCTGCTTTCAGGTGCTATGTTTTGACAAAAGAATCCATTAGAGATGTCTAATGTTGTTTTGTATTTTTTGCGCACAATGTTATTCATTAGTGCTGCACTATGTGAGTTTTGTACTACAAAAGTTTTGCAACATGAGTTTAGATGTCTGTAGTCCAAAACTAGACGATATGAATCGTCTGGCTTGGAGACAGGAAACAAAGGATTGTTCATTTGTGAGGTGCAAGTTTCAATCACCCCCTGGTATTCAAGTTGATCTAAGATCTCCCTGACCTGTTTTTTAGCTTCTTGCTTAATTGGGTACTGCCTCTGTGCAGTTGGTTGACATTTTAACTGGATTTTGTGAGGAGGAGAGTCCTCATCCCATCCGACATGGTTTTTATATAATGCAGGAGCTTGGGCTACTGCCCACTTTCTTGCAAGTGTATATTTTTTATGAATTGGAATGTGATTTGAGAAGGCAGGCATAATCATTTCTTCGCCATGAGGGCACTCTCCGACAAACTCTGGTGGCCAGTCTTTTTCAGCTAAAAGGATGTCATAGCCTTTGGAGAGGTTATCCCAAAATAGACCCCTTATTTTCCTAGTCTTATCTCCCTCTATACGTAATGTTATATCGTATATCTTATGAGGTTTGCTAACTCCGGTATCTGCAGTTTCCACCTGAATGTATTCATTCGTGTCCACTGTCTCCAGATGATTCATCAGGATCTTGCGAGCTATGCTCACTTCTGCTGCGCTGTCTAGCATTGTCTGAGCCCACTCTCCGTTTTTCAGCTGTGTCCTCAGGATCCTCAGCATGTTTGATTATTTTAATACTGGCTACCTTCTTTTTTGGAAATTGTAATTTTTTATTTTGATGAGCAGGTTCCTTGTCTTTGGACTTGACGTGCTCTTCCTTGTGTTCTGACCGTCCTCTTCTTTCTGATTTCTGCGAGGAAGTCTGAAAAGATCGAGAGGGACGTGTATCAATATCTTGATATCTATCAGGTTTCTTCAAATTATCCCTATTTCTAAGGTTGTATCTTTTCTCAGAGGGCTCCCTCTGGGGAGACTTGTGTCCTTGGTCCGGAGATCTTTCTCTCCGCCGAGGAGACCTTCCTCTGGACTGGAATCTTTTTTCTTTGGGAGTGGATTGTTTATTTCCATCCCAGCTCTTTTTTGGAGTGTTTAGATTATTTTTAATAAATATCTTTTCAGGATTTTCAGTTAGTTGGGGTTTTACTGGTTTCCCACCCAAACTATCTCTTCCTAGCTCTTCATAGGATTTTTCTATGATTCTGGCAAGTTCAAATGGTTGTTCTGCTATAACTGTTTCTTTCAATTTCTGGCGGATCGCCACAGATGCTGCTTCTCCTTTTATGTTGAATAATAATAAAGCTGAGACCTGCTTGAAGTCTTTCAGTAATTTCATACCCAGAGTTAAAGCAGGTTGGGGACCGTATTCATTTTGAATCTGTCTTAGCACATCGGGTATTACCGCCATGGACGGAATACCATGTGTTTTTGTGTAAGTGGAAGCAAAGACTGTGCACCAAGTGTCACAGTCCTCCACATGTGGTGCGATCCCCATTGGAAGACAGATAGTCAGAATTCTGTGTTTCTCAACAGGGGTAGTATCCGGAAATACTGCCTCTATTTGAGTTATTTTTTGTGCTAACCAGAATGGAATTTGTTCCCGTTTTATGGGTACTTTACCCAGACATGACTGTATGTTCTGTGGTGTAATTTTATTTGTGTTCCCCTGATGAGGGGTCAGCTGTGGAATGTTAATAGCTGGTTGAACTGTTGAAGTCCGCATTACATATTGGACTAATTGTCTATGTATTTTAATTAGTACTTTTAGTTGGACTAGAAGTTCTGGTATCGACATTTTTTCGATGTCTGGATGTGGTGTGTAGCTGGCTAGAACCGGCCACGTTGTTCCTGGTCTACCTTGTGGACCGAGCCTGGTGATGTGATTATTATGTTTTAGGGCGCCTTTATACCAGAGCAAGTGCTCTTGGTATTTTAATGGGATTTCCACCTCCTCGAAAGGAGTGTACTCTTCTGGAGGTTCCTCTATTTTGTAATAGTGGAACTCGCGTGTGACACTGTTTGCTGCTGGAAAGTTTATCCATGAATAGAACACCTCTGTCTGCCGATATTCATGTGCCTCAATTACGAATATGACTGTACCAACTCTCGATGTTAGTCCGTTTTCTATAAGTTTAATAGTTATAGTTTTTCTTATGTTGACCGGGATGAGTATTGCGTCCGTGTCATCCGCTAGGAGTTGAGCTGCTATTCTAGCTGCCTCCCTTTCTTCTTCACTTTCTGACATTTTACTGACAGAAAGGTTTTTTTTTGCAGATCAAGTTTCAAGAAAACAAAGATTAGGTGCACAATATTTTGGAACACTGTATCCTTCAACGTTGAATAAACCAAAAACTATACATAGAAATCTCTTCCTACTAAGTTTCGGCGGATTTTAACCTTTTACCCACTCCAGACGTCTTTGGAGTATTTACGGGAGCAAGGGTCTGTGTGAAAAAGCACGACTGAGTTACTCTAACGTCTTGCGTTAGATTTATCGCCTTACCAAACGTTGGGCGCCATGTAGTGTAGTTCCTATAGTCCCAATAGGCTCTGCGCATTGGAATAATACCTTCAGTAGTGTAGACGTAAGACTGAGGTTAACTAGGTCTCTACTGACTATATTAGACTTGAGTTTTTTGCCAGCTAGCTCAGAGTTCACTAGAAACTTTCTCGAATAAGCGAGGAGGAGTTTAACCTCCCTGGATAGACAAGAAGGGATTTAGTTTCTGACAACCATAAAACATGACAACTTTGCTCTCCCTGAATAAGAGTGTATCTCTAGAGTCGTGTGAAAACAAAAGACAGCTATTACACTCAGTCAATAAGTGCGTACTTAGTTTCACCAGATTGCAGAGAAAAAGAGAGACGGGCGTTTTCAATAAAAGGTGTTATTTATTGAGCAGTCTCTTTCCTCTTACAAGAGAAATGAATTGCTACAATTGCAATACTTATAGTAAAGTAAAGTGCATACAGTAAAAGCAGGAGTATGAAATAATACTGTAAAAGCATTGATATGGTTTCTTAGCCATATGATACTTTAAAATGGATAAAATAGATACATACATATATACATTGACTAATCGTACTCAACTGGTGCTTCTAACTTCGCCTACCCCGGTGTACCTGACCTAAGCCTAATACGTGGGAAGGAGTAAGTAAGTAGCAGTTTAAGTTAAGTTTGTTTTGCCAAGAATCTGACTCAAGAATTCTCTGTACGGGTTTAGTCAGTTCAGTACCTGGGTATTAGAAGGCAGGAGGGCTGGTATCTCTCTCTTAGGACTCGATATCCCAGTCACCCGCAAGGGTAGGCTGGAAACGCCGGAGCTGGATTTTCTCGGTAGGAGAAAAGACAGCGTCTTTCTCAGCGCGTCAAAAGGGAGGGGCAGCGTCCGTGGGCTCTCGCATCAGCTGGGCTCTTCGGAAGTAGATAGCTGCTCTGCTCCAGGATTACCACCGTGTGTTTGCTTAAGGTAACGTTGGTATATTTATACCTGAAAGGTGCCGGGTTTGACGTAAGGCTGGACATAAGACGTCAATAAAGATGTCACTAAGAACTGGTCGTTCTTACAGTGTTTTACTTGAGTTCTTGGACGAAATCAAAACAACAGTAGCGGGGATTTCCTAGGTTGCTGGAGGCTTGGATTTGTTTAAGAACTCGGTGTGCTTTCTAGGGGGCTGGAGGAATAGGCTTGCTTAATGTGACAGCATGCGCTATGACTGAATTATGAAAAGGGTTTCTATGCCGTTGTAGGGATATTATTGATTTATAACCAGACAAAGGCAAAGAATAGGAATATTGATTCAGGTACCTAGATAAACACACTACAGATCCTACCATACTGGGGAATCCAGATACACACACACTACACTCAGGCGATAGCCACCCTCCTGAGCTAGTCATTTCTCCTCCACACTCCCTCTCTTCCATCTACCCACACAGGGACAGGGATTGGGCACTTGGAGCCCTCAGTCTCTAAAAACAACTGTGCCCCCTAGAGCCTCCGTGGCTCTAAACACAAAATGGCCCGCCGGTGGAGCCTTGCAGGGCTCAAAACAAACAATGCCCCTGAGCCTTTCAGGCTTCTAAAACCAATATGGCCCCGTCATTGGAGCCATCTGGGCTCGGAACCAACGATACGCCGCCTGAGCCTCTCAGGCTTTAACTAAAGAAATGCCCCTCTCGTTGGAGTCCCTCACGGGGGACTAAGGAACAGAGACCGATGACCCAAGAGCCTCAACCGGCTCTATACACTGGAGGGGAGGGGCGGGCACCGGCAATGTGCCCCGACGCCCTCCTCCCCGATCCAGCACTTCGGGCCCCACTCACCGGCTTCACAGATGCTGGGGCTGCTCTCCTCTGGGCAGCGAGGCTCTCCTCTGGGCCGGCGGTGCTCTCCTCTGGGCAGGCGGCATTCCGGGTCTCCCTCTCCACACGGGAGACCGGCAACGAAGAAGGAAAACAGGCTTTCTTGGGGTGGACCAATGAGGTCGCGGCTCCTTGGACGAGCCTCCCTGACGTCACAGCTTCTGCGGGCAATGCAGCCAATCGGAGCGCGGCTCTCGGGGACAGGCCTACGGCAAAGGCCAATCAGAGCTCGGCTCCTGTCGACGGATGACCAATCAGGTCGCGGCCCCTTCGTTTCTTTCTCCGCGGCTTCTGGTCACTTTCAGTCCCCCGGGCCGCGGCGGCGGGAACACGGGACAATGCCGGGTGGGCACCGGCTTTAAATAAATAATCAAATCGAGGTGGGCACTCGATCCTGGCATAAAAGCGCTTCTAAGCGCTCGGGGCCAGAAATCTCTGCGCGTCCAGCGCTGTAAGCAAAATAAAGCGCTCCTTAGCGCTAAGGGGCAAGAACAGGCACCCTCAAGCGCCAGGAGTAAAAGTAAAGTGCTATCAGTGCTAAGAATCAAACTACAGCGCTCCCAACGCTATAAGGAAATCTAAAGTCCAGCAAAGTCCTTCAGGGGATACAGCCAAGTCCTTCCAGGCACTGTAGGCTATAATAAGCCTTGGCCAAAGCAAGAGAAAGTTCCCAGAAGTCTGCAGCAGGGGACCACAGGCAAAGGTCCCCAGGGAAAGTCCATCAGGTGTCCAGGGGCTGGGCAGGGGCTGGGCAGGGCCCAGGGATTCCCCTGGGCCCAAGCAGCAGCACGCCCCTGGCAAGATTCAAGTCCAAAAACAAGAACATTTTGGAAGGGGACACAGCCCCTTCTTATACAGAGAAAAGTATTTGAAGTCTTTGTGCAGGCAGTGAGAACCAGCTAGAACTGGTTATAGGGAACTCCTTTCAGTGTCAGGGACAGAGGTGACAGTCGCCCAGCGGGGAGGTGGAGCCAGCATTGTGGCAGGCAGGCACAGCCTCATTCGCTCCCAGGTGCTATCTCCTCCCACTTCCCTGGCAGCAGATGCAGCCTTTCATCCACGGGCTGACTCAGACAACCTCCTGGGGGCTCCCCAGCCCCTGTCATCCTCAAACCAGACAGTCAATCCACAAGCAGGCCCAGGCACTCCTGGGCCAGGCTCACCAGCCAATCACACGCCAGCCACAGACTACACAAATATGCCAACTTCTAAAAGTGGCACTTCTAGACTAGACACAATCATGCCGCATATACCATTGCGCAGCATTCAGTCTCACGAGTTCTCACATATCAAACTCGACCCTGCACTCCCCACACATCAGGAACTACCATGGGCACACATATTCCCCATTCATTCCTATGGGAGGGCAGGTCACTCACCACACATACACAGAGAGCACACACACTTTACACTGTACCACAGTGAAAAAGTGCGCAAAGGCCTAAAACCATCAACACTAGGTTCCAGAAACAGGCTGGGAAAAAGCAAAAAGTTTCGGGGTGAACCTGCCAAAGAGGGCCTGGTCCAACAACCTGCAAGAATAAGGTGTCTGTCAGCCTAAAAGTGTATCTAAAAAGGGGAGAGGCTGCAACTAGACAAATAATGGGCTCTAAATCACAACACTTACTCCAATTTGAATATATGATTACTTTGGCTGTGCTTACTGTTCATTATTGCAATGTTTGATGAGGTTTTAGCTGTTGCACAGCTATGTTATTATATACTCGAAAGCTACAAAAATAAGCATGACCTCAATACCTCATTTTTAAAGTCAAATATTGAATATGCATTATCTTCTCTGAAGTGGAGGCTTCATGGGCAAGGTGAAAAGCTAGGAAGATTTTTGGCAGCCCAAATGTGACAGAGAGACTCACACTTAGCAATCCTGGTGGCACATTCTGCTAAAAAACCTGTTACGCAGAACGCCAAGTTCATAGATAAATTTCTTAAATTCAACATTAAATAACTCACAATATGCGAACTCGAGTTGGGCATAAGTAAACTTCCTGAAACTATGTCACCTACCACGATTGTACACCAAACCTAGTGTGACACTGGAGGGCAGCAATACAATAGAAGCGATGTACAAAGCGATTGAGCAAAAGTAGATGTGGAGTCAATTGAAAAAGATGAGCTACCTACTGCATTTTCTAGGATTAAGAAAAAAAATTAAGTCTGTGCTGTTTTAAGTGAAAAACTCAGGCTCTTAGCAAACCAAACTCCACACATTAATGACTTCAGGTGGTGTATGCCTTCCTCGCTTGGAAACATACTACTGGGCACATTAGATAAGATTATTGTCCAATTGAGAGAGGAGGCAAAAACATTTTGACTACAAACTGAGGAATCTAGGGTGGATGACAAAAGAGAGTAGAATCCTAAGTACAAATTCAACGAACATACTTCCCAATCTCAGAACAAATGGTGTAACTCTTGTTCAGTTCCCAGATTTTGGCACATCAAAAGATAAATGTATGCATTTTTCTACTGCTTAATTCCCTTCTATGCAGTAATGCAGGAAACTTTATCATAGGACAACCTTTTTGAGAAATAATCTGGTAAGATTGGGGTATTAGACTTTTACAAGCTCTGAGGGCAGAGGAACATATGAAGTTCTTCAAGCAGTGATGCTAGAACAGTTTTTAGCGTGGGGTTGCCACCTCAATATCAAAACCATCACACAAGTATAGCAAATGAGCCATGGCTTTATGGTATACAATTTTTAAATATGAATATGGTATGAATATTTATTGGGAGAGGAGTCGGCCTAACAGCTAGGGCAGTTGCCCTTGAATCTGGGGAACTGGGTTTGAGTCTCGGCAATGACAGCTGAACATCCTGTGATTCTGGGCAAATCACTTAATCTCCCGTTCCTAACAAAAATGAATGTGTCCTCACTCAATGCATCTGTGCTATGTAAATCGCTCTTATACCCGATTCGGGTAAAGTTTGCGCAATATAAAACTCTGTAAAAAAAAAGTGGTATGGGTGTAGTATGTGCTGGTGGTGCATTTTGAAGCACACTTTTGCAAAGATATTATTACAGCACGGGATGGTAGCGCAGTCTTATTAAACACAGAGCACGTTCCATTGAAATAGCCACTAAATTAGCACAGACATACATTTTAACTAATAAAATTATAAGAGCACAAATGATAGTGTGTGAAAAATTGGTTTGTGCATCCCTAAGTAAAGCATCTTGATTTGTTTTGATCCTATTAAAATCTTTGTTTACATCACACTTCAAATTAAAGCGGTGCTTCGTTAGTGCTTTCTTATCTGCTCATTTTGAAACATTTGTACAATTAATTTACAGGTATTTAAATTTTAGTGTTTTTTGGAAACAAAATGACAGCAGCTGCACCTCCACTAAGGCGGTGGAGTGTCACCCCCACTGCTTCAAGAACAGTACAAAGGATAAATAAAATAATAATACCAGAACGTTATTAGCATTTTATTGTTAGTATTGAGCTTGCAGCCAGGTTGGGGTGAGGCGAGGCTGGGCTCCCATAATGCCAGAGGGAGGAAGAGTGGTTGCTGCACCATAAGTGCACATGATGCACTTATGGTGCATCATGTCTGCCCAACCATCATGCGCACTTCGCATGTTCTCCACCCAGGCTGTATTGCACAGCCTGGGAGGAGATCATGCACAGCCTGCTCCTCCTTAGTTGAGCGCTGAACCACAGCGCTCAGATCAATCATGACGATTCTGTCATGCTGGGTGGCAGCAGGGTCATGATTGCCTGGAGGAGTCTGGCCGCTTCAGACTTTCTGCCCTACCTGGGGGGGTGAGTGGGGGAGGGGAAATGGGGGCAGTAGCCCCCAATCTGCCCCCCCCTGGAGGGGCGGAAAGCCAACTAGAGAGCAGAGATAGAAAAATGTATTGACAATGGGATGGGGCAGCCCAAAAAGGGCATAGCAATGCCGCTCTCCCTCCAGAGAAATGACCCCCGGGGGGCAGATGGGGCAGTAGCGCCCAATTTGCCACCCCTGGGGGGGGGCAGAAAGCCCACTAGGAACCAGGGATTTTTTTATTGACGCTGGGGTGGGGGCTGTCCAGTAAGGGCATTGCCATGCCCTTACTGGACATCCCCCAACCCCTCAAAAGAAATGTCAGTCTTTCTGCCCCCTGGGGGGCAGATGGGGGCAGTAGCCTTCAATCTACCCCCTGATGGCGGAAAGTCCACTAAAAACCAGGGATTCTTTTTTTTATTGACGTTAGGGTGGGGGCTGCCCAAAAAGGGCATGGCAATGCCCCCTCAGAGAAATGTAAGTCTTTCTGCCCCTGGGGGCCACATGGGGGCAGTAGGGTCAAATCTGCTCCCCCCGGGGGCAGAAAGCCCACTAGGAACCAGGGATTTTTTAAATTGATGTTGGGGTGTGGGCTGCCCAAAAAGGGCATGGCAATGTCCCCACCACCCACCAAAAGAAAATTCAGTCTTTTTGCCCCCCTATAGGCGGTAGAAAGTCAACTATAAACCAGGGATTATTATTTTTTATTTATGTTGGGGTGGGGGCTGTCCAAAAAGGGCATGGCAATGCCCCATCCCCCCTGAGAAATGTAAGTGTTCCTGCCCCCCGGGGGGAAGATGGAGCAGTAGCCCCAATCTGCCCCCCAGGGGGCAGAAAGCCCACTAGGAACCAGGGAATATTTTTTTTTATTGACGTTGGGGTGGGGGCTTCCCAAAAAGGGTATGGCATTTCCGCCTCACCCTCAGACAGATGCAAGTCTTTCTGCCCTCCCTAGGGGGCAGATGGGGGCAGTAGCCTCCAATATGACTCCCGGGGGGGGGCAAAAATCCCAGTAGGAACCAGGGATTTTTTTTTATTGACGTTGGGTAAGGGCTGCCCAAAAAGGGGAATGGCAATGCCCCTTACCCCCACAGAGAAATTAAGTGTTTCTGCCCCCCACCCCTCCTCTGGGGGGCATATGGGGACAGTAGCCCTCAATCTGACCGCCCGGGGGCAAAAATCCCACTAGGAACCAAGGATTGTTTTTTTTATGACGTTGGGGTGGGGACTGCGCACAAGGATTCTGGGTAACAGAACCTGGTGAGAGCCAGTCAATTCACCCCAACGTGTATTCCCCTGAGTGTGTAGTTTTAAAACATGTGAAGGTTTTCTAGGTTTCACTAGGTGCTGGCAGAGCTAAGGTTAAAAAACTACAGCTTGGCACTTTGCAAAAAAGGGTCATTTTTCACTGTGAAATTGTGGTGTGTCCACATTGTGTTTTGCACCGTTTCCTGTCGCGTGCACTAAGCGAGGTACCATTTTTCTCAGAAGACTTTAGGGAACGCGGGGTGTGTGGAAATTTGTGGATACACGCAGATTACAGAACTTTCCACCACAGAAATATGAGGAAAATGCATTTGTTTTTTTACAATTGTTTAGGTTTGCAAGGGATTCAAGGTACCAGAACCTGGTGGGAGCCAGTCAAGTCACCCCATCCAGGATTCCCCTGGGTGTCTTGTTTTCAAAAATGTACAGGTTTGCTAGGTTTGCCTAGGTGCCGGCAGAGCTAGGGTTCTAAAACTACAGCTAGGCACTTTGCGAAAAAAGGGTAATTTTTCACTGTGAAATTGTGGTGAGTCCACGTTGAGTTTTGCACCATTTCCTGTCGAAGGCACCAAGCCCACCCACACAAGTGAGGTACCATTTTGCTCTAAAGACTTTGGGGAACGTGGGTGGGTGAAATTTTGGGATCCACGCATATTCCAGAAGATGCCACCACAGAAATGTGAGGAAAATGTGTTTTTTGTCAATTTGTTTAGGTTGCAAGGGATTCTGGGTAACAGAACCTGGTGAGAGCCAGTCTAGTCACCCCATCCTGGGTTTCCCTGGATGTCTGGTTTTCAAAAATGTATAGGTTTGCCAGGTTTCCCTAGGTGCCGGCAGAGCTAGGGTTAAAAAACTACAGCTAGGCACTTTGCAAAAAAAGGGTAATTTTTATTGTGAAAATGTGGTGTGTTCAGGTTGCATTTTGAGCCGTTTCCTGTCGTTGGCACTATGCCAACCCAAGTGAGGTACCATTTTTATCGGGAGACTAAGGGTAACCCAGATTTGTAGAGCAACTGTTATTACCTATTGACTTTCGATGCATTTCTATCTTCCAAATGATAGGCAATGTGTAAAAAATAAGTCATTTTGGAAAATGACCTATAATTCTCATGCTTGTATGGGTCTTCCTAATTTCGGAAATGTGCAAATATCTACTGTTTCTAAACTCTATATTTTGTTCTCATTTCAGAAATACATAGGTGTCTTTCACACCAATTTTTCAATTTTTCCATGTATAAATTTTCCCAGAATAATTGCTATATACCGGGTGAATAATAAAAAAACATTGCAAGTCACTGCTTAGCTTTTGGCTCTGGGTTCGTCGGGTTCTTGGTGAAGCTACAAGTTCTATATATCCCCACAACAAGAAAGGTCTAGTGGATGTAACAGTATAATGTTTTCAAACCTCTGTCATAATTTAGGGGGTCATTAGGATGGCGGATTTCCCGCATACTCCGGGCCGGCGGAAGCCACCGCCGGCCCGGAGTATGCGGGAAATCCGCCGAGGAGGCCTGAAAGACCCACCGCCAAATCAGGATGGCTGGTGGGTCTCCCAATCCGTCCGCCGCTTTTCCGCCGTGGTCGGAAGGCGACCACGGCGGAAAAGCAATAACATGGCTGGCGGTGTCTATCAGACACCGCCAGCCATATTAGGATGCAGGGTGAGTCATGCTTTTCCGCGGCGGCTTTTCCGCCGTGGAAAAGCATACGGACAGTCACTTTGGGGGCCCGTTGCGGGCCCCCTGGGTGAAGGTTGCGTGGGGGGTGCACATGGGGGGTACCTATGGTACCCCCCTGCCCTTGCGTGCACGAAGCGGCAGGCACCGCGCGGTGCCTGCCGCTTTGTGCATGCAAATGCACACCTTTCGTTTTTTGCATTGCGGCGGATGCTGCTTCAAGCAGCATCTGCCGCAATGTAAAACATACAGGATGTGACCGCCAGGGTGGCGGTCACATCCTAATTGCTATGGAGGGACCGCCGCTGCCCATGCAGACGGTCCCTCAAACTCAGGGGTGGCGGACGGACGCAAGTCCGTCCGCCATCCTAATGACCCCCTAAAAGTGGTTACAGGTGAAAACGTTGACACAAATGACTGTTTTTTTCAACAAATTTTTCCTATATTTAACTGTTAGTTTCTATAAATTTAACTTGAAGGATCTACATAAATGACCCCTTGCTTAATACAAGAATTTTGTCTACTTTTCTAAAATGTATAGCTTTACAGGATCCATTATTGATTTCTTACCCATTTCTACCATTAACTGGAAAGAGGTTGAAAGCACACAAAATAGTAAAAATAGGATATGTCCCAGAAAAATGTCAAAACTGTGTACAAATGTGTGGTTTTCTTAAAAAAATCATTCCCTAAAATCTGGGGAAATGGTGATTTCAGCTTCACAAACCCTTTCATGATACCATTTGAAGGGAAAAAAACAGACGCTTTAATTTGCAGCATTTTTTTCCAATTTTTCCCAGAAAAACGCAATTGCGCTGTATTTTGGCTAATTTCTGGGTTCCCTCCAGGGGAATCCACAAACCCCGGGTACCTTTAGAAGCCCCATGATGTTGGAAGAAAGAGACACATGTTTGGGTCGATTCCTTATGTGGTAAAAAAGTTACAGGGGCCTAAGCAAGAACTACCCCAAATAGCCAAAAAAAGACATAGCACAGGGGGGAAAAGACCTATTAGCATAGGGGTTAAGCCACTTCCTTACACTGCGCATTGCTAGGCAAGAGGTGTTCTTGGGTGTTGAACTGAAAATTATACTTACCCAAACAACTTCAAAGTCCGCAGTGCGTTCATGTCCTCGGCTGAGCAGCAAGTTACTGTGATTCCGGCGCAAGGGATTCTGTTACTGTCTTTCCTGTATGAACGTTTAAGCAAACAAAACCTGATTTATCAGTACTGAATCATCACATGCTTGTGCATTTCAATTAGCGCTAACAGGCCAATAAGCTTTGCACGCAGCGTGTCTCTGAATGTATCAAGACTTGAAAGCGTAGAAAGCTAAAAGAGACTAGTGAACGCAAACTACCTGAGATAAGAGGCCTCTTACTAGAGGCACAGCCTCTAGATATAGAGATTCCTGGAGAGATCCCCCTTGAGCTACTAACCTGTGTAAAGACTGACTTGTGGCATTACTATACCCAGATGAACGAACCAGTGCACAACCACGCAGACGCTCAGATCACAAGAACACGATTAACACTTCTCCTCAGATTGTACCAGAGACAGAGTAGGCACAAGGGTGAATGCATATGTTCATTGGTTGATCCTGAGTGAGCAAATAGTGTTCAGCCTGTGGTCCGTTGATGGGACTTGGTCGAAGTTACATCAAGCGTAGCTCCCGCCGGGCCAGATACCACAGGTTAGTGCACAGTTATATAACTCTGTATGCCCATTCAATCATGCCTGACAGAGAGATTGACTGGCTCTGCACCACTTGAAGTCAGAACCCCATACTGACTCCAAGGACTAGTTGGCTGGGTCCCTGATCTGAAGCTTTGGGGGACACAACAGGCTTCTAACAAACTTGCACTACTCTATTGTTTTAAATCTGTTGTGGAATCATTTTGTGGTGTGTTTTCACTGTGTTACTGTTTGAAGTGTTGCACAAATACTTTACACATTGCCTCTGAGTTACCTGACTGCTCTTTGCCAAGATACCTGAGAGGTATGCACTGGTTAATTTTGGGATTGCTTGTGACTTTACCCTGAGAAGAATTGGGGTTGCAGCTTGAGAAGTGTTTCAGCCCGCTCAACCAGTAACTCATTTCTTACACTTTCCTTTCTCACTCCATGTACTTCAGCAAGATTGTCACATATTTAATTTTACCACATCCCCTCACTTTGCAGGCAGAGACACAAAAATAAACACAAATCTCTATTTGGAAAGAATAAGCAGCAATTTTTTAGAAGACACTGCCTGAAATGTGAGCAATGTCTTTGATAGCACAGCAAATGAGACATGGTAAAAAAAAAGATTTCAAGGCACCTTTTTTATTCATTCACCTATTTACCTTCAGCAGGACTATTTTGGGGGCGCTACAGCACAGGGGCAGGCTCCTCCACTAGGGTGGAGGAGCGCTGCCCCATTTTCTTGCCGTGCTAAGAGCAGAAAAATGAAATGGAAAAAATACCATTTAATGTTTCTGCTTCTCGCACTGCAAGAAAGCAGAAGTGTATGTTTGTGAGCGGGGGCTGCTCTATGAGCAGGGCAGGGCAGGGGAGGAGTGGTGTTCCCACTCCTGAGTGAGCATGAGTGGTTTGGTTGGCCCTCTGGGCCGCCCAGACCAGTCAGGCACACTCTGCCCTTTCTCCATGCAGGCTGCAACGCAGTCTACATGTAGAAAACGCCCTCCCCATAAGCGCCTGGCTGGGCGCTGTCCCAACCAATCACAGTGGTGCCATTGCTGCATTGTGATTGGTTTAGGGGAGGGGAGGAGAGGCTGCTTGCTTCCTGTTCCGGCTTAAGGCAGGGGAGCAGTAGCAGGAGTCCAGAAAATGCAGGGGACCTGGCCGGCCAGAGTAAAGGTAAGTTTTTAAAATGTATTATTATATTTACTAGCCCCCCTCCCCTCTCCGCGTGACCCCCTGCCCCCACCTGCGATTAATGCCAGCTGCGACTGGTGCAGCACCCCTTCCGCCCTGCACCCCTACATCCAGCACCTATGTCTTCAGGGACTTAGAAACTGAATTTCATTTACCAGACTGGTAAGGAGGAATGTGCAGACAACTATCACACTGCTTTAAGACTTAGGGCATAATCTAGTTTTAGGTGGGCAGCTTGTTTCTCAGCCAGGGCAATGGAGTAAATTACTTGATCGCAGCCAAGATTTGATGGAGATGCCACCTGCCAAATTTAGGAATGACCACCAAGCAAGCGTTCATTTCAGTTAAAGCATTGGCAGGCGACGATGTCTCTGTCACTAGCTCTCAACAGGATGCAACTGCAATCAAGTGGCAGGTTCTATCTAATCAATCACCAATAAGTGAGAAAATCAACATATTTTTCATTGGGAATTGTTAACCTGTTGGTTTGTGGCGGTTACAATGTTAGTAAATTATGTAGCATGCTCGCCAGAAGCAAAGAAGAGTACATTTAAATCAAATAAAAGTCAATCCACCATTATAAATAGCAAGGTATTCAGAAAACGTGCGGCGGCATGTTTTTCCCATTGCAGTGATATCGGCCCAGATGCATCAAGGTAAAATCCGCTCGCAAAGGGTCAGTTTCTCAGAATCTGCCCCTTTGCGACCGGTATTTTTGCATTTGGGATGCATCATCCCAAATGCAAAAATCGCAAATTAAGAATTCGCTAAATTGCAATTACTTGCATTTAAGGAATCTCAAATAGAGATTCCTTTAAATGCAATGCATCAAAGTTAAAAAAATTAGCGATTTCGCTAATAGGAGTAGCAAATTACTATGAAGTTCAACTTCATGGTAATTTGCAAAAACTTTGAAAAATGCCATTTTGTGCATTTTCCAAAGTTTCATGTTGCGCACACACATGCCCTAAGGGCATGTGTGTGCGCAACATATGTGCACAGATCAATTTCAGGGGTGCAACAGGGTGTCCTTTGGACACCCCTGCACCCTTGAAATCGCATTCTTATTTTGCGATTCGCTAAATGCGATTCGCAAATTGAGAATGTCTTCCCATTCATTCCTATGGGCCTCTAGGCCTATAGGAATGAATGGGGAGGTATTCCTTAATTGCGAGTCGCAAGTAAGGAATTTTAAGAAATCTCTATTTTTTGAGCTAGTTCTTCTTGCATAGCATTTTGCTATTCCTTATTAGCGATTCCCTATTTTTCGCTAATAAGGAATCGCAAAATGGATGCTTGATGCATCTGGGGGATCATCCTGTAACAAGAACCGCGGATCTGACTGGGTAATAACAAAGTCAGAGGTTTCCTCTGTTTAAAGCCGCAAAACTCCCAAACCTGCAGATTTTTACCACACAAACTTCATCTGGAATAACGAGTAAGGTAAGTGGTGTTCTGTAGAGTACATATTTTGTAGGGACAAGTATTAGGGTTTGTTTCCACGTCATCAGGACACTGATGTTGCGGTACTGGATCATTCCTTTCAGGTGAATTAGCCCAAATTGCTTCCTTAATGCAGAACACGTGCTAGGAACTGTGTCCAATCTACAATGACCAATATTTCATCACTCCATTAAATTCCATTTTGGAATCTTTCACCCCCTGCACCCTGAGAATGTTGTAGGAAATTGTCCAGTTGTAGTATTACACCGTAAGAGAGGTTCTACCGCACATCCTGGGAGAGGACAACGGTAAGACCAGCTCCGGCACCTTGCACCGCTGGTGCTGGTTGGTCGGGGAGGTGACACCGCATCTATTTATAATAGCAACTAATTTCCGCAATCTCCTGCCTGCTGTCTGCTCCATGCCTGGCTATTTTGGATGCGAATTGACAAGATTGTCCCTAAAAAGAGTTGACAGCTCGTGAGCAATGTGCAGGGCCGTCAGTCAGGCAGACACGAGCGCTCGTGGACTCCGCTGCCGCTTCATTGCTCCGCCTCACGGGCGCGCCGACGCCGTGATTGCCCTTTTCACGTGCGGCTGCAGCTCGTCAGCATTGGTGCCTCCCTGATTGCTTCTCGCAGCCTTACTTGAAACGGAGACGCGCGCCTCGTTGTGGGCGATACCCGATGAACAATTAATGGACGCTCTGAAGCGCCGTGCCTGGGGCTCTGCACGTGCGCGTGTTCCGATCAGGACCTTCATATCACCTCATGCATCATTTATCATGTCTTCTGTGCGCTATTGACAGTCGCAGATGAGGACTCGGTGGTTACTATATTGGGTGTCCCCTTGCACCACGTGACAAGAGCGCACACTGAAACAGAACTTCATACACCCTTCACAGTCAGAATAGGCAATTATACACCCAACGTACCTTGAATGGACAATTAACTATTTCCAACACAGCCTGCACAAGCAATTAACTTGCCTTTAATGCATCTACCAGCACGTGCAGGTATCAGCTACTGGCTACACCTTTTCATCTACGTCAACCGAGGAAATATGTGAGCAATGTATCCTTCCGCCTAACCCGACCATTAAAAAAAAAATCCACAACTCATGAGAACTGACAAATCCACCCTCTTTCCCAAAACCAAATCACACTGGGGACAGAGAAGGAAATGTTTGGAAAGTCATACCCTGGACTAACCAAAGCCTAATCTAATGGTCGATTATGTGCTAAATAATGCAGCAAAAACAAGAACAGCAGATATGTGGAAAAACAAAGAAAACCTTAATTTAACACCTTCAGTAAAGTCGGACTTGCAGCTGTCACTTTTCTATGAAAATGTTCAGGGCCACATTAAAGGAGGCCCGCACAACGTGGCAGCGTGTGCCTGTGCAAGGGACAGCGCGGTGTATAAACGAGGCGCTGTGCTAAAAATAAACACGGGGCGTCTGGAAATAAAGTTTAAGCCAATTAAGCGCCCAGCAAGGAATTCACAACTCAGATAAGGGTGGAGTTCAAAACGTGCTTGAGAATTCTGCATCCCAGGGAAAAGTATATAATTATCAAGCAGACAAACTCAACAAAGCAAAGATACGAGGGGACGAGGGCAAGCTTTGATTGGACGAAAGGACGCCTGAAAACTCCTTACTAGAATTGTGGTTGCAGGAGAGGCTGAACATTACTGGCCTGGTGGAATCTTACATGGAAAAGAATCCAAGTTCAGATATTTGATTCCATCTGGGGATCCTTTAAAAACTTTTATGGGGTCTATCCACAAGCACTTTATTTAAAGCTACATAGGACTTTTTTTAAAAGTTATTAATTATAGCAACCATTACTATTGATGAAACTGCTTAAAGTTTTGGGTGTTTTTATTCATGTCAGAAATGTCTCTTTTATGAGAGGGCTTTCAGGAACCCTCATAAATCCGGACCTCTGTAGAGGGTGGTGTTTCCAGTCTAGCCTCATTGTTAGCGTTTTATGAGGAAAGCCCAGTCAGCCATTTCTGCCTGTGAGTGGAATTAATATGATAACTGTGAGAAGTGATTTGCTTCTATAGTAAGTGGTCATGTCAGGCTGCCTCAGCCTCCTTCCATAGTCGTCGCATATATTTGTGGCATGGACATTCACAGAGAGGTTTGGCCATATATGTACTTTCTGATTTAGGCATCTATGGATTTTAGGATGATGTTAGTATTGAACATCGGGGTAGCACCATTTCCCCCGTCTCCACTATGCCCCAAATGGACAGTTTAAGTTTTCCCAACTTGATGAAGTCCATTACCATTTATTTTATTGCATTTAGATGTTGTCAGTGACCATGGCCTGGAAGTCTGTGGTAACAAGGATAACTAAGTACTTTAATCTGCGAGGGACCAACTTGAAGGACGCATCAGCTAGTGGGCAGTCATTGGGGTGGAGGGTGTCAGTGCCTCTCTTTTTTTCCCCAATTAATTTTGTATCCTGAGAATTCAGAGAACTCATCAATTACCTGCATCAGGGCTGGGATGGAGTCTTTCGGTTCACATCGTGTCAGCAATATATCATCTCAGGAACAAAGAGCATGAGTTTGAGATCTCCCACTGGAGTGCAAATCTCCTGGATGGCATCAGATTCCCTGATGGCTATAGCCAGAGGTTTTAAGGCCAGCAAGAAAAGTTACAGCAACAAGGTGACCCTTGCCTCGTGCCTCTATGGATTTTGATGCATTCTTAGAGAAAGTTGTTATAGTTAATTTGCCCCAAAGTTTTTGGTACAGCCAACTTATCATTTTGATAAATTTGTTCTTCAGGCAGAACCTCTTTGGGGTATGAAACAGATAGCCCATTATACTCGATCAAATGCCTCCTGAGCATCAAGAGAGAGGGATGCCTTCTCATTCGGGTTGCTTCCTGTCTGTCATAATAAATGCAGTAACATTCGGATGTGGTTTCTTGAAGACCGATTCATGGATCCTATAACCAAAATTCTGAAATTTTCTAATCTACAATACCACATGTAAACAGATGACACCCAACTATACTCCTACCCTGAGGATATCCGTCTACGCAACACAACTCTGCAAAAAAAACCAAAACAGGCTAACCAGAAACCACCTTAAACTCAACTCGCTCAAAACCAAATTCCACTTAATTGCCCCACCAAAAAGATCCGTAGACATCGAAGATTGGATGAAACACTTAACAGTCTTCTACTGCCTTCCACACATTACAGATTCCTCAAGATCACTAAGAATTGCACTTGATAAGAATCTCAAAATGCAAAAGACATAATCTCAGCCACCAGAGGCGCAAACTTTCAAATGAGAATTCTAAGAAAAATAACACCGTTCCTCCCCTTCGACTACCTTAAACCAGTGGGCAAGCGCTAGTTATCCCCTAGATAAAACTATGGGAGTGCTACCCTATGTGGTCTGCTGAGATCCAAGTTGGCTCCACTAAGGATATCCCTGAACTCTGCTGCAAGGCTCATCACTGGATCAAAAATGTACAGCCACATCACTCCAGATCTGAAAGCACTAAACTCCCTTATGAGGCAAGTATTCAGATGAAAATTGCTTGCATGACCGACAAAGCCCTACACTTCAATACACCGAAGAACCTAGCTGACAAACTGGAAGTTTCGGGTGGTGGCAGAACATCTATAAGCACCAGCAACTTACTTATGAAACCTAAAAAATGTAGAAAAAAGAATACCTACAACCGAGCCTTCTCCAGTTTGACCTCTAGAATGTGGAACTCCTTGCCTCCTGAAATCAGACTGATCTCTTCAATCACTTCATTCAAAAAAGAAGTCAAACTGCTTTTAATGAACAAATCTCTACACTGAACCCACAAACTCATTCTCTGGATATTGATCTGACGCTATTCTCCAACCAGGGCTTACAAGAAGTCTGAGTACTGGGTTATAAATCATTGTCCCACTCCTGATTTGCAATGGACATCGTCAGCGTTTATGTTTCTTGGATAACTATTTTCTACGAATTGAACTATCTGTAAAGCGTTCTGATACCCTTCTAGGGTCAAGTTCGCGCTATATAAAAATTTATAAAAATAAATAGATTGTTACGTCCCAGTTTATTATAGGTCAATCGCACTCTTGTATATAGGGGGAATGCCTATGCACATACCCTACTGAGCGAATGAACAAATTGGGTTGTTGAAGAAGGGTTACTCCCCTTCTACCAAACTGGATTTCGAAAAGGGGACTCAACCATTGACAATGTTGTGGCCTTTTCCTTTATTGCACAACAAGCCACTGTTGAGAACAACTTGCCAGTGTTCACCTGATTCGTAGACTACTCCGCTGCATTCAATGGGGTAGTACAGATCAAAATATGGGACAGATATAGAAACTGGAACAGCCCAGACAACCTCCTAAATATCATCATTCCGATCTACAGCAGGACCTGGGTGAGAGTAAAATTGGCAGGGGTGACAGTATCCCCAAATTTCTATACAGACCTTAGTCTGAAGGAAGGTTGCATTCTTGTGCCAACACTGTTTAACTTATATACGGTACAGAACACCAATTTAACTAATCTAAAAGATGGGCCAAATGAGAGTGTACCTATTACAGTATATATTCGTCCACAGAAAGATAGGCTCCAGAAAGCATTTGGCCCCTTACATACATTTAATGAATGTAATGAACTGGTTCCCAATCAAAGTAAAACATAAGTGCTGATATTTGGCCGTTATGCACGTAAAACATCGCAAAAGTGGAGGCTGGGCATTTTGCCAATAACATCAACAGCTATAATTATCTAGGAGCCTCTTTCAGTGATACAGGAAACATGACCATCCATCAGAAAAGAAAGAAGTCAAAAGGGGAAGCAACCATGTATACCCTATGTAAACTCTATTGTAAATTACATAGCCTGATGACAGAAGCAGTCAGGAAGGTCATCACTGCAAAACTGATACAGTATACTACACACAACAAGATTTCCCAGGAAAATGTGATACATTATTAGAGAAAGTCCAATGTCAAGGAAACAAGCACATCTTTCAGCTACCAACATACACACTTAACAGCTAAACTAAGTGAGCGTCTCTCACTCGAATGTCCCACCGGACAAAACACCTCTGCACCCTAGCCCCCCTAGCCCGAGTCCACATAAACTGACTGGGTCTTTGTGCTCCAGAGACCCTCAAGAGCCGAGCTCCCTTTGGGTTCTGGCAGACTCATCCCCAGTCCCCATTTGAAGTTTTTCATTTTGCAGGTAATTCTCAATTGACTTTACCAGGTAGTGCTCAAGTCTACCAATACGACCAACATCTCTGCACCCGGACACACTAAGGCAGGGAAAACCTGGCCGACCCTAAGGCCCTTAAGGCCAGGTGAAGAACCCTGAAACCATTTGAAAATATTTACATGCAGTGTATGTTTCTCCCATAGGATAACATTACTGCGTTCAAGGCTCATATCTCATAACCATTGTTTGGCTGTATTGTTCAAATATTGCAAAGATCTATAATTTCAAAAGTACTTACCTGATGGCGATGGACCTCGTTATATAAAAATCTGCTATTTTTCTAAATTGTTCTCAAGCTCCTTCTGGAGTGTGTGTCTAATTTATTGACTCGATGTCTACAACAAATGCTTAACAGTAACCTCTGATAAGCCTAAACTGCTCGACCACACTACCACAAATAGACCACTTAGGATTAATAATTTAACCTGTAAATCAATAAGGGTTGTCTAAACTATTTGCATGGTGCTCCCATACATTGGTACACTACATAAATACCCAGCTTTCTACACCATTGGATGTTTGGAAACATGCCCACCCACCTAATTTAGATGGGCGTACAAACATCTAATCTTCAATGCCTGATAACACCGGAAACAACTGTCACTAAAGGTATTGAAAAGTGCCCAATGCCCCCCATACCATGGTAGGAAACTCCAATGGCGAGAGGGGCAATTATTTTTTTATTTTCAAAATTAAAATCCTACTTTGGTATTTTCTTTTGTAAAATTAAAAAACGTTGTACGTTTGTCTTACAGCTCCATCATCTTGATGGAGCAATACGGCAAACTTCCAATGCACTAAAAGAAACTGCTGTGATGGCAGTTCCCGTAAATGTAAGATGTGTCTGCTGGACAAGCATGCATTGTCCTCAAGAACATTTCTCCAAATTCGACAGGGTTCATCACCAACCATATATAGTGCAAAGTTACTGTTTGAATTGCTTTCTCGCCTGATCATCCCAAGAGGTTTCTTTTGTGTCTGGGCAATATCCAATAGAATAACTGCCCAGTTTACATGGGAGGTGGTATGCCCAAGTACAAAACTGTTTTGACAGGCTGTAACAAACTTAGATACAATTTTGGCAAGCATATATAGCATGTATTGTGGCATCAGCATTAATTAAAAGTAAAGTAAAGTCCACATTTGTAAAGCGCACAATCACCCGTAAGGGTCTCTAGGCGCTGGGGGCCGTCGGGAAGATTAAGCGAGCTATTGCCCAGAGTCACATGGTGCTGGGCTAACCTGCCGCCGGAGCCGGGGATCGAACCGTGGTCCCCAGATTCCAGCGTCAGTCGCCCTGGCCGCGGCGCCACACCTCTCCCATTAATTAAAGAGATTTGTCAATATGACCTAAACTGTTTGAGATGTTCTATATTCCAGGTATTTTTGAGGTCTTTTGCATACAAACCAAAAGCAAAAGAAAAAAGAGAAGCAAACAAATCACAAAAACTTTATAAAATTCAATTGCCAAATTTTCTAACACTGCAGTCTTACTATATGCTGATTGCTGTTTCTACGTATAATAGAGACACCAGTGCCTAAAATACAAGACTTTCCGCCAATTATATTTAATCTAATCTAAACCCCTCGGAGATGTATCAATATCTTCCCCTGAACATGCATTTAGCTAGTTGCACGAATGCTCTTAGTAAGGCTGTAACTCTTCAGTAACAATTTCATCTCATGAACCTAAATGGTCATTCTTATTATGCACTTTGTTTCTAATTGCCTTTTCCCTCATCTTTATTAATTAAATTAATCCCAGCGATTCACGATATTAACCGCTATTTGCCTCTGAGAATGAAACAGTCTAGCAGCTTTGTTTCTTACACTTTTCATAGCTTGATTATGGGCGAGAATATGAATATGAATATGACCTTTCCTGATGATCAATGCTTGATCTCTAGCTACCACAGCAGCTCCACATTTTTTGCAGCTGTCTGTTATATTTCAGCATCTTTTACGTACCCAAAGGCAAAACCTCAAATATCTGCTTTTATTACATACCAAACCGCTGGAACTGATTTTGAGATTACATTAAAATCTAGGAAGTCGATAAACCAATGTCTCAAATCCTGCCCATACTCTGATGCAGCCCATAGAGATTGATCAAAGGTCTTCAAGGCTTATTAGTTGCTGTAAGCCATGGTCTAAAGGCTCATCTTTGAAGGACAGTGGTAGAAGCTGTTTTACAGACACTACCTATTTCTGCTCATCCTATTGTCCGCTTTGAGAAGAGAATCATAATCATCGCATTTTTTACCGAATCGCAAGAAATTTTGCGAATTCGCAAATTGCGAAAAAGCACACATGATGAATATCATCAAGTTAACAGCCAGGAAGCCAGTACAGCAATCAGTTGCAGCTGCTTCCTTGTTTGCTGTGGAGGACTGGCAGTTGGCTTTTTGAGTCTGTCCTGGAGGTTGCTGCTGCTGTTTGTGTGTGAGAAATCTTTTGAGAAATGGCAAATGCAAATCCTGGTGAAGAGGGGTCAGCCAGGAAAAGGAAAATTACGTTTTCTGATCAAGAGTTGGAAATTCTAATTGAGGAGGTGACTGAGAGACAGGAACAACTTTTTGGCAGGCTATCTCTGAAGGTTCCTGAAGCTGTTAAAAGAAATATATGGATTGCTATCCAGGCAAAGGTAAATGCAGTTGGTGTTGCACATCGTGACATAAATAATTTACAAAAAAGATGGTATGACCTACGCAGTTCTGCAAAGGAGAGGTTAGCAACCAGGCTTAAAGGATCCAAAAAAACTGGAGGAGGCACACCCAGGGATAGACCCAATACCCCCCTGGAAGACATGGTGGAAGGCACACTGCTGACTAAGGCTGTTGTTGGAGTGACAGACATTGATACTTCAGAGTTTCCTACCCCATCAGAAGGTGAGTTTAATTTTTTTTTTATAACGTTTTGTGAACAATGACAGTGCAAGAGGGATGTCAAAGTTGATGTACCTGCTGTATTATTGTTGAGAGTACTGATGTTTTTGTTAGTTGATTTTCAAACCTTGAATTTTACAATTGGTAGTTAAAAAGAAGTGCATCATGGGAGATGTAGTTTTTTCAGGTGCTTTCTCTTTATTAACAATGCAAATCACTGAAATACATTTTTATTTCACATTCTGAAAGAAGTAGCCAGGGAACATGTAATTGTAATGCAACTCTATCCTTTATTTTTCACATTTGTATAAAGTGCAAATTTTAAAATAACATCATCTTTGCACTTTTTAAACCATAGAAACACTTCAGGAATTGATTGAAAGTGATTTGAGGGATTTCAGCACCCAAGACAGACAAGAAGCAGATGATGGAAATACACCAAACACATCAGCTTCCCTTGCTCAAAGAGGTTACAGACAGAGAGTGCGTCAACTAATGCAAAGTGAATCTGAAGAGGAACATAATGAAAATGTTACTGACAGTCAACCTCAAACAACTGCAACAGTCAGTAACACAAGAATGAGTAGGCGAAGGAGACTTCAGCAGTTTTTCAGACGGCGTGCTCATGTAACAGACTGTGGCAGATTTGAAGAGGGCACCAGCACAGGCAGTGTTGTAGAAGATAAAATCCTCAAGGTGCAGCGCCTGCAATTATGAAAGGTAAACTTGGAAATATCAGCAAACAAATTGATGGCATGCACAACAGTATGAGCAAAATGATAACTGTAATTAAGACAGGGCATGAAACATCCTCAGAGAAGCTGGACCGCATTGCCACTTGCTTAGAAACCATGTGCACAGTGTTACAAAAACAGCAAAAAAAAAGTGAAAAAAGACACCTGCAAATATGGACATACCATGCAAATGTCTCGCTTTTCAAATTGTGCAGCTCAGCTCTGCAAACAGACACTTTCCTTGCAGTTAGATATGAAGAACATATTTAAAGAGATTAGCTAGGGAATAGGGAAACTGCATGAATCCATTGGTAAATCAAATACCAATGCATCTTCTGATAACCAACAACAAATTGATGAAAGTGCTGATGGAAGTACTGTGAGTGGCATACTTGAGCCTTGTGTAACTGGCACACGCCGTAGCAATAGAAAAAATATTCATGCCAGCAACATGCACATGTTGAATTTAAAAAATGCTGGAAAGGCATTAGGTGTGCGCGGATGTAAGAAATAAAGTTTTGTCTATGAAGCCACTTTTATGTGAGGAAATGAACCCAAATCCATATTGTTTCATGTTTTTCAAAGTTAAAATAAAGGCTTCAACATTCAAAGTTTTTGAGGAAACATTCACATTACATGAAGTTAATGCATTTATTTTTACAAAAAGTTAATAAATGATTTACATTAAGTTCCAACATTCTCTGGTGGACTTCTTACCTTTCTTATAAGTAATGTTGTGTGATCTCTTTCCTTCTCCTTCTTCCCTCTGCTGCCTCTGGTCCATGTACTCTTGCTTGGGGTTGTGGAGGCTGATTGTTATTTTGAGGTAGTACATCTTCTTCATCTAATTCTATTCCTCTCCCGGTTGCTAAGTTGTGCAGCATTGCACATGCAGCTATTATTCTGCAACAAATCTCCGGACGATATTGTAATTCTCCACCAGTCTAGTGAAGTATGCGTAAGCGAGATTTCATCACACCAAAGGTTCTCTCAATAACATTGCGTGTTGTTATATGGGCCTGGTTGTACTGCTGCTCTTTTCTGGTTGTAGGATTTAGGTACGATGTTAAAATGTAAGATCTCACTGCATAGGCACTATCACCTTTAAAAAATGAGAAAGACAGTTAAAATGTATGGAAAACGTGCCTCAAAAGAATAAACAAGTCTGTTACAATGTGTAAAACTATATTTACCAAGCTAGTATCCATCTCCAAATTGACCTCCAAGCAGTCGAGCATGGATGGCACTGTGTCTGAAAATGTAGGAGTCATGGGAACTTCCTGGGTAACTTGCAACTAAGTCTGTGATAATATTTTTTGAATTACAAATGGCTTGAATGTTAAGAGAATGGAAACCTTTCCTGTTTCTGAAAATATACTCATTTTCAGAGGGTGGGCAACTGGGAACATGTGTGCCATCTACACAGCCAATGACATGTAGGAAATGAGCCATGTTATAGAAATCTAATTTGGTTATCATCAAGTCCTGCTGTGAGGTTGGAAATTTTATGTGAAACCTTATTCTTTGCAACATGGCATTTAGGAAGGCATTGAAAAATCTGGAAAGTGAACTCTGGGAGACACTACCAGCTATGGCTATTACACCCTGAAATGACCCAGAAGCAAGTAGATGCAATGAACACAGTACCTGCACATGGGTTGGTATAGCTTGTGTCCTGCGAGTTTGCCTCTGTAAGATTGGGTCCAGTTCTTGAATTAAATCTAATATTAAATGAGCATTGAGTCTATACCTATCATAGATCTCTGCTTCTGTCTGCCCTAGTAATGTTATGCGCACTCTAAAGATTCTCTCTTGTATCAGCCTTCTCCTCCATCCTGCAGCTACTCTCAACCTCTGCTTGCGCGCCAAAAAGAAAAGTGCTGCCCTTCTGAAAAGCAATGTAATGGTCTCTGAGGTCCTTATATGCAGTCTTGCAGATTGACACCTGTTGTAAATGAAGTTGGGAAAATTACCGCCAGGTTTGAGTTCTTCTCATTTTAAGAATTCCAATTTGCAATTGCTTAAAAAAATCGCAAATTGTGAATTTTCATGCATAGGATTTTTTCGCAAAAATATGCGATTCTCAATTTTAGCGATTAATTTAACAAATCGCAAAGACATTTGCGATTCCAAAAATTACGAAAAAACACTTTAAAATTCATGCATTCCAAAGACATGAATTGCATTCACAAAAGGGCGAATTATGCGATTCTCACCGATTGCGAATGCAATTCTGTTTCATGCATGTAGGCATAAGAGTTACAGAAATGTCTACAGGTTTTTTACTGTCCTACCATTATTTAGCCACAAGACATAAAAAAGGATTGATGCAGTTCCCACATAAACATAATTGCATATGCATCAAGAAAATATTTAATTATGGCACAAGCAAGTGAAGGAAGCCTGACTGATACTGTGGGAGCATAGTGACATGACAGTGACCGTACATTTGAATACATCAGTGCACATTTTTTAGCGTACACTTGAGACAATTCCATAAGCGTGTCAATTTTGAGTGCATCAACGAGATTCAAACTCATAAATGAGATCCAGGAACAGTCATAATGAGGATGAAAAGGCTTCAGGGGCAACTAAACCAGCACTGTCAGCAAACACAATTAATGAGCATTCACCAGTACCTAATATACATGACAATGCAGGGTTGCCTGATTTTAAATGGTCTCAATGAGTGGTGGGTAAGCATAGTATTATACTTTAGAACATGGTGGTCCCAGAAGCTGGTGCTGTCCCTTCGCATCCAAGGAGGCCACCCAACCTGGAATGTAAGCCCTATTTACAGTGCACACGTGATGGGTAGGAATTAGAGTGCTGTACAATGGGGAATGCCGCAGAGCCATCAGTAATCTCAATCTTCCCTATATTGGGTGTAAAATATATGCCTCTCTAAGATCTTACTGGTGATTTTTCTGGTGCATACTTCATTACATTTAGTGCACCTGGCAAATAGTCCACCAATAATCTGATACATTTCTATCCACAGAAGCTAGAACCATGTAAATACACTGTACAACAGGACAAAGACAGTGCAACAAAATGTTTTTTTACCCCCAGTGCTTTCCAGCTAGGCATGGATCTCCAATCTTCAGAGGGTTCAATAAATGAAGGGTTTTCCTAATGAGAACGTCATTAGGAAAAAAGACATAGAAAAAAATCCAGGTGATGCACATTGAGACCAAAATACCCTGATGAACAGAATGCAGATTATGAGGGACACTAATTTGTTAACTCTGTTAATCTTAAAAATGGCTGTGTAATCATAAAGTACAATAGACAGCTGGGTTTCAAAAGTTGCACACAATACTGTTTGTTCGTTCCCTGCTTTTTGTCCTGTAGATATGCACAAAGGTTGTAGTAAACAGGTGCATGAAATGAAAGCAATGAGCACGAGTATTTGTTCCAGTTAATGCCTGCAGTGCTTCGGTGTCCAGTTCCATAACAAATACGAGTAAAAATGTGTTTCTGTGGAATTGTGATGAAATCCAGTGTGTCATATATATATCTATAGATATATATAGATATAGATATATATATATATCTATATATATCTATAGATATATATATAGATATATATATATATATATATCTATATATATCTATAGATATATATATATATATCTATATATATATCTATATATATAGATATATATATAGATGTATATATAGATATATACAGATATATATATCTATAGATATATATATATGTCAACAAACTGGTGTAGTCCTTGTGAAAGATACCAGAGTCGAGGCCCAAGTAAGTTTTCAGTGCTCAAGGTTTATTTGGCGGAAAAAATAAACAGCCCCAACGCGTTTCGAGGTACGCCTACCTCTTGGTCACGGGTGGAGTACACATCAGTTCGCCATTCTTTTAAAGTAAACAAAGAAATGCATTACGTCATGCATCACGTGCACATAGCCATAGAAGACACACTATAGTTTGGCTACAATGTTTCAGTGAATCAACTTTCACGGTATTCTCAAAGTAATCACAACTCATAATACAAAGTAAACAACATGCATATTAGCATAATAAAATATTACTGCATGTGCAGGCAACTATTTCCCATCATGTGTCACATTTACCGAATTTAACGAATAAATGTCAAATGATACTTAAATGCCTGTTGTATATTTTACAGTCCAGAACAAATCATGCCCAAGTGGGCTTTTAACTTGGGTATATTGTTCAAAGTGTAGAGCCATGATTCCAATTCTGCCCCAGTGGGCATGAAGTCCAACACCTGAAAAAAACACGAAACAATACTTTTTAGCCTGTGTGCCCCCATCAATTACTATTACAGAAAAATTCACAAGTGCTCTTTAAAATCACTTTCCTTTAAAAGTTGCAAATTTCGACAGAGACGCGACAACAATTAATTAATTTTTGCGCAAATTACACCAGTTACTCATACAGGTGTACTGCTAGCTCTTCCCCAAGATTGTGCCCACTCGGTTGGATGGTATTATATTTAATTATATATTTGGACTCTAGTTTTCGTAGATCTAGCCATCTATTCCCACCTCTTTCTTTGTTTTCAACACAATCTAACACCGTAAATGTTAGCAGATTAGGATTCTGATTGTGTACTGCAGCAAAGTGCCTCGCTACTGGGTACTGGTGGTTCAAGTTTTTTTACGGCTCTTAAGTGTTCTAACACTCTGAGTTTAGCTTGTTTTGTGGTGCACCCAATGTAAAATTTGTCACAGGGACAGTGTAATGCATAAATGGCATAGTCAGTCGTGCAACTAAGGTGTTTGGTGATCTTGTGTGCCTCTTGATCTTTAGAAATCTTTATCGATTTACAATTTCTACTTGTTTTACATGCTTTGCACCGTTTACAAGGAAAAAATCCTTGTATAGCATTTGCTTTGGGACATTCTTTGATTAATGTGGTACTCAGGGTGTCCCTCAGTGATTTTGCCTTCATATAAGTCAATGATGGTGCCTCATGTATGGCCTCACATAAATCTTTATCCAATTTCAGGAACTTCTGTAAACTGCGTCTCACTTCCCAGGACTGACTGTCATAACGTGTTATGAATCGAATTTTGTCATCCAAAGGACGTTCTTTAGGGATCAGAAGTTCTTCCCTAGCTTTTTGATCTACCTTTCTTTCTGCCTGTTTAATGATTTCATTGGAATATCCCCTTTCACGAAATCTTGCTATCATGAGTTCTTTTTCTTGTTCATATTGTAGCTCTGTGCTGCAATTTCGTTTAGCCCTAGTCAACTCTCCCAATGGTATGCTTTTTATGAGTGTAACAGGGTGACAACTTTCAGCGTGTAGGAGACTATTCCCAGCTGTTTTTTTGCGGAATAAGGAGCTTGTTAGAACTCCATCCTTAACCTCAAGATTAACATCCAAAAATTCCAAATGCGTCTTACTCATGTAACTAGTAAATTTTAGATTCAGAACATTATTATTGATAATTGTTTCAAATTCATGAGCTTGTTCGCGGGTGCCTCTCCAGACACAGAAGATGTCATCTATATAACGCAGCCAGAGGACGGCGTGGGTACTGAAGTGGGAGATGTTGCTCACCTCTTGCTCCTCCCACCAGCCCATGAAAAGACCAGCAAAGCTGGGGGCAAAGCAAGTACCCATCGCCGTCCCCCGTATCTGTCTGTACATCTTTTTATCAAATATGAAAAAATTCTTTTCAAGGCATATCTGCATCATATCCAATATCATGTTAGTGTGGCTCCAGTGGGAAATAGACCGTTCCTTGAGAAAGTGTCTACATGCCTCTAAACCCAAATTTTGGGGAATGCTTGTATACAAACTGACAACATCAAAACTGATCATCCAATAATCAGAATTCCATGTAAACTTGTTAATTTTTCTGAGGAAGTCAGATGTATCCTTTATGTATGATGGTAATGACTGGACTAGTGGCTGCAAAAAATGATCAATGTACCTTGAAGTTTTTTCTAATAAACTACCCACTGAGGAGACAATCGGTCTCCCTGGTGGTTTACCAAGATCCTTATGTAGCTTAGGCAGTAGGTACAGTGCTGGCACCATGGGGTATTTACACAACAGGTATTTATATTCCTCATCTTCAATGATACCACTAACTTTCCATTCACCAAGTTTGTCAAAAAACTTTTGCTTCATATTGTTATATTCTTGTTTTGTGGTCAAAACATAGTTCTCATGATCATTAAGTTGCCTGTACCCTTCCTCTAAATACATTTCAACAGGCCACAGAACAACATTACCTCCTTTGTCGCTGTTCCTGATAATTACATCGGTCCATATATAGATATATACATATATATATATATATATATATATATATATATATATATATATATTAGGATTGACAAAGGCTTCTGTGAAGCCGAAAAGCGCCTCCTGAAGCCCGGGGAATAATAAAGATGCCATGTTCCTGCAGCTCTCGAGTACGTGCCTTCTTCTTTGGGAGCAGGATTGTTTGTTCATATATATATATATATATATATATATATATATATATATATATACACATACTCCGCAGTGTCTTACTAACTCGAGGGATTGAGAGCTCCGGTGTCCGCCGCAATGATTGGGAGACGCATGCGGTGTGAGATATTTTACCTCCGTTAGGGCATTGTGTGTCGCATGGCTGCCCCCGCATATTGAGTTCCTGAATCATACAGCTGTAGCAGTCCAAGGGGACCCGAGGAGGCGCTTTGGATCCTGGCTGCAAGGGAAGGAGTCACACCATCCAAGCCTGCAATAGACATTGGAGCCGGTACCATTTTGGTTTTGCCCCCCACACCACCAGCCCAGATGCATGAACATGATTCATGCTGGGAGTTGGAATTCGTCTAATGGTTCACGACCCCCAACAGGTGAGCAGATTTCGCTTGGGGAGGAGCCCAGTGTTGTTAGCACTACATCAAGTGGAGCAGAGCAGTTGGATTCATTATAAGACTCTTGTAGGTGCAGGGCGCTGAGGAAAGCTATATCTGCCGAAATGCATTCGCCGCCACTAACCTGTACAGCTATGAAATAAAGTACCTCCAAAGATACCCCCTCTGGCCTCCGCTGTTTTCTCTTTGGGGGGGGGGCTCAGAACAGACCTGACTGCGGGCTGTGGGGGCATCGGCTCCTCACCTTATCCAAACGCTGTGAGGGGAACGGCTGGACTCGCAGCAAATCTCGCAGCGCTGTGAGGGCAACGGCCGTAGTTCCGAGTAGGGAACTACACATCCCAGCAGCCCCGGGGGCGGCGCACATTCTCCACGCCACCAGCGCGCCCGGAGGCGCTTAAAGAAGCCGGAGCACCGTGAGCTCCATGGAGGCTCTGAACAGACCTGACTGCGGGCTGTGGGGGCATCGGCTCCTCACCTTATCCAAACGCCGTGAGGGGAACGGCTGTACTCGTGGCAAATCTCGCAGCGCCGTGAGGGCAACGGCCGTAGTTCCGAGTAGGGAACTACACATCCCAGCAGCGGCGCACATTCTCCACGCCACCAGCGCGCCCGGAGGCGCTTGAAGAGGACGGAACACCTCTCGCACCGCGAGTCGCGCGCGGGAGAAGCCCGGGACAAGGGCGGGGCCATCTGTGGCCATCAGGGGCCAGAAGAGGCCGGGACGGGACACTCCACTTGGCCTCAAAGATGGGGAAGCGCTAATTGAATACTAAAGAGGGTGAAGGTAAGAACGCCAAAGTGCCCAGGAAGTCCGAGACAATAATGTCTTATCGAACATCGGCAGTTGGGGCTTTGAGCACAGAAATTGCTGATGCAGAAAAGGAACTGGGACTAGATATACCTTCTAACATACAAACTGACTCACAACTTCGGGATTTATTGGACTGTGCTCCCCCTATCCCACTAGAACCAGACATCGTACTGATGAATCCCCCGCAGGCTTATCCTGTTGCACAAGACCCTACGGAAGCACCAAGGACCAACAAAGTGGTACAGCCTGAGGGTCTTCAAATCTGCCAATTCTAAAGGTAAACACAACGGTTCCTGGAAACAGCTTAAAGTAAGATCAGACATGACACCCAACCCTAGCCATCCTGCCCACTTGGTCGATCTGGTGGAAGGCCTATTTGAATCACGCTTGGAGCCGGCACTTGTGAGTATCGCAAAGGACATATTGGACACCATGAACTCTTGTGTGGCAAACCTCTTAAAGAAATGTGAACATATTGACGAGTTTATGAGGGAGTTCAGGGAACAACGGTATGACTCTATGCACAGAAAGGAGGAGCGAGAGAGCTTAAAGCTGACTGGTAGCCAGAGGGCATCCCCAGAATTACGGACCTGTCAACCTCCCCATACCCAGCCGACGATCCAAAAAACCCAAGGGATAAGGGTCAACTTAAACCCAGGGGGGCAGCAGACCAAATCCATGGAGCCTAGGCCATTACTGCCCAGTGGCTATGAGCGCCCTGCCGCTGGGCCTGGCCATACAAAGTTACGTATATTAAACCTCCCCCGATGCTGCACCCTTAGTGGTAATTCTAACTGGGGTACCGTGCCTAGCTAATGGCTTTGTGGAAACTGATGTTGATCTTTTGAACAGGACAAAAAGGTGGTGTTCCCAGCTAAGGAGTGGGAGTTTTGATGTAGCATCAAATATCATCATGGCAAGACGGGTTGGGTGGGTAGGGAAGAGAGACAAATGTATACCGGGTGACTGTGTGGTGGTTAATTTTAACAGGCCAAATGTTGCCGATAGCCTGCTGTGGGACGGTTCTGAGATTGATGGTTCTGGCATTAGGCCGCTCCCTTTGGGCTATTTTTATCCCCCTCCTTCCCACTCACAGATTAAATCTCATACACCGAAAGTGCAACTGCCATCACGTCCCCACTCTAAGGCCTTGATATGGAGAATAATTCCTATCAAACACGACAGGCCCTATTGAGGGAAGAGGGCCGGGTCTCAGACCCCCCAGGCTCACCTAGCTCACACCGCGCAGGAATGCACCCTGGATTAATTCTGTCAAATAGGTTCTCTCCCCTCTCCAGTTTGGAAACCAATGATTGACTATCACACTCACAGCAGGGTGGCATAGGACAGAATAGGCAGGTTGAACGACATCCCACCCACAAATTACTAAGTTGGAATGTGGCGTGGCTGAGAAACAAAGCTGCAGATGAAAGGTGAACACATTTTGTGACACAACACGACATTATCGCACTACAGGAGACCTGGGATATAGGAAGCAACTACTGCCTGAATGGGTATTGCAGCTTCTCCGTGAAGGCGGACTCTGGCCTTGGTGGTCGACCAAAAGGAGGGTTACTTACGCTCATATCTTTGGAATTAGTTGGCTCCTTCAGAAAGCTGGAGACGGCCTCAGATAATATTATGTATCTAGAGTGGGTTAACCCCAATTATTCAACAGTTTTGTTGATACATTTTTATAATGCTCATGAGAAGGATCTACGGAATACTCATCTAAGTTCCTTGGTGAGTTTTATAGATGAATACAAGTCAAAATATAATGCTTCATTCAAAATAATTTTTATGGGAGACTTTAACATCCATCAATGTGGTTGGGATTGTTTGGCAGAACAGCAATTGGGCCCCCCTGGATCCATTACCACACACTTCGAACACACCTCACAAGGGGAAGCGCTGGAAGATTCACTAGCTACTATGAATTTGTTCGAGGTAGATGCGGCAAGGTGGGAGGACAGGGTCCCGACATTGAAAGGCAGAGATGCTGATACCGTGATTGATTTTAAATTTGTCTCAGCTGGAATAGTGAATGTGGCCTCATCTTATGAAGTTGTAATCTCAGTTTTCAGTGATCACAATCCCCTGGTACTGTCGCTGACCTTTGGTGATGTTATTATTATACGGGAGGGGAGCCTGATAGACACTAACAACTTAATACCCAAGGATCAGGGCAGGAGACTTAATTGGGCAAAGGTGGTTCCACAAAAAACACACTACATAGGATAGGGTCCGAGGGCTAGTTTAATGACTCCATACTAGATACGTGCCCCAAACAATAACCTAATTAATACAGAAGAAATATCTAGGAGTCAAACAAAAACTCTCATCACAAACAACTATCGACGTGACACAAAAGAGAGGGTGTAAGCTAAATTAATCAGTGACACCACATGATACTATACCAACATATTCACGTGAGGCACATACCCAGGGTGAGAATTTTCCCATCAGTTGTCTATCTGTTCCACCACTGTTAACTCATATGGGTTCTCCTTAGCCAGGAGTTTAGTGCGAACACAATCACACAAATGGTAAGAGTAAGAAGACCCTGGCTATTTTTACCAGTGAACGGTGTTGATGTAATATGACAACTAAAAAAAGCAGTGCAAGTGAGTGAGTAGTGAAAAGATAAAATTAGGTGAGACTGAGTAGAAGTGAAGCCTTTAATGTTTTCTCTCAGCTCCCCAACGCTAAAAACAATAGTGAAGTGACAGATTTAACAAAATATCTGTTCAGCAAGTGGTCGACATGTTTCTGCATATAAGGAAGATTATCTATGCATTCATCGGGACCTAGTTGTTGCTACTGCTGTAAAATTAGTGAGAAATAAAAAGGAATCATATCACCTGATTGTCAGGTTCAGATGCTCCACCACAATCTACAAAATATAATCACATCAACAGAACATGAAGGTGACAAGAGACAAACACTTTTATAGAAATACACTCATCAGTAGTGTTACTTTTGTGATCATGTCAATTCTTATTTCTAGACACGTATTCATGTGGTAAATAAATAAATAATACCCTATTTTTGAATGTATAAATGAATAACAGATAGCTCAATAAATAAGAGTCAAGATTCGAGGTAGTAGGAGTTTCGCAGGTTTATTACAGCATAAATGACAGGAACAGGACAACCTGCATAGGAATAGGATGGCAGGGCCCAGCAGCGCTGCTGGGGTTGGATCTGGGATGAGCGCGCTAGCATTTAATAACAATACACAAGCATATATAGTAAAACAGTTGCATTACAGTACATATGATAGGCGGAGCAGTGGGTGGAGCAAAGGGTGTGACGCGTAGCAGTCGCGAAAGATAAGGGTGAAAGTGGGTGTAACAGGGCGTATACATAGACATGTGATGCAAACGTAACAGAATATGTCATGAATGGGGCGGAAACATGGAGGGGGCTACCTAAGGAGCCGGGACCTCTAACCTGGTGGTGCGCGCAAACTAGCAATGACGTGTTACTAGGAGAAGCTGGGGGCTATGAACTCTGTGCTAGGAGCAGAGACTGAAGTCTGGAGAGTCAGGGCGACATGTACCTAAGCAGTATCTAGTATCTGATGTTTAGAGAACATGTTGATATAAACTAGAAGTCAGGAGGGGAAAGGCTAACTTGATTCTAAGACTGGACCATGCATTATTCTACATGTAGTGCGTGATGAAGAATATGAAATGACCATTAAATGCAGTATTTCTCTAACGTGGAGACGTGAAGGCTAGACAATGACGGAAACTATTGATGCAGTTCAGTAGCTTAGGAATGCAGAGAAGGAGGACTGAACTGATAACTGGAATCATAACATACTCTTGGCAGACTCAGAGGCAGAGCCAGGGTGAACCGGGCACTGCGAGGCAGGAAGTAAGTGAAGGGTCGAGGATACAGGTGGGGGCTGTATCGCTCCTCAGCGAGGTTTCAGGAGACAGGAGCTGAATCTGGTGTCCAGGCCCTTTTGAGGCCTAGAAACGGGGACTTTATAATGAAATAACGTGCACACTGAGAGACGTGGCAACGTAGCTTTGCATAGGCCTGATATTCGTAGTATTCACGAGGACTGGAAACTGACATACTAGAGGTGGACACAACTATAATTGCGTCTTGAATCGAACATAGGGAATACATATGCATATTAATCATGCACACATAACATATGATGGATGACACGTAGGGACACAGAACATGGCAGAATTTACTTTTCCACATTCCCTCCTTGTCACTACGTTTCCATCAGGAAACATCAATATTCATGATACCATCTATCATTTCATACAGTATCATTTGCTCGTCTCGAATTATCCTGGAACGGGATTTAGAACGGGGCTTGGGATTAGGAATACAAGAGGTAGCACAAATGCCGCAAATCGCAGGGCCACATTGTATACAGAGACAGCAGCTGAATATGATCGCTACTGCAATACCTAGGAAGGACAATATTTTCCATCCCCATGCGGAAATTATATTCCAGAACCAACCGGACCATGTCCAGGTACCTGGATCTTGGTGTATCAGATGGGCAATTTTATGGAGTCTGGTTATAGCTGAATAAACAGACGGCGCGTTATTTGGAATGAAAATGCAGCAACTAGATCCGATGACTCTACAGGCCCCGCCCCTATCGGCCAGTATGACGTCAAGGACGAGACGATTCTGTAGAACGACAAATCTCATAGCAGATTGCTCTTCGGTTAAGTTACCTAGAGCAGAGGCAGTCTCATTTACTACAGCTTCGAGGGTTCTGGTTAACCTACGGATCAGTTTACTATTCTGGATAGGTCCTATAAAGAAGAAGAAACCTCTGTTGAAATCTGTATACTGTTCTAGAGCAGTTTCAGTATAATCGACAATTGGGGACTCCCTTCTATGTCTAATGTGTACTAGATGTGTGTTTCTGTGATAATCAGATGGGGCTAGGAAAACAGGTGGCAGTAGGAAGGCAATGTAACAGGTTCCCTCCCAATCGAGGGGCAGACGAACATATGCAGTTTGACCACAAATAAAATAAGAATGACGTGAAGCTTTGAAAATAGATTTCCCACTGTCACTATACTTGACAATAGTAGTACAATCACTATGTCCTACATGTACAGAACCATAATTTCGGACACATAATTCGCCTTTGACTGGTAATACTGAAATAGCAGGTAAGTCTGGAGTAGTATCAGACTGAACATTCAGGACCATGAAATTCGAAGAATAGTTACCTAAATTATACACTTCATTTTCTAGATCTAAACCTGTTCTGTGGGGGAGACCTTGCTTGTCTGGGAAACATGTATTGTTAAGAAAAGACATATCTGTTGAGGATGACGTTAACGTGGACCATGCTCCACACGAACCATTATGTGAAAATGGATAAGGAAAAAGTGGCAGAACTCCCTTCGGTGTCTGGAAAGGGGGGAGTTGACCACACACCCAACAATTAGTGGCATTGCTGGTCTGGTGTGAGTAATGTAACATGCGGATGAAAGAATTATTTCGCATAGCGAGGCGGTAAGAGAGTTCATGGGGAGGTAGGTCACTAAACATGTGCTCTACAGTAGCATTAGAAGACATATTTACATGAAGAACTGGGAAATACAAGAAAAATGCATAACTGGTGCAGGAAATCATAATGCTGAGAAACAATATGAAACTTAGAAAAACTATACATCGGATTGAGTTTTGACTGACTCTCTCACTATGGGGGTCTATTTTATACATGTCAGAAACAGTCTAACCGTTTCACCTAGGGGAGGACTTAGACAATCAAACTGACTGACTTATTTTACTAGACCGGAGTTTTAACTTATACTCCTGTTGCGGAGTTTTCTCTAACAGGGGGGGTGTAGTAACATTGTCTTTTGCGGGACAGTCCTTAAAAATGGTGCTTTGGCAATCCTTCAAATCCTGGGAAATGTTCTTTAAGACGGGTTTCAGTCCATAAAACTTTTTTATATGAGAAAGGTGCACCCAGCCTTTGCGACCTTCCAACTTCACGGCTGTACGGGTGGTGAGGAGGACCTGTCGGGGCTCCTTCCAGCGAGGCTCCAGCGGACTTGATCTGTCAAAATTCCTCACCAACACCATGGATCCTGGAACGATTTCATGCGGTGCCACCTCGGTATTGTCTGGAAATGCGGCGGCAACCTGTGAACGACATGAGTTGAGGGCAGACATCAAGGAAGCTAGGTAATCTGTCAACATATTACTTGAAACATCGGTAATACTTCGGCGTCTAGGAGTACCCCACATGTTAGGGGGGCGGCCGAATACGACCTCATACGGGGACAGACCTGATCTGGAATGTGCGACCATGCGCATATAAAATAAAGCAACTGGTAGAGCTACCAGCCAGTCCACACCTTTTTCTTTGCATACTTTGGCGATACGGATTTTCAGAGTCTGATTATGTCTCTCTACGAGACCGGCTGCTTAAGGATGGCGTACACAATGAAACTTCCACTGGTACCCTAACAACAGGGAAACGTGCTTCATGAGTTCAGATGAGAATGGCTGACCGTTATCAGAATATACGACTCTAGGGAGTCCATAACGGGGGAAGAACTCACGAACCAACTGCTTGGCAGTGGTCGCGGCGGTGTAATCTGGAACTGGATATGCTTCTGTCCACCTGGACAAAGCGCATACAACTACAAGGACATACTTGAAACCTCGACATCGCTCCATCTGAATATAATCCATCTGGAGGACTTCAAAAGGGTGGTCAGGGGGCTGGAATCCACCTTGTTCCACCGGGACACTTTTACCTGGATTAAACTGACAACATATCATACAGGTAAGGACTTTCTGCTTGGCTGCAGCTCGTAAATGCTTGTTGAACCAAATGTTCTGGATACTGTCTAACATAGCTTTTTCTCCTAAATGTGCTGGACTATGTGCGGTATTAATAATGACTTGAACCATAGAGTCGGGGAGAAACCATGTTGCTCTACCCTTCGTTAACCATCCTTGATCTGTCTGGACCCCTCCTTGTTCGGACCATTTCTTAATTTCTTCGGGAGTAGCATGTAACTGGATATCTATGACATCTTGAGTAGGGTCCTTAACTGTCATACATGTAGTCGGATCTGGAGTATGTGTCTGATTAACTGGAATGTCTGGAGTCTGTGCTGTAAGCTTGGCTGTGCGATCTGCTAGATCATTACCTTGGGAAATAATGTCAGTAACTTTCGTATGTGCTTTGCACTTCATGATAGCGATAGATGTCGGTAAGTGTATGGCATCTAACAGAGCTTGAATAAGGAGACCATGCTGAATCTTGGTTCCATGAGAAGTCATGAAACCTCTCTCCTGCCAGAGCACTCCGAAGTCGTGTACGACTCCAAATGCGTAGCGTGAATCTGTGTAAACATTAACTTTCAAGTTCTTGGCGTGTATGCAGGCTTGTGTCAGAGCAACTAGCTCTGCTGCTTGAGCGGACAGGGTGTCAATACGGTGTGTCTCAATAACTTCAGTGTCAGTAGTCACTGCATACGCGGCGACTAGTTCTCCTGTACTAGTTCTCATGCATGAACCATCCACATAAAGTGTCAGGTCGGGGTCTGGTAACGGAGTATCTGTCAGATCTTGTCTTGGCTTTGTCGTAATGTTAACTACTTCCACACAGTCATGTGTGGCAGAATTCGAAGTAACTGATGGTAACAGTGTAGCAGGATTAAGGATGTTGCAGCGTCTGATTTCTATGTGTGGCTGGAATAATGTCAATTCATAACCTGTTAAACGTGCAATTGTCAAGTGCTGAGTCTGTGTTCGGTTTAACAGAACTTCCACGGAATGTGGAACCTGTACTGTCAGGAAATGTCCTAAGACTATGGAATCACTTTGCCTGATAGCTAGTGCTGTGGCTGCAACTGACTTGAGGCACGCAGGCAGAGCCTGGGCTACAGGATCTAATGTGCTCGAAAAATAAGCACAGGGCTTGTATTGTCCTGCTTGATCTTGTGTGAGAACAGATAATGCTGCACCTTCGCGTTCGGTAACGAAAAGTGTAAAAGGCTTACTGTAGTTCGGTGTCGCTAGAACTGGAGCTTGGCATAGGGCTTTCTTTAACTCATTGAAACTAAGTGTATGTTCAGATGTCCAAGGGAGAACAGTCGATACGGCTGCCTCCTGTGTCGTTAACTGTATCAGTGGTTTGGCCAGAAATGCATACTGAGGAATCCATTGTCTGCAATAAGAAGTAAGGCCAATAAAAGCACGTACCTCCTTCTGGGTCTTGGGCTGAGGAAGACTCGCTATTAGCTGGATACGGTCTGGTGTCAACTGCCTACCCCTCTTGGACAGTAAGTGTCCTAAGTATACCACTTGCTGGACACAGAATTGAAGCTTAGAAGGGGACACCTTGTGCCCCATCTCGGCTAGGAAATACAAGACTGTAAGGGATGCTTGCTCGCAAGCACGTTCAGAACGGGCTGTGATCAGTAGATCATCGACATACTGGAGCAGGGCAGTGTCAGTTGGCATGTGAATGTTGTCTAGTTGTCTCTTAAGTGCTTGACTGTAAATGCTAGGGCTTTCTGTGAAACCTTGAGGAGCGCGTGTGAACATATAGCTCCTTCCATTTAAACAAAATCCGAAAAGGAACTGGCTGTCTGGATGAATAGGGACACTGAAAAACGCGTTCTTGAGGTCGATTACAGTAAAGAACGTGGCTTCGGAATCAATGGCTGTTAATAGGGAAGAGATGTCTGGGACAACTGGGTACTGCGGAATAATACATTTATTAAGTTCTCGTAGGTCAATCACTAATCGATATACTGGGGGTGCATTTGGATCAGTACGTTTCATGACTGGAATGATCGGAGAATTACATACATTGGAGTCAGTTTCTACAACCACTCCTTGAGCAATAAGCTCGTCAATAATTTTGGATAAGGCTGCTACAGCCTCAGGTGGCAATCTGTACTGTCTGATTCGTGGTAACACTACACCTGGCTTGAGAGTCACACGATAGGGTGTGATTTGCATGTAACCTACATCAGTTGGACCTTGCGCCCATAAGTGCTGTGGAACATTAGACAGTCTTGAATCAAAATCTCGTAATACATAGTGACCCTTAAAGTCACGTAGGAACAGTCGTATTCCCTCTGGGGAACAGCATATAACTGCACCTAACTCTTTCAGTGTCTTAATGCCTAATAGATTTTCTGGACATGACTTAGTAAGTAACAGATCAGTAGTGCGGGACAATGGACCTACTTCTAGAGAAACTGGCTTTGAGATCTCATTTACGATAGGCTTTCCTGAAAATCCAAGGGAAACATTTCTTGAGCCTGAGAGCGGAGCCCCTGGAACTTCGGCGTGACTAATTGTGGTCCTACTTGCCCCTGTATCAATCAAAAACTTTCTGTCTTTCCCTAATACTTGACTATGAACATAGGGACCTTCTTGATCTACAGGTATCTCGATGAGAGGCAAGCCTACCTCCCTCTCTAGGCTGTTTCATGAATACTGTTGGTACTCTGGATACTCAGACTGTGCATACTGGTACATCTGCTGTGTGACATGCTGTGTTGCAGCGATAGGCTGCGGTGCTGTAACTGTCTGTGGTGCATTCTGTAACTGAGGAGTCTGTGAAACTTGTTCTTGTCTAGGCGGACGTGGTCTTTCTTTAGTCTTACCAGTAGCTATGTTGTGTTTCAGAACTGCACACTCGTTTATAAAATGACCTGGCTGTTTACAATAATTGCAATTCCCTTTAACGGGAGCTACAGGATGACTGGCTTGATTTGGACCCCTCTTCTGACTGTCTTGAGGAACAGATTGTGCAACTAGTACTTTCATTTTCGTGTCTTTCATACGTTTTCTTTCATGTTCCTGCTCTTCTCTGATTCTATTCTGGTGGTATTGGAGCATCTGCAACATCTGGGACGGGGTATTAGCTTGCCAGGTACTTTCGACTTTCAGAACTCGATTTTTAATTGGTGAGCTTGAATTCTCGACTAATTTAGTAACAAAAAGGTGAGGGTATGACTCACTACTTGTCTTGAGGCCACTGTTGATGCTAAAACATTTCTCGAATCTAGAATAAAAATCACTAATATCTTCGTCTTGTTTCTGTTTACAGGCTGAGATTGCATCCCAGTCTTCCTTTCTAGTTGTCAATAATCTAGGTAAAACTTGAATCAATAATTCAGGTAATTCTTTACATTTATCTCCGAGACCGGTACCTGGTACTCGTATCTTATCTTCAGCTTCTAGGACTGCCCAATCGATCTTTTTCTCTCCCACCTCCCAGTCTTTTTCCTTGAGCTTTTCATACACCCCTGCGGGCAACAGAACCTTTAACATTTTAATTATATCTGGATACGTGTATTCTCCCATACGGAGCATGTCTTTTAATTCTCTATGGAACCCTGCTGGATCTTTATCATGACAGGGAATTAATTTCTTCATCTCCAGAAGTTCCATCTTTGTGATCGGAGTGTATACAAACACTCGCTGCATTTCGCCACCCGTTCCTCTAACTGGGTGGACTTCTCGTAACGGATTCTGTCTGTCTATGTAAAATGGTTTACTTTCTGGGGGTGAGACATGAACAAAATGCGGGTTCAGAAACGTTCTATATTTGTGGCGCTGTTCTAGAATGACACTAATTAAATCGGTACCTAGACCTCTCCATCTATACTGGAGTAACTCGTTCAGGATATCATGTAACGGACCTGGATCAGAATGTTGACCCTCATACAGAGTAATGAGGTGCTGAATCATATACATACCCACCAGTCGTTGCTCGGCTGGGGGCATTTTCAGAAACATTTGTGCCACTATTTCGTCTGGAAAAGTGGTAGAATCAGTAATCCATCGGACTGCTGATCGGGCTAGTTCTTGTTCATGCATAGTACTTAACTCACTGTAACCGATTCGTAATTTCAGAATGTGATCGGTAGCTTGAAATACTTGTTCTAGAGAACCTTGGTCTGGTACTGGATGATGGAACGTAGACTTGGGTTCTAGACGTAAATGGCGATCTGGAAATCTAGGTTGTCCTACATACGCTATTCTGGCGGAATTCTCGTCGTCTAACTCTTCAGTATCAGAGTTACTTTCTTTCTCGTTTACTTGTGCTGCTTTACGCTGTTCGTGTAATTTTATTATTTCTTTACGGATTTTCTTGTACATACTCTCCATAGCACCGATAGTCTTGTGCTTACCCTCGGCTATACTATTACTCCACTTCATCAGGGCTTTCATTTCGGCCTGATTTTTGGACGGGTAATCTTGTTCTCTTATTAGACAATTAATCAGAAACTTTAATATCATGAGCTGGGTCTCAGCTTTCCTTTGGGACATGACATCACTAATACTTTCTGGATCTTCCCCTGTACGGATGAAACGATATATTCTGTCTAGATCTTCCTTCATATCTGGTAGGGTGACTAGATACTCGGCCACATTTCTTACGCGTAATGAATATAAAACCATATCATCTTCGCCTGGGACTGGGTCATAGCAGCATTCGGCAAGGGATTTTCTTATTTCTGCAACAGACAGTCTAGGCGTACGTTGTGACGCTTGCATATGTAATTCGGCTGCCGTTAAACGCTTATGTGGCGGCGGGGTTCGAGGAGGACCTCCTCCTGCGGCCCCTAGACTAGAATCATCAACTGATGCTTTTCGTCCTGGCAGGGTGGGAAAATGGAATGCGGGCTGGACTTGTATGGCGGGCTGGACCGGGGGGACCGTAGCAGGTGCTGCAAAGGGTGCCCCGGTGTCTGGAGGAACGGGAAGTGCCTGATTTACAGGGACTGGTGGAGCGGGAACAGGATTTGCATATTCTGGGACTGTGTCGTCCAAATAGGACGAGATGAAAATATCAGCTGCGGTTGGTTTGTGACGTAACTTGATCGGAACTAGTGGTGGCGGAAAATTACTGGATGCCTCCGGGGTCGCTTTTGGCAAGCCCTCGGCAAGAAGAGGATACATACCCTTAATGAGGGCATTCCTCTGTCTGTCTGACTGTTCGGCTTTGACTTGTTCACCTATCTCGATTAGTTCTTTTTCTTGTGCTCGTTCTGAGGATTCTCTACTTAATTCTGACTTTCTGATTTCCTTTTCAGTTCTTTTATGAGCTTCTTTACGCCATAGCTCGATGGCATCTTTCTGTGATTGTCTGGCTTTCTTTTTCCATAATGCCTCTTCTACTCGCATGATGCATTCGGCATCCCATGTACCCGATACGGGCCATCTATACTTTTCTTCTAACTGTTTTGTATACTCTACCCATAAATCTAGATATAGTATGGCACTTATGCCATGCTTCTGATACATAAAATGACCTGGACTGTCCCTAGGCGGGACTGGAACTGCTTCCTCTAACAAACCCTTTCTAGTTTTTAACTGACGTAATTTTGAAAACAAGGGCATGACTGGACTGTAATCTAGACACAATACAATACACAATGAACACGATACTTATTCCCCATTCATACCACGATATTAAAATACATGAAAAACATTATGAATAACAGTTCGAACAGAATACTACCTGGAATACGGAACACAGAATATATGACTTTATATGAATTTTCTCGAGAACAGAACTGACTGGAACAGAAACTAGATGCACTGCTGAAACAGTACGAAACTTACCGGTCTCATAAAGAGACACGTCAGGACCCGCATCCACCGAAGTGGACACTACGTTTGTGTGTCTGGGTACCACCAACCCACGGACCAGAGTCAATTAGATTGACCCTGTCTAGATACTACCCCAGTAATGGTACTCACCGGGCAGCAAGAACGGAAGGCCTCGGACTGGACTGGACTGCTTCGACGACGGACAACGAACTTCGGACTTAAGTTACGGGTGGACCTCCGGATACCTCGGACCTTGGACTCTTGGCTTGGGCTCTGGTCGGGACTCGCCGCATTCCTCCACCGCCTCGTCTGGATGCTGGACCGCCTCCTCCGTCTCCTCCGTGGGCCTGAGGGATACTTGAAGCAGAAATATCTGCATGTGCACGGTATGGTTCCGTCACGGCTGCAGAGGGTCAGGGGGCCGGCGTGGCTTCACCGGCGCGTGGGGAAAGGGCAAGTCCCTGTTCGGGCGCCATTATGTGGTAAATAAATAAATAATACCCTATTTTTGAATGTATAAATGAATAACAGATAGCTCAATAAATAAGAGTCAAGATTCGAGGTAGTAGGAGTTTCGCAGGTTTATTACAGCATAAAGGACAGGAACAGGACAACCTGCATAGGAATAGGATGGCAGGGCCCAGCAGCGCTGCTGGGGTTGGATCTGGGATGAGCGCGCTAGCATTTAATAACAATACACAAGCATATATAGTAAAACAGTTGCATTACAGTACATATGATAGGCAGAGCAGTGGGTGGAGCAAAGGGTGTGACGCGTAGCAGTCGCGAAAGATAAGGGTGAAAGTGGGTGTAACAGGGCGTATACATAGACATGTGATGCAAACGTAACAGAATATGTCATGAATGGGGCGGAAACATGGAGGGGGCTACCTAAGGAGCCGGGACCTCTAACCTGGTGGTGCGCGCAAACTAGCAATGACGTGTTACTAGGAGAAGCTGGGGGCTATGAACTCTGTGCTAGGAGCAGAGACTGAAGTCTGGAGAGTCAGGGCGACATGTACCTAAGCAGTATCTAGTATCTGATGTTTAGAGAACATGTTGATATAAACTAGAAGTCAGGAGGGGAAAGGCTAACTTGATTCTAAGACTGGACCATGCATTATTCTACATGTAGTGCGTGATGAAGAATATGAAATGACCATTAAATGCAGTATTTCTCTAACGTGGAGACGTGAAGGCTAGACAATGACGGAAACTATTGATGCAGTTCAGTAGCTTAGGAATGCAGAGAAGGAGGACTGAACTGATAACTGGAATCATAACATACTCTTGGCAGACTCAGAGGCAGAGCCAGGGTGAACCGGGCACTGCGAGGCAGGAAGTAAGTGAAGGGTCGAGGATACAGGTGGGGGCTGTATCGCTCCTCAGCGAGGTTTCAGGAGACAGGAGCTGAATCTGGTGTCCAGGCCCTTTTGAGGCCTAGAAACGGGGACTTTATAATGAAATAACGTGCACACTGAGAGACGTGGCAACGTAGCTTTGCATAGGCCTGATATTCGTAGTATTCACGAGGACTGGAAACTGACATACTAGAGGTGGACACAACTATAATTGCGTCTTGAATCGAACATAGGGAATACATATGCATATTAATCATGCACACATAACATATGATGGATGACACGTAGGGACACAGAACATGGCAGAATTTACTTTTCCACATTCACTCACCCAATTCGTGTGGGGGTCGCGCCTCACCTCACCTGGCTGCAGCTCAGGTAAATGAGAAGCACCGCTCTGTTTATAAAAAAACACATATAGACATAAGCATTACACCGTTTCTCCCATCAAGGGGTTGAATCTACTCTACTGACCAAATTCATACAAGTGTCTTATTGTACCTCACGATCGTTTACGCAATCAGAGATACTATGTTATTGCCCCGATACATTACTGTATACAATCTCTGTATCTTATCTCGAGATGGTACTACGATGTTAGATATCTTATATCGCTGGCATATCGCTAGGAAATTTTGCTAAACAAAACCTGTCAACACGGGAGGTAGCCGTGTGTGAACGCATCCTCCCTGGTGACAGGATCATTATATGTTGACATATATTCTGCGCGATAAGTCAATCCCACGCAGAAGAATAAATCACACCCATTCTTAGGCTCACCAAACATACCCGATCACATAACTCAGTTTAAACAATGCTAGCATCCTCGAGCATAGAGACGGCGCCGCGGCCAGGGCGACTGACGCTGGAATCTGGGGACCACGGTTCGATCCCCGGCTCCGGCGGCAGGTTAGCCCAGCACCATGTGACTCTGGGCAATAGCTCGCTTAATCTTCCCGACGGCCCCCCAGCGCCTAGAGACCCTTACGGGTGATTGTGCGCTTTACAAATGTGGACTTTACTTTACTTTACTTTGCACTAAACTGCGAGGATAAGCACTTTCAGACGGGCCATTGCTGCGCTTACCTTTCCGTCGGTGCCTCCGGGCGTTCCTCTGCGCTAGACTTGGGGAGGCACCGACCGGAAGGGGCGTAGTCTATTTGTTTGTTTATCCCAGATGCATCACGTGATTGCGACACATGTCACGTGTCGCGCCCCCTGATTGCGTCACGTGATTACACACGGAATCCTGGTTGATGTAGTTACAATTCCGTTTTTGCTCTATATCAAAACCATTTTAACTAGGTAAATTATTACAACTTATTGCGATGGTCTGATACAGATCGTATACTGAAAGGGTCTCATTGCGCATTCACTATAGTGCGATTTTGATTTTTAAACAGTCTATAAAACTTCAATAGCTGAAAATTACTATGAAAGGATATCTAACCGCTGTTAATGGAACAGACCTTCCTTGGGTAAAGCCTCAATACAAATATGTGCAGCCAGAACTTTATCACTGCTAAAAGTTTGTTGATATCAATAGCAACAGTGCATAAGGCTCCAAAACGTAATAACCTATTGTAAAAATAGCCGTCAAATCAATATGTCACTCCATCATAGCGACATCCAAGGTATTTGTTCATTTAGGCCCTCCTTATCGCTATTAAGCTTATAGACCCATTTCTGTTCCTTTTTGAACAGGAATTTGCTTACATCAGGGCAATGATCTGGGATAGTTGACTGTTCCAATATGGTCCAAGTGAAATCATTAGGACCATGTCCTACTTCTAGGAAGTGGGCAGTTAGGCGCGTCGCTTGTTTGCGGCATCGGACTGTACTTTTATGTTCACAAATGCGTGTTCTTGTTTTCCTTGTCGTCATGCCCACATATCTTTTCGGGCATGGACAAGTGATCAGATAGATGGTATTCTCACTGTTGCAATTTGTGAATTTCAACTGTTGCCACGGTAGGCCTGTCCCTATATCCACCACAGTAGACTTAATTGTCTGTGGGCAGACAGAGCAGTTTCCACAGGGATGGTGTCCATGTACGGGTGGGAGATCCCATAAGGTACCCACTTGTCTCGTCATTCTGTTTCTAGGTCTAGTATGTACCAGCTGGTCTTTTATATTTTGACCTCTCTTAAATGCAAAGAGGGGTGGGGGTAATGTATCCCCGCTGGTATTGAGAATAGACCAACGCTTTTTTATGATCTTCTGGACCTGATTTGATTTTGTGTGGAAAGTGTTCACAAAAGTCATCCTACTTGATTTCTCTTTAGGGACCGTTATATCTAAGAAGGTGGTTCCAGGCACTTTTATGAAGGATCTTACGTCCAAGGCTCACGCAGACATGGCAGTCTGCTCAGATAGTGCAGCAGATGGTAAAGCCATTATTGGCGCTTATGTCGCCATATGCACACAAATTAATCAGGACCTGAAGACTAATAGTAAGCGGAAAGCATCAAACCAACCTAGGTGGTTCGATGCTAACTGCTCGGAAGCTCATAAAAGATTATTGCAAGCTCTAAAACAAAAGCCCAGAATTTGTGAGCTTGTTGCTGGGAGAAGGAAAAACTATAAATTGGCCATAGCCAATCGTAGAAGGGCTATTAAAAGGGAGGCCTGGGATAACCTTATGTCGACTGACGTTCTTAGAGACAGTAGCAAATTCTGGGCAATCATTAATCACCCTTATTTTTCTGGAGAAGACAATTCTGTTCTGGATTGTGTGATCCCAGATGAGAAATGGGTTGCCCATTTTAGCAAGATTTATGACATTGTGGAGGGAGCCACAGATGAGATGGGTCTTGTACATATGCATCCAGCCCCCATGCTATGCTTTAATGAGGTAGAGGTCCAAAGGGCTATAGAGGAGATGACAAAAAACAAGGCACCCGGACCTGATGGTGTCCCTGCCGATTTATACAGGACCCCACTTAAATTCTGGGCGAAGACATTAACAAACGTCTTCAATTCCACTAGTACATCAGGGTTCCCCACGTCCTGGGCATCTTCCATAATAAAACGCATATTTAAAAAAGGTTTGAGGAGTGACCCCGCCTGCTACAGGCCCATCTCCCTGATTGACTCTGCCGTTAAGATCTTGGGCAGAGTCATTCTGCATAGACAGGAAGACTGCCTGAAGGAGAGAGGGGTCCTCTCTAACTTACAGTACGGGTTTAGGGCCAAAAGAGGCACTCTTGACCCATGTCAAAATCTCCACATGTTAATTAGTAAATACACTCAGGCCAAGGATGACCTGTTATACATGGTCTTTATGGACCTCTCTTCGGCCTTCGACTTGGTCAATCGAGCGAAGCTGTGGTCCATTTTATTTAACTTAGGGATTGACCCGTCACTAGTACATTTTCTGGCTGACCTCCACCAAGGACTTTTAGCCTCTATTAGAGTCAATAAGGAGGGGGGATGCACCAGCTCCTTTAGGTCCAAATGAGGTGTCAGGCAGGGCTGCATTTTGACGCCCCTCCTTGTCACCTTATACATAAATTCACTGGAAAAATTCTTGGAGGGGGCTACAGTAGACATACCACGAGCAGGGAACTCTGCGGTACCAGTTCTTCTTTACGCGGATGACGCGGTGCTACTGGTCCGCACAGGACCTGGGCTGCAGCGACTCCTGGAAGCATTTGGGGAATTCATGCGCAGCCTGGACCTTCAGGTTAATAATAACAAATCGCAAGTCATGGTCGCGGGTAAACGACCAAAGACCCTCAAAATAAAACGCTTTACCTGTAACGGGGCGGAGGTATCCAGGGTCCCTGTATTCACCTATCTGGGCATCATTTTCGACGAAAGGGGCACCTGGGGACCCCAATTGAAAGCTAAGGGCACTGCTGTTATTAGATCAACTTGAGCCCTTCTGGGCTGTGCTAAACGCTTGGGGTCTCGCCCTATTGAAGCTGTGTTAACAGTGTATAGGTCCAAATGTATGTCTATAGCATTGTATGGCACCGCATTGTGGGGCTTTTTACCTCAAAGTAAATTGCAGATCACAGAGAACAAATTTCTCAGATCCCTTCTAGCGGTTCCCCAATCCACTCCAGTATTTTCGGTGCACTCTGAGCTAGGACTCGGCTATATCTCCGACCAGTTACATTTGGCCCCATTTATCAGCTGGGCCAAAACTTGGCTTAATAATGAGATTACATTGAACCACTCTATCCTAAAAGACTGTATGGCACTAGATATGGCACACAAAATTCCTTGGCTAGTATATATTAAAGACACCCTGTGTAAACTGGGATGTCCAGATTTATATACATCACCTAACTTGTTGCAGAAGGACGATGTAAACTGGATAAAGGACAACTTTCTGGGATTAGCTGTACAAGAACGGGAGGCAGTGGAGGTGTTAAAACCTTGTGTCAGGGCGAATTATTTGCTTCTGACCACTCCACTTATTGAACGTTATCTAAAGATCATTACTCTCCCGTTCTATCGTCACCTGCTTGTCAGATTTAGATTCAATATCATCCAGTTCTCCCTGGGTTATTTTCCAGTATGGGGAAAACCAGATCTGTCCATTCCCTGCAGTTGTGATAATTTCTCTGATCAATCCCTAATGCACTTTATCATGTTCTGTGACCATTATGCTGCTATTAGAAAACTGTTTCTGGTACCATTGCTGAGAGAGGCGGGTTTTACACAAGTGCGGCCGCACTCATATATTTACAACTGTTGGGCAGCACCCAGGTAATATTTGGAGTTGCCTGTTTCTTGGTCGCAGCTTTGCGTAACAAGGCCAAAAGATTGAAGGTGAACGTCGCTGAGGTATTATTTTATCCTCCTGTGTATCATGTTTTTAGCCATTCCTAATGTATATTTATGATGATGAACTGGTTTAAACTGTTTTTAAATTTCTTAATCTTGGGATAATGTATTGTAACCGCTTTTATGATGTTAATTAGTCGAATAAAGCATAATATGACTATATGACTATGACTAGTACCTCAAAAGATACCCCCTCTGGCCTCCGCTGTTTTCTCTTCGGGGAAGGAGTCATGTGATATATTCTGCACCAAGCCAGGAGCGCAGATCGGATGGCCCTGCTATTGAAGTGACCCGGACAGAACTGGCAGCACACTCGAGGGATTGGGAGCTCTGGTGTCCGCCGCAATGATTGGGAGACGAATGCGGTATGAGGTATTTTACCTGATAGGGTGTTGTGTGTCGCATAGCTTCCCCCGCATATTGAGTTGCTGAATCATACGGCTGTAGCAGTCCGAGGGGACCCGAGGAGGCGCTTTGGATCCTGGCTGCAAGGGAAGGAGTCACACCATCTAAGCTTGCAATAGACATTGGAGCCGGTACCATTTTGGTTTTGCCCCCCACACCAGATGCATGAACATGATGCATGCTGGGAGTTGGATTTCGTCTACTCACGACCCCCCAACAGGTGAGCAGATTTTGCTTGGGGAGAAGCCCAGTGTCGTTAGCACTGCATCAAGTGGAGCGGAGCAGTTGGATTCATTATAAGACTCTTGTTGGTGCAGGGCGCTGAGGAAGGCTATATCTGCCGAAATGCATTCACCACCACTAACCTGTACAGCTATGATAAAGTAGTACAAAGATACCCCCTCTGACCTCCGCTGTTTTCTCCTCAGTGGAAGGAGTCTGCAAAATGTCTGCAGCCTACTCTAGTCTGAAGACGTATGAGGCACACTGGAAGTATGAAGTTGTGTCTGGACCGAAATGGAACGCAACTAAAGGCAGGGCACACCACCAAACCACTCATTGCAAACTGTTGTGGCAACAGAATGTAGAAAATGATGGCTCTGATTCACCAAAGAGTTGTGTCCATAAAGTGTGAGTTTGCATGGCAGAACTGTTTGTTATGGTTCATACTGGGTGTTACTAATTACCATGCAACCGTTTGCTAGCCTGTACACTTGATGAGATAAAGGGGTTATCCAAGAAGCATTCCTGCCTCTCTACTTAGCAAGATTATGCACACATGTTTTGCAATGGTCTATCAAGTTGCAAAGTAACATTATGACTTCTGGTGCCTAAGAGACAGTGGTCAGTAGGCAGGCAGATTACAAAAGCAAATGCTGGGGTAGAGATCTGTTGTTCCATCCAGATCTCCATCCTAGCATTTGCTTGTTTTCGCAAGGAAATGTAAACAGATTCCTGCCTCATTCATTTTTAAAAAGCAGTCAGCCTCAGGCCCACTCTTTTATATTACACTTGGCAAATAGTACTCAAATTATCTGATACAAAACCTTGATGCTCCCTGTTCTGTCCTTGATAAAGACGTACCAAGCAATTGGGCATTGAGGATGCATATCTAACATTTAGATAGGCCTCTGTAGGCAATCCGTGACGTAGTTTAGATGTAGAGCAGAGAGCACGTTGTCTGGTGTTTCAAATTGTGACACAGTGACAGTTTGGTTGCACAGTACACTTGGGCATAAAAGCCTAAAAGATAAAAAATAAGCTACAATCATGGAGAAAAGTAAACAGCATCCCAGATTGATGCCAACTATGAGGTTAGCGGAAATGGAGAGAACAGAAAATGTAATAAACTCTCCAAATGTAATGCACTGGCTATCGCTATTCATGCAGCTGGCTGTTTATAGTGTACATGGGAGGGGATGTTCAGACATGCGTCGTGTTTAAATTTACATTGTAACAGGTTTTTAAAACGCAATGTAAACAAACGTCGCAGAGTACAAAAAACTATATGGTTGCCCACTGCCAAATTCATAAATAACACCACAGCTTCTTTGAAACTGAAAGTGTGTTCACAAGACAAATTTCTAAATAAGAAGGGTTGAAGATAAAGCAAAAACATGCAGCCAACAAACGCGTAATATGCGTGCTGCTATGAAAATATTTCTGTAGATGCTTTGTATAAATGATAATATTAGTTCAAAGGCATTGGAGCCAAAAATAAAAATAAAGAACATACAGCACCGGAGCCACAAATAGGAGAAAAAAAACATACAGCTGGCCAGCACAGTAGAAATGTATGCTAACAGAATGAGGTTTCATTTAAATGCACGCTGTATGCTTGCAGCCAAATGCACTAAAGGCGTGCACTAGGGGAAGATAAGTAAAGGTTAGCAGCGAACGCTGTGCAGCTTTAACGTAATCAAAGAAGTTCCACCCACAAAGCGGATGCCACAGGATACTGATAAGAGGAACACACAAGGGGAACTGGAAATGAAATGTCTACAGGCAATAGAAATGGAGGGAAAATAAAGTGACAAGCACACTGAAAAAAAAGAAGTAAAGGGTGGATGCAAGCCCCTTTTTAAGATGTATTCAATAAATAGATTTCACAAGCACAGCACAAGCGCTGTACAGCAGAAACCAAAAAAGTCCCATATCAATGTCTCCAGGTTATAGTCATGCTCAACCTGATTCCTGCTGCATTGTGCAATATCGTCCAGGAAAACTACAGCAATACTAATTCCCTACAGTGTCTTCTTTATTAAGGAATGAAACACAGAGGCTGCGATAAGTCAACTGGACCTAGATGAAATTTAAGTTACGCATGTGTAATCCTGCGCAGTCTCAGCATTTTACAGTATGTTTGTTACTCAAAATGCTTGAGATTCACGCCGATATGCCACATTATTCAATTGAGATGTTGTTTGGGTGAACATCTTACTGCAGGTGCATAGGAACAAAACAACAAACGTAATAAGATCCTGTTTGTGTCACTAATGATTTAGCTCTATTTTTAGCACAAACTAGGTCCTGTGCATTTTGCACTTAAAAACAGTGCTAAATACTGGACTGACATTTTACGTATTGTGAGTAATTACCCACACCCAAATAAACCAAACAAGAATTTTGGAGTATTAAAACATCTCTTAAAAAGTGACAAACGCTGTGAGATATTTAGATTTGTCATCCATCCTGATTGTATGAGGGAGCCAAAGCCAAAACTGGACAGAAAGTAGATCTTGTTTATATTGAAAGTCCTTCTAATTTGAAAAGGGTGAGGGTCTATCCAAATTGCTTTATACATGGGATACAAATATCTACGTATAACCTTAAATCTCTAGTGCTTAATTAAATCACTGTTGTCACTACCTGATATGATAACTCACTGGGCTTTATACTTTTTTATCACACATCTCACTCAACAGTTCTTCAAAATTTGCCTATAAAAGGGGGCATTCCTCACATTATTGGTAAAGGTATTCTCTTTCAAAATTATATAGTTTACTAAACCCTTTACTTACCCTAGCTTTTCATTATATACCACATGGAATTTCATATTTTGCCTCTGAACTTAATCCTCTGGACAAATAATATTATTCTCTCTTGTTTTACATTTTGCTCTAGAGATATCAGTAGAGATATTTGGATTACATCAGTATATTGCTTCTTATGACTCGTAACATAAACTGGAGGATTTGGTCTAGGATCAAACGTAATCCTCATGTCTTCTTGATGAGGTAATTCAAATACTGATTCCCTTTCCTCCACCACATTTACATCGTGTATGAATCCATTACAATAAAGTTCCACCCAAACGTAACTCATCAAGTTGGTAATATGTCCCCATCTCTTCTTAAAATGTATCTATGGGGTGCAGTTTCCAGTCACATCATAAGTTGTCCAATAGAAGTTTTCTCAAAATAGTATACAATGCACAGGAGTCCTCCTTAACTAGGGCTTCTTTGCCATTCATTTTGACCACATACATGGTAGTCCGTTGATTGATCTATCCCCTGCACTGTGGACAACATGAGGTTTTAGAGTTTAAAGGTCATCCTGTACTTTCTTTGACACCAGGTTTATCCTCATATCCAGGGAGCTCCAATTAGCAAATCAGATAGTAAAAAATTTGCCCAACATTTTAAAAACAAGCAGTTCTGAACTTTGCTGAGACACCCAAAGTATGCTTGTTTTGCAATGATTGGGAGAGGCGCAGGAGATCGTATACATTTGTGCTTGCTGCAGGCAATGTTTGTGGTAATATCTGGGAAATTGACAGTAAACATACCTGGCCTGCTAGAGCAACCCTTTGACTATTGTCATATTGCCCTTCAGGCCTGTCAAACCTGTCTATAGCCATAGTTTTAACAGATGCTACCAGAATGCCATGTCGTCTTGCATACATTGCACATTTTTTCTACATCTATGCATGCTTCAAAATTGCTCATATGTTTATAGCCACTGCACCAATAAAATTGATTTTAATTCATTTTTCCATATCCTTGCCCTCAACATTATTATTTTGTCACTCTTCTATTTCTTATTCATTTTATTAATTTCACGAGCAGAGTTTGCCTTTATCTCCTGCATGGACCACTCAGACTTCCACATCTCTGGCAATATAAATACTAGCATTTAGAATGATAACATATCGCACTGTTTAGCCACTCCAAATATTTTTAATACTGTACCTCATTATGATTTGATTGTATAATATATGTTTATAGCTCATGTGCTCAAACTAACTTGCAAATGCCATTTATCTTAGTGCTGCAACACAGTCTATCTACAGGAGGTGACTAAGAAGGACTAGGGTGTCTATCTACAGGAGGTGACTAAGAAGGACGAAGGTGACTAAGATTGGAAGGCACCCAGGCCTCACAGGGTAGCAAAATGGAAAGAGGAACTGATTCGGTGGGTGGGTTATGAGAGCTCAGTGTTATATAGTGAAGTAAGGAAGGATAGAGGATTAATTGAAAGGGTATGAGCATGGATTCATATGTTATATTCCTTTAAAAATGTAGCTATGAGGGATGAATCTGGGGAAGAAAGCAAGTAGAAATTTACTTTGCAAAGTATGATGTGTCTCTAAATGCAGTTATGGAGACTGGACTTAAGGGGGGCAAGTAGGGGTAAGAAGTAACAGTTATTGTACTGTTGTGCACGTTTTATTAAAATGCCAATAAACTTATGTTCACAAAAAAACATAGTCTATCATCTCTTCTTTGCTCTGCCTTCTAGAATATTTCCATTTTTCTACTACTGTACCTAGGCCCTCATTTGGAGTTTGGTAGACAGGGTACACCATCACAAACACAGCCAAGTGTCTTGTCTGCCAAAGCGATGTCCTGCCCACTCTATTTAGAGTCAATCAAACTGTCATAGTGCCACTGCGGTGCTGCCTCTGGTAGAAACCTCACTCTTGCCTAACAATTACCATTTGGATGTCAGTGTAAGTGACTCAGTCTGCCTGCCCTATCTAGGGAGGATGTACTTTTTTCTGTTTGGCATCGCTATAGAAAGACTGATTGTTCTGCATAGAAACATTTGAAAAAATGACCCAATGCCCTGGTGGCAAAATCAAAGGCTTTTAGGGTGCCAATTTTACTACCATTTTCTTTGCCTGCACCGGGAGCCATAGTACCACTGGAGAAGAAACAATTCATGAGAAAACGAGTTGGATGATTTACACAAAATTGCCTGAAAATAATGAGGTTGATGTCTATCTGGCAGCCATTTCGAACTATTTCACAATAGAACACTGTTAGAAATGGGGGTCTCTAGTTGGCATTGGTAAGTGCCTTTGTCCAAATAGGGACCCTTGTTTCTAGTCAGGGTAAAGTGGTTACACTTCCAAAATAAACGCTGCTCACCCCCTTGGTGGCGTGGCATGACGGACAGGCTGATCTCAGAGTCAGTGTGTAAAGCATTTGACAATACGGTCTCTGCACAGAAATATGCTCAGGATGTCCTCAGATTTGTAGTCAGTTGGATGACTGCAAATCTGCTGAAAATCAATCCTGAAAAAACTGAGGTGTTAGTGGTTTCGACCACAAGCTCGCCATGGAGTGATCTATACTGGCCTCAAGAACTGGGTCCCACCCCAACACCCTGTGACAAGGTGAAAAGCCTTGGAATTAAGATTGACAGCGAATTGTCAATGGCCAGCCAGATCTCCTCGGTGGTAGGGACTTGTACCGGCCTAATCAGACAACTGCGCAAACTAGCCCCCCTTCTCTCCACATCCATGCTTCGCACTGTAGTCTCGGCTACAATTATTTCGAGGCTGGGCTACGGGAATGCTCTCTATTTAGGTCTACCAAAAAATCTGAATAATAGACTGCAGGTTGTTCTGAACGATGCTGCACGACTCATCTTCAGACTCCCAAGAAGATCCCATGCTTCCCCCTTGCTACAGAACCTCCATTGGCTTCCTACTAGGCAAAGGGCAGAGTTTAAAAGCCTTTGCACGGCGCATAAGGCAATTTATGGGCAAGCACCTGCCTATATCAAGGATCGACTGGAGATCCATAAACCTAAACGAACTTTGAGGTCATCTGACGCTCAGTTGCTAGTCTGCTCATGGTTTAAACTGGCAACGAAGGGCGGGAGATCCTTCTCAGTTTTAGTTCCTCAAATCTGGAACAGATTACCCGAGTCCCTTCGGAAAGAAGGTAACCTCCTATGTCTCAGGAAATCTTTAAAAAACACTTCTATTTAGGGAGGCTTTGGGTTCATATTAACTTGCACACTCTACTGACTTTTCGATCTGTCTAAGTGTTCGCTTTTTTTGTCCTTCGGTCATGAGCGCCTTGAGACCTGCCGGTGAGTTGGCGAAACTAACAATAACAATAACAATTTGTGAACACATACAGTAATACAGTGAAAACACTACACATGGACACCACACCAGTTTAGAAAAATAAGTAATCTTTATCTGGACCAAAACAAGACCAAACAACAAAAATCCACAATACAGTATTAAAAATATGACTTTCAGATGGTAGAAATAGTTCAGTGCAAAGCAAATTGCAGATGTGACACGTTTCACACAAAGTACCTTGGATGCATCACGCAAACAAACAAAACGGGCTGCAGGGAAGGTGATGCGTTGGCTCCTTACACTCAGGAAAAGGTAATGTGTCTGTTCCTTGCTCCGGGGGAGGTGATGCATTGATTCCTTACTGCAGCGCAGGGAAGGTGATGTGCCGGTTCCTTACCGGAGAGGAGGTGATGGATCGGTTTCTTACTGCGTGGGGAGGTGATGTGTCAGTTTCATACTGCGTCCCTAAATGATGCAACAAACTTGCCACCTCGATGTGACAATCCGGGACAATGTGTGGATTCTTGCAGCCGCACAGCATAGCTTGCGTCGGAATCGCTGCAGTGACCTCGGACTTCAGAGATCGTTGCACTCGATGCGGCGTGCACCAATTTCTCGAGCTGCTGCAGGCGTGCAACAGTTTCTTTGGCGATGCCTCAGAAACAGGTACTGATGCATCACGCCTCTCAGTGCTGCGCTGATTTTCCAGCTCCAAGCAGACAACAGTTCTCTAGGGGTCCAAAACAACAGCAGACACCTCTTGCAGGTCAGAACTCCCAGCAAGGCAGTTCAGGGGAGCTGGTGGTGAAGTCTTTGTGTCCCTGAGACTTCGGAACAGGAGGCAAGGTCAGTTTCAATCCCTTGGAGATCTTCCCCAAGCATGGGACACAGCAAACAGCAAAGTATCCTTTCCTTGGCAGCAAGTAGCCACTGCAGGCCAACCCCAGACAGCAAACATCACAGGGGCAGTATTCCTCCTCAGCTTCTCCAGCTCTTTTCCTTGGCAAAGGTTCCTCTTGATTCCCAGAAGTAATCTAAAAGTCTGGGCCACTCTTTTTATACACAAAAATCCTTGGTTCTCTGAAGGCAGAGAGTGTCTGTACCCAGCCAAAACCAGTCTGTCCTCACTGTTGCAGCTTCTGGGCAGGTTAGTGGAGACAGCATTGTTGATGGCAGACTGTGCCCATTAAGGTGAAAGGAATATCCTCCCCCTACTCCAAATGCAGCCCAAGTCTATTCAGCCCAGCTCTGACTCATCAGCCTCTCTGGAGCCACTGCTCCTCGCCCAGCCCATGTCATCCAAAAGCCAGATATGCACTACACAAACCTAGCAGAGGAACACTGCATGGCTAAGCAGGAAAATACCTACTTTCCAAAAGTGGTATTTTCAAACACAGAATGTACCACGCTAAAAGATGCATTTTAACATTCTGAGTTCAGGCATATCACATTTTCCTACCTTGTCTACAGGAGCAGCTATGTTTATAAGATGTTATAAACAAACTCCCCATTCTATCCTATAGGAGCAGGTGGCCTGGCAATCGTGAAAAACAAAATTGGCAGTTTTTCACTATCAGGACATGCCACACACATCAGGGCATGTCCTACCTTTCACATACAATGCACCCTGCCCACAGGGGTACCTTGGGCCTACCTGAGGGGTGACTAACATGTAAGAAAATGGAAGGTTGGGGTCTGGCAAGTGTGTGCACTTGCCAAGTCGACATGGCAGTACCAGATTGCACACAGGCTCTGCAATGGCAGGCCGGAGTTACATTTTACAGGATGCTTCTGTGGGTGGCACAATCAGTGCTGCAGCCCACTAGCATCATTTGATTTAGAGGCCCTGGGCATGCACAGCGCACTGTAGTAGGGACTGAATAGTAAATCAAATCAGCCAATCATGGAAACACCAATCCATAACAACAATTTACAAAGGGAGCACTTGCACTTTGGCACTGAACAGCAGTGGCAAAGTCACCAAAGCATCTAGACCAGCAAAATGGAGTCCAACACACAGCAAAATCACAGGAGGCAAAAGCAAAAAATGCTGGGGAGACCCACGCCGATGGTGCCAAGGCCTGGTCTAACAAGCACCTTTGCTCATAAATGAAGTGTAAGTCTCATCAAAGCATCTGTAAAAATCAGTGTGCTTTTCTAAAGCACTTTGTTTACTTTCTATTTTTCCATAGTATCCTACCTGTAGTTCTACTATATGATACATTTTGACAGAATTGCTCTGTCTGTCTGGAAGTTGTGGCGTGCTACAACGGTGTATATGTTGTCACATTAATGAAAAGATATTGCAAAGATGGACGCGCTTGACCCTAAGATTGAAGTCACCAAACTCTGTAGGAGTGAGCCATGTAGAAAGACCTCAGAGATACTCAGCTTCATACATTCATGCCAGTAAATAAACACACACACAGTCACAGTCCAACACTTGTGCCCTGCCTCTTGGCGCCAGACTAGTCAACTCCAACATACTGATGGTCCAGAACAGTGACTTGGCCACCAGGTACTTGACGCATGGCACACTGACAAACCCTCAGCACTATAACCAACTCTACGGTATCCAATGTAGCAAAGAAAGAAGACAGTGTCCCAGGATATCTTATTAGGTAGATCTAATAGAACAGTGTACTACTATAGGCAGTGTTCGAAGTGGGTGGGATCGGCGGGGTACAGCGAGTCCCTACTTCTTTAATTTCATAGAAACCGTTCCTCTACTTTCTTATTTTAAACTTTTCTCCTGGATGCCAGAAATCACCATGGCTGATAGTTAAGGCTCAGCTTTTGGGGAGGGGCAGAACGGGCAGAGAATGAAAAGCACTCTCTCTTTTCCTTCGTGCCCAGAGAAGACAAGGACAGTGTCCAGTTCTCCTACCGCTGGCAGCTGCCCCCCCCCCACTCTTTCTTCCTCCTCGCCCCTCTCTTTCTGTCTCGCTCCTCCTCATTTAGTGAAAACCGAGACTTCAGGAAATAGGTACTACCCTCTCTTGCCTCCTTTTCTTTATTTGCTCCCCTGTGAAATGGATCCAACAAAGAAAACACTTTTGCTGGAAATTACATCTTTTTCTGACAGTTTTCAATTTCTAAGTGCAGCCTCGGGGTGGAGAGAAATAAAGCATTCAAACTAAAGTAAGACAGAAGAGTTGCAAGGTGACCAGATTGATTTATTCACACCTGAATATATTAGCGCCACTTTACAGTGTTTGCAATTGAAGCGCTACTTTTGTTTTCTCATCTCCCTTTGAACAACATTGTTTTCCCTGGGTGGGAAATTGCACTATGCCTGCAGGTACTGAAATACCTGCTTGATGGGTGAATTGGAAACCAAAATGTGTACAGAAGCTGTGTGTTCACAGGTGTGGTCTTTATAAACCATACTCCTTGCGTTTTGAAAGGATATAAGCAATGGACATTCAAACGTGTCCCTTCCGGGCCCGGTAGACATTGCCTTTACATTTCAGGCAAAAGCACTCACTGATTTCTAAAAAGTGAGTGTAAAAGTGTTATGGTGACCATGTTGTTTTCACTTAAATTTCACATGCTCTACTTAATCTTGCATTCCCTATGAGTCTTTTCTTTTTCTAGGATGCTGTTCATTTTTTTTAGGCAGCCTATTGCTCTTCTAGTGTGTAATTTGAATTGAGTCACATCCAGGTATTTATAGCAGGTCAGTGCAGTGCAAGTTTCTTTCATGGGGCAGTGTGGTGTTCAATGGGGGGGAGGATGTGGCACTATGGTCAGAGCTGCTGAACTTGGAACTGGGGAACGAGGTTCAGCCTTCATGAACAGTCCACCAGACAACTCCCCCTGAGGGAGCACATTCCCATGCTAGACTTTAGAAGGCCCGTAAGAGCTTAAAAGCCCTAGTGTCTTCGCACCAGCAGGTGTACCCTAGAAGTGGCAAGGGTAGGTTAACCTTGAAGTCCTGTCCGCCACAATTCATTCTGAAGTTCATATCCAGTCTTACAGGCAGGCCTATGAAGCAGCACACCATAGGGTGACAGTGACTCTGTTACTGAGGTCACAGGAGCCTTGAGCTGGGTGGCTCTAGGGCAGTGTGACCACACCAAGCGTTGACCAGCCGCAGTCCCTACAGGTAACAGTGGTGGGGCAGAGGGGCCGGGAAAAGGGTGATTTCGAGGGACAATGCTGAGGGAAAATTAAAGAAATAATTAATTTTCCTTCGGCATCGTCCCTCGAAATCCCCCTTCACCTTGCCCCACCGTCCCAGCGCCATTACCTGTACCAACCGCGGCCGGCGCTATATTCAGGTGGGAGAATTGTGTTTGCAAGTATAATATGGTTTTAAAAGCACTTGCTGCCTCCTTCCTGGCCTCCAACAATTTTCAGCAACAATAAAAATGTCATGATAACTCCAGTGATTAATGTTCTTAGTAGAGAAAGATGGTGCTTTGTCTAGTGGACGTTTTGACTCATGGAAAGGAAGTACAGAGGGTTAATGTGCCTGCTGCTAAGAACATGTACCATGCAGATCACAAAGTGCCTATAATGTAAATAGATCTGTGGGTTACTGCTTTTGTCAGTGAGATCCTTTTGTTACTTGCAGTTTATAAGTCAAAATTCTAACATAAAACAGTGAGCTATTAACTGTCATCTAAGAGCTGCATGCAAACTGCAAGGTATAAATTAGAGCATTATGTTTTTTTCCCCAGTCTTTGATTATCCTATGTTGCAAAAAAGGGATAATTTGGGTAGAAATCAATTCTGATTATTAAAGAGGACTCCCAACCATGGTATTACGTTTTAAATTCTGAGTTTGTGTTCCTCCAGACCAATCACTAATAAACTATGCTGCCTACTTGTATGGTTGTCGTGAGTTCTACACCTTTGTAGTCCTTTGTCTTATGTAACATTTCCTATACAGTGATTTATGCACAGATGATTGAGTGTCTCTATGTATGATGTAAAGTGCCCTGACACCCTACACTGGTATTAGTGGTGCTGTAAATTGTCTGAGACTTTATTATTTTTACATTTTTATACATGCTAACAGTCTCTGCAAATATTTTTCCGTATTAGTATCAGGGGAACATACAACTGCAGCAGTGAGAAAGGTGACCAGTCAACCTTTGCAAAGGGCCCTCCACTTCACAGCAGCACAAGTCACATTTTTAGTAACCTTTGATCTGTTTGAGTTATTAACAATTTATTAGTTAAAATCGTCAGATTATGCAGCAGAAGATGTATTATGTGGCAAACATGGCAGAGACATAATTATGTGGAAAACATTTGCAAACTAGGATATTTTGCAATTCATGTTTGAACTGTCCTTGTGGAAAAAAGGGAGAAGTGCTGATGATGGAATCGGCATAGCTGAGAGGCAAATGGCTTGTGATTCCACTTTTAAGGATATTTGGTACATTCTGCGATTGGAAAATTATCCCACTTTGTGAATGTATTTTAATGTCAATAGCGTATACTATAACCTTAAATAAACATGTGTATCCATTGATTAAATTAAATAACGTAATAGGATGTAACCGGTTAGTGAAATGAGAAACAAATACTGAAAATGTGGATATTTTGCTCTTTCTGCCACACCTCTAACTCCGCCCACTGACCCAATCGATGGGTTATTCCCGCCTTCTGATACTCCACCCACAGTTCCCCAACTTTTTTTCCTCCACCTCGACCACTGACTAGAGGAACGATCAGAAAACCCTACTATTTCCTCCACATTGCAGAAAGGAGCCCAATACAAGGTCTTGTAGCCACTGCGCTGCATGCGGTACTCAACTCTTCAGAAAACCCCCCCATTCAAGCTAAGGTCAATGAATAGCTGTGAGATCTTGGAGATCCAGGTCCCCCTCCTCCAGTGCTTTATTTGTACTGGTGTTTTCCAGTGCTTGGCACTGGCGCTTAATTTTCAACACCGGGACTTATGTTAGTCTGCCACATGGTGGCACTGTTTGCCTGATTTAGAGAAGAGCATAACAAACAACTGTTGTTTATTAATTAAAATACATTACAAATAACAAATACCTGCTGCCCAAGATATTCTTAAAACTTTGGTATTCTGGATTAGTCTGAAATGTCACACTTGTAACAGTGTGATGATTAGTAGTTCTATTGGCACAGTCGTTGGCATCACTAGCAGGGGCAATGTGTAGTGCGCATTGCGGTAGCCTCCTGACTAGGGCCCTGGCACTAATTGTTTTAAAAATTAACCCCTTCGCTGCGGGGGTTATTCTCCCACAGGGCTGGGGGGAAAAAGGGGGGCGCGCACAGCGCCCGCACGCTCATGATGAGCTGAGCTCGTCATGAGGCACGGCGCTCCTGTGCTCATGACGAGCTCAGCTCGTCACAGGTGCATTACCTGCCGTGGAACGCTCGCACAGCAAGGGAATTATCCCCGCTTGCGAGCGTTCCACGGCTCATGACGAGCTGAGCTCGTCATAACCCCCGGAGCGCCGTGGCTCATGACGAGCTCAGCTCGTCATGAGCATGGGAGGGGTTAAGCACTGCCTTCCTCATGTCCTGCATGTGTAACATTTTGCGTTACGCCACTGACTGCACAGTCCCAATGACCATCCTCTGATGCATAATCATTTTACCAACTCACGTCCAGCACACCTTCTATTTCACGCACCTCTCACACACTTTACTCACTGAACTTACTCTTCCACAGACCCCTTATCTATGTTCTCCTCTTAGTTGGCACAGCAGCTACTTACATTGATCCAGTGGACAAGAGAATTGTACTGAAAGCACCAAGCCCTCTGCCTTGCCTCAAGCCTATCACCTTTAGATGGTAAAATAGAGCTTTTGCAGATTCAAGCCACAATGTTTAGGAATTGCTCATTTGGAATAATTACATATTAGTGTAATTCTCTTTAAAATTGTCTGAAAACTGCAGCAGTCAGAATTTCACATCTATTTTGGATGAATGCAAACTAATGAAAAATGTAATTGAATGTTTTTCTAAGAAAGAAATTTGCTTCAGCTGCTCATTCTTGCTTCATAGCCCGCACGGTTCATGAGATCCATTAGCATGACTGGAGCATTTTGACCTAAAGGCCTGCTGCCTTTCAGTACAGTACAGTCATAACTATGCACACACCGAGTTAATGCATTCCACAGAAGACTTAAATGCCCATTGCTCAGCTGAGCAGATCACTAAAGATCAGGAAAGAGCAGGCTATTCATAATTTTCAAATTGACTGTTTAAATGGAAGCATTAACCGTTGGAGGAGGTTTCCTCCCACACTTTCAGGGTTTTTGCTAAGCAGAAATATTTTTCATACTGAAAAATAGTCCTCATCGGTGCTCATGTACCATTCCTATTCAGAAACCAAACATTTGTGATGCGACCCATGTACATGACAAATTGCCTGTTGACAGTGGATACAACAAGATCAGACTAAAGAATATTAACCCCTTGCCAGCTGATGACGAGCCCAGCTCGTCATGAGGCACAGTGGAGCTGTGCTCATGACGAGCAGGGCTCGTCATAACGGCCGCGCCACTCCCCCATGCGGTGAATTCCACACCTGTGCGGACGTTCTATGGGAGTGGGCGGAGTCATGACGAGCCCAGCTCGGCATTTGCACAGCTGCACTGTGCCTCATGACGAGCTGGGCTCATCATGAGCACCGTGGCGGCGCGCGCGGCCCCCCTCCCCTCGCACAGGAGGGGAATTACCCCCACGGTTAAGGGGTTAATTAGGCAGGTCACAAGTTGCACCCTCTTGTTATTGGCTATAAATACAAGGATGGAGACCTAAAACTTTATCCCTGGCTTTGAGTTCCCAAATGGAGAACATTTTGTTTCATGCAGCCTAAGGGATAGGGGCTTCTTTGCAAAAGTAGGTGGGTTCCTAGTTGGTAACACATTGGTTCGGGTGCAGGCAGGGGTGGTGCAGGAGGCTCGTGCATGGAGAGGACTTGCTTGAAAGAACCAATAGTAGTTTTAATCTACTGCAGGTTCTAGGTCGCAATTGTTTAAAATGAATTCAATCACATTATTCAGTCAGTGATGAAGTAATTTGAGGAGCTGTTAGCAAGTAGTTGTTTGGAATTTGATAAGTTTTTTTTAACAAAACCTAATGATTCAATGTATCAGGAGCATCAGCAATTTAGCAAATAGGACCAGAGATTCATAATTAGCCACAGCCCATGCAGGTAAGAGCGGTGGGGCCGGGAAGGGGGGATTACGACAGACAAAAAAGGGAAAATTAAATAAATACATTTTCCCTCCCCATCGTCTGTCGAAATCCCCCTCCACCCGAACCCACAGCCTACCGCTCTTACCTGCACGGGCCGCGGCTGCTCATTATAACTTTCATACATATGTGGCCATGTCTATAATTTGATATGGCATAGAGTTCAGGTTGTGTGTGCATACTTACTCTAGCTCCTTAGATAAATACCACTAGGCTTGATGCTTGAACATACAGGGACTCATTTATCTGTAGGGCAGCACCGCAGGCCTTCCTGCTGCGCTGCCCTACGGCGAAAGAGAAGGGCAGGAATGCACTGTATCTATCAGATACGGCGCATTCTGTCCTCTTTCCCTGGGCCAGCGCACAATGAGCAGCTGTGCGCCAAAGCAGGCATGTTTGCACCATGGTGCACGGGTGCCTGCATTGCCGGGATGATTGTTTTTGTGCACAAATAGAAATCTTCCTGCACAAAAACAATCACAAGGGGACTCAGTTATGGGTTTGTACCGTAGGGCAGTGCCCCAGGCCTTCCTGCGGCGCTGCCCTACGGCAAAATAAAAGGGCAGGAATGCGCTATATCTATTAGATATGGTGCATTCCTGTCCTTTTCCCCTGTGCTGGCACGTAATGGGCTGCTGTGCACCAACACAGGCATGTTTGCACTATGGCGCAAGGGTGCCTGCATTGCGGGGAAGAATATTTTTGTGCTGGAAGGAATCTTCCTGCACAAAGACAATCACAAGAGGCTTTTTCCCCTTTCTATGTGTCCTGCAAAATGCAGCACACATAGAAAGAGGAAATATGAGGAGAAATAAAGATATTTCTACTCGTTGTGCCTACCTAACATCTCTGTACGTTATTGACACTGCCTCTGACTGATGATTTGTCGTAAATCTGGGGTAGTGTCCCAAAACTATGGATGTTGCTGGGAACGCCCCTAGCAACACCCATGAAACACACCTTTCACACAGTTTTCTGCTTGAAAGAGGCCCATACATATATGGACATGAAAAGCCACATAACATGGTTTCAAGTGGCCTCATAAATATGCCAGTGTCACAATGTGCCACTAGAAGGTCAAAAAAGTGACGTTCCGGTGGCGGAAGGGCATCATGAGGCCCTCAGTGTTGTTCTGCACGCAATAGGAAAACTATGACTGCTATATGTTCCAGAATAATGCACCTGTTTTTTATATATTTGTCTTGTTTTTTGGGAAATACATGAAACTAATTTTTTTTTTATAGTTCTCCTAGTTTTTATGTTTGCATTTCTTTATTATTTTTTAACTGCAACACATGAACATGACAGTATACGATTAATGCCCCCTCATCAGTACTGTAGAATATGCGACCTTTTCAGGCGAGTCAATGTAAAGGGGTAAACCAGATAGTATGCACTCCAACCCATCCATCTATATCACAAACATAAATTAACTCAGAAAACAGAAATTCCCCCCAACCAGCACTTCCTTCCCCCAGCCCAGCTCCCACCCTCCCACGTGTTCCATGTCCACTACCTAAGCTACTTGAGGCTATACAAGACCCCGGGTTTAGTCCGTCTTTGGGGGTTCGGTGAGACGCAGCATCCGTAAATAACGAGGACATGTGACCTCTCTAAATTATGTAGCTAGTAGCGATAGAAAGGGTTGCCACAACTCGTTATATTTGGATCCCTCCCCCGTCATTGTGAGTGTGACCTTCTCCATTTCAAGTACATGCCATAGACGGTGTAGCCAGCCTGTAAATGTTGGGACATTGGGGGTACGCCAGTGTGTAAGAATGTTTTGATTCGCCGACCCCAACGCAATTGCAATCTGCCTACCTCTGCGGGATTGCAGTGGGTACATCAAGGGATTAGGAAGGCCAAGCAGGATAAACGTTGGAAAGCGTGGCAGCTCGGTCTCGAAATGTTTGTCTATCTCGTCCAGCACCTGAGTCCAGTAGGACTGAATACAATCCCACTCCCACAATAGGTGCACGAGAGTGCCTCCTTGGCCACAGCCATGCCAGCAGGTCGCATTCCTAGTGCGATCTATCGCATGCAGTTTCTCAGGGGTATAATACCAATAGGTTACCACCTTTGTGAGAGTCTCAGTAAGCCCCATATGGTATACAGAGTGCCGGGCTCTATATAGTATATCCCCTTCCATTCCTTATGGCTGAGTGTCCTGCCTAGGTCTCTCTCCCAGCGCTCTTTACCTGAATTGTATGCGTATGAGGTGGTGACTTGCAGCATCTTGTATAGATCAGAGATGAGGTTTTTATCTGATGAGCGTGTAATCAGCCATCTACCCTAAGGGGAAAGGGGCCTATCTGCTGTAGGGCGGACCTGGGGTTGAAGTGCCCAATGTCTAACCTGAAGATATGTAAGCCGCTCTGCCTCTGAAAGCCCATATTCCTGCTTAAAATGAGAAAACAGTACCACTCCTTCAGCATCATACATATGATACAAACAGCGACACCCTGCAGGTCTCCACTTGGCAAAGGTGACCGTGTCTGTACCAGGAGTGAAATCAGGATTGTCCATCAGCGGGGTGAGCGGGGACGGAAAGGTTGTGAGCTCGTGTTTAAGATTCGTAGCATCCCACACCTCCAGGGGAACCTGTGTAATATACGAGGCATACAAGTAAGGGGGTCTGTGGGGCTTGCGCAAAAATGGAATTTCCTGCGGGGGTCGAGCTGCTACCGCCTGGTTCTGAAACAACCAGTGTTTCTCCGACTCCCAATGACTCCACTCAACGAGATGCCGCAGCTGAGCGGCCTGGAAGTAGAGCCGAAGATCAGGAATCCCGAGTCCTCCCCTCTCCGGTGCCAGCGTCCCCAAGGCGTGCTTCATTCTCGGCTTTTGGCTGCTCCAAATAAACTGTGCAAGGTCCGACTGTGTCTGCAGTATCCAACCAGCAGGGGGTCGAAGTTGGATGGTGCGGAAAAGACAAGGAGAGGTTGAGAGCCATCGATTTATCCGCGTTCACTTTAAATCCTGCCGCCTGCGCACATGATTCTAAATCTGCTAAGCATGCCGGAAGCGCGCTCCTCGGGTGGGCAAGCGATAGCAAAACATCATCAGGATATAAGCTGCGCGTATGGCCATAGCCGCCAAATTTTTAATCCCGGTGACGGCCGGGTTCTGCCGCAGCCGCTGGGCAAGAGACTCCATGTACAGGGCAAAGAGCAGGGGTAACAAAAAGCACCCCTGTCTCACACCCCTTTCTATAGGGAATCGTGGGGACTTATGCCCATTGACACGGACCACCGCTGTGGGGAATGTGTAGCAGTTGAGGATGTGCGTACGGAACTGTTCCCCTATTCCCGCTCTCTCCAAGACTTGCTCCAGATACGGCCAGGGCACGCAATCAAACACCTTCTCGGCGTCAACGGCGAGCATCATGAACTCCCCTGGGTATGTGTAGCCTTATCTATGAGATGAAGAACCCGCTTGGTGTTATCCGACATCTGCCTTTCAGGGATAAATCCCGCCTGGTTTCGGTCAATAAGACCTGGCATATGAGGGGCCAGCCGCGCAGCCAAGATTCCCATATATAACTTAAGATCTATATTAAGGAGAGATATCGGGCGATAAGCTCCACAACTAGACTTATCCTTCCCGGGTGTGGGAATGACCACTATGGAGGCCTCTAGGAGATCACTTGGGATCGCCCCAGCAGCCGCGAAGGAATTAAACAGCTTGGTAAGCAAAGTAGCGAGCAGGACACAAAACATTTTGTAAAAAATGGCAGAAAAGCCATCCGTGCCAGGGGCTTTAGCTGGCTTAAGATGGGAAATAGTGGCCATGACTTCCTCTGTGTGGATATTCCGATCGAGGTGATCGGCCTGGTCCTTGGTCAGTGCCAGCAAGGAGACCAAGTCCAGAAAAGCCATCCCGTCCGCGTTATCTAGTGGGGCGCCGGTGTATAGAGTAGCATAAAAATCGCGAAATGCCTCGGCTATGTCCGCATCCTTTTGTAACACAGTTCTCATCTGCCCTACGGATTTCTCGGACTCCCTGCCGCTGACGGGCTTCTCGCAACCTGTTAGCGAGAAGGCGTCCACACCTGTCTCCCCAGTATAGTTAGAAAGCTTTAACCTAAGATCCGCAAATTCCGCCCTGTCCTGGTCAAGCGCTGCTAGCTGCTGGCGTGCAGCCTTGAGCTGCCTCCAATCCCTAGGGGCCCCCGTTCTTTGATGCATCTGCTCCAGCTCCCTGGTCTGTTGCGTAAGCTCTACTCTTTTTTGCTGACGCTCAACATTATCCACGGCCGAAAGGGCAATGAACTCTCCCCAGATCACTGCTTTCAGTGCTGCCCACTGCGTCGCAAGTGTTGTGTCAGAATTGGCATTGTGTGCGATGTAGTCAGAAATGGAGCGCTGTATGTGCTTGACAACATCCTCCCGGTGCAGGAGCATATCTCGAAGGTGCCATACCCTGGAGGATCACGACAACGGTGGGAGAGTGAGAGTGGCAATTACCGGTGCATGATCTGACAGAGAAGCAACTCCTGTGTGATTCTTTGCTGGCACGAGAACCGCGTTGAACTGTTGAGAAAATTGAACTAGAATACTTCGAACGCTTTTTAATTAATGATGCCAATTGAATTTTAAAATTGTTACCTGATAGCACTATTACATTGCTGCACGAATCACTGTCAGGGGGAATTGAGGGGGAACTTTCAAATCACCGGGGCTATATCAAGCCCGATAACGCGACCGTGCCAATGGTGCGCCGGAGGTGCGCCAGAGGCAAGCCCGTCTGCGCTCGTCCGCGCCCCTCCGGGCCCAGGGGCCAGAACCCCTGTATGTTCAATATCAGGAAAGCTCCGGTACAGCCCAAACCTACTCAAATCACACAATTCATCCTTAGACCCTGTCTGCCTGCATTGCATCGCTCCTGATCGGTGGAACTACAAATGTAAGCACTGTTCCCATAATTTTCAGGACCTCTGTCCTACTAATCTAAATGCTGCAAAACCCATCAAATATTCAAGATATTTCTATTGAACTGTCGTTCCCGACCAAAACATTCAGTGGAAATATCCCTGCTCCTTATGGAGGAAAGCCCATATGCCTTGATCGGCAACGGAAACCTAGCTGAACTCAGCTACGGATCCTGATATAACACTATCCCTACCTCCTGGCTATATTATACAGAGACTCAATCGAATTCATGGCAGAGGGGGTGGAATTGCGATTATTCTAAAGAATCATTTTATTTGTAGAATCCTTTCAAGCCCTCTCTCAAACTGTGAAAATTTCCACTTCTCCATAGGATTTACTCCCATGTTAACTTTCTCGGGGATTTTTGTTTATCGTCCCCCAGGACCCGCAGGTCAATTCTGCAACTCACTTACAGACACTGTCTCTAATTTAGCAAATTTCACAGCTAATTTTACCATTCTTGGAGATTTTAACATTCACTTCGATAATATAAATTCTAAGTTTGCAACCAAATTGACTTCTGATATAGCAGCTCTACAGTTAACCCAAAAAGTACAATTAGTAACGCATTCGAAAGGACATCTCCTAGACCCCATTTTTTTAGGTCTAAAGGAGCTATCCTGCCAACCATCTATACCCATTCCTTGGTCGGACCATTTCCTTATTCCTTTTTTTTGGTCCCCTGCCCATGCCATTACCCCATCTGGACTAGTGCAAAGTGCTGGTTAAAACTCCCATTGGACTCTTGGATAACTACTCTAGAAACATCCAAGCCTGCTCTTAATTTGGACCCGATAGTGGCCAATTCGAATTTTGATAATTGGATTAACAACTCTCTGGACTTAGTTCTCCCAAAAACTATTATTAAGCTGCATAAAGATTCCAATAAAGCTGCTCCGAGAATTGAAACAATTGTGTAAGAAAGCAGAGAGAGGTTGTAGAAGGAATTTCTCCATAGATAAAAAGCAGGAATATAAAGATGCCATCAAAACCTATAAAATGGAAATTAGAAACACTCAAGCCCTTTATTATGAAAAGATTATAGTCTCCTCGGCTAACTCCTCCCGGGAAACTTTCAAAATTGTTAAGAAACTATTAAATGTTCCCTCCCTTCCTGACTCCACCACCACATCAAACCAGCGCTGTAACGAAATGGCGGAATCCTTTCATAGCAAAATTCAAAATATCTATGAATGTTTCTCCTCCACTGAGGATTCCAACTTCATCTATTATGATAAGCCTCATATAGAAGGCAAGGAAATTAGTCTAGCGGCCTTCTCGACAATGGACTACAACTGTTTGTTAGCAACGTCTGGTCAAGTAAAAAGCGGATCACCTAACGACCCCACTCCACTTAGCATTCTTAAGCAGGCAGCAGAGACAGTGGGCCCGGTCCTTCTAGCTGTGATTAATTCATCCATTGTATCCGGAGAGCTCTCCTGAAGAAACCTACTTTAGATCCTGACTGTCTGTCCAATTATCGTCTGATCTCTCTTCTTCCAGGGATCAGTAAAATTCTGGAGAAATAAGTAAATATAACTCTCTCTGCTTACTTAGAAGCAACCATCTCCTTCACCCAACCCAAGCAGGATTTCACCCCGGCCACGGCACAGAGACTGCACTTCTAGCAGTCCTGGAAGAATCAAGAAAAACTCTTGATTCTGGAGGATCATCTGCCGTGATCTTACTTGACCTAAGTGCGGCATTCGATACGGTGAATCACCGTATTTTAATTGACTGACTTAGAAGCTTGGGGGTGACCGGAACAGCATTAACATGGCTGAGGTCATTCCAGGAAGGGCACTCTCATGTGGAGTCCCACAGGGCTCTTCGTTAAGCCCAACACTTTTTAATGCCTATATGGACCCACTGGCAGAGATCATACAGCCTTATGGAGTAAATATTGTACCCAATGCTGATGATACTCAGCTAGTGGTTTTACTCAACCAGTAAGATTCATTGATATCTTGCCTCTGTACTTGTCTTGAAGCAGGGGCCAAATGGATACATTATTCCCATCTGAAGCTGAATGGAGACAAGACGGAGCTAATGCTCCTCGGTAATCCTTCATTATTTAAGCCAATGAAGGTGTGGCCGATGGTAATGGGAGCAGTACCTGTTCCCAAAGAAAACATAAAGAGTTTGGGGCTTTGGTTGGACTCAGACCTTACTCTCAAAGTCCAAGTCAGGAAGGTGGTTGCCACATGTTTCAACATGCTTCGAATGCTTCGTAAAGTGCTGCCTCTACTTACTTTTGAGGCTAGGAAACTTGATGTCCAAGCGCTAATTCTATCACGCCTGGACTTTAGCAATGCACTTTATTTGGGCACTTCAGAGGCAGAGCTCTCTAGGCTCCAAATGATACAGAATAGTGCGGCAAGAACCCTTATGGGAACTTCCCATCGACAGTCAGCCAAACCTGCTCTAAAACCTTACACTGGCTCCCTATCCGGGAAAGAATTTGTTTTAAAGCACTCTGTATCACTCACAAACTGCTGGGAGGGAATGGACCAAAGATCATTTCCTCATTGGCCAAACCCTATCAAGCCAACAGGTCGCTAAGATCGGATGAACTATACCTGGCCTTTCTACCAAGGATTAGAAAAACTAGAAGTGGAGGTCGACTTTTTTCCTATAATGCCGCAAAGCTTTGGAATTCTCTCCCTCTCCAGCTACGGAAAGAAACGAATCATTCAACCTTTCGCAGGCAGTTGAAAACCTGGCTCTTCCCCAGATAAGCTTCATATGCTTCTTACTTCTAGAGCTGGGATGCCCATGGGTAGCCATGAGCTTTATAAATGCCACTTCTATTCTACTTCTATTCTATATCCACCTCAGTTGTGAGTGCGTGCACAGGTGTAGAAAAATTATCTAGCCTCGCATATGTCTTATGTGCATTGGAATAATAGGAGTACTCTCGCTCGTGAGGGTGAAAGCTGCGCCACAGGACACACAACCCCAAGTCATGTATGCAAGTGAGTTCCTCAGCCGAAAGAGCACCCGTCTGATGAAAGCGTTGGCAAGACCTGTCCTTAGTGTTATCAAAAACCAGATACAAGTCACCCCCCAGGCGGTCTGTCATAACATGGCGGACTGTCGTGGCCGTGGCAGCTGAAAGGGCAGAGTGTAAAAACCTTTCCTGGCCCTCCTTAGGGCCATAAACAGAGCACACAGTGAAGCTCAGGCAGCCAATGGCGAATCTAGAAGTCAGTATTCTCCCCCTAATTTCGGCTTCCTTTTGCAAGGCTTCCCCATGAAAACGCTGAGCCACCAGAATCGCCACCCCCGCAGTTTTAGTAGTGCCTGAGGAATGGAATTGTGTGGGAAATTTCTGGGATCTGAGATGATGGTGACCTGACCTGACCTGGTCAGAGCCGGTCGCTCCACCCGCCGTGTGGCCCATCCTTAGTGTGTCCGGTCTCCGTTTGTTGCCGCTGCTGCCCGTTCGTATCTGCCTCACTGTTGTGCCCCTGATCTCGTTGTGCCAGTAATTGTATTTTTCCAGTGATTGTATTGTGCCAGTAATTGTACTTTTCCAGTAATTGTATTGTGCCAGTAATTGTATTTCTCTCGTCCTCTGTTGTGCCCCTGATTGCTTTTGTGTGCCTCCACCACCGTTTCTCTCCCACTGCTCCACCCCGCTCCCTGCCGCTGCTCCCCCGCGGCCCCACCCCGTTCCCTCCAGCATCACCGCACCGCTCCCCTCCCCACTCGCCACCCCGCTCCCGCCTCCCAGCTGCTCCTCCCTCCCACTGGATACATAAGGTGGTGTCCGCGAGGCGGGGGCTGTGACCTGACCTGACCTGGTCAGAGCCGGTCGCTCCACCTGCCGCGTGGCCCATCCTTAGTGTGCCCGGTCTCCGTTTGCTGCCGCCGCTGCCCGTTCGATTCTGCCTCACTGTTGTGCCCCTGATCTCGTTGTGCCAGTAATTGTATTTTTCCAGTAATTGTATTGTGCCAGTAATTGTACTTTTTCAGTAATTGTATTGTGCCAGTAATTGTATTTCTCTCGTCCTCTGTTGTGCCCCTGATTGCTTTTGTGTGCCTCCACCGCCGTTTCTCTCCCGCTGCTCCACCCCGCTCCCTGCCGCAGCTCCCCTGTGGCCCTACCCCCGTTCCCTCCAGCTTCACCGAACCGCTCCCTTCCCCACTCGCCACCCCGCTCCCGCCTCCCAGCTGCTCCTCCCTCCCACTGGATACATAAGGTGGTGTCCGCGAGGCGGGGGGCTGTGACCTGACCTGACCTGGTCAGAGCCGGTCGCTCCACCCGCCGTGTGGCCCATCCTTAGTGTGCCCGGTCTTCGTTTGCTGCCGCCGCTGCCCGTTCGTATCTGCCTCACTGTAGTGCCCCTGATCTCGTTGTGCCAGTAATTGTATTTTTCCAGTAATTGTATTGTGCCAGTAATTGTACTTTTCCAGTAATTGTATTGTGCCAGTAATTGTATTTCTCTCGTCCTCTGTTGTGCCCCTGATTGCTTTTGTGTGCCTCCACCGCCGTTTCTCTCCCGCTGCTCCCACCCGCTCCCCGCTCACTGCCGCTGCTCCCCCGCGGCCCCACCCCCGTTCCCTCCAGCATCACCGCACCGCTCCCCTCCCCACTCGCCACCCCGCTCCCGCCTCCCAGCTGCTCCTCCCTTCCTCCCACTGGATACATAAGGTGGTGTCCGCGAGGCGGGGGGCTGTGACCTGATCTGACCTGGTCAGAGCCGGTCGCTCCACCCGCCGCGTGGCACATCCTTAGTGTGCCCGGTGTCCGTTTGCTGCCGCCGCTGCCCGTTCGTATCTGCCTCACTGTTGTGCCCCTGATCTCGTTGTGCCAGTAATTGTATTTTTCCAGTAATTGTATTGTGCCAGTAATTGTACTTGTCCAGTAATTGTATTGTGCCAGTAATTGTATTTCTCTCGTCCTCTGTTGTGCCCCTGATTGCTTTTGTGTACCTCCACCGCCGTTTCTCTCCCGCTGCTCCACCCCGCTCCCCGCTCCCTGCCGCTGCTCCCCCGCAGCCCCACACCCGTTCCCTCCATCATCACCGCACCGCTCCCCTCCCCACTTGCCATCCCGCTTCCGCCTCCCAGCTGCTCCTCCCTCCCACTGGATACATAAGGTGGTGTCCGCGAGGCGGGGGGCTGTGACCTGACCTGACCTGGTCAGAGCCGGTTGCTCCACCCGCCGCGTGGCCCATCCTTAGTGTGCCCGGTCTCCGTTTGCTGCCACCGTTGCCCGTTTATATCTGCCTCATTGTTGTGCCCCTGATCTCGTTGTGCCAGTAATTGTATTTTTCCAGTATTTGAATTGTGCCAGTAATTGTACTTTTCCAGTAATTGTATTGTGCCAGTAATTGTATTTCTCTCGTCCTCTGTTGTGCCCCTGATTGCTTTTGTGTGCCTCCACCGCCGTTTCTCTCCCGCTGCTCCACCCTGCTCCCCGCTCCCTGCCGCTGCTCCCCCGCGGCCCCACCCCTGTTCCCTCCAGCATCACCGCACCGCTCCCCTCCCCACTCACCACCCCGCTACTGACTCCCAGCTGCTCCTCCCTTGCTCCGCCCCCCCACGCTCCAGCGGGCGCACCGATTGTGCGCCGAAGGTGCCCCAAAGGCAAGCCCGTCTGCGCCCGTCCGTGCCTGGGCCCAGCGCCAGACCCCCTGGGCCCCGCAGATGCCATCCTACCCGCCGGACGGACGCCGCCGCCACCCTCAACGCACTCAACAACGGCCGGATCCCCGGCTGCCACCGAGCCACCCCAGGACGCACCCACGGACCCTTCACCTGCGCATCCTGCAAGTTCTCCTGCATCCGGACCTGCACCGCACCCGCCATGCTGAGCACCAGCAGCAACCACCTGAAGTGCATCCTGCTCAACACCCGCTCCGTCCACAGACACGCCGTGGAACTATGGAACCTGCTCAACACCACATCTCCAGACGTCACCTTCCTCACGGAATCTTGGATGAACGCCTCCTCAGCGCCCGACATCGCCATCGCCATCCCGGACGGATACAAGATCACCCGGAGGGACCGCGTCAACCAGACAGGAGGAGGCATCGCCATCGTCCACAAGAACACCATCCGCATCACGACCAACTACGACGACACCCTCACAGCCGCCGAACATCTTCACTTCCAGATACACACCGACCCCAAGACCACACTCAGAGGCTCCCTCATCTACAGACCCCCAGGACCCCGCACACAATTCAGCGAAGACATCGCAGACTTCATCAGCCCACACGCCCTCCCCTCCGCTGACTACATCCTCCTAGGGGACCTCGACTTCCACCTGGAGAACAACAACGATAACAACACCACCACCCTGCTAGACAACCTCGCCAACCTCGGACTCAAGCAACTGGTGAACACCCCTACCCACTACGCCGGACACACGCTTGACCCAGTCTTCTCCTCCAGCAAGTACATCTCCTTCAGCCACTCCACCGGACTCCACTGGACAGACCACAGCTGCGTCCACTTCAGCTTCAGAAGGACCACGACTCACCACCACCCGCAACAGTTTCCCCGCAGGAGCTGGAACAAGATCACCACCGACCAGCTCACCACATCACTGAACCAGAACCCTCCCGCCAGATCAACGGGCCCCAACTAAGCAGCCAACAACCTCACACAGTGGATCACCAACTGCGCTGACGACCTCGGAACCCCTGAGAAACCACCCCAGCAGGCCCGGCAGCAAGAAAACCTCCTGGTTCAACGACGACCTCAAGAACTCCAAGAAGAACTGCAGTACCCTCGAGAAAGCCTGGCCAAAAAACCCGACTACAGACAACATGACTGCCCTCAAGCATGCCACCCGCAAACACCACCAGCTGATCCCCACCACCAAGAAGACAGCATTCAAGGATCAACTAGACAACAACGCACACAACAGCAAGGAACTCTTCAGCATCGTCAAAGAGCTCTCCAACCCTAGCACCGGAAACAACGACATCACTCCCTCACAAGACCTCTGCGACTCACTCGCCTCGTTCTTCCACAGCAAGATCGCAGACATACACAACAGCTTCGGCGTACAGACCACACACCCAACCACAGAACCAATGACCCCCACCACCACCCTCCACACCTGGACCCCGGTCAGCACCGAAGACACCATCCACACGATGAACACCATCCACTCCGGATTGCCAACCGACCCATGCCCCCACCACGTCTTCAACAAGGCCGACACCGTCATCGCACCCCAACTCCGGGACATCATCAACTGCTCCTTCAACACCGCCACCTTCCCGGAGAGCTGGAAGCATGCCGAACTCAGCGCCCTCCTGAAGAATCTATCAGCAGACCCCACCGACCTCAAGAACTACCGCCCCATCTCGCTCCTCCCGTTTCCTGCAAAAGTCATCGAGAAGACCGTCAACAGACAGCTTGCCGCCTTCCTAGAGACGAACGGATCCCTCGACCTCTCGCAGTCCGGCTTCCGAGCCAACCATAGCACCGAGACCGCCCTCATCACAGCCACTGATGACATCCGAGCCGTGCTCGACAACGGGGAAACAGCGGCCCTCATCCTCCTGGACCTCTCCGCAGCATTCGATACTGTCTGCCACCGCACCCTAGTACAACGCCTCAACAACATCGGAATCCAAGAGAAGTCACTGGAGTGGTTCATCTCGTTCCTCGCCGGAAGGACCCAGAGAGTCCGGCTCTCCCCGTTCAGATCCGAGGCCACCGAAGTCATCTGCGGCATACCACAAGGATCTTCACTCAGCCCCACCCTCTTCAACGTCTACATGAGCCCCCTTACAGCCATCGCACGCCAACACAACCTCAACATCATCTCCTACGCCGACGACACCCAGCTGATCCTCTCCCTCACCAACTACCCAGCCACCGCCAGAACCAACCCCCACGAAGGGATGAATGACGTAGCCGAGTGGATGATGAACAGCCGCCTGAAACTGAACTCAGACAAGACGGAAGTCCTCATCCTTGGATCATCACCCTCTGCCTGGGACGACTCCTGGTGACTCCTGCCCTGGGCAGCGCACCCAAACCAACGGACCACGCACGCAACGTGGGCTTCATCCTGGGCTCCTCCCACTCGATGACCAGACAAGTCAACGCCGTCTCATCATCGTCTTTCAACATCTTACGCATGCTCCGAAAGATCTTCCGATGGATCCCCACCGAAACCAGGAAGACGGTCACCCAGGCCCTCGTCACCAGCCGACTAGACTACGGAAACACCCTCTACACCGGAACCACAGCCAAACTGCAGGACACCTGAGAGACCTGCAATGGCTCCCCGTTAGCAAGAGAATCACGTTCTGACTCCTCACCCACGCACACAAGGCCCTCCACGACCTGGGCCCCATGTACCTCAACAACCGCCTGACCTTCTACACTCCCACCCGCCAGCTACGATTGACCAGCCACGCCTTAGCCGCCGTTCCACGCGTTCGAAGAACCACCATGGGAGGAAGATCCTTCTCCTACCTGGCAGCCAAGACCTGGAACTCCCTCCCCATCCACCTCTGTCTTACCCAAGACCACCTCTCCTTCAGGAAGCAACTCAAGACCTGGCTGTTCAAGTAGTAGCGGACCCCTCTCCCCCAAGCGCCTTGAGACCCTTCGGGTGAGTAGCGTGCTATACAAATTTCTTGATTGATTGATGGATTGATTGATTGATTGATTGATTGATTGATGGCAGTCCCTTGCTAAAAGATGTGTTTCCTGCAGAAGGCAGAGATCTGCCTGGGAGCTGTCCAGATAGGACAGCACCGCCCTACGCTTTACTGGGTTATTGAGACCCCGGACGTTTAGAGTTAGGATCCTAAGTGTGGTGACGGGCATACGCAACACCAATAAAAAATTAATAGCCTAGATTCTGTGCTGTAGAGGGTGGAGCTGTAGTGTGAGCCGCTCTGATAACAAGGAACCCCGTGATTACCCGTGGCTGACCTATCTCCCCATGAAGAGTGGACACACAACCCATGCGAGGTGTCCGGATGACAGAGGGCCCCGTGAGTCTGCAGGACTGACCTAGCTCTAGAGGGAAGGTCCATCCATCGACGATTGGTAAAAATGTAACTGGGGTTAGACTACCAATATCAACCCACCCTTCCTCCCGCCCACGACCTGGCCCATAATAAATCAGTCAGCCAGCTAGCCACCACATCCGCCATCAGCCCGGTGGGAGGTTGGCCAGTTCCGCGGAGACAGCCGCTAAAGCCGCCCCCTGACCCTGAGCAATCTCCGCCGCAGGAGGTTTCTCAGGCCGTCATCTACGGCCCTGTACACGCCATCGAGGTCTGGAATCAGCTATGTCTACTTTGGCGCTCTCCTCCTCGCTCTCCTCTTTTAGAACATCCACGCCCAGCAGACTACAGGCTTCTTTCAGGGAACGCAGTTGGTAGAGGGTATTATCCTTGCGAAACACCAGGCGACAGGGATGGCCCCAGCTGTAGGGTATGTTGTGCTGTTGGAGATGTAAAGTGACAGGTCTGAAGGTTCTGCGTTTTTGCAGCGTGAGGGCTGATAAGTCCTGATATAGAACCGGTGTCTGGTCTCGGAACTGCACTGGGTGCATCTGCCGTGCTTTATGAAGAATAGCTACTTTAGTGCAGAAGTCTTGGACGCAGACCAGGATGTCTGACGGCGGGGAAGATGGTGCACGCGGCGGTCCCATTCTGTGGGCGCGATCTACGTTGAGCTCTGTTTCTAGCGGTCTGCCCAGGATATGGTTGAACAGTTCCCTTGCATAGGTGAACAGGTTCTTCGAGTCGTCACTCACCTTCGCTCCCCGAATGCGGATGTTATGGCGCCGGGAGCGATTCTCCAAGTCCTCGAGGTGAGATTGGAGGTCGACTTGCTGATCGTGGATCCTAAGTATCTCCTGCTGCAGAGTCGCCAGTTCCGTGTCTCTCCCGTCACTCTTGCCTTCCAGATCCGCAACCCTCTCCCCAATTCCATCCATCTCTATGCGGACCTCACGAATCTCCTTGGTGAACTCCCGTTTAAGGGTGTGGATGTCTTTTTGTAGTGCTACAAACATGGACTCCAGAAACGCCTTAGTGATGGGCTCCGCTCCTTCTTCACGTGTTAGAGACATGGTCCGAGGCACCTATCGCCATGCCAGAGGGCGCCTGTCCGGCCTCTGCTTTTGCAAACAAGTGTCTCGTCTTTGCGTCCCCTGGAGGAGGACATAGTTCATCTCCCCGGTATTATGAGAGCCGCTAGACGTCCCCGCCAGCCGATCCATGCTGCTGGGCGACTCCCCGCCCGGCGGTGCATGTTGTCACTGGGGCTCAGCATCGAGAGTGGGGTCCAATGGCCGGCCCTGTGGCGGTCGGATCCTCAGCAAGTCAGTCTGCCACCCCTATCTCGGCTTCAAGGGGAACCAGGCCCGGGGGTCGCCGCCCCTCCAACAGGCCACCCCAGCCTTGCGGTGTAGGTCCCAGACGGCGTGCCAGGACAGGGACTCACCCTCCCGGTGTTTGTCTCAGTGTGTTTGCAGCCACTCAGGCAGTATTGGCCCCTCAACTCCCCGGTCGCCAGGGGGTCGAGTCTGTCCTCAATTGCGGCAGCTGCTGTGTCTACCCTCTGGGTCGGCACACACTAGGCCCAGCTCCGTGGCTCTTCTCCTTCGTAGCGGGCCCCCGCTCACTCAAAAGGCCTGTGCTAGGCGGCCCGTGGGTAGTGCCAGGCAACACGCTCTGCCTCCCTCCGTGGGGGGTCAGTCAGTGGCAGGGCTCGATCCCCATCTCAACCCCCATGGACCACCACAGTCGCTGCTGAACTCCGCTCCCTCCAAGCTGCTGGCCCTCACCACACTTCGCTATTGGGTGATCTGTCCGTGCTGTAGCTCTGGTAGGCGCCCTGACTCTGCGCCGACCTTTCAAACCACCAGCGACGGCTCAGGCTGTAATCTTCCTCCGCCAGGGGCCAGGATCCCAGTGCACCTCCCCTACGCGGCAGGGCCACCCCTCTCCAGGCCTCTGACCGCTGCCCCACACAGCTGCCGGGCCGATCACCCCAGACGCCGCTCAGGCCTACCATGTCTCTTCGCCTTGGGGTCCGCCCCACTCGCTGGGCCCTTCGTCCACTCCGCTGTGTTGCTGTGGGGGTGGATCCCCGAACCTGGGCTCGGGCTTGATTGTTCTGTCTCCGGGCCGGATGGCAGCAGCAGGGGTCAGCACACACGCCTCGGACCGCCACAACACAAAATGACGGCCCGGGTTCGCACCTCCAATTCACTGCAAGTCTTTCCTGTTCGGGGGTCGCCGAGGTGCCGAGCTCTCACATGCCACGTCAGAGGGATCGTCCCGCCACCAGCTCCAGTGCCCCTCTTCTCAGTGATGCTTCCCCAGAGTCTTGCTGTCCCCCTCCAGGCACAGCCGGCCCAGGCGTCACAGACCACCGCAAAATGGCGGCTCTGTCCCGGCTCCCGCGCGTTACCTCCAGTCGCCACTGCAGGGGGAACACCGGACCGCGCGGTCAGGCTCACCGTAATGCCACCTCCAGCCTCGGCACCAGGTCCCACGGGCTCCAGTACCCTCAGGTGAACTCAGGTCTCCCGCTGTGCAGTCGCGGCCTCCAGTATCCCGGGCCTCTTGCTCTTCAGTCGCAGCCTCTGGCCACCTCCCCCGGAGAGCCATCCAGACCGCCGGCCCCCGGCCACCAACTAAACCGGGCCCGCCGTGGCTGCTTTCTCCTGCGCTTGCTGCTCCGTTGCTCCAGGGTCACCCTGCTCCAGACACGATAGTCGACCGCCTCCAAAACGTCCCTATAGCTGGTGCTAAGCCAGGCCGTCAGCAGGAGCTCCGGAGTTGAGCGTCCGACCACGCCACCATCTTAGCCATGCCCCCTTCTCCTAGTTAAAAAAAACCAAACATTGTAACTGTTGTTTTTATTGTGTCTACAACTCTGTTGTCGGCTTTACCACCCCCACTGGTACAATACTAGTTATATTTATTTTTTTGCATATATATGGACTTATGGATTACTCTACCATTGTCTGCTACCGAGAAGATGCTGAAGACAATACAAAAAGGGTAAACTGTCACAAAAAAACACAGTATATTTTAACAACATAGCTTGAGAGTTGGTAACTGATCAATCATCTGTAACCATAACAGGAAGCCACGTGTCAAGATGTGGCTGTGGTGGGGGATGTCGAGGACCAGGCGTGCAGAGGCGTTCTGAATCCGTTGTAGTCGTTTCAGGAGTTTGGCCGAGGCTCCTATGTAGAGGTTGTTTCCGTAGTCCAACCTGCTGCTGACGAGGGCCTGGGTGACCGTTCTTCTTGTTTCGGTGGGGATCCACCTGTAGATCTTACGGAGCATGCGGGGGGTGTTGAAGCAGGAGGACGAGATGGCGTTGACCTGCTTTGTCTTGGAGAGAGTAGAGATGAGGATCAACCCCAGGTTGCGTGCGTGGTCGGTGGGTGTCAGTGCTGTTCCCAGTGCGGTCGGCCACCATGAGTTGTCCCCGGCCGAGGGAGTGGAGCCGAGGATGAGGACTTCTGTCTTGTCCGAGTTTAGCTTTAGGTGGCGGGTCTTCATCCACTCGGCAATGGCTTTCATTTCTTTGTGGAGGTTGGTTTTACTGGTGAGGGGGTCCTTGGTGAGTGATAGGCTCAGCTGGGTGTCGTCGGCGTAGGAGATGATGTTGAGGTCATTTAGTCAACCACCGCAGATTGATGTAGTATGCCGCAGATGATCTCGGTGTCTTTGGAGCGGAAGGTTGATGTCACAAAGGACTTGTTGATGGCTTTCGGGAGGTGGGGTGCGATGATGGTGCTGGCTTTCAAGGATGTGGTGTGGGCAAGGGTCTGACGGAGATTCAGAGTGGATGGTGTTCATGACTTTGATGGTGTCGTCATCGTTGGTCCAGGGGAGCAGGGGATCGGTGCGGATGGTGGCCGTGGGGATGGGGGTATCAGTGACTGTCGGGCGGTCCTGACGTTGAAGCTGTCATGGATGTCTGCGATCTCGCCATAGCAGTAGGTGGCAAGGGAGTCGCACAGGTCTTGTGAAGGTGGGATGTCGTTGGTGCTGGAGCTGGGTTTGGAGAGTTCCTTCACGAAGTTGAAGAGCTCTTTGATGTTGTGTGCATTGTATTCTAGGCGGTCTGTGAAGGAGGCACTTTTGGGGGATCTGATAAGGTGATGGTGTTGGCGCATGGCGTTCTTGTGGGCTGTGTAGTTGTCGGGTGTCAGTTCACGGTGCCATGTATTCTCTAGTTTTCTGCAAGTTTGCTAGGAGGCCTGGAGGTCCTCGTGAACCAGATGGCTTTCTTGCTGGTGAGTCTGTTGGAGGGTTTCTTGATCGGGTCGAGTGTGTTGGCGCAGTCGGTGATCCACTGTCTGAGTTTGCAGGCAGCGGCGGGCGAGTGGGCTCCGGGCGAGGGTGATTGTTAGCTGGTAACTTTGATCCAGCAGCGGCGAGGGATCTGGTGGGTGGTGCGTGGTGGATTTCCGGAAGGTGAAGTGGATGCAGCGATGGTCGGTCCAATGGAGTTCGTGGAGTGGCTGAAGGAGACGTGGGAGCTTGCAGGGAAGATGGGGTCAAGTGTGTGGCCGGCAGAGTGGATGGGTGTTGTGACGATCTGTCTGAGTCCGAGATTGACGAGGATGTCAATCAAAGTGGTGGAGTTGGTGTCGTTGTTGTTCTCGAGGTGGAACTTTAGGTCTGTGGAGGCAAGGGCGTGTGCACTGGCGAAGTTGGCGATGGAGTAGCTGAACTGTGGCCGGGGTCCAGGCGGTCTGTAGATGAGAGTTCCTCTGATGGTGGTGTTCAGATCGGTGTGGATTTGGAAGTGCAGGTGTTCGGCGGTGTTGAGGGTGTCGTTGGTGTTGGTTGAGACTCTGAGAGTGTTCCTGTGGACAATGGCGATTCCTTCTCCTGTTCCGTTGGTGCGGTCCCTGCAGATGATCTTGTAGCCGTCCGGGATGGCTATGGCGATGTCGGGTGCCGAGGAGGGGTTCATCCAGGTCTCCACCAGGAAGGCGACGTCTGGGAAGGTGGCGTCGAGTAGGTTCCAGAGTTCAACGGCGTGTTTGCGGGCAGAGTGTCAAGACTGTTAGCAGCGCCAAGTATCACTAACCTTGAGTATGACCAGCGGGAACGATGCCGTGAAGATAAGTTCCCAACCTCCCTTGAACACTGATCTCGCCACAATGAAAGAACACACTATGGGAAGAGAAGTATTCGGGGGAAAAGGGAAGGGGAGAAAACAACAAAAGATGTCCTGTTTCTGCACAGGAATTGGTAACGGTCTCTTGGCACCCTCAGGTACTCCTGCAGTAGATAGAAAGCAAGAACAGTATGAGAAACACCTCATACATTCAAAATACTATACTATAGGATAGCCCTAAAAAGTACACTCACAGGTATGATGTAAGGAAATACCGCTTTCCCACCAAGTGTTCCCTGAAACAAGTTGCAATGGTAAATTTTGTCCCATTTGTAAGGGATCACACACTCTATACGATTATTACAACTCCAAAGTACAGAAAATGTTTGCAATATAGCGTGTTTGCCAAGGCGATACAAAGTAAGAAAAGGTAATACCACGTTATGAGAGGAGAGCGCCTTGATGCGCAGTCTCCGACTCTCATGCGCGATATGCGATACCTGTGTACTTCTGGTGCCGTGATATCCGGGTGGAGAAGGAGGAAAGCTGATGGACGGTGGTGTATTCGTTAGAGAGGAGAGCGCCTTTATGCGCAATCTCCGACTCTCTAATGGGTCTTCTCCGATCTCCTTATCGACTTTGTGGTCCCAAAAATACGCAAGCTCCACGAGGGTAAATAACTTGAGAAGGAAATAAGATACGCGCTTCCTGCGCAGACTTCTTATGAGGCAAAGAACAGATATGCCCCGATCGTGTTGCAAGCAAACTGTGTTCCTTACTTGCCACACTCTCCGATCACCGTAATTCTGAAAGCGCTCCTCAAGCTTTAAGCATACGGGTACAAGTGAAATGCGGGGTGTTTGTGAAGCGAGAGCCTTCTCGCTCCGCTCCGAAAGAATAATAATAAAGCACCCTCCTGACCCAGAGGTGCCTTGGGTTTGAAACAAGAGAGGAACTCTCTGCCGAGTTCGAATTAGCGCTAATGAACGCTGTACTGGAAGGACTGGCCGCGGCTTCTTCTCTCAGCGATCCACGTTTTGAAAAGAAAGGGCGTGGCAAGCCAGGTCCGTTTGAAAAGGCTCCGACGGCAGTTTGCCAAGCCCCGTTGTTGGCGGATGCAGGACTTAAGTAGAGAACAATCCTGTGATACGCCTACTTCCGGTAGCCGAGTCCCCAACCTTCTTGGGACTTGTAGTTTCCAGTTAATATGTCTATTTCTGTCATTCGTGCCTTTCACGACCAGGGAAAGTGATGTGTGCTTATGGTATAAACGTGGGCCTTTCATGTTAGGGGTACCCATTATCGCTACAGAACACCCTCTCGAGGACCTCCGACTCGGAGGTCGACCGGGCTTTCCAGGATTAGCGATATGGTATTGTTCCACCAGTTCCGGACAGTGTAGATTCTGTACCGGTTCCCAAGTCCTGTCCTCAACCCCGAAACCTTTCCAGTCAACAAGATACTGGACACACCCTCGAACTAGGCGAGAATCTAGAATAGCCTGAACCTCATTCTCCTCCTGTCCCTCAACGTCGATAAGGAGAGGCCTATCTGGCAATCTCATGCTAGAGGGACATGGTTGGAGCAAGGAGACGTAGAAAACAGGATGAATTTTCCAAGACACCGGCATAGACAACCTCATGGCCACTGGATTGATAACCTCTTCTATCCCGTAGGGACCTATAAATCTGGGTTTCAGTTTGTTGATCCCCTGAGATGTAGGTTTTTGGTTAACAGCCAGACTTTGTCTCCCACTTGGTTTGTCGGTTTGGGGTTCCTTCTCCTATCCGCAAAATGCTTTTGAGATTGCTGGGCCGAGAGGAGATGTCTTCTTGCGTCCAGTAAGATGGCCTTGAGGTGGGCATGATGCTCCTGTATACTTGGGTGCCTGGACTGGATTGGCCACTCGAATGGAAGCATGTTAGGGTGGTATCCGTTTACACAGAAGAAAGGAGAACAACCCAACGTTGTATGTTCAGCATTGTTATAAGTGAATTCCGCGGTCCATAACAACGGATACCAATCGGTTGAAGATTGGAGGGAAAAGCATCATAAGTATTGTTCAAGGGTTTGATTCAAGCGTTCCGTTTTCCCATCCGTTTGAGGGTGGTAACTGCTTGATAATTTAGCCTCTATTTTCATGGATGTACATAAGGCCTTCCAGAACTGAGACGTGAATTGAGACCCTCTATCCGTGATTAAGACACTCGGAATCCCATGCAGTCTCACGATGTTCTGCAAAAACACTAAAGCCAGTTCAGAGGAAGTGGGTAACCGTTTGAGTGGTATAAAGTGGCCCATTTTTGTTAAATGATCAATGACCACCAGTATGGTCGTATACCCTTCACAGGATGGCAATTCAACGTTAAAATCCATAGAAACTGTATGCTATGGTTTGGGAGGAATAGGTAGAGGCCGTAGAAGCCCTGTGGGTTTTTTATGTCTTGCTTTCCCTTGAGCACACACCGCACAATTTAATACATACAACTCTACGTCCTTTCATAATGAAGGCCACCAAAACGATCGTTCAATGTTTGCAATAGTCTTGTAACGTCCCAAGTGTCCTCCCAAGGTGGAATAATGAGCCCATGCTAACACTTGTTTCTGGAGATTGGAATGGGGAACATATAAGGCATGGGAGTGGTACAATAAGTCCTCGTTTTTTGTGCGATGGTCTGGGTGTTCTTGTATCCAAGTGTTGCTATCTACTTCAGATATGGATACTTTCAGGTCTTCCAGGAAATCGTGAGACTCTATCAACGCTAATAGAGAACCCGGAAAGCATGTCTTGGATATTATAGATGGAGGGTCGTTAGTTTCCAACTCCATTGTATTGTGAAGGTCTTCGCAATGTGAGAAGGCATCAGCCTTTCCGTTTTGTAGCCCTGGTCTGTATTTGATCACAAAATCATAGTCTGAAAAGAACAAGGTCCATCTCAACTGACGCGGTGTTAAGGCCTTAGCCGTTTTCAAGAACAACAAGTTTCTGTGATCTGTATAGATTTCCACGACATGGCGCGCCCCAAGGAGGTAGTGTCTCCATTCTTCGGAAGCCCTTTTGATAGCCAGCAGCTCCTTGTCGGATATGGAATAGTTAATTTCGCTTGGGGAGAACTTTTTCGAGTAATACGCCACAGGGTTAAGTTGTCCCGTAGAAGGATGTCGCTGTGATAGGACTCCACCAAGGGCATACTGGGAGGCGCCTGTCTCCAACACAAAAGGTAGTTGCATGTCAGGATGCCTTAGAATAGGGGCTTGAGTAAAGTGTTCTTTGAGTGTCGTAAAAGATTTATCGGCTTCCTCTCCCCATACAAAGGGGGTGTTTTTCCGTAAAAGGCAAGAGATGGGGTGCATGATCTTGGAGAAGTCTTTGATAAAACGCCTGTAGTAATTAGCGAAACCCAGGAAACACTGAACGGCTTTTACATTCTGGGGAGTTTTCCAGAAGGCTATAGCTTCTACCTTGCCTGTTTCCATCTGAAAGCCTTTTTCGTTAATGATATATCCCAGAAAGGCTACCTCTCGGACGTGAAACCCACATTTCTCCATCTTGGCGAAAAAGTGAATTCTGGCGAAGTCGTTCCAAGACGGTTTTGACATGGAGAATGTGTTCCGGAAGAGAGGGGGAATAAACCAGGATATCGTCGATATAGACGATGCAAATGGTCTCATAATGAATTTCTCCCAGTCTCATGAGGATAGGGACGGTGTGGTGCCAGATAGGTCCTGATGTGATGGCTGTTCCGTCCACTGTTTTTACTTGGGTAGGTACTTTCTTTCTTACCCATTCCACCCCTATGGTTCTAGAGTATCCTTTATCTATAAAGTTGCCGGTGGCTCCTGAGTCCAATAAAGCAGCTACTGTAATGTGATGGTTATTTCTAAGTACAGTTGTACTCCAACTGTGATATTTGTAGCCGTTACCAGGGAGGTTTGTGCGATCACTGAAGAGATCGTTGTCCAGGCGCCTGTTGAATCAGAGATCTCTTCCTGGTTCAGGCCTGTTCGTTTTTCGACACCTCCTTATTTCCAATTGAAGCTTGCCCTCTCTGAGTCATGCTTCTGTCGGGAAGCTGAGCTCAGGCCCTACATTCCTTGATGAAATGGCCCGCTTTTCCGCAATATATACAGAGTTTCATCTTCCTCTGTTTATCCTGTTCTTCAGGAGTGAGAGGACCCCTGATACCCCCGATCTGCATGGGTTCAGACCTGTCGCCCTGCTTCGGGGCTTCTTCCGGATGAGGTTTTGTTCTCGCAACTAAGTAACGGATATCACCCTTCGATCTATCTCCTTTCCGCTCCTGTATCCGGTGATCCAGTTGCACCGTCAGGTCTATCATTTCTTCGCAAGTCGTGGGTAATTGCACCACTTGAGATAGGACGTCTTTTAGTTCGCCGCGCAGCCCTTGATAAAAAAGGGATGTTCGTTTTTCCTGGGGCCAGTCGTATTCCACAACAAGCAGGTTGAAGGTTGTGATATAGGACAGGAGATCTTAAGCACCTTGACGGAGGGTCAGTAATTCAAGATCTAAGGTTAACATGTGGGATTTGCGATTGAACAATTTTCTCATCTCCAGACAGAAATCTGTAAATCGGTGCAAGACAGGACCGTTACGTTCCATTAGGAGTATGGTCCAACTTGCCGCGTTTCGTCCCATATACGACATCATAAACGCGGTTTTAGAGGCCTCCTCCTGAAACACCGCAGGTTTGCATAGGAAATGCAGTCGGCATTGATTCAAGAAAGTCTCGAACTTCCTCGGATCCCCATAGAAACGCTCAGGAGGGGCCAAGGGTATTCCGGTGTTCTGTAGGACATGAACCGTGGGGACCTGACCCGTAGCTGGGGGGAACCAGGTTTAGAACTGAAGAATCCTCCACCTTGACTAGAGGCTGGTTGCGTGGCTGGGGCAGGAGGAGATAAAGTGGCATCCCTTATATATGACCTGCCACCTGAACGGGAAATACCCGCTACTTCTCTTCTAATGGTACCCATCTCTTTCCTGAGTTCCTGGTTTTCTAGTCTTGAGGTTTGAACCTCCTGCTGTATGGCAGTAAGGCTTTCTAGCAGCGAGGTTAATACTGCATTAGTATCCATCGCTCGGGCTGGCAATAAACTTGGGCTTGGCAATCTGTCAAGACTGTTAGCACCGCCAAGTATCATATATCACTAACCTTGAGTATGCCATGAAGATAAGTTCCCAACCTCCCTTAAACACTGATCTCGCCACAATGACAGAACACACTCTGGGAAAAGAAGTATTCGGGGGAAAAGGGAAGAAGAGAAAACAACAAAAGATGTCCTGTTTCTGCACAGGAATTGGTAACAGTCTCTTGGCACCCTCAGGGACTCCTGCAGTAGATAGAAAGCAAGAACAGTATGAGAAACACCACATACATTCAAAATACTATACTATAGGATAGCCCTAAAAAGTACACTCACAGGAATGATGTAAGGAAATACCAATTTCCCACCAAGTGTTCCCTGACCCAAGTTGCAATGGTAAATATTGTCCCATTTGTAAGGGATCACACACTCTATACGATTATCACAACTCCAAAGTACAGAAAATGTTTGCAATATAGCGTGTTTGCCAAGACGATACAAAGTAAGAAAAGGTAATACCACGTTATGAGAGGTGAGCACCTTGATGCGCAGTCTCCGACTCTCATGCGTGATATGCGATACCTGTGTACTTCTGGTGCGTGATATCCGGGTGGAGAAGGAGGAAAGCTGATGGAAGGTGGTGTATTCGTTAGAGAGGAGAGCGCCTTTATGCGCAATCTCTGACTCTCTAATGGGTCTTCTCCGATCTGCTTGTCGACTTTGTGGTCCCAAAAATACGCAAGCTCCACGAGGGTAAATAACTTGAGAAGGAAATAAGATACGCGCTTCCTGCGCAGACTTCTTATGAGGCAAAGAACAGATATGCCCCGATCGTGTTGCAAGCAAACTGTGTTCCTTACTTGCCACACTCTCCGAACACCGTAATTCTGAAAGCGCTCCTCGAGCTTTAAGCATAATTCGGGTACAAGTGAAATGCGGGGTGTTTGTGAAGCAAGAGCCTTCTCGCTCCGCTCCGAAAGAATAATAATAAAGCACCCTCCTGACCCGGAGGTGCCTTGGGTTTGAAACAAGAGAGGAACTCTCTGCCGAGTTCGAATTAGCGCTAATGAACGCTGTACTGGAAGGACTGGCCGCGGCTTCTTCTCTCAGCGATCCACGTTTTGAAAAGAAAGGGCGTGGCAAGCCAGGTCCGTTTTGAAAAGGCTCTGACGGCAGTTTGCCAAGCCCCGTTGTTGGCGGATGCAGGACTTAAGTAGAGAACAATCCTGTGATACGCCTACTTCCGGTAGCCGAGTCCCCAACCTTCTTGGGACTTGTAGTTTCCAGTTAATATGTCTATTTCTCTCATTCGTGCCTTTCACGACCAGGGAAAGTGATGTGTGCTCATGGTATAAACGTGGGCCTTTCATGTTAGGGGTACCCATTATCGCTACAGAACCCCCTCTCGAGGACCTCCGACTCGGAGGTCGGCCGGGCTTTCTAGGATTAGCGATATGGTATTGTTCCACCAGTTCCGGACAGTGTAGATTCTGTACCGTTCCCAAGTCCTGTCCTCAACCCCGAAACCTTTCCAGTCCACAAGATACTGGACACACCCTCGAACTAGGCGAGAATCTAGGATAGCCTGAACCTCATTCTCCTCCTGTCCCTCAACGTCGATAAGGAGAGGCCTATCTGGCAATCTCATGCTAGAGGGACATGGTTGGAGCAAGGAGACGTGGAAAACAGGATGAATTTTCCAAGACACCGGCATAGACAACCTCATGGCCACTGGATTGATAACCTCTTCTATCCCGTAGGGACCTATAAATCTGGGTTTCAGTTTGTTGATCTCCCTGAGATGTAGGTTTTTGGTTAACAGCCAGACTTTGTCTCCCACTTGGTATGTCGGTTTGGGGTTCCTTCTCCTATCCGCAAAATGCTTTTGAGATTGCTGGGCCGAGAGCAGATGTCTTCTTGCGTCCAGTAAGATGGCCTTGAGGTGGGCATGATGCTCCTGTATTCTTGGGTGCCTGGACTGGATTGGCCACTCGAATGGAAGCATGTTAGGGTGGTATCCGTTTACACAGAAGAAAGGAGAACAACCCAACGTTGTATGTTCAGCATTGTTATAAGTGAATTCCGCAGTCCATAACAACGGATACCAATCGGTTGAAGATTGGAGGGAAAAGCATCATAAGTATTGTTCAAGGGTTTGATTCAAGCGTTCCGTTTTCCCATCCGTTTGAGGGTGGTAACTGCTTGATAATTTAGCCTCTATTTTCATGGATGTACATAAGGCCTTCCAGAACTGAGACGTGAATTGAGACCCTCTATCCGTGATTAAGACACTCGGAATCCCATGCAGTCTCACGATGTTCTGCAAAAACACTAAAGCCAGTTCAGAGGAAGTGGGTAACCGTTTGAGTGGTATAAAGTGGCCCATTTTTGTTAAATGATCAATGACCACCAGTATGGTCGTATACCCTTCACAGGATGGCAATTCAACGTTAAAATCCATAGAAACTGTATGCTATGGTTTGGGAGGAATAGGTAGAGGCCGTAGAAGCCCTGTGGGTTTTTTATGTCTTGCTTTCCCTTGAGCACACACCGCACAATTTAATACATACAACTCTATGTCCTTTCATAATGAAAGCCACCAAAACGATCGTTCAATGTTTGCAATAGTCTTGTAACGTCCCAAGTGTCCTCCCAAGGTGGAATCATGAGCCCATGCTAACACTTGTTTCTGGAGATTGGAATGGGGAACATATAAGGCATGGGAGTGGTACAATAAGTCCTCGTTTTTTGTGCGATGGTCTGGGTGTTCTTGTATCCAAGTGTTGCTATCTACTTCAGATATGGATACTTTCAGGTCTTCCAGGAAATCGTGAGACTCTATCAACGCTAATAGAGAACCCGGAAAGCATGTCTTGGATATTATAGATGGAGGGTCGTTAGTTTCCAACTCCATTGTATTGTGAAGGTCTTCGCAATGTGACAAGGCATCAGCCTTTCCGTTTTGTAGCCCTGATCTGTATTTGATCACCAAATCATAGTCTGAAAAGAACAAGGTCCATCTCAACTGACGCGGTGTTAAGGCCTTAGCCGTTTTCAAGAACAAGTTTCTGTGATCTGTATAGATTTCCACGACATGGCGCGCCCCAAGGAGGTAGTGTCTCCATTCTTCGCAAGCCCTTTTGATAGCCAGCAGCTCCTTGTCGGATATGGAATAGTTAATTTCGCTTGGGGAGAGCTTTTTCGAGTAATACGCCACAGGGTGTAGTTGTCCCGTAGAAGGATGTCGCTGTGATAGGACTCCACCAAGGGCATACTGGGAGGCGCCTGTCTCCAAGACAAAAGGTAGTTGCATGTCAGGATGCCTTAGAATAGGGGCTTGAGTAAAGCATTCTTTGAGTGTCGTAAAAGATTTATCGGCTTCCTCTCCCCATACAAAGGGGGTGTTTTTCCGTAAAAGGCAAGAGATGGGGTGCATGATCTTGGAGAAGTCTTTGATAAAACGCCTGTAGTAATTAGCGAAACCCAGGAAACACTGAACGGCTTTCACATTCTGGGGAGTTTTCCAGAAGGCTATAGCTTCTACCTTGCCTGTTTCCATCTGAAAGCCTTTTTCGTTAATGATATATCCCAGAAAGGCTACCTCTCGGACGTGAAACCCACATTTCTCCATCTTGGCGTACAGTGAATTCTGGCGAAGTCGTTCCAAGATGGTTTTGACATGGAGAATGTGTTCCGGAAGAGAGGGGGAATAAACCAGGATATCATCGATATAGACGATGCAAATGGTCTCATAATGAATTTCTCCCAGTCTCATGAGGATAGGGACGGTGTGGTGCCAGATAGGTCCTGATGTGATGGCTGTTCCGTCCACTGTTTTTACTTGGGTAGGTACTTTCTTTCTTACCCATTCCACCCCTATGGTTCTAGAGTATCCTTTATCTATAAAGTTGCCGGTGGCTCCTGAGTCCAATAAAGCAGCTACTGTAATGTGATGGTTATCTTCTAAGTACAGTTGTACTCCAACTGTGATATTTGTAGCCGTTACCAGGGAGGTTCGTGCGATCACTGAAGAGATCGTTGTCCAGGCGCCTGTTGAATCAGAGATCTCTTCCTGGTTCAGGCCTGTTCGTTTTTTGACACCTCCTTATTTCCAATTGAAGCTTGCCCCTCTGATTCATGCTTCTGTCGGGAAGCTGAGCTCAGGCCCTACATTCCTTGATGAAATGGCCCCCTTTTCCGCAATATATACAGAGTTTCATCTTCTTCTGTTTAACCCGTTCTTCAGGAGTGAGAGGACCCCTGATACCCCCGATCTGCATGGGTTCAGACCTGTCGCCCTGCTTCGGGGCTTCTTCCGGATGAGGTTTTGTTCTCGCAACTAAGTAACGGATATCACCCTTCGATCTATCTCCTTTCCGCTCCTGTATCCGGTGATCCAGTTGCACCGTCAGGTCTATCATTTCTTCGCAAGTCGTGGGTAATTGCACCACTTGAGATAGGACGTCTTTTAGTTCGCCGCGCAGCCCTTGATAAAAAAGGGATGTTCGTTTTTCATGGGGCCAGTCGGATTCCACAACAAGCAGGTTGAAGGTTGTGATATAGGACAGGAGATCTTGAGCACCTTGACGGAGGGTCGGTAATTCAAGATCTAAGGTTAACATGTGGGATTTGCGATTGAACAATTTTCTCATCTCCAGACAGAAATCCGTAAATCGGTGCAAGACAGGAGCGTTACGTTCCATTAGGGGTATGGTCCAACTTGCCGCGTTTCGTCCCATATACGACATCATAAACGCGGTTTTAGAGGCCTCCTCCTGAAACACCGCAGGTTTGCATAGGAAATGCAGTCGGCATTGATTCAAGAAAGTCTCAAACTTCCTCGGATCCCCATAGAAACGCTCAGGAGGGGCCAAGGGTATTCCGGTGTTCTGTAGGACATGAACCGTGGGGACCTGACCCGTAGCTGGGGGGAAACAGGGTTAGAACTGAAGAATCCTCCACCTTGACTAGAGGCTGGTTGCGTGGCTGGGGCAGGAGGAGATAAAGTGGCATCCCTTATATATGACCTGCCACCTGAACGGGAAAGACCCGCTACTTCTCTTCTAATGGTACCCATCTCTTTCCTGAGTTCCTGGTTTTCTAGTCTTGAGGTTTGAACCTCCTGCTGTATGGCAGTAAGGCTTTCTAGCAGCGAGGTTAATACTGCATTAGTATCCATCGCTCGGGCTGGCAATAAACTTGGGCTTGGCAATCTGTCAAGACTGTTAGCAGCGCCAAGTATCATATGTCACTAACCTTGAGTATGCCATGAAGATAAGTTCCCAACCTCCCTTAAACACTGATCTCGCCACAATGAAAGAACACACTATGGGAAAAGAAGTATTCGGGGGAAAAGGGAAGGAGAGAAAACAACAAAAGATGTCCTGTTTCTGCACAGGAATTGGTAACCGTCTCTTGGCACCCTCAGGGACTCCTGCAGTAGATAGAAAGCAAGAACAGTATGAGAAACACCACATACATTCAAAATACTATACTATAGGATAGCCCTAAAAAGTACACTCACAGGAATGATGTAAGGAAATACCACTTTCCCACCAAGTGTTCCCTGACCCAAGTTGCAATGGTAAATATTGTCCTGTTTGTAAGGGATCACACACTCTATACGATTATCACAACTCCAAAGTACAGAAATTTTTTGCAATATAGCGTGTTTGCCAAGACGAAACAAAGTAAGAAAAGGTAATACCACGTTATGAGAGGTGAGCACCTTGATGCGCAGTCTCCGACTCTCATGCGCGATATGCGATACCTGTGTACTTCTGGTGCCGTGATATCCGGGTGGAGAAGGAGGAAAGCTGATGGAAGGTGGTGTATTCGTTAGAGAGGAGAGCGCCTTTATGCGCAATCTCTGACTCTCTAATGGGTCTTCTCCGATCTCCTTGTCGACTTTGTGGTCCCAAAAATACGCAAGCTCCACGAGGGTAAATAACTTGAGAAGGAAATAAGATACGCGCTTCCTGTGCAGACTTCTTATGAGGCAAAGAACAGATATGCCCCGATCGTGTTGCAAGCAAACTGTGTTCCTTACTTGCCGCACTCTCCAAACACCGGAATTCTGAAAGCGCTCCTCGCGCTTTAAGCATAATACGGGTTCAAGTGAAATGCGGGGTGTTTGTGAAGCGAGAGCCTTCTCGCTCCGCTCCGAAAGAAGAATAATAAAGCACCCTCCTGACCCGGAGGTGCCTTGGGTTTGAAACAAGAGACAAACTCTCTGCCGAGTTCGAATTAGCGCTAATGAACGCTGTACTGGAAGGATTGGCCGCGGCTTCTTCTCTCAGCGATCCACGTTTTGAAAAGAAAGGGCGCGGAAAGCCAGGTCCGTTTGAAAAGGCTCCGACGGCAGTTTGCCAAGCCCCATTATTGGCGGATGCAGGACTTAAGTAGAGAACAATCCTGTCATACGCCTACTTCCGATAGCCGAGTCCCCAAGCTTCTTGGGACTTGTAGTTTCCAGGTAATATGTCTATTTCTCGGATTCGTGCCTTTCACAACCAGGGAAAGTGATGTCTGCTTATGGTATAAACGTGACCTTTCATGTTAGGGGTACCCATTATCGCTACACAGAGCGGGTTTTGAGAAGGATGCATCTGAGGTGGTTTTGGTTTTTCACAGTGGGTGGCTTGGGGGATCAGATGCTGGTGAAGCTGCAGTTCCGGCAGGAGAAGGGTCCTTGAGTGCTCTTCGGGGCCGCCAGGAAGCAGGTGTGTGATCGTCCGGTGTTGAGTGCCTGGAGGGTGTTGGCATTGTAGCAGTGTCGGGGTGTCGTGGTGTTCGCGGGGGCCAGGGGTTCTGGCGCTGGGCGCAGACGGGCTTGCCTTCGGTGCGCCTTCGGCATAAGAAGGGGAGGGGTGAGGGAGGAGCAGCTGGGAGGAGGGGGTGGACGAATGGGCGAGCGGGGGTGCGGACCTGCAGGGGACGCAGCGGCAGGAAGAACAGGGCAGGAACGGCAAGGGAACAGAAGGCAAAAGGGGCACAGGGCACTGAATACAAGGGGAAAGGAGGTAAAACGAAATAATTAAACAATATAAAAACAGAAGCAATACAGTACAAAGGTGGCGGGTGGGCCGCAGGGGTTGCAGCAGCAGGAAAAACGTGGCAGGAATGGTGAGGGAACAGAGGCAAAGGGGCACAGGGCACAGTGTACAAACAATTAAACAATAAAAAACAGAAGCAATACGTACAAGCAAACCTACAGCCAACCACTGGCCACCAGGGATGAGGCACAGATGGTAGCCTGCGAGTGGAGGAGGGCCTCGTACTCGCAGCAGTGGCAGTGAGCAAGGAACACGGGCACAACAGGTGGTGCTGTTGTGGTGTGGGGAGCGATCTTAAGGATCTGGTTTGTGAATAGGGCTAAAATTTCTACCTTAGATAAGGAGGATCTTTATGACTGGGTCTGAAAGCTAAAATGAGCACCTTAAATTTAATATTTTTGATGACAGGGAGCCAATGAAGATGCCAGAGGGGATGAGAGCCTGACAGAGGCAATGGAATTTTGAGGATTAGGCAAGCAGAAGCATTTTGGATAGTTTGGAGACGTTGAATTAGGAAAGCTCCAAGGCCTGAATGCAGCCTATTGGTATAGTCCACTTAGGACATGACTTAAGCATGAATAATTATTCTCCAACTGTCTTCAGGAATCAGGTGGGAGCCCTCAAAGTGGCAAAGCAAGTGGCAGATATTGTTTTGACCTGAGGATCAAAAGTGAGATTGGAATCAAACTTTATCTCCAGGTTCCTCACTACCACCGCCGGGTAGGGAGGAACACCTAATTCTGGTGGCCACCAAATGTTAGCCTCTGGAGAAGACTTGGTGCCCAATAAAATAAGTTACAGGCAGCTTCTATTTATCCATTCCGCAGTAGCCTTCAGGCAGGGTTAGAGAGAACACAAGGTTGATGGCGCGTTTTCGTGAAAGGCCAAGAAGAGCTGGGTTTCATCTATATAGGACACCACCCGCACTCCCCAAGACGCCACAAGTTTAGCCCGAGGCTCAAACTAGATAGTAAATAGGGTGGGGCGAAGCTCAGAACCCTGAGGCACTCCGTACTGCCTGTGAATTAACCTTAAAAAAATAGTTGAGCCACAGCGGGGGAACTGCCTGGAAAAATTTCCATTTAGGGCAGGAATCCACCGTGCACCTAAGAGTGTGCGCCTGGGGCCTGGGGCGCACATTCTTAGGTGCACGGTTGGAAATTTTTCCAGGCAGTTCCCCCGCTTTGGACTCATGATGCAAGCTGCATCACTATTTTAGGCTACGACTGATCTAGGATATCCCTGATGATCAACGTGGTGAAACCGTGAGTTTTGCCACTGCACTTGACCAGAGGTTAGGGTATGCCTTAGAGTGCGTATACCGCCATGGTCTTCGTTTAGGTCCTCATGAAAGCTTTGCAGAAAGTGCACTTTTAAGCAGAAACATGTTGACCAGTATTCACTTTTCTATTTAAATCGGATCCTCCTGGCTATACTTATGAGCTTGTATAGATCCGTCATGTATTTTTAATAGTAACCAAATCACCTCGAATAAATTATTTATAGGTAGTATTTGGTAACTTTTTAATCTGCACAGACCCCTCACACAAGAAACCAGCTCCGCTGCAGTTGCAGGCGTTGTAGCACACTAGGGAGGCACTCGGCTTCCTTGGTGAGGACCCATGATGAAGCATGTCACCAACTATGTTGGTGAGTGAGGGTTCTTTTACATATATTTGTGTGTTCCCTTTTCCAGGCTTTATGTAGTCACTCTTTTGTTGTTTTTGCATATCTACTTGGGGGACTAAGAGTGCCTCCCACCCTCTCTCTCTAGTTGTTTTGATTGAGAAGAGAAATTGGCCTGAAATTGCTTAAGACTTTTGGGTTATCATGCGTTTTTATTAACAGAGGGAGCAAAAAACCTTGAGCCAGATGTAAGACCCTAAATTGCGTGCACCAACAAGTTTGCGACCCGTTTGCACATGCAAAATGTTACAGGGCTATGTACAATTCCTAATTGGTGAGTTTTTTTTTGCGGCTCGCTAATTAGGAATTGTGAGTCGCTATTAGGAAGGGGCGTGCCAAAGGCATCCCTTTCTAATAGCAAGTCTCTACCCTATGAGAGAATGTTTTATGTCCGCAATTGCGGTTGCAAAACACTAGCAAATTACCACCCTCTTCAAGAGGGTGGTGGTGGAGTCGCAAATGGGAAGCGGTCCCCATGGGACTCTTTCCCCTTTGGGACTGGCTCCAAAAATATTTTTTAAGCTCAGGCAGTGGTCCCAGGGACCACTATCTACCCGTAAAAAATTAAACGAAAACGTTTCTATTTTTTAAAAAAATGCATCCCCTTTTCCTTCAAGGAAAACATGCTGCAGTTAAAAAAAAGAACTGCTTTATTGAAAAGCAGTCCCAGACATGGTGATCTGCTGAGCCCAGCAGGCCACCATCCCTGGGAGGGCCAGCCATTCCCAATGGGGTTGCAAATTGCGAGTGGCTCACTAATATTCATGAGCCTGGCATTTTGCAACCCCTTTGGGAATCGCTAACTGTGTCTCTGACACTGTTGTAAATTTGCTTTTGCAACTCGCAATTTGTGAGTCGCAAAAGGAAATGGTTGTACATCTGTACCCATGTTTCCAATTTTTGGGAACTATTGCTGATTCAAGAGAAGTATTCATTAGTTTATTAAAAACAGAGTTGATCACACTGGTGGCAAGACTTAAAATGGAAGGGGGGCAGGAATCCAAAAGGGTGCCAGATTTGCATAGTGCAAGTTCAGCCGCTGAGTCTTAGAGGGAGATAGGGACAGACCTTGTGAGAACAGGGCCAGGTTGAGCACACCGTCCCCGGAGGTACCTGCATAGTGAATTGCTTGTAGATGATCTGGATCTTATTGAAAGAGAACTCAGACAGCTATTGGCACAGCTCCCCTGAAGGGGGTGGAAAAAATTTTTGGGCGGTGAGAGAAAGGAAGGAATTGACAACTGAGAAAAGGTCACGAGGTCTCTTAGTTGCCTCTAAAATGGAGGCAATGAATAATTTGTGGGCTTTCTGAATGGTGGTGTGGTAGCTTTTCAACACAGCCTGGTATATTGCTTTAGCTTCTGTATCATAAACCAACTCCATCTCCGATCTAGTCTTTTACAATGGGATATTTTTCCCCTGAGAGAATCAGAAAATCATGGTGCAGACGGTTTGGATGCATTAGACCTGAGGGCTTTTTGGGATGTGATATTATCCAGTCAATGTGATGAGATAGAGATATTTTGAGGGTAATGAGAGGTTAATATTTTAGCATGAACTCAATGGCAATGCAATAAGATTGCTAACTATGTATTCATCAAATAAATAAGGTTTTGTAATGATATTCAATTAATATGCATCCAGTGAATTTACATATATAGAATTACAGTTGAGATGATTTGCATATTTGCGGGTCACTCTAAAAACCCGATTGACGTATTGACAACTAAAACGTACACATGGATATATATATACAATATTTATTTTTGTTATACGTCTTTTCCTCTTCTCAAACCGATAATGTGGTCCACCCCGTTTGGGTGGTTGCCCAGGATAAAATGTCTCTGCAGTTCGGTACAGTCAGGTAACAGCTTAGACATTCCAGGCAAGTGCCAAGTGGCCAGATCAGAGGATAAACAGCAGTTACCGACCCATTAGAATTGTAAAATCTGGGGTGTTTGCTGGGATCTCTTAATTTTCACATGGAGATTAGCCAAAATATCCATGAGAAAATCTAAGGGAAAGTGAAGAACTACCGGGGAGTCAGACCTGAGGTTATAGATTCAGCTGGAGGGAGTTACTCCCGGATAGTGAGGCATTCAGGCATCTGCAATTCTACCCAAATATACCAGTTGACTAAAGAAAACCCCAACCTAAGCTACCTTTACTAATGAGAATTAGAGAAATCAGCACACACAGGTCCTTAGAGCCCTTACTACTGACACTCCAAGCCATATTAATGTGAGCAAATAACTGCTTTCACTAACCCTCTTCAGCTTGTTTCTGCGCTCAACTTCTCTACAAGAAATTGACAATGCCCTTGCCAACCTTGGGTGGTAAAGTCTGGTGACAGGGATCATCACATACTGCCTCACTCAAGGGAATAGAGAAATGTGTGCCTGGCAGGCAGATGAACGTACCTAGAGATGGCCTCAACCTCTGACATCATCATTCAGCTGGAAACAAAGAGGCCCGTAGTGCCTTAAATGGGAGGGCAAGTCCAAGGTTCCAACATTAGCCCCAAAATAAAGATATTTAGGCGAATGATTACTCAGTGTGCCGTACTCAGTGTTCGAAATTGGTTTGCAGGTTGACTGGAGTCAAGCCCTGGTCAAGCAATGACCACAATCCTAGTCAAGGTAGGAGGCAGACAAAAGCTAAATTAACCTGTGCTCGTCCTCTGGAACCTTGGACACTGAGCTTAACCGTAGAGGCAATGTGTAAAGTATTTGTACAACACTTCAAAAAGTAAAACAGTGGAAATGATTCCACACTAGGTTTGAAAAATAGCAATTTATTTAATAAACAAAACAAGCCAAAATGACGAAAAAACAATAAGTAGAATTCGAGATATGATCTTATAAGGATTGAACAGAAAAATTGCATTTAGCAGCAATAAGCACTTATTTGGGATATCTGAACACGCCAGACCAGAACAAAGTCAAAAGTTGAGGACAACCATGATGGAGTGCGGTGCAGTTACAGAGCACCAATTAGGCCAGCTGAACAAATGTGCTTTTATCCTGGCAGTGTCGACGTAGAAGATGATACAGGGTCCAGCCGAAGCTATGCGCCGATCCCCGCAGTGGAGAATATGCATTGGTTTTCTCCACGCAACAATGGCGCTGTGTCGGTTATGAGTTGATGTACTGGTTCCAAATGCAATGTTTTCTTTCTGCTCCTGTAGCAGAGGATATGTTGATTCCGAGGGTGATACGCTGGTTCTGAATGTGATGTGACGGTTCTGATCCATACAACTACCTGGAAGCATTGGTTCCAGAGAGTATGTGTGGATTTTGTTGTAGCAAGCACCTTAGTCATCACTTTCAAGAGTCCAGGACTGGGGTGGCACAAGTTGGCAGGACAGATTCACAGATGACAGAGTCAAGGTGCAGCAGCAGAAGAGTTAGAAGTCCTTTCTGTCCCTGAGTCTTTAGATCAGGAAACATGACAGCAAGACTTTGGAGTCACTCTGGGTTCAAGTGATGAAGATCCAGTCCTCCTCACCCAGGCAGGGGAACAGCAGGCAGCTGGGCAGCACATCAAGGCAGGAGTTCCATCAGATCAGCAGTCCAGCAGAGTGGCAGTTCTGATTAGAGACAGGCAGTACGTACAAAATGGCTAAAGTGAGAAAATACCATCTTTTTAAAAATGCCATTTCCTGAATGGTTATTTAAAGTCCAACTTCACCATAAGTTAGGATTTTAAATTATGATTCCAGAGACGTCAGACTTGGGGATCTTATCTCTTCCCAATAGAAAATTACACTTGTGAAATGTCATAAGAATATTCCAATGTTATTTAGTGGGAGAGAAATGCCTTGCAGTAGTAATAACGTCTTTAGGAGTTGTTTACCACCAGGACATATAACACTTAAAATTACATGTCCTGTCTTTTAAATACATTGCACCCCGCTGTCTGGGTTGTCCATGGTCTGCCATAGGAGTGACTTATATGTATGAAAATGGAAGGTTTGGGCCTGGCAAAGGATTTATTGTGCCAGGTCGACATGGTAGTGTAAAACTGCACATATAGCTCTAGAGTGGCAGACCTGGGACATGGTTAAGGGGCTACATCAGTGGGTGGCACAATCAGTGCTGCAGGCCCACTAGTAGCATATAATGTACAGGCCCTGGGTATTGGGGGTACCACTTTACTAAAGATTTATAGTAAATTATATATGCCAATTGGGGATGAACCAATGTTACCATGTTTGATGGAGAGAGCGCACGCAGAGTCCTGAATTCAGCAAAACCAAGGTCATAAAAGTGTAGGAGGTGGGTTAAAGGTTGGAGGGAAGACACAATAGGGCTGTCAGGATAATTAATTCAACTCCCTCTGTGTTATAGAATTGTTCTGCATGGGCCAAATAATTGGATGAAGAATAGGTACAAAATATAATTTGCAGAGGTGTACAAGTTCCACACCATCTGTCGAATCAAATAACATTGAATAGTGCTTATTATCTCTCGCTTTCATTTGGTTTTGATATATCTCACCAGGATACTTCATCTCTCATCCTACCATGAACAATCCTCTCTCCGGTATGGTTTATTAAAGTGCCCATATTCACCTGTTCCCAGGTATGCATAGTGAGACAAATGTAATTTGGTGAATTGCTGTGAGACAATATCCCTTCCGTGTTCTGCAGGAAAGCTCCCATTCTCTGTTTAAATGATAAGCTCAAAGTAAATGGCTAAAGGCTAAGTGATGATGGTGAAACATTACCATGTCGGTGTATCTAACCCGTTGCTAGTAACCACAGTAGTGATGTAATCAGTGTCTCCCATTTCTACCTCTGGTATATCAAACTGCGACCTGGCACTGCTCAATTTAAAGTGCTGGCCATTCTGCAACGATGGATCCGTAAAGGGTGACTGGGGAAATCTGCCTCTTAAGTAGCTAAGATATAAACTGGTGCTGACCTGCACAGATCTTGGGTCTCTGTGGATCTGGTTCCAGCCTTATCTGAAGCCTCATTCCAGACTTGTGTCCTACTAAGAGGGACACGCTTTGACCCACTAACCTTTTCCCTGGAAGCTGTGCACTAACTCAGCACTGTCTGAGTTCTCCTCGAGTTCTAAAATGCACAACAACTCCTAAAGTACCTGATCATTCACATTTGAAGCACATACAGTCACACCCCAGGAGTTCATTTAATCAAGAGACTTACACTCTGTATAGAACCAGACTCAGGCCACACGAAATCTGTTCAGCAAATTCTGATACCCTACCGGCAGGGAACAGCCTTTACAACGCTGGATTTACCACGCGCTGCCATTACTACGCTGCTTTAACAACGCAAATCGTTTCAACGACTTGCGCTGGAGGGCGCTGTTGGACAAGGAATAGTTTAATTTTCTATTCCAACACCTTTCCTACTGTAACGTGGGCTGGAGTTGGAATAGAAAATTAAACTATTCCACTATCCAGCGCTTAAAGCGCAAGTCGTTGTAACGACTTGCATTGTAAAAACAGCGTTTTAATGGCATGCGTGGTAATAGCCCGCGTTGTACTGTCATACAACCCTACAGGTTGTGGCTGAGTTCCCCTGAACAGTTCCTGATTGGAGAGATCTACAGGGTAAGAAATGTCCTTCAAGGAAAATGATCAGCCGATGGACGTGTCACCTAAGACTGGAGGCAATTATGGCCCAGAGGAGGTTGGCATTGTGCCCTTGCTTACTTGTAGAATACATGCTGGGCACTGAGTAGTGCATTGCCAAAAGTGGGATGGAGAGCAGATGTTGAGTGGTTCAGGTTGCCCACTAAAATTCTATGTGAGACTGAACACTGACATAATATCGACGGACATAATATCGACTACCAAAAATATCGGCGACAAAATATCGACAGACAAAATATCAAGTTTCTATCTACAAACAGGTAAGTACTAAGATATCGAGTCAAGAATATCGTTTAAAAAAATATAGTTTGTAAAAATATCGAATTTCTTAAAAACAATGTTAAATTAAAAAAATATAAAAAATTAATAACTGAAATACACTTAAAAATACTTAAATTACATTAAACTTATTACATAATTAATTAAAGTTATAAAAAAAATACAATCATATTTATTAAAACATATATATATATAGTAACATAATATAAATAAAAAATATGCAATATTATTACCGTAGGATAGCGGAAGTGTAAAAATGACTATTCCCACTCCAGAGAGTGCAACAGTAGGGAAAGCGTTGGATAGCGTAGGGGTAAAAATTACTATTCCCACTCCAGAGAGTGCAACAGTAGGGAAAGCGTTGGACAGCGTAGGGGTAAAAATTACTATTCCCACTCTAAAGAGTGCAACAGTAGGGAAAGCGTTGGATAGCGTAGGGGTAAAAACTACTATTCCCACTCCAATGAGTGGAACAGTAGGGAAAGCGTTGGATAGTGTAGGGGTAAAAATTACTATTGCCACTCCAGAGAGTGCAACAGTAGGGAAAGCGTTGGATAGCGTAGGGGTAAAAATTACTATTCCCGCTCCGGAGAGTGTAACAGTAGGGAAAGCGTTGGATAGCATAAGGGTAAAAATTACTATTCCCACTCCAGTGAGTGCAACAGTAGGGAAAGTAAATACTTCATATATTATTTAAAAAAAATAGATATAGTAATATCTATAAAAAAAAATAATTAATAGTAATTACCAATTTAATGTACTATAATAATTAATCAATTAAAAATACAAATTAAACTAAATTATTACAATGAGTTACCTATTAATACAAATTAATTACAAATTACCAATTAATTAATTAGCAATTAAAAATTAATTAACAATTAATTCAAAATAAATACCAATAAATACATTTATATATTTAATTAATTATAATTAAATTACTTCCCACCCTATTCCCCTATAAACCCACAACCCGCTACAGAAAATAAATTAGTAAAATTAACATAATTATCAATTAATCAATTAAATAAAATTAATTGGCAATTAAAATTTAATTAATTACCAAATAAAAATTAATTAACAATTAATTCAAAATAAATACCAATAAATAAATTTACATATTTAATTAATTATAATTAAATTACTTCCCACCCTATTCCCCTATAAACCCACAACCTGCCACAGAATTAAATTACGCAAAAATTAAATAACATAAAATTCATTAATTAAAATAAATTATAAAATAAATACACACTTTTCACACATATAATAACATAAAAACACAATGAAAAATTCGATATTATTAAAAATTCGATAATTTTAATAACCTATATTATATACTTCGATATTTTGACTTTCTATATTTTTAAAATTCGATATTACATTACTTACCTTAAAAACGATATTTTCGATGACTATATTCTGTCCATTCGATATTTTGTCCATTCTATATTTTGAAGTTGATATTTTGTCCATTCGATATTTTGTCTGTTTACCAACCTGAAGATAGCATTCGGAAACCCAAGAATAGATTAAAGGGTAGGAGACAGGTATAAGTGGGGAGACCAGTGAGTCAGGGGTTACCTGCATGAACAGGAGATGACCTCAAGACTGGCCCTAATGAGGCCAACCCTGCCTACACTATTAGAGAGAGAAAGAACATAAGACCTGTATCTAGCAGATCCCTCAATGACACAAAATGACTTTGACATTCTCAGTGTGTCTTGTGTGTCCACACTGGAGGTGCTGTATTACCAGATAAATGCTCAATTTCTGAATACAGATCCAGAATGGAAAAACTAATCTCAGGATGCTATCCTAAAAGTGTGTGTTCAAGAGTCCAGTGTGAATAATATCAGCGGCTTTCTGCATAGCCTTTAAGAGAAATATTTTGGGATCCATATGTGAGATCGGTATACAACCTTTACCATGCATTTTTTTTCAAAACCGTATTTATTAAAAGTTCAAGCAGATCAAGTGTACAGCACCCCAAGAGCAGGGGAACACGACAATATGCAAAGTACAGTAGAAAATACGTATGGCTCAAACTTTCGATTAACCCCCACCCGCCCCTGTATCCCCCCCACAATCCCAACAGTACCAACTACCCACCCCTTATCCCACCCTAACCCGATGCACGTGATCACAATTAGCTGCAGAAGACAAGAGAAAACACACTAAGTGTCTTGGAGCTATCCGGGCCCCGAGGCTTCAATCATCAGACAGACCATCATCCGTTACAATGGGAGGATCTAATGTCAGGTCTCTGTAGTCCGCCCACCGCTTCCAGATCTTGTAATGTTTCCTAGGGCAGCCCCTGGCCTCAAACACCGGCTTTTCCAGCCCCATGAGGAAGTCTAAGCCCGCCTTCCAGGCGCCAAGTGGGGGGGCACGGTCACTCTTCCAGGCCCTCGCCAGGTCTCTCTTGGCCACAACAAGGCCCAACAGCAGGAGATGGCGCTTATAGGCGTTACCACCCACTTGATCTAGGACATGAAGAAGACCCAACCTAGGTGTACGAGGTAGCTCCCACCCCAGCACCTCCGACAGGCAGTCCCACACCCCACCCCAGAACCGGACCAGGCCCACACATGACCACACAGTATGCACTAATGTGCCCCTCTCGGCCCCACAGCGCAGGCAATCTGGGGAAGCAATAAGGCCCGCCCTCCACAGTCTCTCCCTGGTGTAATAGGCCCGATGTAGGTATTTAAATTGTATGAATCTCAACCGTACTGCAATAGCCGCACCCCGGGGGGATTCCAGCGCCTCTCTCCAGTCATCCTCATCCAGCGGTCCAACATCCATCTCCCAAGCGGCCTTCAACGACACCAGGGAAGAGGAGCAGTGAGTGACCAACGATTGGTAGATTTTCGAGACTTTTTTATCCCCAAGGTCTCCCATGAACAGCTTAGCCTCAACGGGGCTGAAGTCTGGAAGCTGGTCCAGCTCCACTAGGCTCGGCGCCAGCGCATGACGAAGCTGTAGGTACTTAAAAAACTGGGTCTTGGGCATCGCAAACTCACCGCTGAGCACTTCAAAGGACTTAAGGGAAGTCCCGGTAAGTACGTGACCAAGCGACGAGATCCCTATGGAGTCCCAGCCACCAAACCCTTGCAAAGAAGCCAGCGCCGGGAGTCGCCCGTTGTGCCACAGCGGAGTTTCGGCCGTCAGCCGTCCCCACCAACCCATTCGACGTAGTGCCTGCCTCCAAATCAGGAAGACCATTTGTGTCGCATGTGGCAGCGACTTCCGCCGCCCCGCTGAATACAAGAGGGTATGGAGCGTGGCATCTCCCATCAGAAAATGTTCCAGGGCATACGCCGGGTCGTCGCGGCCCCCGTACCACCACTCATTCAAGACCAGCAAATGAGAGGCTTGATAGTAGGACAATATGTCTGACGTCGCGAGGCCTCCACAGTACGTGGACAAAAAGCAGGTCCGCAGTGCCACCCTAGAAGCACCCCCAGCCCACAAAAACCGGCCTAATAGGGAGTTCACACGCCGGAACCACTGCGGGTCTACTCTGTATGGATGGTTCTGTAGTTGGTAAAGTAGTCTAGGGAGGGCCACCATCTTAAAAATGGCAGATCTGCCATAGATGTTCAGAGGCATGCGTGACCATGTCTTAACGTCGGATTGAACCCTGTCCCACACCGGTTGTATGTTACGCTCCCAGGCAACAGCGGCAGACTCCGACAGGAAGACTCCGAGATACTTCAGGCCACCAACCGCCACCTGCAGATCCACTGCCCAAGGAGACACCTCGCGCCGGCCCCCCAACAACCAGAGGGTCGATTTGCGTGGGTTAAGGTATAGTCCCGAGACTTCCCCAAACACACGCATTATCTCCAAAATACGCGGTCCTGAACGATCCAGGTCTGTCAAAAAGAAAAGAACATCATCCGCATACAGTGCGATTCTGTCCGTGAGGCTCGCACTCCACACAAAGCCACGAAGCTGTGCATCAATGCGCACCCAGGCCGCCAGCGGCTCCATGGCTAGCGCAAAGAGATACGGGGACAGGGGGCACCCTTGCCGGGTCCCCCTAGCAATCGGGAATTTCCCCGAAATGGCGCCCGAGACACGCACCGAGGCTGTGATGTCGGTGTACAGCAGTCGGACGTACGAGACAAAAACTGGGCCTAAGTTGAGGCGCGGCAACAGAGCAAAGAGGTATGTCCAACTGACAGAATCAAACGCTCTGTCGATGTCCGCCAGTAAGAGCGCCGCCCGCTCCCCAGTCGCCCCCATCGCACTAACCGCCACCTGCGCCCGTCTGACGTTGTGCCTTGTCGCCCTGCCCGGCATAAATCCCGCCTGATCCGGGTGGACCAGATCCGTCACATACGGGAGAAGGCGATTTGCCAACGCCTTAGCCAATAATTTGGCCTCAAAATTAATAAGAGAAATCGGGCGATACGACTCGTGCCTGTCAGGGGGCCTACCCGGTTTCAGGAACACCACTATTTCAGCCTGACGCCAGTCGACCGGCAAGCAACCACCCTCTCGCGCCGCCTCCAAAGCCTTCCGATAGTGCGGTCCCAGCTGCAAATGAAATTTCTTGTAAAATTCGCTAGGGAAGCCACTCGGTCCCGGCGCCTTGCCTGTGTTAAGCTGTCCCAGCGCATCGCCCAGTTCCTCCGCCGACAGGGGAAGGTCAAGGGCTGTCCTGGCCTCATCCGATAACGCCCGGGGGGGCAGGTCAGCTATGAATTTGTCAATCGCCTCCGGTGGGAGACAATCACGCGAAGCGTATTGTACCCTATAATAGTCGGCAAAACTCGCCGCAAGCGCAGCGGGGTCCGTCATAGCAATCCCCTCCCTGTCCGTAAGGCCCGGCAGAGAGATCGGCTGTAGAGTTCGCTGACACAAGCGGTGGAGCATGGTGCACGATTTGTCACCCCACTGATACACCCTACTGCGCGTGGCCAGCCAGGCCTGACGAGCCTCGTCCAGCAGGATCGAAGCATAGGAACGCTGCGCCTGGAGAAGTAGCCTAAGCGCCACATCCCCTGCATTGTCACCACACTGCCCCTCCAAAGTTCTCACCGCGGCCGCAGCCGCCACAGTGGCCTCCCGACGCCCCCGACGGGCGGCAGCACACCAGGCGATGTCTACGCCCCGTAGCGTGGGTTTCATGGCCTCCCAGACCGTCACACTGTCCATGCCTTCGGTCAAATTCTCCCGCCAATATCGGGCTATCGCACCGCGCAAGTGGGTCGTATATTCCGCCCGTTGGAGATGCCACGAAGACATCCGCCAACGGAACGGCTGACGGGGTTTACATAGTGCAATCCGCACTGCGACCGGGGAATGATCTGACAATCCACGGGGCTGGATCACGGCCTGCTGCACCCTATCGAGGAAGGCCCCGGATACAAACACACAGTCTAACCGGGAAAAGGAGCCATGCACCGCCGACACAAACGTGTACTCACGCGCCCTGGCATGCAGATGTCGCCATGCATCCACCCAACCGAGCCCATCACTCATAGCTCTCAGACGAGTAGGGGCAGGCGCCCCCGCGGCCACTTGCAGTCTCTGCCTGTCTAGATTCACATCCATCACATCATTCCAGTCACCCCCTATGACAGCTAGGCAGTCCGGAATATCGGCCCACAATTCAAACAGGCGCTCCGCTAGAGACCACTGCAGGGGAGGGGGAGCATACACACTGCCGAACACCACAGGTTCCACACCAATCATGCCCTTGACAAACACAAACCGACCCTGGGGATCAAGCCAATGGCGCTCGTGAACATAAGATAAGCGTCGATGGATGAGGACAGCCGCCCCTCTCGACCCCCTGGTAAAACCTGCATGGAACACCTGGGTATAACCAAAACGTTGTAGACTCAGCACCTTCGTTCCTAACATATGTGTTTCTTGCAGCAACATGACATCTGCCGAGTCCCTCTTACCCCAGCGCAGCACTGCCCCCCTTTTAATTTTGTCCAGCATGCCCCTGACATTCCAGCTAAGAATCCTCATGGAGCCACTAACAGGCGCCGCCCCTGGAGAATCACCCATAGTCTCGGTGGGAGAGCATCTGGAAATCCCCGGACCCAGCCCAAGCACCCAGTAGTACAAAAACCACAGCAGCAAAAATCACGTGCATCCCTATCCAACCACCCTGCACCCCCCCCCACCCGAACACCCACACAACATCCTCAACTACCAAACCCCCGCCTATCCCCCCTCCCCCACCCCTATACCTCATGAAACAGTGAAGTACCTGTCGCGGCATAAAGAGCCCCGGGCCCAAAACAGAGCGCCCAAGGTCCCCCAGGCCAATGGATCCCCCCACACTCCCCAACTAACGGTACCTCCCCTTTGGGCCCCCCTCGAACATGGGAGGAATGGGCCGCCCATGGGTCAGCACCCCGAACCCCATTACTCACATGTGGCCCACCGCTTAAGCGCAGCGGGACAGAGCTACTATAAACATCACGCCCATCCCCTGTGGGACCAGCCACGACCCAGACCACCCCACACCACACACCAGCCCATCAATCAATAGTGTCACCCCTATGGCCACCAGCCCAGGCCAGAAACGAAGGACATGCAGGAGATAGGAGAGGGCCCTACGCCCCTCAGGTCCCAGTCCCAGACTGAGCAGTATCTGACTGTGCACCATCCAGTAGGTCACCCCCGGATCGGGAGCGTCGTCGCGATCTGGACTTCCGGCGTCTCTTGCTCCCGTTGGAAGAGTCGCCCCTCTCCGGCGACGACCCACGCGATGCCCCGGAGTTCAGGCCCGGCTGGGCATTCGGACGGATCCTGACAGTCTCATCTGTCCATTGAAAAACCGCCTCCGGGGTGTCAAAGAAGTGGGTCTTGGAATGAAACACAACACGCAGACGTGCAGGGTACAACAGCGAATACTGAATTTTCAGTCCACGTAACTTGGCTTTCGCATCCTGGAAGGATCGGCGCTGCTGCTGCACCAGCCTGGTATAGTCCGGAAAGATCATTATCCTGTGACCCTCAAACGACAAGTCCTCCTTCGCCCTTGCTTCCCTAAGGATCACATCCCGGTCATGAAAATTGAGGATCTTAGCGATGACCGGACGCGGTCGCTCCCCCGCCGGTGGTTTCTGCGCCAAGGCCCTATGGGCACGCTCCACCACAAAGCAGCGCGATAAAGCGTCCGGGGGAAGCCAGCTCTCCAACCAGTGCGCCAAGAATGAATCCATGGACCCCTTCTCACAATCCTCCGGAAAGCCCACAAAGCGCAGATTATTCCTTCGCGCCCTCCCCTCCGCATCCTCGACACGGAGCGCCAGCCCTTTTTGGACCCTGGCCATGTCCTCCACCTTCTTTTTCAGGGCCACCACATCGTCCTCCACTCCAGTAATCCGAGTCTCGGTTTCGGTGATGCGGGCCACAGCATTGCGGAGATCTTGACGCAGCAGCATGACATCGGCGCCGACGGCCCCAATCTTGGCATCAAGCATGTCTCTGGACTGCGTAATGGCGGCCATCAGGGCCGCATTATCAGGGCCCGCGTTCTGGCCACCACCGGAGGCCCCGGATCCTCCACTGGGCCCCGTGAATTTATCAATTGTCCCTTGCTTGGTGGACCCAGTGCCGCCCCCTCCTCTCGTCATGGTTAGCGGCAAGGAAAATGGCCACACTGCCCCAGTGGGGGGCCCCTCGTCGACAGCAATGCAACAGGTACGGCCACACAGGGGGGCCAGGGAAACTCCGTCGGGGTTCAAATGCCGTCTCCAGTGAGCACCCCCAGCACGCCAACACCGCAGCCCAGCTCCAGGCAGCAAGCCCCAGCGGGAATGCCGGGCAGGATAGTCACGGCACTAGGGAAGGGCTTCCAGGATCGCAGACTGGACCCTACCCCGGACCTATGAGCCGGGACGCGCAGAGGAAGGTTCCAGGAATCGGGGACGTCCAGCCCCGTCGACCGCCCGGCCACTCCACACCCCACCCGAGTCACAAAGCAGCGGCTAATGCAGAGGAGGGGGGGGGGGGGCACTCACAGTTCGTCTCGGGCTATCCGTAGGAGACCTCCACGCACCATCCGGGCAGCAGGCTTGTCCCTCCAGGTACCACCAGCTCTGGCCAACCAAGACCGACGTGGCGTGCAAATCGCTAGGACTTTATCTGCTCTGAGCCCACCTCTCGGTCCAGGAGCCAGGGAAAGCACCATCCGGCTAAGGCCCACCAAACTCGAGGCCCCGGCGTCTCCAGGGCCAGGCAGGCAGCAAGGACACTCCAGCGCCCCAGTATCCGAGGCAGGATCCAGCGGGGACTCCCTCCGTCGTCCCACCGGCCCCAATCAATCCTGGGAACAGGCCCGGGGAGTCGCGCCTCAGAGCGCACGTCACGAGGAGATTGCAAGGCCACCGGGCAGTAGGGGGCGATCCGCGACCCAGTCCTTCAGGGTCCCCCTGTATGATGACAGCGGTCACCGCTCACAACAGGTGCCGCACTGACCCCAGGAGCCAACTTCCGCGACACCCGGTCGCACAGACACGGACCGGCCCGGGGTCGCAAAACTCGAGGCCCCGGTCTCCCGGGGTCCACACAGGCCGCGGCGTCCCCACACCGTCCCAGGAACACCCCAGGGGTAGCCTCCGATGATTCAGGCACTCTCAGTGGTCCCCGCGGGTTCCGGTGCCGATGCTGCTGGGTGAGGGTTCTCCCGACCGGCTCAACCGCCGGCCGACGGTCTCGGGTCGCGAAAATCGAGGCCCCGGCTCTACTCGTGGGCAGTAGGCCGCACCTCGTCGCCAGCAAGTGCGGGTCGCCGGAGCAGCTGAAGAAGCGGGGCGGCACACCGGACAGGTCTCGGTGCCACCCGGAACACTGCCAGCACAGGTAGGGTAGTTTGCGGGGCTCGGGGGCCAGGATAACAGTCGGATAACGTGTGGGCCGGCGGGAGCTCCTCTAAGCTGCGACCGCCATCGACGCCCTCCAAGCCACGCCCTACCATGCATTTTTTACCACGCAATACCATTACAACGCTGGCATTACAACGCAAACCATTACAACGCATTGCGCTGGGGGGCGCTCTAGGATAGGAAATAAGTTTAATTTTCTATCCAACACCTTCCCTAGTGTCCACGGGGACTGGAGTTGGAATAGAAAATTATACTTACCACTATCCAGCACCTCTAAGCGCTATGCGTTGTAAAGATATGCGTGGTAAAAACCGCGTTGTAAAGGTATGCGTGGTAAAAGTATGCGTTGTAACGTCATACATCCGTGAGATCAGTAATGACGTGAAGAAAGAGTGCGTGTAACTGTGCCTGACTCTAGCATTGGAATGTGTGGTCTCTCCGGCATAGAGCAAGCTGAAGCAGCCTGGACTGTATCCAAAAAAGGGTCCAGGCTTCAAACGTACTACCCCAGGCACCTCATATGTGCATCACCAATGTGAATGGTTAGTAGCAAGGCTTGTTAAGATGACAGTTACAAATGTTGTCAAGTCAGGTACCAACACACTGGGCTTGTCGGTGGCCCTGTAGTTGGAGCCGATGTTTGGATGACAGCCACATACTGACACAGTAAGCAAAGTGAGCAACATAACCATATTGGCGAGGGTAATATGTAAAAGGGCTCAAGCAAATCAAAAATATAGATGTACAAAGAAAATGATTTAAAGATAATTATTTAGAATTATCTCTACTGGTCTATACTTGTTGCTCTTCTGCACTTTGCATTGGAATTGACAAAGGCAGGAAATACCACCCTTGCTGCATGACTTCCTTAAAAACAATATCCCAGATTTCAAGATTGCCATTGATTTCTTTGGATTCATTTTGAGCCTAGTGCCTAACATTTGACTGAAGCTGAGACAAGTACTCACTTCTATCGTTTTCTATGCTTGAAGCTGTTTAGCATCAGAATTTGGAACTTTTAAACTATTTTTAATTCCTTTTTACATTTGGTTCATGTCATTTGAATTGATTACAACGCCCATTGTTTAGATTAGTTTGAATCAGATTATGTCATCTCGTCCATCCGCTTATCATATAATATGTAATGTGAAAGGGCAACTCTGAAAATTCTATCTTGACCCACTTGATCCTCCTTAGACATGAGTACACGTCTTCCTCCCACTCCCACTGAGAACGCAGACTCAACCATTTCCACTTCTCGCCTAGCACAAATGGCCAATCCAAACCCCGGTCTGAGTTTCTGACAGTGTATCTCGCTCCTCATGGACATAGTTTTAGAATTTCCTCTTCTCTTTCATAATCTACATCAGACACATATCCCCACCTTTGGGATGGATCGCAGCACCTTCAAAAGACTCTCCTACATCAGACACATATCCCTCACCTCTGGGATGGATCGCAGGTCCTACAAGACTTCCTTAAGACTATCCTACATTAGACACATATCCCTCACCTCTGGGATGGATCACAGATCCTACAAGACTTCCTTAAGACTCTCCTACATCAAACACATATCCCTCACCTGTGGGATGGATCACAGCTCCTTCACGACTTCCTTAAGACTCTCCTACATCAGACACATATCCCTCACCTCTGGGAATGATCACAGCTCCTTCAAGACTTTCTTAAGACTCTCCTACATCAGACATGTATCCCTCACTTCTGGGAAGGATCACAGCTCCTTCAAGACTTTTTTAAGACTCTCCTGCATCCGACATGTATCCCTCACCTTTGGGATGGATCACATCTACTGCAAGTCTTCCTTAAGACTCTCCGGACCCGATTCACAGAACTAACTTAAGACAAAATCCTAAACTTACTTCTTTTGGTATTCATAGAAGTTAGGATTTTGTCTTAAGTTTGTCTTAAGAGAGACTTAAGACATACTTAAGTTGGGATTTTGTCTTAAGTTAGTTCTGTGAATCGGGCCCTCCTACATCAGACATGTATCCCTCACCTCTGGGAAGGATCACAGCTCCTTCAAGACTTTCTTAAGACTCTCCTACATCAGACATGTATCCCTCACTTCTGGGAAGGATCACAGCTCCTTCAAGACTTTCTTAAGACTCTCCTACATCCGACATGTATCCCTCACCTTTGGGATGGATCACAGCTACTGCAAGTCTTCCTTTTGACTCTCCAGACCCGATTCACAGGACTAACTTAAGACAAAATCCTAAACTTACTTCTTTTGGTATTCACAGAAGTTAGGATTTTGTCTTAAGTTTGTCTTAAGAGAGACTTAAGACATACTTAAGTTAGGATTTTGTCTTAAGTCTGTCTTAAGACTGTCTTAAGGCAAACTTAAGACAAAATCCTAACTTCCGAGAATACCAAAAGTAGTAAGTTTAGGATTTTGTCTTAAGTTAGTTCTGTAATTCGGGCCCTCCTACATCAGACATGTATCCCTCACCTCTGGGAAGGATCACAGCTCCTTCAAGACTTTCTTAAGACTCTCCTACATCAGACATGTATCCCTCACCTTTGGGATGGATCACAGCTCCTGCAAGTCTTCCTTAAGACTCTCCTACATCAGAGACATGTCCCTCACCTTTGTGATGGATTGCAGCTCCTTTAAGATTTTCTTAAAACTCTACTACATCAGACATACATCCCTCACCTTTGGGATGGATCACAGCTCCTTCATGACTTCCTTAAGACTCTCCTACCAAAACTCTTAAGATATCTTGGCTTGCAAACTGCTGTCCCCTTGCCAACCTCCAACATATTGCAGAACATCTTCCATCCCAAGCAATATGTACAAACGTATCCTTGGCTTTCCCCAGATGTATCAATAACCCAGACATATTGGAAACACCTTTCTAATCACAGTCTGGTAGCAAGGGGCACTGTTGTCTCTTCCATAGAGCAGAATGAATGTAAGAATCAAAGATGATAGAGGTTACTCTGGCTTCCAGCACAAACGGTGTATTACAACCTCCTTCAAGGTAACCAAGAGCCCACCATCAACCCTGCAGATCTGCCCTAAGTTCATGATGTATCTTACATATTTCCTTAAGGATCCAAACTTGTCCTCCTGCTCGCAATTGACTACACCAGATTCCTCTCAATGTTAGTAGCCTCTGTACATGGCTGATGAAAGGTCAGTGAGGCATAGACTGTGGCCATCACCTCCAAGGCAAAGGTTCCCAACTTAGACCATGGACACAAACTGAAAACATCAGCTCCTTGATCTCCAACTGCACATTTATTTTCAAGCACTCAAAATTACAAAAAAGCTTGGGTTCACCTAAACAGTCACATCAATTTCAAGATCACGCTCGAGCAGTAGCACATATTTTGCCTTGAGTCACAGCATCTCTGGTTGGCACAATATTGATTGATACAAAATGAGGCTACTAGCTTAAATACAAAGGCATTTAGATAACTCACCTTCAGAAGGTACACTGGCACCAATCCACCTAAACGTGCAGGCATGCATGAACTTATGCATGCATACGGTCATAATCACGTGTGTACACACCGCCTGAATGACCAAACATGTTTTATAAACCTGACCCACTGGTGATTATGCAGGATGCCTTTTACTCTATTGCCTTGTGGTTTTTAGGACCGCCATTGCGTGTAATAATGCATAATTACATTCATTTTTTTAGGCATTTCACATCATTTCCACATAGGAATTTACATGAGTTTTGCACAGCCTTATGATCAATAGGACAACTAAGTTTAAAAACAGAAAGATGATTCGTTATCTATATGGGTCAACAACCATGACTCTATCATACTGCACACATGGAAGACACCCAAGGGAACGAATTAGGGCTTTGATTTGAAAGGAGTTATTTTTAGAGATCCTTTTGTGGATCTTTATTCACTCATGCCTTTTGAAATGTAACCTTCCAGGCATCTTTGTTGCTTCAGAAAGCTCCAGGGAGGCAGCTTTGCTTTCTCTGTGAAGCTTCCATCCAAGTCTGGAAATTCAGCAGGGTGCCTACTGATTTGCTTACCTTGTTGCAAGCAATTCTGTAAAAAGAGTGCATCATAAATGAGTGTTCATGGTGCCTATATAATGTAGGCAAGCTCACGGCGCTATTTGCCTTACGAAGATTAAGTAACTTTACTCTCCTTGTCAGTATTTTCAGTCCATTCTCACTTCTTGAAGTGCTTACTGAAAGTTAACTACGTACTGCAATATTTAAAATACCAAGCAAAACATGGTTATCGTAAACTACAATAGTTAAAAAAAATTGCATATTTACAAAAAGGAGTTTTTATTAGATGGGTATGTATAACACATTCTATGATATCTGAATGAAACATAGGGTCCTATTGGAATTAATAATTTCACTGTTTAAAGATTTCATGAATAGGTTTTGTTAAGCAGTGTTAGAGTAGCTGATATGTCTTGTTTTTAACACTCCTCTAATGAGCTCCACAAAGAATGAATTTATGTGTTTAAGAGTTGCATTGAAGCATGATTTTGGAAAGTGTTTTAACATTTCAGAAGTAACATGATTTTTTTTTAAACATATTTTTATTGCTCTACGCCCACAAGCTATACATCCCTCTTTTGTTGTCCCTACATTATCAATGGGGACCACATTCTTTATACACATCGATTGTTTCGTAACAGTTATCTGTTCCAAACCATATGCCTCAGAAGTAGCATGATTACAATGCATTTGGATACGCCATTCAGCCATGTCACCAACCTAAAACGGACCAATCACTACATCATCAACTTCAGAATCGTAGGCCCATCAGGACCCGCCAGCAAGTCCCCCAACCCCCCCCCCCCCACTGCTGATGGAACAAAATCACCAAGAACCAGTGGACAACTGTCATCTCCACCTCCAGACTCGCCGCCACCAGCAACCTGGAGCAGGCCATGCAGAACTTCCCCAATGGGAATTACAACAGCACTGACACCATCACTCCCATATAAAATGTCCAGCATAAACTGGTCCAGCAAGCACATCGGTCCAAACATTTTTCGGACAACGTTGTGTATCTGTCACACCAGCCTGGCAACTCCTGAATAGCTCCTCCCAGACCCGCCTCTGCAACGCTTCTCTTCTTGCCCTTGGGAGCTGAGGTAAGAAATAAGATTAAAAATAGATTAGTACTAGGGGTAATCTCCAGAAAATTATCATGACAGGCAAATGTAATTACAATACATTGTACTTATTCAAAACAGATCGCCTCTAGTACTAGATTTGAGTCTATTGACTGTCATTGAGTTGGCCATACTAATCCTAACATTCATATTCCAAAACTCTTTAAAAAACATTTCAAACTAATGTATTGCAATGAAGAATCTTTGATTCTTTTCTCATTTCTCAACCCCATTGATTGACCAACTCAGTCTCACTTTTTTGCAAAGCATAGATGCATACGCCACATAGCTTGGGACTGTAATAGTAATAGCTTGGGACTGTACAAGCTGCATAATGAAAGTCACAGAAAACACTAACAGCCTGATTCATCAAGCTGATTTGCGCTCGCAAAGGGCCAGATTCTGAGAATCTGGCCCTTTGCGAGTGCGATTTTTGCATTTGGTATTCATCATCCCAAATGCAAAAATCACTATTAGCGAATTCGCATATTTGCGAGGAATTGGATTTGAGGAATCTCTAATAGAGATTCCTTAAATGCAATTCATCAACCAAATAGAAATAGCGAAATCGCAATATTTGGTCTCAATTTACCACCAGGTCTGACTTGGTGGTAAATTGCGTAAATAGTGTAAAAAGCACTTTAGTGCATTTTTTTCTTTTGCATGTTACACACACACATGTCCTTTGGACATGTGTGTGCGCAACACCTGTTCAAATGTGCATTTTAGGGGTGCTACAGGGTGTCCTTTGGACACCCCTGGCACCCTTAAAATCGCTATCTGATTTGCGAGTAGCAAATTGATACTCGCAAATAAGGGATACTCCCCATTCATTCCTATGGGCCTCTTGGCCCATAGGAATGAATGGGGAGTTATTTCCTTTTTTTGCGAGTAGCAAATTGATACTCGCAAATAGAGAACATGTAGGAATCGCTATTTATTTAGCAATTCCTACATGAATACCGTTTTGCGTGTCCTCAATAGCGAGTCGCTATGATTCGCTATTAGGGCCACGCAAAACGGCCCGTTGATGAATCAGGCTGTAAGTCACTGAGATCACTGATTCACTATTGTGACTGGAGGACAGAGAGTCTGAAACAGCTTCTTAATTAATCGGCCAAAGCTAGTGCCAATGAATATGATTAGGTAGTGATGAGGACCTGACTAGCTGAAACTGGATCACATAATAATAATATTCTAACATAACGTACATCTGAGTATGAGCAGCATGCTATTCGGAAACAAATGTAGCCTTGTAGAACATAAACACAACAAATAAATATTACTCACCAAGTTCAGGAATCTCAACGCAAAGCAGGTCGATCAGGAGGTCGATCAGGTCCTATTCCGGGTCTAAGATATCTGCCCAGCGGTGCGTCAGCTGCTGGGTGGTGCACTGGACTTGGCTGATGCACTGCATGCACCTGCGCACCCCACTCCAATGCAGCCTACGCTCCCACAGAGGGTACCCACTGCCGGGGCTGCCGTCTTCTGCAAGCATGGAGCGGGGTGGCACTGCACAAAAATAACAGTGCTGGCACCTCCATCTAGCAAAAGATTGCACCCCTTGGCAGAGTTGCTACCTGCAAGGTACGCGGCATCTGGCTGTTTGGGAGGGACTTGCGCTGCTGCTCCCCTGCTCGTCCTGCACTGCCATGGCTCTGGGTTGGGTAGAGAAAAGAAAGAGGAAAAATAAGGAAGGAAGGAAGAAATAAGGAAGTAAAGGGAAAAATAAACAAAAATACTAAAAGTCACGAAAAAACATGAACAAATTAAAAAAACATAACATACACAGAGACAAAACACACACTAATACAATAAATAAAAATGAAGGGTATATTGATTAGAAGGATGGAGGATCAAAAAGATGAAGAAGGGATTGAAAAACAGGTACAGCACCATAAACAGAGTAAGAAAACAAGATGGCTGCGCCCATGCAAACCTCACAGTGCATGTGAATTCGAAGGCGAGGACATACTCCGCGTTGCATTTAGCATAAAATGTAACGTGGACAGGTGCGCTGGGAAACTATGCCTACCCTTGGAACACCACATAGCGCTGCAGAGTTTTTTAAACCACTTTGCAGGGTTCCGCCTAGAACTAATCCACAAACTCTGCTCAGGCTTTCAGTCTACATCACCTTTTCATCTTCCTGGTGGAGATAAATCTGACAGCATAACTATTTGCATGTGCAGCGCTAAACGAGCCCAATATATGGTTCCAACACAACAATGTAAAACTGAAAATAACATTTCTATTTGTATACAATAACAATTCTACATAACCCATATTTTCCTGCATATGTATTCTTGTTATATTTCTGCAAGCTTTAAGTGGGGACTATAGATCAACAATTTGAACATAGCTGCTGAAATTTCTCTCTAGCATGCAGTTGCAGGTTCACGTTCCATCTTTGAGACTATAAAATCACTACTGCTGCTTGGGTAGAATAGAAGAACCTGTTTTTACAGTGCTCTGAAGTCACAAGACATAGATAGCATGTGGTAAAGTAGAGACATATTTTCTTTTATGCAAAGGTCTGCTTATGAACTGCTATAAATCATACTTTCATCCTACTCCGGTTTTTTGAATATATACTTTTAAGGTAACAGAACATATTCCATCACCTTCAGAAGGATAGTGGCAAAAGCCTGGAGATTGCAGATGGTCACTCTGGTGAGTGAATTACTTTATCTTATTTTTTATAAACCAAGGTGCTCAAAATATACTAGAGGCCTTAAGAGATGGACAATATTTCTTAGCCTTTTTGGTTAATGCAGAGTACATTGTATCCTACATAAAACATACTGTAGGATGTTCCAATTCAATAGAGCATGCTGCATTTATGCTACTTTAGAGAACTAGGGCCTCATTTAGGCATTTTGCTGCTCTGCCCTAAGCCAAGCTGAAAGGGCAGGTATGTACCATAATAAAACAATGGATTGCAATGCTGTTCTTTCTGCCTGCGCTGGCACTGTTTTGGCCACCTAGCACCAACGTAGGCACCCATGCATCATGGTGCAAGGGTGCCATTGTTGCAGGCATGATTGTTTTTATACAGGAAGAGGTACCTCCATACAGTAGTGGTTAGCAATATGAAAATATACAGCCTGATTCATCATTCTCCCGTTTTGCGAGCCCCTAATAGCGATTCATAAGGAATCGCTATTAAGGACTTGCAAAACGGGATTCATGTAGAAATTGCATAAAGAAATGCGATTCCTACACATTCCTTATTTGCGATTAGCAAATTGCTAATCGCAAATAAGGAATAACTCCCCATTCATTCCTATGGGCCTAAAGGCTCATAGGAATGAATGGGGAGTTATTCCTTATTTGCGAATAGCAATTTGCTAATCGCAAATAAGATAGCGATTTCAAGGGTGCCAGGGGTGTCCAAAGGACACCCTGTAGCACCCCTGAAATGTAATCTACATTGGTGTTGCGCACACACATGCCCAAAGCACATGTGTGTGTGTAACATGCAACTTAGAAAAATGCATTTAAATGCATTTTTCTAAGTTTTCGCTATTTACCACGAGGTTTGACCTCGCGGTAAATAGCGGCCCAAAATAGCGATTTCGGTATTTTAAAATGGTTCATGAATTGCATTTAAGGAATCTCAAATAGAGATTCCTTAAATGCAATTCCTCGCAAATATGCGATTTCTTTAATAGCGAATTTTGCATTTGGGATGATGAATCCCAAATGCAAAAATTGCACTCGCAAAGGGCCAGATTCTCAGAATCTGGCCCTTTGCGAGCGCAATTAAGCTTGATGAATCAGGCTGATAGTGAGGTGAGATGGGGCAAAAGTCCCCATGAATGCTGCATCCAGTTTGGTGCGTTACTTTTCTCTCAGTGACCAGGAGCAGGAAAGTGAAGGACTTCCTCCCTGCTCAGTGAAACATGAATCCCACCAAACCTGGAGCAGCTCTCATACTGTTTTCAGCATGAGACGAGCTCCAGGATTAGTTAGAGCACACCATCCCAGCGCTCGTTTTGAGACTGAGGTTGTGCCAGCAATCCCCACTCTGTTTCCAGCACTGGGACAGCTGGGTTTACAGTGCACAAGCCAGGCTGGCTGCCGGAAGACAGCTGGCCAATCAGACAAGCTCCCTGGCAGGGGAAGCAGTTATTATTAAAGGGGCTTATAAAGCGCCTGGTGACGCCTCCCGGCGTGTCCCCGCGCTGTGGAGAGAGAATCTTAACCAGACTCAGGGAAGGTGGCGGTTTAGAGGGTAAACAGATGTGTCTTCAGCAGTTTCCTGAAAGCGGCTTCATTATTTTCTAGCCTAATGGGAGTGGGGAGGGTGTTCCATTTCCTGGCCGCAAGAGTGCGGAAGGACTTTCCACCCATCCTAGCTTTTTTCACGAGCGATGTTTTAAGCAGCCCCATTCCCTTGGAGCGAAGGGACCTATTCGGCTCATATGGTAGGGCTAAGTCGGACATATAGGAGGGGGCTTTTTGATGGATAATCCTATGGCACCATAGGAGAGCTTTGAATAGTATCCTCTGCCCAATAGGCAGCCAGTGAAGGGAGGCCAGGGAGGATTTAGAAGGAGCCCTACGAGGAAGTCTTAGCACAAGGCGTGCAGCTGAATTTTGCAGAACCTGTAACTTCCTGATGTTTTTGTCCGATGTTCCCAACAACAGCACATTGCCGTAGTCTATTCGGGAGGTGATAAGTGCCTGAGTCATGGTACGCCTGGAATTCAGTGGGAGCAGGTCCAGGGTACGGTTGAGAGTTTTCATGACTCCAAAGCACTTACCTACCGTTTTTTTGACATGGCTGTCATAAGAGAGCTTGTTGTCTATCCAGACACCCAAGTTCTTAGCTTCCTGACTAGGAGTAGGTAAAGGTCCTAAGCAGGTAGGCCACCAGTCTTTTGTCCACATTGTCTCTTTTCCTCCTATTACGAGTACCTCCGTTTTTGTACCATTTAATTTGAGGCAATTTCCGTTCATCCATGTTGCAAGTTCACTCATGCAGGATTTGAAGTTATTGGCCTCAGCGGAGGGAGCTTGAGATAGGGAGATCAACAGTTGAGTATCGTCGGCGTAAGAGACTAGCTCTACGCCGAACGATTGAACAACCTCTGCCAGAGGAGCCATGTACAGGTTGAACAGGGTAGGACTCAGGGCAGAGCCCTGAGGTACCCCCTGTCCCAGTGTCATACTATCTGAGAGGAAGATCCCTCTTTGGACCTGAAAGCTTCTGTTGGTGAGAAAAGCTTTCAGCCATCCTAGAGCCTCTTTGGTGACACCCGCCCGGTTTAGACACTGTAGCAAGGTGGAATGAGCTACAGTGTCAAACGCGGCGCTGAGGTCTAGCATGATAAGGGCCATAGTCTTGCCCTCATCGGCTCCCTCTCGCAGGGTTTCGGTAGCTCTCAGGAGAGCTGTTTCAGTGGAGAATCTAGATCTGAAGCCGGACTGTGATGTGTGAAAAGCATTTTGGGCTTCAAGATGGGCCATAAGTTGGACATTGGCGATTTTCTCTGCTAGTTTAGCCACATAAGGTAGCAGGGAGATGGGACGTAGATTCTCCAATAGATCCTGACTCATGTTGGGTTTCTTTTTGATGGGGAGCACTATAGCTTTCTTCCATTCTGCAGGTAGGCAGGCATTGGAAAAGGATAGTTGCAGTATGTGTCTGAGGTGGGGCTCTAAGACCGACAGACTGGCTGCTAGGATTTTAGGAGGGGCAGGATCATTTGGGGAGCCGGATTTAATACTCTTGCAGGTAGACACTAGTATATTGGCAGAGGGAACAGAAAAAGCGTCTAGATGGAGTTGGGTGCTTATATGATCATTACTCTCTACAAAATCAATACCAGGCATTTTGCTTCCTGGAAAACCTGCATATATATTCGCGATTTTGCCAGAAAAATAGTTCGCGATTTTATTGCAGGTTTCCACAGAATCGTTATGGGAGGTAGGGCTCGAGTCAATTATTGATATTTCCTTAAATATCTGAAAAAGCTCCTTCGAGGAGTTTTCAGCTTCCTGAATCCGGTCATTGTAGTGAGAGGCTTTGGACACTCGTATCTTTTTGTTATATTCTTTTTGTGCTGCTTTGTACCGGGCTTTAATTTCAGGACAAAAATTTTGACGCCATTCTCTTTCAAGCTTTTTACAAGCAGTTTTGGCGCCTTGAAGCTCCTGACTAAACCAAGGGGCCGATTTATTTTTCCTCGTGGCATTAGTCATAGTGCGTTTGGGGGCAGTGATGTCCAGGGCTTTTATGATACATACTTGCAGGTGATCATATGCTGTCTCACAATCCGGTCCTTTCGGAGGCCCAGCCTCTTGGAGGATTTTTATGAGGGAGTCTATGGAAAAGTTTTTCCATTTCCTACGTGTGTATTGCTGTAAGCTTTGTTTGTGATGCACATTGCCATCCATTTGGAGTAGTATAGGGATGACAAAGTGATCAGACCAGGGTATTGGTTGGTGAGGCAGGATTTGGACTCCCTTCCAGTTCCCAAATACAGGGTCTAATAGATGTCCTTGTTGGTGAGAGGGTTCGGAGTTTTTTAGCTCTAGTTGTAGGGAGAGTAGCTCAGCTATGATATCTGCCGCCTCCTTATCTGATGAGTTCTCAAAATGAACATTGAGATCACCTAGTACTAATAAGCGATTTTTCCTAAGAGCAAGGTGGGTTAGGGACTCCATAAGAGTGGGAATGAAATCATAGAGCCTACCAGGAGGACGGTATATAAGAATACCGGAAAAAGAGTGGTTAGGTCCTGTAGTTATGGTGAAGGAGCCAGCTTCACTATGGTCGACGGAAATAGGAGAGAGGGTGCATTCTATAGGCGCTTTAGTAGCGATAGCAATGCCACCTCCTCTGACGTCCTTTCTGTCCAGTCGCGAGAGGGAATAGCCAGGTGGTAGGGCCTGAATAATGTCAGGATCTGAATATTCATCCAGCCACGTTTCCGTGAGAAACAGAATCTTAATATCATCATCTTCAAGTAAATGAGATATTTCTATGCGGTGTTTCCGCATAGATCTACAGTTAAGTAAAGCTGCTTTTACTGTACTAGTCGCATTGTTAATTATCACATTATTAAGTGGCGTAAATGTACATGTGCTACAGTTCTTCATTGATAGTGCGCTCATGGCGTGGTTGCAGCATAAGGGAGTGTGGGGCTGCAGGTCTAACAGTTCCTGTCTGCCATACCTTATGGTGGCGGGTGTAGGAGAGCCAGGGGTTATGGCCCCGCGCCCCGTCCGGCCGCGGACGGGCGCAGACGGGCTTGACTTTGGCTCGACTTCGGCGCGCTTCCGGCGCGGACGCTGACCCACACACATTTATAGGGGGACGGGGGTCGCTAGAGCGCTGAGCTGTGAGCCCTGAACCCGGAAGTGCTGGGCTCCTCCTGCAATCGTAGGATTCAGCACCACCTCTGTCCTCACACTCACATTGTACACAGATTGAGCTAGAGGCAAAATAAAATGACATTGCCATGTCGTTTTTTTTTATTTGTGTTTACCTGATGCACTCGCTGCAGGTGTGGAGATGCTCCACCGACCCTTTAGAGGGAACCGCTCCTGCCTTCCTACACAAAACAGTCCTACAGGGCCTTCTCCCCTTTCTGTGTGCTCTGCAGACTGCAGCACACTTGGCAAGAAGAAGATCAAGGGGAAATAAACATATTTCTCCTCATTATACCTCACCTCGGAAGATGTATGGACTTGACGCTTCCTCAGATTTACATCACTCTATAAATCATGGGCAGGGTCAAATTCTATTTGTGTTGTATGGGAAAACCCATTGCAAAGTATTGAACGCCTCCAGGGTGCAGAGTAACTTGACACAGCGATTTGCACTGCGGCCTCTCAAATCCTCACAGGGTGGCTTTCCGTGGCTTCACAAATCTTTCTGAGAGCCTTTATCACGCATGCACCACATCACGTGGTGCAAAAGTTACGCTGGGCTCTCATAAGTATGCCCCTCTGTGGCTGTCTTCGGCAGTCATGGGTGCCACCTCGGTATCAGGGTTCAGGCTCAGCAAAGACAATGAATCAGGTGCAGGACTAGTCGGGCTGGAGCCTGGAGAATGGGACACTAAGGGCCTGATTCACAAGGTGGAGGTCCCTCAGGAGTCTCCACCTTAGGGGCGAAGTCTCCATAATGAGAATTCTCATTGCGGAGATCGCGCCCAAAGGGTGTTGAGACTATGGTACACTTAGAAGCTCACTTCCTAGTTACTGGTACACCTCCCCGGCCTAAGGAATACTGCCAGTATTTGAGGTCACATACTTAAGGTTAACTTGACATGGAGGCTACCTGGAAAGGGTAATTACTTAAAACATCGAAGTTACCCTGTGCCAATTTCGCCTATGATGATCCATTCCGAGAGCGAGATCCATTCCAGGGTTTCTACTTCAGTCTCTTTTCCTCATCCTCACCCTACTGATTCACACCACAGAGATGTTACTCACTTTCTTATCGGCATAGGTGTTCAGAGAGGGCAGGGGCTTTGGATCCATTTGATAACTGCATTCAAGGGATGGCTCAGACCATCACCAAGATATACAAAGATTTAGGTACTGACTGCAAATAAAGACCATAGTTGCGAAACCCAGGAAATTAGACCCCACCTGCCATTGCCACAGCTACTTCCACCCAAATCTCAGAAACTGTTTCCATTGGTAACAGTATTACTATCAAATGATCAGAAATTAGCAATAATGCCAGAACAGAGGGTGTCGCTGCCTGTTACATTATTTGTAGTTAGTTCTTAGCCCAAACCGTTCATTTACTTGAAGGCATATCAAAAGTCGCCTTTATAATATCATACTTAACCAAGGACGAGGGCTGGATGAAGTTTTAATCATACCATCAAAATTCCTTAGTTCACTGTACGTGTATTTTGTTAAATTAAATTTTACTCAACTTTTTATATATTCTTCTACTTCAGAGTGCATTTTGCATTCAGAAGTCTTGTGAGATATCAGCAGGAGATGGGTTTGCAGACCCATAGCTGGGAGGCCACGCAAAGCCACGCTGCTTGAGTTTTCATAGCCACGTAGATTTGGTGTAAGGCATAGAAGCAAAAGTTGCGTTAGGCATGCCATGGTTTTGACACATCCCAAGATTTATAACATAGGGTAAATCTGGGAATGCTTCAAAAATGTGCGTCACGCAAAGTGTTTTGTGACGAGGAGAAATAACTTTATTTCTCCTCGTTGTTTTCTCTTTCTATGTGTACTGCATTTTGGAGCACACATAGAAAGAGGAAAAGGTCATTGATTGTTTTTGTGCCGGAAGATGTCCCTTGCTGCTCAAAAGCAATCATTCCTACAATGCGGAATCCCATGCTTCATGGTGCAAGGGTGCCTTTGTAGGCCCAAGGCAGCCATTTGTGTGCCAGCGCAGTGAAAGAGGACAGGAGTGTTCTGTATCTCATAGATACGGCGCATTCCGCCCTTTACTTTTGATGCAGGGCAGCGCAGCAAGAAGGCTTGCGGCGCGGTGCTGCCCTGCCCCCAAATTTTGGTACATTAGGCCCTGAATGTCTTCCAAAGAGATATTTCCTACTCAAACCAGTATTCTGCCAGTATCATATGAATTGTTTAAATGCAAGGTGCGAGCGTCTCTAACAAAAAAAGTGATGCTATATACAGGCAATTTACATTCCACCACGAAAGCTTAATTGCTGAAAATTTTCTTGCTGTTTCAAGAAATTACACATGGAAAAGTTATCAGTTTCTCCCATCCCTATCAAGGACACTCTTATCGGGCCAGCATCTCTCATTTTAAACCAAAGTCCTTGGTTAACAAACTGGAATCAATTTCTCACGCAGATTAAAACTATTTTTTAAAACAACACTATGGCGCCCATTACGATGTCGGGCGGATGGCCCCCGCCAGGCTGGCGGTAGCCACCGCCGGCCTGGCGGGGGCAATCTACCCGACATCCACTCCCGAATGCCCCCCACCATATTAGTATGGCGGGGGGACCGTGGCGGACGCAAAGACCGTCCGCCGCTTTTCCGCCCCGGTCGCCTTGCGGCCGGGGCGCAAAAGAATTAATATGGTGGCGGTGTCTCATAGACACTGCCAGCCATATTAGTATGGGCCAAATCGGATGCCTTTCCGTGGCAGCGATGCCGCCACGGAAAGGCATGCGGTCTTCACTCTAGGGGCTCCCTGCGGGCCTCCAGAGTGCAGTAGGGGTGGGGGTGCACACGGGGGGTACCTGTGGTACCCCCCAACATTTGCATAAACAAAGCGGCAGGCATCGCACGGTGCCTGCCGCTTTGTTTATGGAAATGCGCGCATTCATTTTTAACATTGTGGCGGCCCACCACAATGTTAAAAATGTGGAATGCGCCCGCCACTGTGGCGGGCGCATCCTAATGCAGACATCGGGACCCCCACCCTAAGGCGGGCGGTCCCATTTTCCGCAAGGGGGAAAGATGTTCATGCTGGACTGTTAAATCTTAAGATGACAAGGAGCTTTCCAGCCATGTCAGTCAATTCCAAGTTCGCCTCAGAAGCCACTAGGATCAATGAGACCTCTGTTTCAGAGTTTTATTAGAGTCTTTGAAAAGATTTGAAAGAGGCATTAACTTTGGTAAGTAATCGGCATACAACAACCACCCCTTTAATGGACCCAACGCTTTACATAGATGCACATTAATGGTCTCGCAAAGCTGAGGTGAGGTTATGCGGGGCGAACCTGGGTTCTGAGTATTTCAGAATCTATTCCAACCCAGAGCCACCTAGATGTCCTGATTCATATTGGTGGAGCTCCAAAACTCTTCCTACAGAAGCGAAGACAGGGGAAGTTAGGACTTTTTCTTGCAGGAAAATGTGTCATTTTGGCGTGATGTCAACAGCCACAGGGAAAAGAATTGGATCATCCCTCAGTCACTGCAGTTTGCAAGTATTCTTGACTGCGCAAAGAGGGACAATTATTGTTTTTGCTTTAGTAGACTCCTTGACCTCTGGATGCTTCATAGATTACAAATTCCAGATGAAAGCACATATTCCTATTACCAAGAAGACTAAACCAGAGGAAATTCAGGGCATCGACGGAGATGCTTTAATTTTGTAGTATACAAAAAATGTTGGATGGGATGCCTGAATTCAACTCACCCACAGGTAATTACTTGGGGTCACATCTCAATCCATCATCATTATGCACACTATGCCACCTCAAGCTAGATCAAGATACCTGCAAATCAGTTTTGACGCTGCTTCAGTAGGTAAAGTCAAACTGAACTGCCAGGCCAGGTCCACGTTGTACTGAAACACAAGAACCCCAACACTAGTTTCGCCATGATTGAGGCTCGTCAGTTGGGTGCAGCTTGGACCCAGTGAGCACAGGACCTACGTCTGGGCACACCATCACACTTCAGGCGTCCCACTGAAGTATACATACAAGTAAAGAATAAAATTCCTGAAATAATCTCAGACTCTGGTAATTATTTAGACCACATCCCAGTCCAAATCCAGTTTCTATGCCATGCCACAACAGTTTAGACCCAGTCATGTGCAAATCAGTCTTGACACTGCTACAGTAGGGACAGTCAACCTGAACTTTGGAAGCAGTCTGTTGAGAAACCCAACCACTATTTTGTTTACATTTTTTTTTACATTTCTTTTTATTAAACTTCGTCATCAACATACAAAAATTAAATTTAACATAGGAGATAGTTACATTGTACAGCAGGTATAGATTCCAATAGGTTCATACAACAGCACACAATGGATACAGATTTATGGGGTAAGGGCTTCCTCTTGTTCAATCCATAGCGGGAGGTGCAGATATCCCCTATGTAGCTGTTCCACGGACTCCATACCCAAGACCACTTATTGCAACATACACCGTATTTTCCCTGAACATGCACCAGTCTAGATCTTCTTTCCATGCTTCGATTCTAGGTGGCTGCCAGGCTCCCATAGTTGCGCTATATTCCTCTTTGCTAGCATGTGCCCTAGTGTAACCCACTGTTTGTTAAACCCAACCACTATTGATGGCAACTCAGACTGGTCATGTGGAATACCTGCATATTTGATCCTAAAGAAGCACCCTCATTTCTTCTTTTATTGAGAACAATATGGCTAAAACAACACCCTGCTCATATTGACAGGGAATCTTTTTACTGGCTTTATCTTATATTATTGTGGAAATCTGAAGTTTAAGAGATTATGGGGCATATTATCAAGGGGGGCGATAGGCACGGCCGCTAAGAGGCGAAAATTCTATTGCATTATTATCAAGCTGTCGCTAACAGCAGTTAGCGACAGCTTGAAGGCGACAGTGAGCGGTTTGGGGTCCGCTTTGCATGTCAGCGATATTTGTCGCTAATGACATGCAAAGTGGGCGTACCCAACCCGTAAGCGACTGAAAGCAGTCGATAACGTCGCTATCGCCTATTCACAAGGTTGGCATACCGATGGAAATATTCCCTCTATCGCCAAAAACTAACGCCTGCTCTGACCAGTTCTTAGCCATCTTATCCAATGGGAGGTGGATAACATGGCTAAGAGCATTTCGTCGCTAATGCGAGAATACCGCTATATTCTCAGTGATATTCTCGCATTACGCCGCTATCGCTGGATATTTTAGCTCTATGGAGTAAAACGTTGCTAATAGCACGTTTTCTCCGCTAAAATTTCCAGCGATAGCAGCAATAAAAAAAAGTCACTAAGCGCGTTTAGCGATAAATATCGCTAGTTGTTGGTAATATGCTCCTATATTTTACTGATTAGCACTCATGCTCTCTCATGATGTTTATCCCTGTCGATGCCCCAAAAATGGATTTGAAAGTTGATAAATGATCATATGTGGTATATGTCTTTTCTCTGTCTTTTATGGACGGATTGGCTGGATAAAGATTTTTGCATGAATGGACAGTGAAACTCATTCTATTACATTCTTTTCTCTTTATTGTACGGAACACTCCTGTCAGGTCCCAATTCATAAAAAGAATCAGTTGTTTTCCTGCTTGTCCTGAAAAAAGGTTAGCTGCTGACGAAGAGAAGATTTTACTACCACCCTATAGAAATGTCCTGTATGTTTAGCAAAAAAGAAGCAGGTAGTAGAACTACATTCCAGAATTGATATCATGGGATTCCATTCCTCATGGAAGAATCTTTCCTCTGACCATAAAAGGAGATGACATTCTTTGTCAATAGAAAACCTAGAAATGGGCTTTATCAGGTATCGTACATCAACAGAGAGAGCTCCAAATATCTTTGTTACAAAAGCAAATACTGAACTGTGTGCATGATGGTGACCAAGTTATGAACATATATCAGTGAAAGTGTGACACAATAAAGGTCTGAAAGTATAAAGATGTGAGTGGGGATAGCTTTCCAAATGTTGACAGGAATATAGATCCAAACAGTGAGAGAGCTGAACAGTTACTGACAAGACAGCAATCAGCACACACAGGTGGAAAAAGCATTACTACAAACAGGTTAACTAATACATTATGCTCTCATATCGATGAAGACTAGATGCATAGAGGTGAGTTGAGGACTTTCTTAATACAGATGAAATGGGAATAGTTGCACATAGCAGATTACAGGGTATATGCACTCTGGTTAAGAGACTAGGGAGTATATTTACAAGAATTGACACTGAGCAGTTTTCACGCTGTTTAGCCGCAATTTCTTTAGCTCTGCTGATCGCCAAATCCTAACGCTATGTTAGTGACGTATTTACAATATGTTGCTACATGGTGTTAGGATCAGCAAGCGGCTGGGAAAATGTTGTTAACACTAGCGTCAAGGCGATAGAGAAATACCTGCTAATGTGAAAAAAGTGATGGCTGGCCAATTAGTGTTAATTTTCTTTCTATGCTAGTCAGCGCAGCGTCGCTTTTCAGCATCTTGCGGCAGAAAGAGCTTACAAATACCCCTCTAAGGAAAAAAAACACTGGAATGCAGCATGGAGCTGCCAGGACCACGTGTAGCACAGGTCAACAACCCACACCCCAACCCCCCAACAGCCAGGATGCCCTACCAGGGTCTGAAGTGAAGAGGAAATGCAGATTCAAGGACTCATTTATAAAAATTGGCGCTCCGCTGGGAAAAACAGGGATGTATCATTATTCATTGCACCATCTTTTTGACACAATGGATGCACCATTGTACAACAATATGGTGCAGCCTTCATTTTCCCTGCGCTGGCGCTAATTTCAGCTACCAAGCGGCAACGCAGGCACCCGTGCATCGTAGTGAAAGGGTGCCTGCATATTGAGGGATCATTGTTTATGTGCAGGAAGGTGTCCCTTTTTCATCTACAGACACCCAGGCTACCACCCACCCTTCACTGTCGCTATCGTAGACATCATCGCACCCCAGGCTCTCGCATCCATCACTTACTTCCTATTCGGAGACCTCAATTTTCACCTGAACAACCCCAGTGACAAGAACACTGCGGGGCATATTACCAAGGGCCTTATCGCCGCTTTAGCGGGAATTTTTCCCGCTAAAAGCGGCGGTAATCTAATCGCCCTATTACCTAGCTGTCGCTAACACCAGTTAGCGACAGCTAGTAGGAGATAGCTAGCTTCTGGGGGCCCACTTTGCATGTCATCGATATATATCGCTAATGACATGCAAAGTGGGCGTGCCAAGATGTTAGCGACTGGAAACAGTCGCTAACATCGCTAACTCCTATTACCAACTTTTGGAAATAATTGTGCTAAGCGCAATTATCTCCAAACGCCTGCCAAGAGCAGTTCTTAGCCATGTTATCCAATGGTAGGTGGATAACATGGCTAAGAGCATTTGCTCGGTAATGCATGAATATTGCTGACTTTTCAGCGATATTCATGCATTTCGGCCGATTTTTATCGCTTAGGAGATAAACCTTGATAATAGCAAGGCTCCTAAGCGATAAAAATAGGCGAAGCACGGCGATATATATATATAGCCGCTAACACAGCTTAGCGATATGCTTATGCTTGGTAATATGCCCCTTCATCCCTGCTAGAGAACCTCAACAACATCAGACTCAAGCAGCTAGTCACTGCACCGAGCCACACAGTTGGAAACACACTCAACCACATTCTCTCTGCCAGCAGGAACTACACCTACAGCCACACCACTAAACTCCTTTGGACCGACAACCACTGTGTACATCTCACCTTCACCATGCCCGCTGCACCCCACCGGCCTCATCGCCCTCATCGCCCCCGTCATTGTTGAAAAAAGGCCACCGGAAAACATCTTGTTGACTTCCTCAGCACGACCACTCCGCAAAACACCAACAAACACCAACACCGCAGCATGCAACCTTCCCAGATGAATCTACAAATGTGCAGACACTCTGGCACCCCTCAAGAGGACACCAGGCAAGCAACACTCCAGCAAAGCCAGCTTGTCACCCCTGCCCTCCATGAGTCCATATGCACCTGCTAACAACTCGAGAAGGGATGGAGGAACAACAAAAGCCCGGAAACCCACGCAACCTTCAAATCTGCCATCAACGCACACCATTGTCTCCTCAAAACCACAAAGAAAACAGCCTACCAAGACAGAACCAACGCCAGTGCATACAACAGCAGCAATCTTTTCGTCATCATCAAGGAGGTCACCAGGCCCAACAGTGAGACCACAGACGTCCCACCCTCCCAAGACCTCTGCAACAAACTCAGAACCTTCTTCCACGACAAGAACATGCATATCTATGACAGCTTTGACACCCAAGACCCTGCCACTACGGCCACCACCACCAGGCATGCAACTATGCCACACCCCCAACAGATTGTGCTCAACTGGACTCTGCTCACCATAGATGACACACTCAGCATCCACTCAGGAGCCCCATCAGGTCCCTGCCCGTAGCACATATTCCATGGAGCAGCCACCTCCATCCCCCCTGCTTCGACACAATATCAACTGCTCCATTGAAACTGCCACCTTCCCTGAATACTGGAAACATGCCGAGATCAACCCCCTGCTGAGGAAGCCGTCCACTGACCCGACAGACCTCAAGAACGTCAGACCCCTCTCCCTCCTTTCATTCAAGGTTATCGAGAGGGCCATCAGTGCCTAACTTTATGAGTTCATCTAAGTGAAAGCACATCTTGGATACCTCCCAATCCAGCTTCCAAAGCAAACACAGCATTAAGATTGCACTCCTCGCTGCCTCCGACGACATCCGCTTGCTCCTCGACCAGGGCGAAACCACATCCCTCATCCTACTCGACCTCTTGGCCGCCTTCGACACCGTCTCCCACTGCACCCTAATTACAGGACTCCATGACCCTGGGATCTGCGACAAGGCACTGAACTTAATCCACTCCTTCCTGACCAGCCAAACACAGCGAGTCAGACTACCCCCTTTCCTCTCAGACCAGTGGTTCCCAAACTCTTGACTCCTGAGGACCCCCATTGAGTCACCACCGGAACCCGGGGACCCCCAAGTCATTTGTAGGATTTAAATTTAAACATTAAAACAGTAATTTGAAAAAGATTAACACAGGTGTGCACTCAAAACAAATACTCAAATTACTAAGGATTTTAGGGGCATAGTTACAATCCCTGATCACCATGGGAACATCACTTTTTGCGACTTTCCCTTGGCAATAGAGGCTTCACCTTATTTAAAAGGAAAATAGGACCCCCTTTCACTCAATGCTTACAGTGAAAGAGGTGGGCAGTGGGTGTTGCGGTGGGAGTTTCCCCTTCACCACCCATTGATTTTGACACTGCCCCCTATTTACAAGGGCAGCGTAAATTTTGGGACCAGGGAAAACCTGGTTGTAACTTGGCAAAACAAAGCAAAATGCTTTATTTCTCCTCGTTTTTGCAAAACGCCTTGGATTGTTTATGTTCAGGAAGGTGACCCTTCCTGCACATCAACAATCATTAAAAATAAAAAGATATTTTGTAACTTCGATGTGTGCTGCATTAGGCAGCACACGTAGAAGTGACAAAACAACATTTTAAGATTGCTTATCTGCAGGAAGAGGGACCTTCCTGTACATAAACAATCTTCCACTGTTAAGTGCAGCGCCAGCGCAGGGGAAACGCAGTGCTGCACCATATTGCTGTAAATATGGTGCAGCCCTGCGTTTCTGAAGTGGCGGAGTGTGTTGTTGAGCCAATGAGGCTAACAACACTCTCCGCCAATTCTGTTGTATTTTATATTGAAAGAATTTGAAAGAAAACGAAAAAATGTAATGGGAAGGTTGGCGCAGCATCTCCGTGACTAACTTTTCAATGGTTGGTTTTATTTTGCAGTATGAGGCTCCTGTCCCTGCCAGGGCCAGACTGGAAACCCAAAGCAGCCCTGGCAAATGGTTTCAGACCAGGCCCCATTCAGTGCACACCAAGTGCAGTGAGTGAGCCTTACCACTACAAAGGGATCTTTGGGAGGCTCCCCCCCAAAAAACATTTGGAAACAATGGTGCAGTCTACAACACATTCATCATTATATATTGAATTGTAATACACTTTCAAAAAATAGTAAATGAAGACCTGGCTATGCACCAGAATATGACAATCTTTCTGGGGGTTGTTCAATGATTCCCCCACTTCACCCTCCAACAGTGCTTCTCATCTCTCCATAGCCCCTCTGTCACGTGTATTTAATTTTTTATAGCATCTCTCATACCGTTGTAGGATGTCAGAGCACTTTACATCACACACATATAGAGACAGTGAATCATACGTGTAAATCAGTGAATAGAAAATGTTCCATAAGGCTAAGGGGACTACAAGGTGTAGAATTCACATGTCATTCATACCGGTAGGCATTACTCTAGAGTGCTTGGTCTGTAGAAGCACAAACTCAGGATTCAGAACAAAACATAGAGGTTAGCATTGACTTTAACAATAAAACTGTATATCCACCCAAATAAAACTTTTTAGCAGCATCAGGATAATGAAAGACTGGGAAAAAACATAAGTCACTTACTTGTACCATGCAGTTTGCAAGCAGCTGTTTGATGACAGTTTATAGGTCACTGTGCTAAATTCCGATTGTCACTCATGAACTGCACAGTAGCAAAATAATCTCTGTGACAAAAGCAGTAACCCATTGACCTATGCATATAAAATACTGTTTTTTAAAATGCATGGTACACGTTTTTTGCAGTAGGCATATTAACCCTCTGTGCTATATTAGATAAGCCAGAGCTGCCACTAGACAAAACTCTCACTCCCCAGCAAGGTCATTAATCACTGGCGTTATCTTGACACTTGTATTGTTCTTTGAAAACTGCTAATTATACAAGATACTTTGCAGTGCTTTTAAAAATGCTGCATGCGGACCCCCTTGGAATGTCTCAGGGACCCCTGGGGGTCCGCGGACCACAGTTTGGAAAACACTGTCTCAGACCAAACAGAGATCAACTGCCCCTGGGGCTCCTCCCAAAGCCCCACCCTCTTCAACATTTACATGGCCCCCCTCTCAGCCATCGTCAGAAGCCACAGACTCAACATCGTCTCATACGCAAACGGCACACAGCTGATCATCTCCCTCACCAATGAACCAACAGCTGCCAGAATCAACTTTCACAACGGAATAGAGGACATTGCTACATGGATGAAAGATAGCAGACTCAAGCTCAACTTTGACAAGACCGAAGTACTCATCGTGGGATCCACCCCTTCAGCCTGGGACAACTCCTGCTGGTCTGTCACACTTCGAAGTCCTCCCACCTCCACAGATCATGCACCAACCTCAGCATCATACTGGACTCCACACTAACAACGAACTGCCAAATCAGCGCAGTATCCTCATCCTGCTTCCACACTCTCCTCCTGCTCAAAAAGAAATTCAGATGGATCCACACAGAATCCAGAAAAAGTGTCACCTATGCACTCATCCCCAGCAGACTCGACTACGACAATGCACTCTATGCTGGCGTTACCCAGAACTAGCTCAGGAAACTACAGAACATCTAAACTGCTGCAGCCAGATTCGTCCTCAACATCCCCCGCCGAGTAGAGTGTTAGTTCTCAGAGATGAATAGGATCGACATGCATGCAAGTGTGAGGTGGTTTATGTACATAAAGGGTGGCCCAGTTTAAATAGGAGTACCTGGGGTGGTCCTGGGCAAAGAAGTGTAAGAGGCCAGGTGCACACAAGTGATAGTGATCTAGGTGCAAATGTTGAAAGATTTCTGGGTACGCACAGATGAGAGATGCTGTGCGGTTAAAGGTGGTATGAATATTTGAATACAGGCAAAAGAGATCCGTTTCGACAGGGGAGGGGTCGTTAGGTGCACACAGATGTGATGTGACTTTGTGCTCACAGTCGGGAGTGTGTTTTTGGGCACATATGCTGCAGTAGAAGGCACTAATGTACATAAATAAGATGTGACTTAGTGAAGAAAGATACAAGGGCACAAGGTGCCCACCTATGAGAAGAGTCTACATGCTGCAGTAGAAGGCACTAATGTACACAAATAAGATGTGACTTAGTGAAGAAAGAAACAAGGGCACAAGGTGCCCACCTGTGAGAAGAGTCTACCTGCAACTATTCTGGTGCACAAAATCAAAAAGTAGCTAGGTCAAAATGGCTTAACATTTTTTTCAATTGTTTTCTGTTCAGTAATACTGATTTATAAAGTTCCAACCGGTGGTTTCAAATGTCCATTATGAACATGGCTAACATTATTAGTATATGTCAGGGGTATCCAAAGCAGTGCAGGAAGTCCAAAACCTTAGTGGACTTTAAATGCTATCCACATAAAATGCATTCATGTGGAATTCATCTTAATGCATCTCATTTCGAGCTAGTGGTAATCTGGAAAATCTGGATATATGTTAGATTCTCCTGGTGTAAACAATTCAATAAATAAATGACACACAAATCAGTGATGAAACTTCAAAACGTATTCCAAGAATAGGCAACATTAATTCCAGTGCATGCAGTCAGTTGTGCCTGAAGAAGATCAAAGGATTGGAAATTAATGTGTGAGCAGAGGGAGTGCTTTTTTGGTGGGTATTTTTGTGGTTGCGAGTGGGTAGGTAAATACTGTGGCTGCAATAAGGAAAGCATACTTGCATGTACCACCCAGGGACAGTCTCTGATGCTCTTTGGAGTCAGTACAGGCATACTGAGTGGAGCACCTCTGATGCTCTTTGGAGTCAGTACAGGCATACTGAGTTGAGCACAGGCATCCATTATTTTTGCTGTTATATGTGGAGATTCTTTGCAGGCTATGAGCTTGTATTTTGGTTTTGGAGGCTATGTCTAGGAATATTATAGTTTTCACTAGACAAATTATAGTATTTGTTGGCATTTCATTATATTTAAATCTCTGGCTCAGCATCTGAAGCTATTCTTGATAATAATAATAAATCCACATTTGTAAAGCGCACAATCACCCACAAGGGTCTCTAGGCGCTGGGGGCCGTCGGGAAGATTAAGCAAGCTATTGCCCAGAGTCACATGGTGCTGGGCTAATCTGCCGCTGGTGCCGGGGATCGAACCATGAACCCCAGATTCCAGAGTCAGTCGCCCTAGCCGCGGCGCCACACCTCTTGATTTGATTTGATTTGTACATTTGTAAAGCGCACGATTGCCTAAAGGCGTCTTGGCGCTACATACAGATGGGTCAAGTAAGTTTGCCTGAATGGTGTGCAGATCCTAATAATTGGAAAAGAGACAGGTTTTCAGCGGCTTTCTGAAAGATAGAAGCGTAGGGCTGCTCTTTATTTTGACCAGGAGTAGGTTCCAAGTCTTGATTGTCCCTAACAGGAAAACGTCTTCCACCCCAGCGTTCTTTTTTAAACTTGCAGACATTTGCTGTGTGTGGATCTTAGACTTCTAGATGGTGCATACCATTTCAGATGAGTCCTCAGGAATTGAGGCCCGGCGCGCTGTAGTGCTTTATAGGCCAGGCACTTTAGAGGATGATGACTACTGCTGGCCTATGATGGTTGTTCCTCCAGTTTATTTTGATGGGTTGTCATGGTTGTTCCACTGGGCCATCACTGCAGCAGCCTTTTCCATGTAAGGATGATAACTCTTGTACACTTTCATATAAATTAGTGTGAGAAATGTGGTTGTTGGTTGATTGGGGTGTGAGACCTGGTCAACCGGCAACTAGATTCCTTGTCAGGGTGAGGCACAAGCCAACCATAAATTAACCTTTGCTCAACACTCTGGCAGCATGGCATAGAGCAGGCAGTCTTAACTTAGAGATAATGTGCAAATAATTTGTGCAACATGTCAAACAGTAATACAATGAAAAACAACACACAACAAGTATAACACACCAAGTTTGAAAAATAGAGTAAAAGTTTATGAATACAGCAATACCAAAACAAGAAAAATCCAATTTGTAGAACCAGAAATTTAATTTCAGATATTTTAGTGAAAATAGCTCAAAAAAGCATACAGTGCCAACTGTAGATATATGGTTGCTCCAGACGAGACAAATTTGCAAGTTCAGGATGACCACAATAAAGCAGGGGCTGGCTACAGGGACCCAGATGGCCAGCAGAACCAGCTGAACAAAGTACTTTAAATCCTGTTTTGCAGGCTTTGCAAAGATATGTGTCAAGACTGTGACACGAGGCCCTGCGTCCTCGTCGAGGATTATGTTGACAAGGCCATTGATGCGAAGTCCAGCATCAAGGATGAAGCACGCAGTCGGGGCAATCTGTTGGTTCTCTATAGCTGCAAGGATTTGATGCAGAGTCCGGCATCGAATGGTACAAAAGGGGGTGGTGATGGACGGAGCATCCGAACCAATCAAACACTCACACCCAGTCAACAGATCTGGGTTTAATCCATCACTGTTCTTTAGCCCACTCTGCCACCCCAGTTCAGACATGGCCATATGCAAATCAGTATGACCCTGTGCCTCATGGGAACAGTCCAGCCCGAACTGCATCGAGGCAGTCGAGCAGAGTGGCAGTCTTTTCATCAGCACAGTAGTCCGTCTTCCTGGCAGAATATCCACAGATCCATAAATGAGCTGAAGAGGTATGTGTGAGGTCTTTCATTTATACACAGTTGTGCCTTTGAAGTGGGGAGAAGCTTCTAGAGAAATGCCTTTGAATTGCACAGATACCTGCCTTCCTGGCCCTGGCTCCAGCCTAACTACAGGGGGTATGCAGGCCTTTTTGGGGAGACAGGCCATAGCCTAATAAAGTGTAAGTGGGGCTGGGTCCAGCGCCTCCCTCGTATCCTGCCAGTGATGGCCCATCCAGTCACACATTAGCGCCCCATTTTGTGTGGCTTCTAGGAGGAATTCACAAAGCCCAACTGTCACCCACACCCATTCATGTGACCCGGAGGCAGGTTTAAGCCACCTAATGGTTAATGCAAGAAAGTGCCAACTTTCTAAAAGTGACATTTTCAAAATTGTAATTTAAAATCTGACTTCACTATAAGTTAGGATTTGAAATTAAAATTCCTTTGACACCAAACATGAATCGGTCACCTGTTCCCATTAGGAAATGACGCTTATAAAAAGTAATAAGGTCATTTCAATATCATCCTAGGAGAGAGATAGGCCTTGCAGTAGTGAACATTTTATTTTATTGTTTTTCACTACCAGGACATGTAAAACGTAAAGGTGCATAACCTACTTTTCAAATACATTGTGCCCTGCCCTCTGGGCTTCCGAAGGCCTAAACTACGGGTGCCTTATATGTATTAAAAAGGATGGTTTGGACCTGGCAAACAATTTACTTTCCCAGGTTGAAATGGCAGTTTAAAACACACAGGCTCTGTAATCGCAGGCCCAAGACATGTTTAAATTGCTACTGAGTGAATGGCACTATCTGTGCTGCAGGCCCACTAGTAGCATTTACTTTACAGACCCTGGGCACGGGAAGTGCCGGTGACTAGGGACTTACAAGTAAATTAAATATGCTAATTTGGTATGAGCCAATCTAACATGTTCTAAGGGGAGAGCACAAGCACTTCAGCACTGGTTAGCAGTGGTACAGTGTACAGAGAACTATGGCCAGCAAAAAGGATGTCAGCAAAACCAGAAGGTTTGGAGGCAAAAAGTTAGTGGGAAACCACGCCAAGGATGTTAGGTCTAACACTTTATATCGTTTTTTTGTTTTTAATGATCACTTATTTTAGATTTTTTTTCTATTTCAGTGATGCAACTTTCAGTATTGCCATCAGGTTTAATCGTTGTGTGACATCGTCTCACCTCATATCACCAGTGTCAAAGGAGATATGATGTTACTTCCTGTGATGTCATAGGGGACAAAGGGTATGCAATGTAACTCCTACTACCGATGACATTTTGGTGAATTGATATCCATAAAAATACAAACACCTCACTTCATGTTTGCTAAAAACCTGACTATAGGACATCAAACTCACAACATAATTAAGAGCTGCACATTTCAACCTGCACTCAAATCTTTACTAAAAGGAGCCGATAAATGTATTTTGTGGTGTGGTATGGCATTGCAGACAGTATACCCCTTGATATGAGGAGTGTTTTATTATTGTTTCTTTCCTGTAATAATGCTGCTGGCAATTCCACGAACACAATTTCTACTGCTACGCGGAAGAGGTGCAAAAATCCAAATACTGAAGATTTCTCACTACTAATTTATGTTTGGGTTCGATTTACACCAATCATGAAAAAGCATACTTAACATCATATTAACACAAACAAAGGTGACAGTGGTCAAACAACACTGCTTGTAACTCACAGTTTCAGGATGAATGTAAGAAAGCAAACAAAAACATGTAGCGCATGCTCAAATGGACAAATATACACTATGACACCAAAATAGCCTTACATAAATATCAGAAAGAAACTTTCAAATATTCATAACATGATAAACATGTCCAGAGCACCACGATGTTGTCATATAATGTCCATCAATCCGACAGTTCCACAGGCATTGTCCAAGGAAACAACGAATGAAACTAAATGGATAAGAGTCCAAAGTATGAGAAACACTCAGGGGCAGATGTATCAACATTTCATTTTGCGAGTCCTTATTTGCCATTTTTTGCGAATCGCAATGTTAGAATCGCAAAATGGAATGTATGTACATTTTTGCGAGAAATTAGCGATTTCCTAAATATCGCAGAATTTATTGCGAATAAATAGCGATTTTCGCAAATTTAGAAATCGCAAAAACAGGATCATGCAATGCAGGAACAGCCTGATGACATTACAACCAGGAAGTTCCAGGGATTGCTTGCACCTGCTTTCCTGAGCCACACCCAGTGGCAGTTGGAATAGTGTTGTGAGGCAGAGCAGACCTGTTTGGAGAGCAATGGAGTCTCAAAAGGCACAGAAGGAAATATTAGCTGAAAAGAGGAAAAGGAAACAAAACATTTCTGAAAAAGAGCAAGAAATCCTCATAGAAGAAATGGTTTGTAACCATGAGGTTCTTTTTGGGAAAAAAGCACTAAAAGTACCTGATTCAAGAAAAAGGAAAATCTGGATGGAGATTCAGCAAAAAGTGAATTCAGTTAGAGTTACCACTCACTCCATAGATGAGATCAAGAAGAGATGGTATGACATGCGACTGAGATCCAAAGAGAGACTTGCAGACAGAATCAAAGAGGCAAATAAAACGGGTGGTGGGACTTCATCTGCAGACCAACCAACACCCCATGAGGAATTAATAGAATCAACCCTGTTACCAGAGAGTGTGAGTGGAGTGGCTAGCATTGATAGCTCTGACTCTACAGCAAGTACACAAGGTAAGAAGCATGTAAAGTAGATTAAAGAATGTGTGTAATGAATGTGTGTGTGTTGTGTGTTTATACTCATTTTAAGTAACATAGTAAGCCAGTGAGACTTTAAAATGTAAAGTAAAAAATGCATCATGGGAGTCGTAGTGCCATATTGATCATCACAATTGTCAGCATAGGAACACAAGAGTGTGTTGCAAATAATAGTTTTGGTTAATAAAACAGTGTAGTGGAAGTTATTGTCTGCATTGAAATTAATTTATTTTTTACAAACACAAATTCATTTATCACACTCTACATCCACAGAACAGTCAAGAGAATCCAGGGCAGAAAGTGATTTGGAGAGTTCTCCGCAACATGTTACCACTGACACAGAAGATGGAGTCACTGATACCACTGCCCATAATAGAAACATACATAGAAAGCGCAGACCTGTTGCTCCTCTGCCAGCAATGTAAGAAGATGATAATTTAAATGTAGTTTCAGTATCCAATGAGACTGACACAGTGTTCACTCAAGAGTCACAAGAACAACCACAAATACCAAGGAGGGCACGGTCATTCCGTTTGGAGACATATAGGAGCAGCAGTGGGTCAAATGATGGAGGTACTGTTTTTGCTGGCCTTGAGCAGGATATGCGTCATGTACATCGCCTGCAACACAAGGCACTGAGGTCAATAAATAGGCAGCTTTTAAAATCTAATAAAAATCAAGAAGGCATGGCTGCATCAATTGAGAAACTCTGCTTGACCCTTGCACAAACAGAAAGTGCTCGTAACAGGGCTGCACAGACAGCACATGTAAGGATGCTTACTTACACTAAGGCAATTAACAGGCTTTGTGCTGTCACTAATAATTTCACCAGGCGCAGCATTAACATGCAGCGTGAATTGAGCGACTGCACACGTGAAATGGCTAAAAGTCTGGACAAAATGACCTCAGTATTAGAAATAGAAACAATGCAAACATCAAACTCTGGTGCAAGCGCTCTCCTAGGCTCAACTGAAAGTGAGGACAACTCCAGTAGGAGCAGTAGAAACCCCACCCCAACATCCCAATTGAGCCAACGCCGAAGTGGAAGGCGTGCCAGTGCAGGACCAGAACAAGAAGCCATGCATTCACAGGAGCAACATGCTTCAAGCCGCCAGCGCAAAAAGTAACATTTGGATTCGTACCTTAGCATAACTTCATTGTGGAATCTGGCTTTGTGTTCCACGAATGATTATTTACTTTAACTACTTTTTGAAATTCACATATCCTGACATTGCACAGTTTGTCTGTTGTGAATTAAAACAGCATTTGCAAACATGAGTCTGTAGTTTGTCTTTTCTTACCTAAAAATAATTTTGTGTAATCTCTGTCCTTCTTTGTCGGCCAGCCATTGCTCCAACTCCTGTAACAGCCATTCTAGGTGGAGGTATGTCTTCATCATCAGTTGGGTCAGACTCACTCACTTCAATCTCTGTGCCTTTGCGCATGGCCATGTTGTGCAGCATTGCACATGTTGTAACAATCTTACAACAGGTTTCAGGATTGAATTGCAAAGCTTCACCACTTTTGTGTTTGCATCTGAAACGGCTTTTTAAAATTCCAAATGTACGTTCAATTATCCCACGTATGGACCGGTGTGCCCTGTTGTACCGTCTTTCACTTGCATTTGCAGGATTCAAATATGGTGTTAGAATAAAATCACGCACTGCATAGGCACTATCACCTGCATGTTAAAGAGAAAATAGGAACTGTATGTTAAAAATAAAAAAAAAAGGATAGAAGGATGGATGGATGGATGTTTGCATGACTGTTACTCACCTAGCAGGTATCCGTCTCCAAACTGACTAGCCCTAAGACGTCTATGTATTGCGCTATGTCTGAATATAAAGGAGTCATGTGTACTCCCTGGAAACTGTGCCACAATATCATTGATAATGTTTTTGGCATTGCATATGATCTGAATGTTGAGAGAGTGGTAGCTTTTTCTCTTCCGAAATACATATTCTGTGGCAGCAGGTGGAGTGATAGCAATATGGGTACCGTCAATGCATCCTATCACATGTGGAAATCGTGATATTTGATAGAAATCCAACTTTGCTTCCTGTAAGGCTTGTGGTATATTTGAAAAATATATATGATGTTGGAGTCACCTTAGCATTGCATCCAGGAACACATGGAAGAAGCGTGATAGTGCACTTTGCGACACTCCACCAACCTCTGCAATCACACTTTGAAAAGACCCTGAAGCCAAAAGGTGCAGTGAACACAATACCTGCACATGTGTTGGGATTGATTGTGTCCTGCCTGTAGGATGTTCCAAAAAAGGTTCCAATTCATTAATCAGGTCCGAAATGGTGTGTGGATGAAGTCTGCATTTGTCATATATCTCCTCCTGAGTTTGCTGGAACAGCGTAATGCGTATTCTGAAGATTCTCTCCTGTCTTTGTCTTCTTTGAGCAAGAGCTTGAATGCGCAGCCTCCTGGCAATGAGGTACAGTCCCGCCATTTTGAAAAGCAAAAAAAATGCATTCTGGGTGCCTTTTTATATTTTTTTCCCAGTTACCACCTGCTTCTATTTGATGTTAATTGCAATGTCTAAAATTGCGATTTTCTAAAAATCGCAATTTGCGAATTATTCTTACATTCTGATGCGATTTCTTAAGTTGCGATTTCTAAATTGCGAAAATCGCTAAATTGAGAACATGCAAAATAAGGAATCGCAATGAATTCTGAGAAAAACAATTCTCGCAAACTAAGAAATCGCAGAAATTGCAAATTCTTAATATGCGATGCGAAATGTTTCATACATACCAGAAACACTTTAATTTGTGGCAAACGCTGCGAAATTGCGATTCGCAACATTTGCGACAAAAAACACTTTGATACATCTGTCTCTCAGTGAATTAAAGTATGAGAAACACCCAGTGAATTAAAGTGTCCAAAAACTTGTATTTTTTCTTTGAGTATTCAGTTTGAATGTAATGTAATGTAAGATTAGGACAGCCGACGTGGACGACTTTTTCAAGGTTCTAAGATTCTTGAGAAGAAAGGTATGCTTGATAAATGCATCTACCATCAAAGTTTTAATGAATCACTTTTACTTCGGAGCCCCGAGGACAGGAGTCAAAAGATTTGGACCAATTTTAGAGCGCAAAGTATTTCAATAAAAATCCAGGGATATACAAAATGTTATTTGGGAAGTTGTGCTGAGATTAGTTGTGATTAAGTAAATTATACCACAGTAACAGTAGAGGCCATGACAAGCCAACAGTTCATTGAGGTCACCGTAACAGCAGCATTTTCAGTATGAGCGTGTACTAATGTGCTTTTGTAATCTTTACATCAACCCAAGGTGCACCTTTTTAATACCACTTTTAAAATACTTAAAAATAAGAAGGTGCCAGGCAGCTTTGCACTATCTCCAGCTTTTAAAGGATGAGAGTATTTGTCTGATGGTTTGGAGACATATCTCCTCTTCAGTTCGACCTAGGAATATTGTTGTGAAATGAGCTCGTATTACATCTTATCATTGCATTATATATTTATTGATGTCTAAAAATGATGCCATGTGGCAGCATGAATGTAGATTTGTTTCAAATTTAATATAATCACTGTTGTGTCTAGGGCGGTGATATGAATTTCCTGAGTTTGTAACCTGGATATTTATAAATTGCTTTTCCAATTCATGTTTAAGAAATATTGTTTATATTGCTTATTTTTCTAAATCAGACATTTTTTGTCTTATAAAATGTATTCTTTTATGGCTTGGAATATAGCCGAATAAAGATTTCTTGAAATGAAATGGACCAATTTTCGAAAGCAAAGTATTTCAATAAAAATCCAGTGATATCCAAAATGTTATTTGGGAAGTTGTGCTGAGATTAGTTGTAATTAAGTTATGCCACAGAAATAGTAGAGGCCATCACAAGCCAACGGTTCATAGAGGTTACAGTAACAGCAGCATTTTCAGTATGAGCGTGGACTAATCTCAGGACAACTTAACATAATGTTTTGAATATCACTGAAACATCCTCAATTGTTGCTTTGGTGCACAAAAGCAATCATCCCTGCAATGCTAGGTGCAAAGGAGCCTGCATTGGCAGTAGGGAGACTATTGTGTGCCAAGACAGAGTAAATCCCAGGGATGTGACATATTGTTGTATATACCATGCATCCCTGCACTTTCTTGGTGCAGCAAGGTGGCATGCAGCGTCGCGTTGTGTCATTATCTTGTAAATATGCCCCTTTGTTTTCACTGTTACCGTGAGCTGTATTCACCAGAGGATGTGCCGCTGCGAAGCAGCTCTGGATAACGATTTCAGTAGAAAGGAGCCATTGTTAAGATGAAAAGTTTAAATGAACATACCATGTAGCTAAATCATTGTAATGCTATCAAGGACATTTAACTGTGTAATTTGTTCTTTGTATGCGCAATTCTTCCAAAGAGAATAGCTCATTGGCTGCTTAAAAGCCTCAGCAAGGTTTTCCATGTGGAGGGAGTTTCTGACATTTGAGGGGTCTCAGCTGTTCCGTTCGAGCACAGCACTCCTGTGATCGAAAAAGGAGATATGGATCAGCCGCAGCGTGCTCACCCGAATCATTTATAAAGGATATCAGATCCCAGCATTAATCTCCCTGCAGTGCACATTTTAAGAACCTGCACTGCACATTTTTCAGAACATTGCTGTAGAATAATCATTTTGAAGTAAAATGAGGGGGATCATGGAATACTTACAAAAGAACACAGTGCCAAAGAGGAGGTGATGCGTTTTGACCTTCACCATCTTCATTAACTCATGCTCAGGTGTGGGTCTGGTCTATGAAGCAAATATACACCTTATGTCAGACCAACCATCATACTGTGAGCAGTGAGTGAGCACAGTAAGTCAGCCTGCCCCTGCAAGGGGTGTTTGCTCCCCAATACTTGTTTTTTTAATGCAAAAATGGTGTGTATCATACAAAATGTTTTATTGCAGAATCATGTTCAATCAATGAATGGGTGGGTGGAGATTGGTGACATGGCTGTATGGCTCAATGAATGAACGAATAGTTGGATGGGTGAGGCGTGGGGTGATAAATTCATTCAAGAATGGATGGTAATGAACAAACACATTTACCTTCATGCAGCAAATGATCTCAGTGCTTTCACCAGGGGTATGTGATCTGGATTTCCTTTCACCTTCTCAATTAAACAACATCCACCCCCAAACTCTACCACCACCAATCCTTGAGAAACATGCACAGCTTTAATTATTTACTGAAAACCCAGTGAGGCTGCATGTGTACTACATCTGCATACTGCAGGCAGCCCTGAAGTAATACCAACTGTACCAGTTCAGCTGACAAGTGCCAAGAGGCCATACAATTGGCATTATGCACATGCCGGTAGAAAAAACTGTATTGTTAATATACTCTACTGAGCAGAACTTCTCCTTTTCTCTTCCCGGAATGTGTCCAATGCTGCAGGCTTTTGCAGCAGTGGTGGCCGGTAATTTTATGAGGGAGGGGTGTGGACAGAACAGATATGCACACATACAGATACAGACTCACAACCATGCACTCACACATGCGCACACACACATCTATATTCACAAGACTCGTTACTAAATATTCAAACACACACGCATGCACAAAACATTAATTTAAAAAAAATTCACACTTACTTGCAGCTCTGCTAGGAGGCTTGGGACTGCTGCCATCCCTCATTGTCTGACCTAGGGCTAGCCAATGAGGGAAGGCAGCAGTCCCAACACCGTCACAGAGTGGGATGGGGTCAGCAAGACTGCTGACCCCACCCCACTCTTTGATGAAGTGTGCTGGTTGACACTCAACTCTGGGCGCTTCAGGGTGTAAAACTGAAGCTGCCAGGTTCAAGGCAATGAGTGATGCTACCCCTTGCCACTATGGGGGAGGGCCTCAAACTCCTTTGCTGAGCTGAGGATGTCACACCGAGTGGAGCTGTGACTTCCTCAGCCCAGCAAAGTTCAGCTCAGTTAGCTAGGAGCCTGCAAATTTAGCACGTCTAGCTCCTGGCAGCCTGACCTGAAAATGAACAGTGTCTGTGAGGCCGACCATTGCTCAGCCTGATAGACACTGTTCTTGAAGGGCAAAAGGTGAGGGGGCGTGGACCTACACCCCCAATGTACCGGCTGTGTCTGATTTGAAGAAATATAACTGAGCTTAGAGGATGGGGATGTGGAGGTCAAGAACTTGTTTGGTGCTGTAGAAGGCCCAGTTCCACCTCCCCCTACTTGCAGGAGCTAACAGTACAACCTGATGTGCGGAGGCAGAAGATGGATTGCATGTGTGATTTATCATACCCTCCCAAGTTAGGCTGCCCATGCTCAGCCAGTACTGGTGGGCAACCCACTGAAAGCGCAGGTCTTGCTCGATCCAAATGCCTGGCTCTTGCACAGCTCAAGGTCCTCTTGGCATCCAAAACCAAAATCAAGCAGAGGCTTCATGACACCTATTAGATCTGGGGGCCTCTAGTTGGCAGAGGTAGGTACCTTTGGCCGAAGAGGGACCCTTGCTTCTAGTCAGGGTAAGGGGGAAACACACTGTACATAACCCCTGCTCACCCATCTTGGTAGCTTGGCATGAGCAAACAGGCTTATTCCCAAGGCAATGTGTGAAGTATTTGCACCAACACCCACAATAAAATAGTGAAACACCACAAATTGACAGCACAGGGGTACTTATAAAAAAATAGGTATCTTTATATACATTTAGGCAAGACCAAAAACAACCAAAACGTCCACACACACAGTTAGAGTTTAGAATGTTCTCTGGAATTTGGTCCACCAACATACGCGAACCGTCAGTGATGGCTGATCCTTGATGGTCAAGTGAATAGCAGTGCAACAAAGAAACCGTGACTTTAAAATAGGACCAAATCCTTAACCAGCAATAGATGGTGCAGTGTTTGCTGTCCCAATGATCAGGGGACCAGACTGACATGCACTTGGGTTTGGCCAAATGATAGGACTGATCACTGAGTCTATTTGATGGAAACCCTTCACTGATTTTTCTGGATTTGTCAGCCATGTATGAATGATCTGCGCTGTGTTGGCTTTTCCTATACACATGGTGTTCACTGTATATTGAATTATGCTGTCTTCATGTGATTTATACACCCTGAGATCCTGGTGACTCGGACTGACAGTACAGCTATATAATTAAGCTGATAGACCCTCTGTGTTTTCTGTGTTATACATATAGAAGTTGCTGGGGATAATAACCAGGTACGGGTCTTTAAACCTTATATCCCGTGGACCCTCCCTGAATCCGTTTTGTTGTTGATTATTGTTGAGCAACTTTCTGGCTGCGGGTCCTTTTTAGTGTGACTATACTTGTAGATAGCCAAATACAGTTACGTTTCATAGAACTGTTTTACAATAGTGTGAGACATTGGTCCCAAATAGTGTGTTGACCTTGTCTTGGTTTCTCAGACATCATTATAACACATTCAACAACCATCATGGCCGAAATAAGTGGGATTGCTTATGATGACTCCATATATAAATCCATCCTGGATAGTATGCCAAGCGTATTGGATACACCTTCCACAGCTACCACTAGTACAGGAGACGAGTGGGCCAAAGTGCTGGTCCTGAAAAAATCTCATGCCCGGACATTGGTACATGGTATAACTATGGCTGAATATCTCAGGGCTAGTTGTGCCCCGCCAGGGCTAGTGGTGTCCAATGCCCCTCGACTATTCTTGAAAGATAAGAGCTTTTTGAAAGATTGGTCCCTTATAGCATGGAGATGCACCAGGGACTGGTTAATACTGATTATTAGTACAGCTAAAAGGATAGCTGACACCATCTTAGTCGAGATACAGGTCCTGGAAGCAGCCATTAGAACAACTGTAACACCGATTTTGTTAAAAAAGACAGCAGGATGAATCTAATAAAAACTCCTGTGAGTTTAAGGATAACATCTTACAAACTAAATTGGATAAATTCAAAAAAGATTTGTCCAAATGGAAACACAAACGAGTGTACCCTTACACGAGTGACACCTATACACCGCCAGAGTACAGGAATAATGGTAGACGTTATAGGTCGAACTATTCTAGCTTGGGCTCTGATGGCAGCGATTCTGACAACACCAATACAGGCATACCTACTTTTCCACAACGAGGGAGGGGGAGGGGTAACAGGCCCTATCCATATGCCAACCAACACATGAATCAATACCAAAAGTGGTGGCCACCTACACCTTGGGGTTTTCCACCTAACCAACATCAGGCATAACCACCACCACCCCCTAACTTCCAAGGGTTTCCTAATGCTTTTGATTCACAACATTTTTTAGGGTTTGGCCCACGCCAAACCAGAGGCAAAAGGAGACCGGCACAGCACACAGGGGTTCAATGGGAAGATCAGACAGGTCCCCATACAGGCACGCAGAGCCAAACAGCCAAGAATCAGAAGGCGGGCCCGTCGGGGAATCATCCCTCGTAGTCAATCTATCAACAAAAACATTGAGTCCCCTTGAAGAACAAGTACTAAACAAAGGTTTAGGATTTGTTATGACCAACCATGGAGACCCTTTCTCTCTTTCTCTTTCCAGTGCGAACTAAGCCAATTTTTTAGAAAGCTTAGGCTGCACTACCTGTTTAAGGATAAGAATAACGAAGAATCTCAGTACAAAGATACCAACACAGGTCTCAGAGCCAAATCTAAATTCCAACCACCTGCACATATGGTTCCACCACAGGTTTTGGCCTTCGAGAAAGCGGTTGTGGACGATGTTGCTACGCTTTGGAGCACAAAAGTGAGGTTGTTTAACAATTTGACCAAATTGGAACAGGCAACACTCAAATCACTTTCGGAAGAAGAGTCAATAACTATAAAGCCTGCGAACAAGGGCGGCTCTATAGTTATTCTCAATACTACTGATTATCAGGCAGAGTGCCTCAGACAGCTGAACAATAGACAGGCATACTCTCCTCTGCCCAAAGACCCCACTAAGGAAGTTATTAAACAAATAAGGGACATTGTTGAAGAGGCCCTCTCGGAGGGGTGGATCACCCAGAATGAGGCTACCTTCCTAGTTGCTAAACATCCTGTAACACCGTATTTTTACCTTTTACCTAAGGTGCACAAACCACAGAGGCCGCCGCCTGGCAGGCCCATTATTTCAGGAATAGGGTCTGCACTGGAGCCGCTTTCCACCTTCGTAGATGTTTTCCTGCGGCCCATTGTACAACAACTGCCCACCTACTTGCAGGACACCAAAGACGTGTTACGTATCCTGCCTGAAATAGACTTTGATGCCGAAAGAGACCTCTTGGTCTCTTTCGATGTAGAATCATTGTACACCTCTATCCCTCAGGATGGGACTTTAGAAGTTGTAACATCCATCCTGAGGGAGAACATCGGTGAGACAATCACACCAGTATCGTTCATTATGGCTCTAGCCACCTTGGCCATGAAAATGAACTATTTTAAATATGAGGACAAAGTTTTTCTCCAGGTATCTGGCACTAGCATGGGCAGCGTTTTTGCGCCGAGCCTGGCTAATTTATATGTACATCAGTTCGAGCAACAACACGTACTGACTCCCACCAACCCCTTCCACACCTCGATTAGGTGGTGGAAGCGTTATATCGTCGACGTGTTGGTGGTGTGGAGAGGCTCTTTGGATTCTGTCAAAGAATTCCATCTGTGGTTGAACAGCAGAAACCAGTACCTTAAATTTACGATGGAGGCACATAAAGAAAGGATTGCTTTCTTGGATTTGTCCATCTATGCTACACCTGCAGGCCTGCAGAGTGAGCTTTACAGGAAACTTATGACAGGTAACTCCTTGCTCCTGTATGAGAGCTACCACCCTAAGTCCCTACGCCAAAACTTAACTTACGGGCAGTTCCTTCGAGTACGCAGAAACTGCTCGAGTAAGGAGGACTTTGATGCACATGCACGGAACCTTTGCACACAATTGAAAGAGAGACATTATCCTAGCTCGCTGATCAAGAGGTCAAGGAAAAGAGCAATGAATAACAATAGAGATGCCCTTCTTGAACCTCCCATTGCTAAACCACCACTTGAAAGACTCACATTTGTGAGTACTTTCAATATTAGGAGTAACAGTATCCAGAAAATTGTGAGAAGACATTGGCGCCTTGTCAATCATAGCAAAGAAAAGATAGCGCAGCCCCTATCTGCGTTTAAACGGGCCAGTAACATTCGGGACCGGCTTGTATACACACGCCCCTAAGAAACCAGAAAGAAAATTGGCGAAACCCTATGGAATCTCCCTCCTGTGGTGGGTCACCACCCTTGTGGCATTTGCTCTGTCTGTCCCCAGACGAATCATACCAGAGAGATAGACATAGGTACGAATAGACCTTGGGTGCAGTGCAATTTCAGCAATTGCAACAGCAATAATTTAATCTACATGCTGACATGTATATGTTCCATTCGATATGTGGGCATGACAACTCGAAAAGTCCGCACAAGAATGTTAGAGCATAAGAGCTCTTTTCGCTGCAAGAAGTCCCACACGAAACTCACACGACATTTCTTGGAGAAAAAGCACAATGAAACTGATTTCCAATGGACTGTCCTTGAGAAGTCCTACATACCTGGACACATAAGTGATGTGTCGAGTTACCTTTTCTCAAAGGAACACAAATGGATTTACAAGCTCCAGACAGATAAATGTGGATTAAACAATGATATTCCATGGACTCTATTATAGGGTTCCAACCACGGGTTTAGCTTACCTCAGCAGAGGCCCCCAGTTTTGTATGAACGTAGATATTTCAATATGAACTGAGATATACACTTTTGGGTTGTATAGAGGTGTTATACTTTAACAAATACAACTATATAAGCGGCGGCGGCATAAGTTTCATTAACACAAAGAGGGCCGAGGCTTAGTATTGCTGCAGCTTGCATTATTACATCTAACACACACCTTATAAATATGACCTCCAGAAGAAGTGTCTGTGTCTCGTAGGTGGAGCAGACCATGTACCACTAATATTTCTTCATTTACTGTTAGCCGGTGGTTCTTGGAAATACACTGTTGGCGAGAACCTTTACTGTAGACACAATGATTATATATAGCCATACTTATAGTCTGGCTGACACGTCGTAGAGTATTGATTATATAACTCTATCCTTCAAAACAAAGTTAGAGCATTTTTAGATAATTGACTGGATAATATCCAGTTTTGCTGCGGTCATCGGTATAGTAAACATACTACCACAAACGGGCAAGTCGATATCATCGTTCAGTTCATATCATTCAAGGTCCTGTGGGACTTGCAATATAACATAGAATGTCCTGTAATGTAGAGCGCCGTATTTCTAATGCGTTTGTATTTAGCGCAATGTTGAGCGCTCTACTTTTGTGCCTTTGATCATTGGCACAATTAATAACACTGAGCATAATAACACTGAGCATGATAGGGTTCTGATCGGAAGCGTCCTTATGGTTTCTATCACCCATAAAAAACGATACTAAACCAGCTACAAAGATGGAGGAGATGATCTCATTTAGTTGTTCTGGGCCCGAGGTGATTACCCATAGCAACTGCAATGTAACGAACTACAAAGATGGAGTTTATGATGTAATCCAGTAGTTCTAAACGCGAGTTCTCGCGCGATTTTGAGCACAAAGTAGTGCGCCCCTAAATCCATCAAAAACAGGGTGAATAAACAATGCTCCTGTTTTCAAGTTACTGAAGAAGCAGGGAGATGCCACTGGGGACTAATCAAACCACTCTGGGATCACATAATATATACAATTCAAGACCTTCATTAATAACTGAGGCGGAGAGTTACCATACAATCAACCCCCGGAGACACTATTAAAGAAGAGATACTACAAGTCGGTGCCTCCCTCAAGTCTCAGATGGAAGCTTGAGATACCGACGGATAGGTGAGTCTACAACAGATCAGACTAATAAGGAGTCTTTTTAATCCCAGTATGTAAATACAGTTATAGAGAATGATGTTGATTTAGTTTGTAGCTTTTGACTAGTGACACTAGTAACACGTAATATATCTGTATGAGTACAATTTTGTGTTAGATGATAGACCTGGGAGGCTTTGAGGCAGGGCTCACTAAGTTTGAGTGCTAGAGTCTCATTACATGTTGGTCCCTAGATATAAGGTTTTTTTTTTATACAGGAATCACATTGGGCATATCAATAGGCTGTGTAATCTACGGTTTAGGGTGCTCCATTTCTGTTTCCCTTCTTGTATCTATGTAGCGCGGGGCCTCGTACAACCTGAGCAAGGTCCAGATGAGGTGAGGTCCTTCTCCCTACCATGGAGGGTGAGCATGAATATATTATATAGTTTTTTCATTTATTTTTGGTGATACCAGGTGTGTGGGTAACTGACACAGTCAGTCCATAATTAACGACTATACATTTTCCTCCATAGAATTTGTATTTCCTTATTGACATGGAGGGCTAATGTCTGCGGTTGTTACAGGTTGTACCGTATTAAACCTTTCTAATTTTTTATTTCTCTCACTTTGGTGGTGGTGGTGTTTCTTTTGTTTCACTACTACTTGTGCAACTATTGAAAGAACAGAGGCCCTGACGAATGCCATGGGATTTTATACCCGATAGGCAGAAACATGTTGGCCCGTTATCAGACAGATATTTGTTTGACTGTCTCTCTTGCACTGTTCTTGGTTTTTAACTAGGAGGTGTGGTACGTACGCAGAATAAAGTTATTAGTAGGAGGACACTAAATCCTATTTTAAAGTCACTATTTCTTTGGTTCGCGTATGTTGGTGGACCAAATCCTTAACCAGCAATAGATGGTGCGGTGTTTGCTGTCCCAATGATCAGGGGACCAGACTGACATGCACTTGGGTTTGGCCAAATGATAGGACTGATCACTGAGTCTATTTGATGGAAACCCTTCACTAATTGTTCTGGATTTGTCAGCCATGTATGAATGATCTGCGCTGTGTTGGCTTTTCCTATACACATGGTGTTCACCGTATATTGAATTATGCTGTCCTCATGTGATTTATACACCCCGAGATCCTGGTGACTCGTACTGACAGCCCTTCTCCTTAGGCCGCGATTCTCCTGCGAGGCCGAGACTTCTTACCTGCCGTCACCATCGGCCGCAGTTATCCTCTGGTTTGGGCTGGCATCCTGCTGGGCGGCCCTCTGCTCTCTGTGGCGGTGATGTTGGTAGGGGAGTCCCAGTTGCTAGGCAATGCCTCGCAGACGGGAAGCTCTGCACAGCCTGCTTGTTCTTTGTTGCGATTACAACCTTGGGCCAGCAGCGTTGACTGGACCGGTCCCACTTCTCCCCACAGCTCCTCGTAGACACACGCTGGGCGCTGGACCAAACACTCGCTGACATAGAGGTGTTCTCACCAGTAGAGAGCTTCTCAGAGGTGGGGGCTTCACGGGGATTACACACCGGGAGCAATTATACGAACACAGTGCTGAGCAGATGAGGCTTTGGAAAACTTTCATTTCCTTGAGGTTTCCTGAAACAGGAAGCCGGCTCTCTTCAGGCCCTTAGAGACTCTTGACTTCTGGATACAGCACACAGCAAAGTCCTCAGCAAGCAGGAGTGGACACAGCACACTGCAAAGTCCCTTGTCCTCACCCTCAGTAAAATCAGCAAACTGCAGGCAGACCCCAGAGCACACAGCAAAGGCAGTACTGCTCCTCAGTTTCCTCAGTTGATCTTCTTGGGCAGAGGTACTTCTTGATTGTAGAAGTAGTCTTGGAAACTTTTATATCTCTGTGTCTCCACAACAGAAGGCCAGCTCTTCACAGGCCTTGGAGACTTTATTTTCAGGACACAGTACCCAGCAAAGTCCTTCTCCTTCCTTTGGCAGAAATAGCAACTGCAGGCCAGCCCCAGACAAACTGCAAGGGCAGTACTTCTCCTTCAGCTCTTCAGCTTTTCTCCTCAGCTAAGGTTCCTCCTTTGTTCCAAAGTAGTCTAACTTTCAGGGGTTTCAGCTCTCATATTTATACCCAAAAAATCGTTGTTCTCTATGTGTGAGGGGTCCTGGAACCAGTCCAAACTAGTTCTGGGTGCACTCTGCCAGTACACAAATTTGTCCTTTGTCAGTGTGGGTTAGGTTCATCCGACGCACACTGACAGCATTGTGGAAGCGGGCACAGCCCTATTCAGGCTCAGGTGCTACTCCTCCCACCATTCCAAATGCAGATTGGCCTATTCAGCCTAGTGCTGACTCACCCAGACTCCTGGAGCGACCCCAGCCCCTGTCACTATCAAACCAGACAGTCAATCCACAAACAGGCAGAGGCACACAGAAAGGTTGAACAAGAAAATAGCCACTTTCTAAAAGTGCTATTTTCAAAGACAGAATTAAAAAAAAAACCTTCCTAAAAGATGTATTATTAAATTCTGAGTACATCGATACCAGATTCCAATTTTCTATCTTGCTCCTGTGGGAAGATATGCAGGTAAACATGTTACACAGCATTCCACATTCTGGCCTATGAGCAAGATAGCCTTTCAATAGTCAAAAACGAAATTGTCAGTCTTTCACTATCAGGGCATGTTACCCACATACACTGCACCCTGCCCAGGGGGTACCTTCTTCCTACCATAGGGGTAGCCAATGTGTAAGAAAAGGGAAGGGTCAGGCCTGGAAAGTGTGTACACTGGCCAGGACAACATGGGAGTTAACAAACTGCGCACAGACACTGCGGTGGCAAGACTGTGAACTCTTTTCAGCGCAACTCATGTGGGTGGCATAATCAGTGCTGAAAGCCCACTAGTAGCATTTGAATTACCAGCCCTGGCACACTCAGTGCACTTTACTAGGGAGCTACTGGTAAAACGAATAAGCCAATCATGGATAACCAATCACAATCAATCAACAATAACAATTTACACAGAGAGCATATGCACTTTAGCATTGATCAGCAGTGGTAAAGTGCCCAAAGTCCTATAGCCAACAACCAAAGGTCAGGAAAAACACGGGAGGATGAAGTAAAAAGTTTGGGGATAACCCAGCAAAAAGGGCCATTTCCAACAACGCCTCATTGTGCAAAGGGCTCCTCCACTCAGCCTACAGAATAAGTCATTCCCAGCACTTCGTTGGGATATTTTAACAAACTGGCATGTGGTAAAGACCAGTGCAGTGGGTAAAAGTGTTTATCACTGTAACAATTTTTTTAGGTTTGTTGTGAATTCAGACTATTGTACCCCTCCACACTTTCACAGCACTAGGGAGAGTGTGAATGATCTGAACTTGCTGCTCCCTCCCCAGGGGAGATAAAATAGGCAAAAGGCCTGTATGAGCTCTGCCTGATGCTATCTGCAGCAAAGTTTTGCACTTCAGTTTTATGGATGCGAAGATATGTATCCCTGTGGCATCCACCCGGATTTTTTTTATGCTAATAGGGGTAATTGCTTTCACTGATGTGCTCAGCATGTCATAAAATCAGTCTCTGTTAAGTTAAAATAGGGCACCTGGCTTCCCTTATCTTATATTTTTTCTTTTCAGCAAGGTTTCTTGAGTCAATCTGATTTATCGTGTATTATGTGCATACATTTGACACAATGCAATGATTTAGTGCTGTGAAGTATAAAACATAAAACATTAGGCTTTGACCTTAACCATGAGAAGCTTCTGAATGACACAACATGAATCCATCAAACCTTGCATCCATCCCGGATTCCACCTGATCACATCATGGGAGGTACTGGAGACAACAACTTTTTTTCAGAACCCTCCTCTTGTATTCCATTATTATAGGAGAGCAACTCGTACTACATCAGTTCAGAGTGTGTGGTGTATAACAACGTCTCTTGTACATGGATAAAATATTATATTGGAATAATAACACCCTAAGAAATCCTTTGGAGCGCAAAACAACTCACATGCATTTTAGTTACCCAACAGTGGCATTGGGGGAGAGGGAATGGATGTCTAGAATAATTGCCACTCACTGCAATAAAATAATTTATGTTTGTGACACATTTGCGCACGCAAAAAACCTACATGGCCATGTACAAACACTATTTTGCGAGTCACAAAAAATTACGACTTGCAAAATAGTATTTTGCGACTCACTATTAGGAAGGGGCGTTCCTTTCGTAATAGCGACTTTCTAGCCATGTATGAATTTTTGCAACCGCAATTGCAGGTCGTAAAACACTTTACAATTTCCCGCCCTCGTCAAAGGGTGATAATGGAGTCGCAAATGGGAAGGGGTCCCCCGGGGAACCCTTCCCCTTTGTGACTGGCTCTAAAAATATTTTTTAAGGGCAGGCTGTGGTGTTCCAGGGACCACTACCTGCCTTAAAAATGAAACGCAAAGTTTCTTTTTTTTAAAAATGCATCTGATTTTCCTTGAAGGAAAACGGCTGTATTAAAAAAAATGCCTTATTGACAAGCGGTACCAGACATGGAGGTCTGCTGAACCCAGCAGTCCACCATCCCTGGGAGGGCCAGCCATTCCCAATGGGGTCACAAATTGCGAGTGGCTCATTAATATTTATGAGCCTTTCATGAGTCATTGACACTGTTGTACATTCCAAATTGTGACTCGCAATTTGTGACTCGCAGTTGAGCGCAAGTTGCGAGTCGCAATTTGGAATAGTCGTACATCTGGCCCCAGATGTGTTACATTATACATAAACTAGCAGCCCGTCCCGACCTTCTCCGGGAGCATTCAGGCTTCCCCTACCCCTGCCTCCCCCGACATTGCCCAGCAGCCCGTGCCCCCGCCCGCCCCGTCCCCCGCCTGCCCCGACCCCTGCCTGCCTTGTAGTCTGTTGTGTTGTAACTCCCCGTCCCCCGCCTGGCCCGACACCCACCTGCCCCGACATTAACTCCCCGTCCCCCGCCTGGCCCGACACCCGCCTGCCCTGACATTTTACTCGGAGCCTTACCTCATCCGCCGCTCCTCAGTTCACCGCTCCTGGCCCCTCTGCTCCTCACCGCCTGTCCGCCGCCGCTCCTCCCCCGCGCCATGTCCGCCTCTCCGCTGCTCGCACCGCCGCTGGCCTGTCCGCAACTCCTCATGTCACCGCTCCTCCCCTGCGCCACGTCCGCCGCTCCTAGGACGCCGCTCCTCCCCGTGCTCCTGACGTGAGCATGCCCGTCGCGGCCAGTGCTACTTTGGAGGGACTACTTTTTTTTTAATATAAATTTTTTAAATAACGTTTATTTTTTATATTTATATAGCCTATAACCATCTACACACCCTGACGATTTCAACGGTGTATCGGGTGTGTAGATTGGCGCCGTGGTTCCCGAGTTTACCTGCCTCAAAGCCTGAAAGTTCTTACTTTATTATAGTAGTATAGATACACCGTGAGAAACTGGGTGTTTGTTGCAGTACCCCCCACTTTTTCACAGGTTTCTTCTGTAACTTTGACTGAGGTGTACTGTGTCTCTGCCAATCAGGCTCCAAGTACCAGTGTTCCTTCCCTAAAGATATACCACAATTGGCACCACTTCAGCTACCTCTATAAGTCCTTAGTGATTGGAACCCCTCGTACCTAGGGCATCGAGACTGAAGAGGGTCTACTAGGGCTGCAGCACCAATTTTAACACCCTAGTGATCCTAGAGACCAGGCAACCTGCAGGAGGCTTGTCTTGGTGCAGAGAAAACCGAAGAGTAGACATGGCACACAGTCATGTGTGCAATGCCCTCACACACCACATGAAATAGAGGTAAGCCACCTCTACTGCAGCCCTTAAAGCCCTAACGCAGGGTGCACTTTACACCATGTGCAGACATAACTGCATGAGCAGATATGACCCTATAATATATTGTAACTTCGCAAGGAAAACATCAAGAGTACATGGGCTAGATACTTATCTTTACGAGATTCCTATCTCCATGTTGGCTTCACTGTCCCCTCGTATGTTTGGTACCAAATATTTTTTCTTAATAAATTCTCACTGATTCCAGTGAGAGATGTATTAATAAATGCAGACAGGAGATCCTTTGTAGGGTCACCTGAAAGCCTACCAAGCACTGGTGTGGTCTCTGACTAGTTATAGCCACCACCGGAAATGTTGTTGACCGGTAATGAAACATAATATAGAGGAATTTTTTTTTTACTACAATAATATCAAATGACAAATATTGTGAAAAGGAAAAATCGAGTGCAAGAATATCGTTGTCAAGAATATCGATTTGAAGGTAAGTTATATCGATTTTTAAAATATATCAAAGTCATTAATATAATTTCTAAAAATATAGGGCCTCATTTATGAAAAGTGATGCATCGCTGTGTGAAAATAGCGGTGCGTCACTTTTCATTGCGCCCTCCTTGCGACACCAATGATGCGTCATATTTACAGTATGCGGTATCATTGCGCAAGGAGTTACAGATACGGCAGTATTTCTGACGTATCTGTATGGTGCAAAAGTGACGCATTGCTGGAGTGTGTCACAAAAGTGACACAACTCCAGCAATGTGTCCTTTCACATGGGGCAAGCTCCATGTGAAAGGGCCTGCGTCAGTCTTACTCCTGCTGCTAGGCAGGCGTAAGAAATTGGCGCATTTGCGTTCTAGAAATCACTTCTATGACCCTTTCTTGCGTCAGAATGCCCCCTGCATACATTATACCTGGCGCAGGTATAATGTAGCGCAGAGGTTTACAAAGTGACGCATCTACCTATATGCGTCACTTTGTAAATATGGTGCAACAAGGCAAATTTTTTACGCTGCTGGTGCGTCATAAAAAGTGACGCACCGGCAGCGTAAAAGTGACGCATGGCCTCATTTGAGGCCCATAGTTGTTTAAAATATTTTTTTATTATTGTTACGTTTTTTAGTAATTTGATTAAATTTGTAACTTATAAAGCGCACGAATGCCCAAGGGCGTCTTGGCGCTGTGTTAAATGTAGAAAGTTTGTTGCTACTGGTGACATGAGGTCTAACTATAATGAAAAGAGCCTAGTTTTTACGGCCTTCCTGAATAATAGCAGCGAGGAGCTATTTTTTATTGAGACTGGTAGTTGATGTCAAGTTTTAGCTGTTTGCAGTAGAAAGCTCCACCCCCCCCCCCATCTTAATTGCTTGAATTTGGGAACCTTAAACAACTTAGCCTCGCTTGATCTTAGGTTCCTAGGAGGTTCATACTGTTTCAATTGCGTTTTTAGAAAATGGGAGCCTACCCCATGAAGGTCCTTGTATGCTAGGCACACTGACTTGAATATTATCCTTTTCTCCATAGGCAACCAGTGGAGGGTTCTTAATCTGTGGGGAACTGGCTCAGATCCGGGGATGTCCAGAACCAGGCTAGCTGCTGCGTTTTGTAGACGCTGAAGTTTGGTCAGGTGTTGGTTTTGTAGCCCCGCATACAGGGCGATTCCGTAATCCAGCCTGGATAAGGCCAGTGCTGTTACCAGTGTTTTACATGCTTCTTGGGGAATGAAAGGCAAAAGTCTTTTTATCGGAAAATGGCAGTGGGTTTGGAGAACATGGTGGCTAGCAGCAGTAGCTAGTCGGGAGGCTCAGTGATATCCGGATGGCATCTTGAGGATAATCGTTCGTTTTCTCTGTTTTCCCTGTGCTACCAGTTTATGCAAGCCGGGTTAATGCAGTGAGACGGAGTATGGATCGTTGCGAAGCTCATAGTGTGTAGCTTTGGCGTCTTCAGCTGCAGAGGCTTACAGCCGGATTCATGAAGGTACCAATCTGCGATTAGCAGATTGGGAAAATTTGCGATTCGCAGTTTGATAATCGCAGAATGCAATTCATGTACAAATGCGATCAAAAAATGCCATTCGCAAAAGATTGCAATTGCCGATTGCGATCTTGCCGCAATCGCAAAATAATCGCAGAATCAGTAATTTTTGATGTTGAAATTGCGATATCCCTATTTGCGATCTGCGAGATCGCAAAAACGGGAAGTCGCATTTCGAGCCCACTGATGACATCACAACCAGGAAGTAGGCTCACCACACCCACAAACAGAACACAGAGCCAGGAAGTGGCAGCAGGAAACTGAGGAGCACCAAAACCAACACTGTGCAGCACCCCAGCCAGAAAACGTTTGCCAAGATGTCCCAGGATGCAGCAGGGAGCAGTGGGCAGGAGAGAAAGAGGAAAATTAAGTTTTCTGAATTAGAACTGGAGCACCTAATTGAGGGGGTCTGCAAGGATTATGCCCGGCTCCTTTGAAAAGACTCCCGGAGGGTGCCAGAGGCAGAGAAGCACAGGATCTGGCAGCGCATCCGCGCGAAGGTCAATTCTGTTGGTGTGACCCAGCGCATATTTGACGAACTAAAAGCGCTGGTACGACCTGAGAGGTCGTTCTAAGGAGCAGATTGCTGAGAGGCTTGAGGAGCGACTGGCCACCGGTGGAGAGGATCCTGTAGCCACACCGAACACCCCATTGGAGGACCTGATTGAGGACACCATTGCGCCTGAAGCCTGCGTGGGGGTCCTTCAGCTGGACTCATCTCGACCCAGCCAACAACCTGAAGGTAAGTGCCATGCGACTGCGAGCCAGTCCCCCAACAATGCCCTTAAGTACTGAGCTAGCAACATGACATCCCCAACAATGCAGCCCATGCTCACCAAAAAAGCCCCATTGCATTGTGGAAGTTGTAGTGTAATCATGTACCCGCAGTTAGCCCAACACTGCCAGAGCAGTCAATGCAAAGTAAATCCAAAAGCCAGTCAGGGAAAGCAAGGCTGCATGCATGTATCAACATTGCATGCGCAAGATACATGACTTTAATCATGCACCCTTTCACATTACAGGTGCAGGTGAGCAAGCCAGCACAGACAGCGAGGCGCTGCGCATCGCCGAGAGCCAGGAGGACACTGAGGGTGAGGGCCAGTCCTCCCAACTACCCGGCCCATCACAGCCACCAGCAGTGCTCCCACCACCACCACCACCACCCCGTGCGGACAGGGCCACCCCTGCAGCCACAGCCGTGCAGCCAAGACCCCAGCAAACAGCCACAGCAGTGGTACAGGCTCCACCACCACCACCCCGGAGGCAGACGAGGCGCACAGCTGGTGCCAGGTCACACACCAGCGCACCGAGGCGCCAGCAGCGCCAGGGCCCAGCAGGCATCGGCAGGGCACTTGAAACACCAGATCCAGGCCTGGTCATCGAACGCCGCATGCTGGCGGTGCATCGCACACAGGCGCGTCACATGGCAGCAATGCTCACACAGATGCAGGCGAACGGCCAACACATAGCCCAGATGACCGCTGCAGTCCGTGAAAACAACCAGCTGCTTGTAGCCCAGCAGGACATGACCCGCCGACGCCACTGCCAACTACTGTCCCGCCTATCGGCCTACACTAGGTACAATCATGTAGTAGGTAATGCTTCATCACAGCTGGCACGAAGGTCACTCGCCATGCAGGCCCAGATGGTGCAGTGTTGCCAGGATGTGGCGAGGTCACTTGACCTACTCACCGCAGCAGTGCTCGGCCGCCAGGCCACTGCCCATGAAGAAGCAGAGGGGGCTGATGACGCAAGTGAGGCTGCGTCAACCAACAGCAGTGCATCCTTGCCAACAATGCCTGCACGTCGCCGCAGCAGCAGGGCAACATCAGCAACTGGGGCCAACACCGTCCCTCAGGATGCAGAGAGATGACTTGGGGCGTCTCGTCGTCACCGACCGTAAGGACTCACACACTCTGAGGGAGGCCATGCAGTCAACCCCTGCTAACCCCCTACCCCAGCATGGGGAGGTATGGAGCAATACTCTCTCCATCAGACAGTTCAATGATTAAAGGGCAATTTATTGTGCATAAACAATAAAGAATAATGGTCAAAGATGGTTCACACTCATGTCATTATTACATTAGTCATGCATGGGTGCAGTGTTGTGATAGGGGAATGGGTGCACTAGAAACAGTTAATAGTGATGTGGTTGCGGCGCCTGTGTCCCTCAGCAGGATCTTCTCCGCGTGCATGACGTACATGTGGAGGCGGCCGGTTGTCACCTTCAGACTCACTGCCAGATATCTCCACTGGTATCCTGCGCTTGGTAGCAATGTTGTGGAGTATATCACACACGGTCACGATGCGGCAGCAGACCTCAGGTGTGTATTTGATGGCCCCACCAGTCTTGTGCAGTATGCGGAAATGGCTCTTCAATAGGCCAAATGTCCTCTCTATGCAATTTCTTGTCCGTATGTGTGCAGCATTGTAACGCCGTTGCTGTGGTGTGGCAGGGTTGAGGTATGGGGTGAGGAGGTACTCACGTAGACCGTAGGCGCTGTCACCTGCGGGTAATGAGCAGAGGGTGAGTGCCTATTCTGCACAGATACATGCTCAAAGTGTAGTATTTGGGGACATGTGTACTTACCCAGTAGGTGTCTTTCGCCAAAGTCTCCCCTTGCCAGTCGTGTGTGAATGCCGCATTGCCGGAAGATGAAGGAGTCATGTGTGCTGCCCGGATATTGTGCCACTATGTCCGTGATGTCATTCTTTGTGTTGCACACCATCTGGATATTGAGGGAGTGGTAGGACTTGTGGTTGCGGTACATGTATTCCGTTTGTGCTGGTGGGCAGATGTGGATATGGATACAGTCAATGCATCCAATAACATGCGGAAAATGTGCAATGTTGTAGAATTTGAGCTTGGTGTCATTTAGGTCCTGTTGGGTGGTGGAGAATGAAATGTAGTGGTGTAGCCGGGTCAGCATTGCATCCAGGAAACTCCTTAGGCAGCGGGACATGGTGGGCTGGGATATACCCCCAGCGACAGCAACTATCCCCTGGAAGCTTCCGGAGGCCAGTAGGTGCAGGCTGCACAATACCTGTACATGGGTGGGAACGGCATTGGTTCTCCTTGTTGGATGCTGCAGCAGGGGGTCTAGGTCCTGGATCAGCTTGATGATCATTGGGCCACTTAGGCGGTACTTGGCATAGATTTCCTCCCTGGTTTGGCCCAGAAGGGTGACCCGCTGCCGGAATATCCGCTCCTGGATCCTACGCCTGTTCTGTGCTGCTCGCTGCAGCCTACGCCGCCTGACCACCATGTAGAGTCCTGGCATTGTGAGAGTCCTCAGTCTCCAGCTGCATGTGTGTGTGTGTTTGCTCAGGCCAGCACCTGTATGCAGTTAACATTAATCAACTTTATTTTTTTTTTCTTTGCTGGTTACCACCTGGTTTGGGTTCTCCTTAAATTGCGCGTCGCTATTTGCGATTTTCGTGATTTTCGCAATCTGCGATTTTTCATGAATGGCAATAGCGATTATTTAGCGCTTTTGCTAATGATTTCGCAGAATCCTTGGATTCTCGCTATTTCTTGTTCGCAAATGGGCAGGTTTCAGGATTCTGCGAATTTATTAGCGAATTCGCTATTTTATTTTAGCGCTTTTGCGACTTTCAATTTCATGAATTGCTTTTCCTCAATTTGCGGTCGCAATTGCTAATTCGCAGCAATTGCGATCGCAAATTAGCTTCATGAATCTATCTGTTAGTACCTTGTGACTCTCTGTGTGTCTTCGTGGGCCCGGAAGCTCAGAGGCTTGGGGGCTGTGTAGCCTTTGGTGCTCTGTTGTGGCGCTACGGCTGGGCCCACGCTCTGGTGAGAGGTTTTCTTCATCAATTGCGGTGTCTTCAGGGGCGAGGACCTGGCGGGAGGCGGATGCTGCCATTGGTCATGGAGAACCCACGGTAAATGCGGAGGAGGTGAGGGGGCGACAATGCAGCGGGACTGAAGGGGGGCTAGCGCAGTGGGCTAGAGCAGTGTGGGAGGTGAGAAGGGGTCGCAGTGCTGCCTCAAGGATTTCTCATACGGGTCGAGGCAGGGGGTTCACTAATAGCTATGGACTCTCTACCCCAGAATCCATCAGGGGAGGCGAACAAAATGGTGCTGATACTATTCCATACACTGGAATAAATGCTGTAGCTGGAGACATTTTGCCCCTTTCCAGGAGAAACTTACAAAGAGTATCTGTCTCTAGATATACCCTCAGAAGTAAAACTAGGAAACAAGAGGCAGTAGCGCCTGACATCTTAACACCTGCAATTGTAAAAAAAAAAAAAAAGATTCTGCAGATTCTGCGTTACACAAAAATAAAGCATTGGCATCTATAGCAAAACCCCTCGTTTCATCCAAAGCCAAGTCTAAATTGAAGAAGGGTAGTTTTAAAAATTCAACCTCTCAAGAAGTTCTACATAGGGCCAAGCCTGCACCTTTGCTTAAACAATATTTTAAGGTAATTCCTCCTACCCTTGAATTAAAACCTTTGTCCGGAGGTCCTGTTTCCACTGTTTCCAAATTTCCGGAGGGCTTTTTGAGCCCTAACAGATATCAGCCATTGGAAGATCAAGCTGACTTAGCGGACATGCAAAGCCCGGGCGTGAGCGACAACATACCTAGCTCTCAAAATAGATCAACATTATCTAGTAACGACGATTCAATATCTAAGGAAGTAACATAGTCTCTGCTTAATAATAGAGAGGTCAGGACCCAGGGGAGTATTTGTTTAAGGAGGGGCAATCTGGGTACTGAGGCAAAGGACGAAGATGATTGAGGGGGCTCCCAGCGACCAATCTGTTTTGCTGATTCTCCAGTCACTAAGCCATAAGATAAGAAATGGGTTTGAGGTCTCGCAGAAGAACCAACAAGAAATCAAATCATATTGTGAAAAACTAGAAGAAAAGTTTGACGCATTAGCTGTTAGAACTACGGCTCTAGAATCTACAGTTACAGATCTGAAAACCCTGGCCCTTCAACACACAAGGAAAATCGATGACTTAAGACAACGTGAGCAGGGATATCATGAAAAACTAGAATCTATTGAAAATGCCCAGAGGAGAAATAATCTCCGTCTTTTGAAAGTTCCGGAAGGGGCGGAAGGTAACAATATTACTGAGTTTGTAGTTAAACTCATCAAACAAGCTACTGCGGTGGAAGCCTCGGAGCAAGACCTTATTAGAGACATTCAGAGAGTCCACAGAGACCCGTTCAGATTAAATCCGAATAAAACTAGGCCTAGAAAGATTCTAATACATTTCCTGATGTATACTTTAAAGGATGAGCAGCTCTCTATCAGCAGAGGGGATTACCTTTCAGATTGGGTCAGATGTCTCCTCAATTACAGCATCTAGACAGTGGGAGTTAGGGAAACTATTAGACCTTTTCAGTCAGCTGGGCGCAACTGCACAATTGAAATTCCCCGCATCCTTAAAGGTTATGTATAATAACAAAATGAGGGTCTTTAAAAGAGTGGATGAAGCAGAAGCTTACTTGCAACTGATCTCAGAAACTGTTCGCGAGGTAGAGGTGGAATAACTTTTTTTTCCTTATATTTTTGTCTATATTTCATTCATGCCCCTGTACTTACCTATATAATTTTTCTCTCTCTGTTTTTCTTTTGTTTCTTGATTATCTGGCCTGGGGTGTACAGGCTGTGTAGGAAGTGCAGGGAAAAGATTAGGAAGGGTATAAAAGGAAATAAAATGTATTATGTCTGTATCTCTAAGTGTAAATATGTCATCTGGTTATCGGGAGAGGGAGCCTCAAGGCCAGAGTAGGACCAAGAAGAAGAAGGGGGTTCTCCAGGGGAGCACTAGGGAAGGGCAGTGGACGGGTGGGGTATCGGGAGGATGGAAGCTGGGCACTGGGTGGGGAGCATGTGGGTAAAAAATGAAGAAAAAAAAGGTTGATTCCCCATTGTAGGTTATTTAATCGAATATACCATATATCAAGGAAGCAATGTCACAGCATAGGTTAGCCCAGGATATATACCTGAAGGTCTTAACATGGAATCTAAATGGTCTGAGGGAAAAGCACAGAAGGGAGAGGATATTTCAGTACCTGAAAGATGCGCCTGAGCAGATTTTTATTCTCCAAGATACCCACTTCACAGAGAAAGAGTTGGGGGGGAGGTTTGCAAGAGGAAAAAATAGATTCAGGTTGTTATATGCACCTCTCAGCAAGTAACTATAAGAGGGGTTGCTATTTTGGTTAAAACGAATGCAGCATTCGTAGTGGAAGAGTCTAAAGTTGATAAGAAGGGTAGATGGGCCATAGCAAGGATTAAGTTTCATTCATATAAATTTCCAGTTGCAGGATACTATGGACCAAATTTGGACGATCCCCTCCCGCTTACAGAAATGATGGAAGAACTTCTAGACTTTAAAGATCCTTTAATCCTAGCGGGAGACTTTAATCTAGTTCTAGACCCCCAAATTGATAAAAACAATAAAGTTGAGAAGTGTGGCTCAAATGGTTACAGCGGCAGACCCTGATGCAGAGGTCTGGCCCGGGACCAGGGTTCAATACCCGCCGTGGTGGGTCTTGGGCTCAATTTCCTCGGACCTGACAATTCTCGCCTCGGTGCCTATTCTAATCATGGGTCCGACTCTGGGCAATAGCTTGCTTAATCTCCACAACGGCCCCAAAAGCACTGGGATGCCTGGTTTCACCCTGGGGGGTGCCCAGGAATGGACACTCACAGGGAAAACCAGGAAGGGTTCCTAAGCGGTATACGGACAGCGCCGGGACACTACCTCAGGGAAGTAGCTGTGCGCTTTATAAATACCGGTACATTTACATTTACATTTTACATTTACTTAACTCTAAAACAAGATCTCTCCTGGTAAACACTATGCATCAGCTGGGTTTGATGGATATTTGGAGGAAAAAATGTGGGACTAAAAAGGAATATACTTTCCATAATAAGAAGCTAGGACATAAATCTAGACTAGACTTCTTTCTGATTGCAGATGAGCTATGGGGTATGGTGAACAATGTCAAGCATTTAGGTGGGCACCTCTCAGATCATTCGTCAGTCTCTCTTGTTTTAAAGTTCTCTGGTCAGCACAGTACTAAAAGGTGGACTATGGATCGAAGTATCCTGCTCGAGGATGAAGTGGTAAAAAAACTGTTAGAGGACTCAGAGAGGTTCTTTGAGCTAAATCTAGGAACCGCCCCAATTGAAATAGTATGGGACTCTTACAAAGCCTATTTGACTGACTGACAGATGGTATTTCTAAAGTACACTAATGCCGAGGCGTCTTGGCGCTAAGCAAGGTAACCAACCAGGTGCTAACTGATGCATCATTGAGTGAAAAGCCATGTCTTAATTTCCTTCTTAAACAGTCTACGGCTAGTGATCAGTCTGAGGTGAAATGGGGCTGAGTTCCATAACCTTGAGGCCCATCGTGATCTTTTGATTTTCGGAACATTGACCAAACGTTGCGCAGCAGACCTCAGGGAACGGCTTGGCTGATATCGAGAGAATGGAGATTGAAGATCTAAAGCCCCGTCTCCGGGCAAAGCCTTATGAACTAAGCATAATGCTTTAAACTCCACCCGTCGTTGTGTAGTTGCCTAATAGAGTGGGAGGTAGGATGATACTTGGGCAGGTTGAGAAGTAGTCTCGCTGCTGCATTCTGGACTGATTGCAGCTTTGCCAGCTCCCAAATAAAGGGCATTCCCATAATGGATTCTAGAGAAGATGGTAGCAATTATGACTGTTTTCTTGAGAGAAAAAGGGATGAATGGCGGTATCTTTCTCAGCCCATTTAGCATGAAAAAGCATTGCCATTCAACCTACAAGGCAAAAAAAGTTTAGGGTAATGATAACTGAAACAGAGGCAAAAATCGCCAAGTTAGAATCTGATCTTTTAGCTCAGAATTAATCCTTTGAACCAAGTATCCGGCAGGAGTTTTTAGTTTGTAAATCTCAATTAGTAGAGGTGCTCGATGCTAGACTTAGGAAACGTTGGCAGGCCAGTTCTCTTGCTCATTTCGAATATGGGGAAGCTAGCGGGAAGCTCCTAGCCTGGAAAACAAAAAAAGACAAAGCAGGAACAGGATTAAAGGAGTCTTGTCTGGTACAAGGGGTGAGATCTCAGAGAATGCCTCTGACATCGAGGAAGCTTTTTTAATCATTTTGAGCAGGTGTATGAAGAAGACTTATCTCCGCAGGATAGCTCAATTCAAGCATGGCTAGAGCAATATGCAGTGTTGAGGATTGAGGATGAGGCATCTAACAACTTAAATGGACGTATAAGTCTGAACGAAGTGGTCAGTGTAATAGAGTCGGGCATTGAGAGGTAAAGCGCCAGGCCCAGACGGGTTGCCGCTGAACTATATAGGATCCTAGCGCCAGTTATTGCCTCAGTTCTCCACAGGCTTTTTTCTTCTATTTTTGAGGAAGGAGGGAATATCCCCCCGTCATGGAACGAAGCAGTTGTAGTTCTTATTCTCAAGCCATCCAAACCAGCGGCGCAATGTGATTCTTATAGGCCAATCTCTCTGCTGAATCTTGACTATAAGATCCTTGCCAAAATTTTAGCAGAGAGATTAAATGGCGTGGCTGGCAATCTATTGCATTGTGATCAGAAGAGATTTGTGAAAGGTCGGACTATACAAGACTTGACTCAAGCATTAGTGGGAGCAATTGATTTGGCATCCTTCTATAAGATGCCAATGGCGATTATTACACTTGACGCCACTAAGGCGTTTGACCGCGTAAATTGGACTTATTTGGCCAGAGTATTGGAGAGATGCAACTTGGGTAAAACATTTTGTAGAGCTATCTCCTCTTTTTCTCACCATCCCATAGCCAGAGTATTGGTCAATGGTAGCCTTTCTGCACCTATAACTATTAAAAGAGGGACAAGACAGGGATGCCCCCTTTCACCTCTGCTCTTCAACCTATATATTGAGCCCTTGGCGGAGAAAATCAGGCAAGACATCAATATTGCACCCTTTAAATATAGCAATTGGGAAAAAAAGTCTCACTTTACGCTGACGATATGATGATCTATACTTTGGATCCAATACAAGCAATTCCGCTAATTTATAGTGCAGCTACCCAGTTTGGTCAGATCTCTGGCTACCAGATTAACCAGTCAAAATCGGAATGTATGGTTTGGAAAATAAAAGTTCATTTTCCTATTTTGAAACAAGAGATAAGATATCTAGGAATCCAAATTACTCAAGATATCGAACAATTAACAGACAGAAATCTTGCTAAAACAAACAAAGAAATTGTTGATTCTTTAAAGGGCTGGTCTCTTCTTCCCCTCACTCTAATTGGCAGAGTAAATATTGTACAAATGATGCATCTACCCAAATCAATATTTCTATATCAGTTAATTCCTCTAGCATTCAAGGAAGACAAGCTAAGTAAAATCCAAGCTAAATTGAATTATTTTGTATGGGCATCAAAGGGTATTAGGATTTGATGGAGGAAGCTGCAGAGAAAGAAAGCAAAGGTGGTTTGTGTGCCACAGACCTGAAGCTTTATGCGTGGACATTGCTACTTAAGGCCGGGATAATGCTTTTTAACAAGCCAGATGGATTGGAAGCAGGCACAATGTTCAAGGAAATGTTTACAGAAATTCAAAAGGGATCTGATGGTTTCTTTTTTTTTTTGTAACTTTTTATTATATAAAAACAGAAAGTAACAACACAACAAAACATACAATCAAGGCAGTACAGCAACAATACAGCCATTAGGTCTGCGCTCAAGGAGGACGGGAGATACATGACAGCAGGAGAAAAGATTCTTTGGATACAGATGAGGGAAGGGCGTCAAAGGTAGAATTGCATATGAACAGCACAGTATACCTCAGCTAGAAGGAATGTAGGTCAGGGCGACTGGGAAGGACTAGGAATAGCAGTGAGTGGGGGCGTACAGATATCTCCACGGTATGAGTTCCATGGATTCCAAATCTTCCCCCATTTTTTGGGTCTGCCTCTTGCCATATATACTGTCTTCTCCCTGAACATGCACCAGTCCAGACTCTCTTTCCAAGCAGTCACTGTAGGCGGCCTCGGGGACCGCCACAACTGCGCAATATCCCTCTTTGCAATCATATTGGCCAGAGTCACCCATGGAAGCTGCGACACGTCATAATCATTCGGACCCCACACATTCAATAAACATTGTCGGGCTTCCGGCATCATCACAACACCCGTTACTTCATCCATCACCTCATGTATACGTTTCCAGAATCGCACCACCTCAGGGCATTCCCATATGATATGGAGATAGGTGCCAAGGAGACCACACCCACGCCTACACATGCCATCCGTGGAGTAGCCCATATGGATCAGACGGGGAGCGGTGACATAGATTCTGTGGAGGATCTTGAGTTGGACCAGACGGAGGCGGGCAGGAATCGCCACCTCCCTGGGAGAGGAAATCGCGGACTGCCAGTTCTCATCATCCAGTTCAATACCATCAGCAATCCAGGCATCACGAAGGCGATCAAGCAGACTCGATCGGTCGTTAATCATTTTTTTATAGAACAATGATATAGTACTGTCTGGCACATAACCGTTTAGTATGCGATCTTCGAGGGGGGAGGAATCCGGAATATCACTACCCATTGGCAACACAGAGTTCAGAGCATGGCGTACCTGGATATAATGAAATCTTTCCCTGTCACTCAACTTGTACTCTATTTGCAGATCCGAAAAGGTCTTCACCCCTCCTTTGACCCAAAGATCACGCACTTTACTAATACCGATCGTGTCCCATATATCAAATCCCTTCGTCCGCAACAGGCCACCCAACTTCGCAGAGGCATAAAGCGGCGTTGCACCAGTCAACTTATCACTCCAGCCCATAGCCGCCGTTGCGCTATGCCATACCCAAACGGCTAGAGCGGTAGGTCCCGAGAGTTGCGAACAGGAGGGTCCCGAATAAAGCGCCCTGTAGTAATCACCACCCGGAAGCAGCCACTTATCCATTTCAAAAGCTGGATTCAACGCCGGGCCATACATCCAGTGGTTGATGGCAGCAAGATGGGAGGCCCAATAATACCTACGAATATCCAGGAGCGCTATACCGCCATCATACCAGGGAAGTGTCAATTTTGGTAGAGCGATGCGTGAACGTCCGTCCCATATTAGTTGCCTCTGCAACGATTCTACTTCCCGAAAATATTTCGACGGGATGACATCAAAGCTATTCTGAAGTACGTATGGAAACCGCGGTAAGGACATTATTTTAAAAAGGGCCGCACGCCCTAGAGGAGATAACGGTAATTTACGCCAACGTGCTACATCGGAGCGCAATCTTTGGAGTTGGGGGAGCAAATTACTTTCATAGCGAACCGCCGGATCCATCGAGATAAACACTCCCAAGTACTTAAAGCCAGACTGCGACAACTGGATGGGACAGCTCCGTGGTAAACGAGGGACATCACCTGCAAGTACATAAATGTAGGATTTCGACCAATTAATGATAAGGCCCGAGGTCTTCCCGAAGGAGTTAAGTACATCAAACAATACGTTAAGCGATTTTTGGGGAGATGTAAGGTACAATAAAATATCAGCCGCGTATAAGGAAATGTGATCTTCAAATTCCGGCGTCCAGCGTATACCCTTCATCGAAGGTTCCCACCGTAGCCAAGCGGCGAGTGGTTCCAACGCCAAAGCAAAGAGGAGCGGGGACAATGGACAACCCTGCCGCGTGCCCCTCCCAAGAGTAAAAGGCACTGAGACACGGCCATTAACCACCACCTGTGCCAGTGGCGTTTTATACAGGAGTTTAACCCAACTAATAAAACCCGCGCCGAATCCAAATTTGGCGAGTACCGCCCAGAGGTAAGACCACTCGATTGTATCAAAGGCCATCGTGGCGCCTAAGGACGCCAAGATGGCCGGTTCACGCAGCATCGGGGCCCTCGCGAGAACACCATGTAGACGTCGCAAATTTAATGCCGTGTTACGGTGCAGGATAAAACCGGATTGGTCCGGATGAATCAGGTCGCCAATAACCGTAATCAGACGATTAGCAAGCAGTTTGGCAAGGATCTTGGGCTCCGCATTTAAGAGTGAAATGGGTCTATAAGACGAGCAGCGATCCCGCGGTTTACCCTCCTTATGGATCACCACAATGGTCGCAACACGCTGATCTCTAGGGAGGGAGCCATTGTTTCGTGCAGCCAAAAACATGTCAAGAAGATAGGGAGCTAGAGTATCAGGGCGTAATTTATACAGTTCAATAGGAAGGCCATTGGGACCCAGAGCCTTGCCGGATCGAATGGAGCGTAGCGCGAGAGCTACCTCATCCACCGAGGGCGTGGCATCCAAACAGTCACGATCCGATTCCGACAAACACGGAAGGGCTATATCTCGAAGCAACAATTGCGAATCCTCCTTGGGCCTGTCGGACACCGAGGTATAGACCTCTCGAAAATAATCAGCAAAGCATTCAACGATTTCAACAGGGTCCGTCACACGCACACCAGCACATGTCTCAATCACCGGAACCACTTGACTCCCTCTCTCCCTTCTGTCCAGCCAGGCAATCAATTTTCCTGCTTTATCACCCACATCATATAGCCGTCCCTGCTGTTCCCTACTCATCGTCTTTGCCGCATCAGTAACCAAAGTTTTATATTCCAATTGTTTGAGGCTGAGGACATGTAACGCTTCTAGAGACACCTCTCGTTCCAATGCAGTCTCCAGGTCTGTGATTTCAGTCTCGAGCTGAACAATTGCCTCATTCTTACATTTCTTAGCACACCCCACCAAAGACAATGCCTGTCCCCTGATCACAGTCTTGAAAGCTTCCCATAACGAAACAGGCGAGGATACAGAACCAGCATTCTCAGTAAAATATAGATCAAATGATTTAATCAATTCAGCTCGAGTCTTACGGTTGAGAAGATACCAGGGGTTAATCGGGGCCACTCTACCTTCGGCCCCGACGCTAAGATTAAAATGAAACCAAATAGGGGAATGATCTGATATACCCCAGGCTAAGTGTCTAATCTCACCAATCGAGGGGGACAGCGCAGCCGGGACCAGGATATAATCCAATCTAGATAGACTACCATGAGCTCCCGAATGGAAAGTAAACTGTGTTTGTTCTGGATGCATTAGTCTCCAACAATCTTTGAGTCCCAATGTTTCCAGGAAGTCACCCAACCAGGATTGCGCTGCAGGGAGGTCTCGGGGCGGATAGCGGTCTAACCTGCCAGAAATGATGGAGTTAAAGTCACAGCCCAGTATCAAAACACCCTCCGGGAGACCCAGAACCATCCGCCCCAGTTCCATAAATGTCGTGGATTGTAAGCCCGGGGGGGACATACACCGAAACCAACGAAATCGGTTTTCCCTCCCACCGCCCAATAAGTGCAACATATCGACCCCTGACATCAAGGATCACATCATCAACCTCGAGGGGGAGGGAGACCCTAAGCAAAATACCCACTCCTCTAGAACTAGATGTAAATCCAGAATGGGCAGCAAGGCGATAACCCCGTCTATTTAGAGCGTGACAAGTATTTCCTATCAAGTGTGTCTCTTGTAGCAAAACGACATCAGGCGAAAGGCGCCTTAACAGCTGCATAACCACCCCCTCTCTTTATCCGATCACCCAACCCATTCACATTCCAGCATAATACCCTCAACCCTCTACCCCCCATCCAGGTCCACGATGAAATCCCATCGCAAAACGAGCATCACACCAATGTCAAAGATAATGAAAGTACCTTGCCTCGAAAAAGAAAAAACAAACAATCCCAAAACATGTCCCTCCCTCCCCCCAATGTTCCCAACACAACTCCCCCCCACCCTGCACCCCTGCACCGACTCAAAAGCCACCCCAATTTGCAGTGTGCCTGTCGCCCTAACAATTACAAACAAAGAACTAATCTACACAAAGAAAACCCGAGGAGGAAAGGGTCCCGCCATCCCCGCTACCTCCCAAGATACGAATGGAATGATCAAAGAAGTCAGTGAGCCTCAGCTAGGCACGTTGAACAGTGCTCCGGACACAGGCACCATAATCATTCTTGGTCCATCAGTCCCCCTTCGGCACCACCAGCATGTTCCTGGTCAGCACGGCGAGCCGGCAAAGTGTCCAACCAATCACTCGCTTCCTCCGGCCTGACGAAGAAGAATGTTCGATTGTCATATTCAACACGCAGTCGGGCCGGGAATAACATAGCATATTTTAGTTCCATGTCTCTTAGTCGCCGTTTCACCCCTTGAAATCCCATTCGTTGTTTCTGGACCGATTGAGAAAAGTCCGGATAAAAGTTCACTGCAGCGTTCTCGAACTGCGTAGGGCCGCTCACCCGTGCCGCCTGCAAAATGGCGTCGCGATCTCTAAAGTTGAAGATCCGTGCAATAATCGGATGGGGGAAACCCGGGCTTTGCCTGTCCCCCTGGCACTCTGTGCGCACATTCAATGGCAAAGAATTTGCTCAGGCCCTTCGGCGCAAGATGGTTAAGAATGAGGTCCTCCACCCGAAGATCAGTGGTGTTTGAACTAGAATCTTCCGGGACCCCAATAATACGCACGTTGTTGCGCCGTGCACGGCCTTCAAAATCTTCCAAGCGACGAGCAAAAAAGTCATTGGCTGATCTAAGGTTGCGCACTTCTGTTTGCAAGTCGGACACATCCGTTGTAAGGCTAGATGTCTTTAGGTCCAATGACTTCACCTTCTCGTTCGTCTTGGCCAAGTCAGTTCGAATGAGGTTAACATCAATAGCCACCGTGTCCAACTTCAGAGCCAAGGCTTCATATTGTTGGCCAATAGAAGACTGAATACCAGCAATGGCGGCCATCACGTCCTGTAGCGTTAATTCCGCCAATACAACAGGATCGTCGACAGCCTCCTCCCGAATTTTAGGTGTGCCACCAGGGGATCCTTTAGAAAGTGTGTAGCGATCCATGACATTCGTCTGGGTTGAACCTCCACGGATAGTAGTCTTGACTTTCCGTTTCTCACCCTCAGGCTTGCCCGTCATGGCGAGCCGGGTGCCCCGGAGGGAGGCTTGGGATCTGGTCCAAATGGCTCCTTAAAATTCACACACAAGAATAAAAGGAGGTGAAGTTGAGCCAATTTGAGTCCACAGCCAAACAGTCGCTAGCTCAAAGCTCAATGAGCTAGCATCGAAGCTCGTCCGTCCAACAGACACACCGCAGACAGGATATAGTGCGCTGGAGAAACGAAAGTGAAAGTGAAGTGAGGCTGTGGTCTGATCCCCTCAAGCCGTTGTTGTTGAATTACGACCTGGGCACTGCTACAACTCAAGGTCCAGGCTGTTCCATGGAGAAGGCCGCAAGTTTCAGGACGGCAAATCTCGGGGACCCTGTGTCCGATTTCGACCCAAAAACCTGCTAGCACATCAGCCGGGTTGTGTCTTCAATGACCTTCCATCAAGTCAGGATATTATCCAGGATAGATGTGGGAGGCAGCGAGGGTCCTCGGGAGCCCTGTGCTCACGCGGCCATCTCGGATGCGCGCGAAGCTCCTCCTCCTCTGATGGTTTCTTATATAAGTTTGGGGACCCGCGGTTCTTTAAAAAGGTCGGATTGAAGCTGCTGAGGGACATGGCTTTTACTTGGGCAAGAGTAAGGAAATCCCTGAACTTTGCATACTATACAGCCATGGCTCCTATCTGGGAGTTCCCTGGTTCTCCAGAGTGGACTAAAGATATCCTTGAAAAACCTTTGTTGGCTGCCGATATAAAGTACTGGTTCCAGCTAATGCTTGAGGGGTCGTTGCTATGCTAGGAAGAAGTCTCCATTTTGACTGAAAACAACCTATCTAAGTTTAAATATCTCCAAATAAAGAGCTGGAGTCAGGCTGTGGGATCGGAAGTGGGAGTAACGAATGTCTTGGAGAATCTGCTTCGGGGGAAGAGCAGGAAGGTAAAGACAGAAACTCTGTATTGGACTATCCTGGAAGCAGAGGATGGTGATTTTACCTTGCCTGTCCACCTATGGGGAGACCATGTTCCGGATGCAGATCCAGAGGAGTTATGGCAAGTATCCTTTGACTTACTACACACTATAGTATCTCCTGCCAATTTAAAATGCAACCATTTGTTTTCTCTTCACAGAGTATATTGGTCTCCTGCTAAGCTTTCTCAATTTTTGAAAGGTACTACCCCCTGCTATCCAAAGTGTTTTTAACATGCCCTGTCTTGCATAACTTTTGGTGTGCGGTATCTGAAGGTATGAAAGTTTTGTTTAATTACAATATATAGGTGAGCGTGACACTAATCTTTTTTGGTATATATTCTAATTATGAGTCACTTTCTCGAGATGTTAATAAGTTATTGTTATACTTAATCATACTCGCCCGTAGAGAAATTTGTAAATCCTGGTTAAAAGATACCGCACCTACATATTTAGATTGGATTAAATCAATGAAACATACATTGAATTTAGATAGGGCAGATTAGAAAAGGAAAAAGCATTTCTGGATTCCTTGCATTTGCCTGGTTGGATAAGCTGTAGCATTGACCTAAAATTGTTCAATGATTATGCCTTTTTGCAGAATAAAATACCCTAGGATCAGTTCCATGGTTGGCAAGTTAGAAGAACTGAACTGACCTTTTTATTATTAGGGTATCTGCGAAAAGTGCATCCAATGAGATCTTCAGAGTTCATAACATATACTGGGGTTCATCTGCTGCGCAGTGGATGGTATTGATTAAATATACTCCGAGAATATCTTCTGGCGTATGATGACTAAAAAAAAAGTATTTTTTATCATTTTCAGAATGTACCACACAGGCGAGGACAGTCTGTTGATCTGAGCATTGAACGTTAATTTATTGTCAAATGCAAAACCCTGGTTCGTGACTTTATCCACTGGGGAAGGGCAGTTGCCTAAGCTAATAGGCCACCATTTAGGCGACAAGGTATTGATATCTGTCCCACGTATCATGACTTTGGTTTTATCCCGGTTTAGTTTTAGACAATTTAGCTGCATCCAGTGATTAACTTGTTCCATGCAATAACTAAATCTGTCTGCTGTTTTGTCTACGTTATTTGAGATTGACACCACTATTTGGGTGTCATCTGCGTAGGAAATGGGTAGAAACCCACAGTTCCTTATGATGGTTGCTAATGGGGCAACATATATATTAAAAAAGGTAGGTATCAGGGAAGATCCCTGATGCACCCCGCATGGTGACTTAAAAGGTTTAGATGTGTAGTCTCCAAGTTTGACTGAGAAAGTTCTCTTGGTCAGGTATAAGGTGAACAATGAGAGTGCTGAGTTGTGAGCTCCCAGTTCTCCTAAACGGGTAAGGAGTATATCAGGGTTAACGGTGTTGAAGGCTGCTGAGAGAACCAAAAGGATCAGGGCAGCCTTCCCACCCATATCCGGTACACTCCTGAGTTCCTCAGCTGCCATGATCAAAGCTGTTTCTGTTCCGTGTTCCCCCTGAACCCATACTGTGATGGATCTAATGCCTGAGCAGACGATAACAAGTCTGATAGTTGTTTATTCAGTAGTTTTTCCAGAACTTTAGCTGGAAAAGGTAGTCTTGAAATCAGTCTGTAGCTCGCAGGATCCTGCCGATCCAGATTGGGCTTTTTCAGTAAAGGGAGGACTGATGCAGTTTTCCAAGCGTCTGGAAAACAGCTTGACTGTAATATCTTAGAGAACAGCAGATATAACTATTCTCTGAGTAGGTCTGGAAATAGATGTAGCACCTTGGGTGGACAAGGGTCCGTTAGGCCTCCGTACTTAGTTGTCATTATTGTCTGTCGTATCAGTTCCACTGAAGGGGTCAAAAAGCAGAATCCCGTGTTAACCATTCCAGTGTGCCTGCTAAGGTTGGGGTGTACATGTGATTGGCAGGTGTCATGTTTATTAATCGTCTTTACGGATTCATACACTTGTTGAAATTGGCAATGTATATACACATAAGCGGCGTTCATTTGTGTTCACTGTACCTCTTGTCGTAAGCAGAATGGACATTGCAAAACACTGACTGTGTTATCCCGCCAGCATAGACCCATGCACACATATATACAACAGCCATTTTAGGTACCATGGTCTCTCTGTCTACGATCGATCATCAGCGCCCTTCCCTGACCCTGCAAGCTTCCCCCATGCACCCTGACTGCCCCCCCCCGCTCTCACATGCACAAGTCATGAGCCCTCCCCTCCCGCATGACTCTGTCTCTGAGAATCACACCCCGCGCCTGACCAACACCTCCTTTCCTTCCATGAATACCCCTCTTCTGATAAACCCTTTTCTCTACGCTCGATTTTCCCCACTGATCCTTCCTTTCATGAATATCTCTCCTTTGATGACCTCTTCCTCAACCTAATTGTCTACATGGACCGCTGGTCATCCCTTAGCCTGAGGATACAGTTTATTGCCCACTACTGTATGCACTCGCCTCTCTTGAAAGGAGACACTATTGATCATGACCTCCCCACCCCCTGAGATTCGATCAGGCGCACACATTCTAAAGGAATCAGCAGAACACTCAGCTGCGTGACAGCCCCCTCCTATTGTATGGAGGATAAGGGTCCCTACTGTAGCCACGTGTTGGAATATCTTCATACTTCACAATGTCTTGATTGTAATGAAGGATGTCTGTGTGCCATAAACCTGTGTATAAAAGACGAAGCCTCAGAGAAACTTGTTAGAGCACCTCCTGAAGACACTATGCGAGTGTCCGAAATGACAGGCTCTCCTCATGAGAAATAAAACTCTATTCTTGTCTTCCTGCTTCCAGTGCCCGTCTCTTTATTTGGTAATTACTTACGATGGGAACTAAGAGGCGCCTTGCGCCAGCAGCCTGGGCATCCGGTGCGTTATGGGCTGACTTTTCCTCAATTGGCGTCCCAACACGGGGTCCATCAGCGACATAAGGTCCGGTAAGAGAGGTCCAGACGATGGGGTGAACATCTAAATGATTGGAGTATACCTGCCTTGAGAGGGCCCTCGTCCGGCTGCCGATTAAATGAACTTCACCGATTCCGAACGGACCTCTCTCAAGTGACCTAATGTCCTGACTGGAATCCCACAGGAATGCTGCGGTAAAAACATGGAGAAAGAGAATGACCGGGCGCTGGAAAAAGGAAGGCGAAGAACTGTCCACACGGTCCGGTCCGGGTAAGGTTAAGTAGGACGTCTTTACGTCTGATTGGTAGGATGGCTTTATCCATCTGATTGATTGATTGTTGATATTGGAAACGGTATTTAGATACTGGTATTGTTCATTGATTGGTTCATTTAGCCTTGGGTGCTACTTGAAGTATTGGTTCTCTTGGAGACATTCTCTGTTTGCAAACAGCGACAGATAGGAACGTCTCTCTCTCTTTGCAAATAGTGAAGGATAGGTAATGCGGACTTTTGTCCCCCATTGTAATCCGTCATGCCTATTTTTCTCCCCACTGATTGATTGGTTGCTCTGTTGCTCTTTGAGACATTCGCCGTCTACAAACGGGGAAGAATAGGAATATTCTGTCTCCCTTTGCAGATAGTGAAGGGTAGGTAATGCAGACTTTTGTCCCCCATTGTAATCCGTCATACCTATTTTTCTCCCCATTGATTGATTGTTTGATCGAGCATTGAATTGTTCGAAGTTGGCTCTCTTAAGGATCTTCTCTGCCTACAAACGGGGAAGAATAGGAATATTCTCTCTCCCTTTGCAGATACTGAAGGGTAGGTAACGCAGGCTTTTGCCCCCATTGTAACCCGTCGTGCCTATTTCGTTCCTCATTGATTTGATTGGTTGTCCGAACATTGACTGTTCGGAATTTGTTCTTTTTGGAGGTATTCTTTGTTTGCAAATAACATAGAAAATAAATACTCTGTCTAGTCTTTGCAAGTAGTGAAGGGTAGGTAATGCGGACCTTTGTCCCCCGTTGTAATCTGTCATGCCTATCTACTCCCCACTGATTGATAAACCAGTTCCACCCGGACCATTTACTAGAGGTAGGACATCTGGCCCGACCAGAGAGCACCCCTAGTGAAAAGGACATATGCAATAATAACGAAGTGATCACTGTATCCTGTTAACAGAAACTTTAGCACGAAACAAACTAGAAAGAAAGAAATAGGAAAACGAAATCAGTAGGCCACTGATGAAATTTTTATTAAATAACGAATAAGGAAACGATAACAATACTTAATGATAAAACATATGATTGTCCTAGAAACAAGAAACGTTAGAAATAAGCCCGTAATAAGAAACATGAAAATGATAGGAGAAGCCAAGCTTGACATTGCGACGGCCACGAGGCTTCATCGCCCCTCACTGCTCCAAACATGTCTTTCCCACCGCCTGCCACGCCCCAATAGCGGCAACCTGGGAAAGATACAAGTCAGCAGACATCCGCCCCCATTCTGGATACTCCCAAAGTGCAACAGGTTTGCGGCTACGCCCAGCCGGAAGACGAGATCTTCAACACATGTAGGGCGGGTCCTGCTGCCAGCCGTCGGCCGGAGGTCATCGCATGAGGTGGGCCTGAGGGGAAGCCGGGGCCGACGGGATCCGGCCGCGGTGGCGGCTGCGACAACGCTGGAGAGTTGTAGGGGGGAATGTCCATGCCCCCGACCCCCCCCTCTCTCAGACAGTCCGGACCAGCTTCCATAAGAGGCCTGGGGGTGGAGAGGCCACTACACGAATAGCCTGAAAACGGCACCATGCGCCAAGGTCTGTCCCCCGGATGAACCAAGGGACCCGTTCCTGGGGCCGTGGCGAAGAGCGTCCGGCCGCCATCAACCGGAGGCCCGGCCCGAAACGTACTAGGCGCCACTTCTTCTATAATGGCTGCGACAACACTGGGGGGGGATGTCTTGCACATGCCTCCGACCCCCCCCTCGTCCTCATCACCTGGTCCGGCCATAACAAATGTCAAGCGAGACGCCGTGGGGTGCACTGGGAGGGAGAGGCGGCGCGAACGAGCCTCCCCAGGTGAAGGCTCCCCAGCTGCACCCCCAACGCTCCTCGCACCCAGCAAAGGGTTCGTCCACTGTGGCGATGTTGCGACGCCTCGCCCGGCAGGTTGGAGCCCGTCTACTCATTTGACCCCGCGACTGCCGGTGGCTGCCGAACTCTCAAAATGGCAGTCGACCCTGCAAGAGCGGGCCCAGCATGAAGGAATGGCCCGGTCACTTGTTGACTCCACCATCATAAAAGTTCTCCACGACCTTGAAGATTCTATGGGAGCCACGGGGGCCTCCGACCCCCGCAGAAACCCCCGATGGGGAATGACTGCCATGATTGCCCACGGAACGATGAAAATGTAGCCGCAAGACGTCGACGCTCCCATGCTGACGCCAGCCTCGATTTGAATGACTAAAATCCCGCAGACTACAGTTCGGATCAGTTCCGGTGAAAACCCAGTATGACCCGGTAGGAAAATTGTTGCCTCCCTCCCCCCTTTGACTGATGGTTCAGACCACCGATCCTTTCTTTTGCCCTTTAACGGAACTTTTTGACTGCCGAAAGAGGCTCTGGGCCAACCACGAGTTAGTGGAGATTTAGACTATGCCTGGATCTGCCTGGTTGCACCCAAAATGGCGCTGGTACAAATGAAACTTTCAACTCCTTATTGTACCCCGATTGCTCAGCCTTGGTGTCATGGGATATGTATGTAGTTTTTAAACATATAGATTGATATAGGATGTGTACTGATTATATGTTCGGACAATGGATTGATATAGGATGTATACTGTCAGTTCGGACAATGAATTGATATGGGATGGGTACTGATTATGTGTTCGGACAATGAAGGACAATGAATTGACATGAGATGGGTGCCGATTGAACATTCGGACAATGAATTGTTGTTAAGTTTTGGCGCATCATGATTATTGAAAGTTCGAATTTCAACGCTTATGATACTTGCTCACACTGAAGTTTTGATATGATTTTATTGTACTTGTCGCACTTTTAGTATGAAATCAACAACCACCGACTCCATTAGGTTTTCCACTAATAAGTATTCCCACATGTACGGTTCTAGCCAGCCCCCCTGGGTTGTAGGCCCGTATTTATGCACTGAACTTTTTTATTAAAGATTTTTGAAAGGCTACGTAGTTGTCACGTGTAAATTGGTACGTTTCGAATAAATGACCCCTGTTTCCCATATAACTGAATTACAGGTGAAATGATTCAGCTCGATTAGTTAAGGGTTAAAAGATATAATATATAGCGATATTGCAGATATGAGGGGTCCAAGTTTTAGTTGTGTATTTTTCCCTTTTTATACAGCCAAAAGCAACCGCTAAAGATCCTGGTATTTAGCCTATGCTTTATATGCTACCTGTATAAGAAAGGTCACACTATCGGTCCACCTGGGCTTGAACGCCCAATTGGCAGGGACTGCATCCCGTGGAGATAGGCCGAGTATGCAGTAAGTAAAAGCCTTTCTGGGTTTATGCGCGCTAATGTGTCTATCAATGTAGCCCCTGCCCCCTTCTTTTTCCCTCTCTCTGCAGGTCACATCGGAATGTCGATTAATGTACGAAAATGGTGATCTAGCGGATGAAGAGACGGGTAAGAGGGTTTGATTATGGTACCTAACCGCGACAAACCCCGAATAATGCAACCAAAAATGACGTACAATAATGAATACATTCCTACGTTTAACTAAATAGGGAAAGTTTAAGGGATATTCCGAGGTAAGGTTTACACAAGTATCCTCCGCCGGTGAGGACTAGGAATATTGCCAATATTTAAAAACCTACTACCTCCTTTTTCGCATCCTCATAGACATGTAACTCCAAGCTGCCCCATTGTTCTCCAATTGACACCAACTGTTGTCTCAGCCTGGAAACACATTTGCTAAAATGACTCGAAAATACCACCGTGAGCATTAGCCCGACCAGGTTAGTTCATGACCAATTGCCAAAGCCGTAAGTGTGTACAATCAAAGCCACCAGTAAAGGCAGCCGACGAATAAAAGAGAAGAAAAAGGTAAAAAGAGCTTAGGATGCTAAGGATGCACAGCATACAGGAAAAGATAATTTTGGCCAATAACTGTTTTATGTTTTGTCTTGGATTTTTGTATATAATACATGTACTGTCTTCCCCGTCTGAGTTTGTGTGTACGTGATGTATGGATCTATGTCATCCCTCTGCCTGTGTTTCCGTATTGCTTAACCCCCGCTGCTCTGTGTTGTGTGCGCACTGAATGGACCATTATTGTACACGCTTCTCTCTCTCTCTCTCTCTCTCTCTCTCTCTCTCTCTCTCCACGTCATACGTGTACCAAATGGTTCGTTTAGAGTGCGGGCGACTCTCTCTCTCTCTCTCTCTGAGGGTCCTCCTGTCCCCCCCTTTGTGCAAGAACATTATGCCCCACCGGCACGAACCTAATTGGGTCTCTTCGAACACAAAGGTGTTCGGCAAAATTGACAGGAACTAAAACGATTGTAACTTGCCATATTACTACCTCTCCTTTCTGCAAAACGATAGAACCCGAGTTGGTAATGAAAGAAAGGACAGGTCAGATGACTGACGTCCCCTAATCTGGCCTTTTTATAGGGGGAATATAACGTCAATGGTCTTCTGTTTGTCAGTTCGTCAGAAATGCGATCCCCAATGCCCAGATTGTCCCACCCCTCTGCACTTAAGTGCGGATGTCCAAAGCGTCCTCGCTTCTCCCGATTGACCCTGGCTCCATATCAGCTATCCCCGAAGCACAATTCATAACCTTGATTAACCGTCACTCCCCAAAAAAAGCATGTTTGGTCTTTGCCCCCCCCCCTCATGATGATAACCCCCTGCTTGCAAGATTTAGCCGACGGGAAATGTAAGATTGTCAGTACCTAGTCCGATTCCCCCCCCACGTACGTCACGAATGAACGCCGAATAGGTTTACCAATTCAGTAGAAATGCCCTCCTACATACTCCATAAGTGATGACTTCTGACTGTGATCGATGAACATATCCCCCCACCTACGCAGGATTGAGGACGGAATTGAGATGTATAAATGTCTTCTCCTGCCAGTTTTTCTAAAAACTTGTTTTTTACCCATTCAAAGATACAATCACCGGAGGAGAGGAGCTGGACGTGACGCACAGCCTGGCCACAGATCATGAAGCACATGTGACCGCAACCAAAGGTGGAGCCGCAGAGCAATGAGACGCGGGACGAGGCACAACTTTCAAACTCGGCAGATGAAGGAATGAAGGGCTGCCTTGAAGCCCTCGACTTGCTGACCCACTCGTGCCTGAAGTCCCCGTCCCCTTTTGAGTCCGACTGATGGGCCTGCCTGCTCGTTGTCCTTTGCTCCCTTGGTCCCTTGGTGTGTTCAAAGATCTGGCCCCACTCCGCCCTCTCTTCCCTTGATTATTCAACAAACTCACCCTTTTCGCATAAACTTTGACTATAGAATTAGGTTTTGCCACGGAAGAAGAAAGACACGCAGGTGCCCAGCATAAGGCACCCCTAAGAAGATCAGTTAGGAAACAGGACTGTGATCTAACAGCAGAGGACTGATCGCACCCTGCAACGCGTAAGGATGATTCCGAGCTGGACTTATAGCTCCACCGCCGGTGCTCAAAAGCGTCAACGAAAAGAAAACGGACTACCAGAGTCTACCAGTGGTGGCTCGTCGTTGAAAAAACATTTTCACTAAGACCCCCCCCTTCCTCAACTTTCTACCCACCCCTTGACTAGTTGCTTACATCGAACTGAATTCCTCCCTCAACTATTTTTTATTGCTTTCAAAAATGTTTCATCGGTCACTCAAGTCCAAAAGTCTCATATAGCACTTTTTTACTGTATGTTGATGTCATTGAAAAGAAAGTCAGAACCTGAGTCTATAATATGTCGGAACGTTTTTCCTGATTGCCCTCGACTAAAGTGTTATGTCGATCTCTAGACTTGTACGAATAACCCAACAAATGTAAATTCATACGTACCACATTTCGCCAATCATAGCGACTACATATGGTTATATGCAATCTGCTAGCATTGACAAACGCTATTTCATTGGCCACACTTGGCTATACGTACACCCCATCAGTTGGGGTAAACACAAATGTACTAGCGTATGTTAAAAAGCGGCGACTGTTGAAATTGGCAATGTATATACACATAAGCGGCGTTCATTTGTGTTCACTGTACCTCTTGTCGTAAGCAGAATGGACATTGCAAAACACTGACTGTGTTATCCCGCCAGCATAGACCCATGCACACATATATACAACAGCCATTTTAGGTACCATGGTCTCTCTGTCTACGATCGATCATCAGCGCCCTTCCCTGACCCTGCAAGCTTCCCCCATGCACCCTGACTGCCCCCCCGCTCTCACATGCACAAGTCATGAGCCCTCCCCTCCCGCATGACTCTGTCTCTGAGAATCACACCCCGCGCCTGACCAACACCTCCTTTCCTTCCATGAATACCCCTCTTCTGATAAACCCTTTTCTCTACGCTCGATTTTCCCCACTGATCCTTCCTTTCATGAATATCTCTCCTTTGATGACCTCTTCCTCAACCTAATTGTCTACATGGACCACTGGTCATCCCTTAGCCTGAGGATACAGTTTATTGCCCACTACTGTATGCACTCGCCTCTCTTGAAAGGAGCCACTATTGATCATGACCTCCCCACCCCCTGAGATTCGATCAGGCGCACACATTCTAAAGGAATCAGCAGAACACTCAGCTGCGTGACAGCCCCCTCCTATTGTATGGAGGATAAGGGTCCCTACTGTAGCCAGGTGTTGGAATATCTTCATACTTCACAATGTCTTGATTGTAATGAAGAATGTCTGTGTGCCATAAACCTGTGTATAAAAGACGAAGCCTCAGAGAAACTTGTTAGAGCACCTCCTGAAGACACTATGCGAGTGTCCGAAATGACAGGCTCTCCTCATGAGAAATAAAACTCTATTCTTGTCTTCCTGCTGCCAGTGCCCGTCTCTTTATTTGGTAATTACTTACGATGGGAACTAAGAGGCGCCTTGCGCCAGCAGCCTGGGCATCCGGTGCTTTATGGGCTGACTTTTCCTCACACTGATTTAACTTTATCCACAAAAAATTGGCCTAGTATATTGCATAGTACAGTGTTGCCTTCTATTTGTTTAGTTGCGGGGAGATTTGTTAGTCTTTTGACTGTGAGAAATAGTTATTTACTTGAGTTCTTAGCTTCGTTTATTTTCCTTGTAAAATAAGTACATTTTTCTTCTATTAGTTTTTTAAATATTGCCAGAGAACTACAATATTCTTTTTTAGTATGTGCCTCATAATTGGCCCTCCATTTTCTCTCAGCCCTTCTACATGCCTGCTTTTGTAACCTCAGGCTCTCCGAAAACCAAGGTACTGAGGTGTTCTTCCTACTGGAGGTTGTCTTTTTTTATGGGAGCAGCGATTGTAACCGCGGACTTGATCCAACTGGCTACTTGATCGGCGGCTATGTTGCTATTCTGGCTGAGTTCTAGAACGGTCAAGAGAAGCTGTTCCTGTAAACTACATGTGTCAATCTTGTCCCAGTCCTGATAGGAAATTTGCCTGGGCTGGGTAGCTGTGGCTATTTTTGCCTGCTCCAACTTCAAGGAGAATTTTATTACTTCATGGTCCGACCAGGGGACAGGTATTATTTCTCCGATTTCTATGTTAGTGTTTGAGGTAAAGATCCCGTCCAGTGTATGGCCGGCCGTATGTGTGTCCTGCTGGACAATCTGGGTCATGGAGCAGCTGGCCATTGTCTCGGTTATTGATATTGTACTTTTTTTCTGAGTCCTTTTCTAAATGTAAGTTAAAATCCCCCAGTATAGTAAAGACTGCACCTTTTACACTGGATTCTAGGAAAGGACTACGTAACTGTGTCAAGGTTTTTTTTGCCCTTGGTGGTCTGTAGATCAGAAGGCCTTTTAATGTGTAGTTATTAGTGATGGCAATCTGGAAGGATAACGATTCACAATCTGGACTGCTACCTGTTGCCGAACCCCTTGCCTCCAGTTCTTCTCTGAAGATGATGGCTAACCCTCCTCCTCTCTTTCCTTTTCTGTCAGCTCGAATTACCATGTAGCCCCCTGGAAGTGCTAGTGCCATGTCTGCGTTAGAGGCATCGTCTGCCCATGTCTCTGTGATGTAAAGTAAGTCAAGCTCATGTGTTTCAATTAGGTTGGCCACTTCTGTGTTATGTTTTACTAAGAACCTTGCATTGATTAGGGTAGTATATAGTTCAAATGTATATGACAATATATTTTTATTAAATTATTGTTTATGTTTCTTACTATATTAGTTAGATTTTTAATAGTTCTGAAATTTAATTTAATACAATGTTGTGTTTTCTCTTTCTGTAGTGGGTTGTTGATTTATAGGGGTATAGGGTGAGAAGTAATTTAATTATGATAAATTAATTATTCTTTTTTAATTATTAAATGTACTTAAGTGATGTTTAATTTTGTTACTTGTGTTAATTTTTTGTAGAAATGTTTTTAGCGGGTTGTGGCATTTATAGGGGTAAAGGGTGGGAAGTAAAGTATTTTCAATTTATTAATAATTAGTTGTTCATGATTAATAGTACAGTAATTCATAATTAATTATGTTAATTGTGTAATTTTTTTTTTTAGATGTGGGTTGTGGGGTTGTAGGGGTAAAGGGTGGGAAGCTATTTATTTTAATGAATTTTGATTTTCATACATAATGTTTGATTATTAATCAATAAATAATTATATTAATTGTGCAAGTAATTTTTTTTAAATTAAGATATGATTGCATTGACTGGAGAGGGGGTAGTAAATTTTACCCCTCCACAATTCAACACTTTCCCTACTGTTGCACTGCCTGGAGTGGGAGTAGTCAATTTTACCCCTCCGCAATCCAACACTTTCCCTACTATTGCACTGTCTGGAGAGGAAATAGTAAGTTTTATCCCTCTGTAATCCAACATTTTCCTTACTGTTGGACTGGCTGGAGTGGGAATAGTTAATTTTACCCCTCCACAATCTAACACTTTCCCTACTGTTGCACTAACAGGAGTGGGAATAGTATACCCCTCCGCAATCCAACACTTTCTAGTTTTATACTACAGGCATTTAAACAGTTTCATGAACACGTTTGCAGTACAAAATGCACACAGTGGTGGATTAATGAATAACATTGTGCGGTAAAAATACAAAACAACACTAGATATCTCAAACAGATTCTTTTGCTAAAATATAGTGCCTGAAACCAGACTTTTGACAGCATTTTTAGCCCTAGCCTCTAAGGGTCAATTCTGTATACTGCTCCAAGGGTATAAGAATAGCTCTGGGTGTTTTAAGCAAGAGTATGAGTTACTTCAAAATGTTGATGAGAAGGCATTGTCATATGTAGATGATATATATCTGATGGACAATGAATTATTGGAACATTTCACCAGAGTGACCAACATAATTTTGGGGTGTGCCTCTGAGGGCTACAAATGTGACTAAAAAATCTAAAATTGCTTACCTCAATGTACTATTTATGGGATATGAACTCTCAAGTGAAGGGAAAAGCCTTGAAGGCAAGTTTTTAGAAACATGTGCCCTGCTTCAACCTCCAAAAACTCTGAATAATCTACAATCCATTTTAGGATTCCTAAAATTTGGCAGAACATACATTTTGGATTAAAAAGAAAGAATAAAACCTTTCTACAACATGCTTTCTCAGTTCGACATTGGACACAGGAACACACAGTAATTCTCTGTTCCTTACAGGCTGACATGATAGCTTCCAAAAACTAACATACACATGTAAATATTACAAATGTGGTGATCCGTGTAATCACGGGTCAATCCGTGTACACTTACCTAACCTTCAATGTAGGTGAAACTGTACCCGTTGCATACATTACACATGTGTACACAAACGATGACATGCATTTTGCATCAACTGAAAAAATCCTGACAGCAGTACAGACTGCTATAGTGAGAGGATCACTGGCACGGGGGGAAACGAATAATTGCTGTGACTCCAGTACCAACCTTAGAAGCTGTAACAAAAGCAAGCATTTCTAACGCTAAAGCACTACATCCACGATGGATACAATGAGCTAATTTTCTCACTGCAGCAGATCTAGAAAACAAACTTGATACTAAATTAAAAACACAAACATTTCTCCAGTATGCACAAGAATATACCCTCCCAAATGAAATAGTGCCTCTAGATCAGTATGAATATATAATTTACACTGATGTTTCAGCTTATCCAGCCATAGGGAGTAAACAGCAATAAAGCGTAGCTTGTGCGATTGTAAAGGATTGTATGCGGGACAGCAAGTTTTGTCTCAGAAATACACAGACGCAGTCTCTTGGATATTACACTGCTTAGCTTGCAGAGCTAAAAGTTATGGTACTGGCACTAAAAAATACGGATCAAGAATTCTCACACTTATTGTGTGCGATTTGTTTTATTTGTACAGTCATATAATAAATATTTTCACTACTCGGGCCAGAATGGATTCAAAGATTCAAAATGTTGCACAGTAAATCATAAATTCCAATGGGAACAAGTGGCAGAGCTGAGAAAAGGCTTACCACGGACTCACTTGATTCATAAACTGCATCATCAACATGTTGGTGTGCACATTCAAGGCAATTTATTGGCTGATGAAGCCACCAAGGCAACAGTGAGCACCTTCACCATAGCTGCAATCACATATTCTTGCACAAGTGTAGACAGACAGATAATGGTATCTGTCATCGCTTTACCAAAAAACAGTACGGCCTTGCCAAAAGGATTTCCACTGAAGTACTCCTACAAGTTAGATGCACAAAATATACCATATGCTCAAATTCCAGGAGTGGGTGATAGAGTGATACCAAACATGGATTGTAGATTAGATTTAATACTAGCTGCACATGAGGGTCTGGGCTCAGTATACGCAGGTATCACTGCAACAGTTTCATTGTTGAAACAACATTATTGGTGGCAAGGTCTCACCAAGGAGACCAAGGGCTTCGTCTTTAAATGTGACATATGTCTGCAGATGAAGGGTTCCACTGTAGGTCATCCACCACAAACACAACTACTGATTTCAGACAGAACTCTCGCATGTGTCTATTTGGACCACTGTGGCCCCTTACAATCTAATGGGGCTTACAGGTGGCAGTGGATTCATGCTTTAGAATCCTGTGGATTTGGCATCAGCGCCCGGCTGACGCCTGAACTGTTATAAAGGATTTGCGAGTCTTCATAGGGACATATACAATTTGCACATTACATTCTGACCGTGGACCCGCTTTCAGATCTTGGGCTTACAAGGAAGCCATGGGAAGTTTGGGTGCAGCATTGCCGTACTCCTCTCCTTATCATCCTGAGAGAAATTTGATTGTGGAAAGGAAAAGCAATCCTTAACAACAAGGGTATTAGGCTTGGGTGGCAGTTGGATCAATCACCTATATGGGGTCCAGAGGGCACTTAGTAACATGCTAAGAAGCTCCTTGGGAGGCTGCACTCCTTATGAGGTCCTGTTTGGGGATGTGGGTACCTGACCTTGATGGTGGCAATATAGTGGTAGATGAAAAAGCATTTGACATCAATGATCGTTTGGCTGTTTTACAGGAACTCAATGAATTCTGAGCATTACAAAGCAATGTCCAAGTAAAACACAGCACCACTGGGGAAGTTAAAGCTGTTCTGGCAAGAACTGCCTGTGTCCCAAAGATTGGGGACCTTGTCAGAGAAGAGATTGTGGCTGTTGAAGGAACAAGAACAGACCCTCGGCCAGAGGTCTGCTCTTCGCCAGCAGCTCTGCTGTGCTGTGTTCTGCCTCTGACCCCACCAGGCAGAGTTCGAGACTCGCTTGTGCCCTCACTGATATTGCCATTTTCATCCTCTCTCTGTGCCATTATTGTCTTTTTCATTCCTTTTGTTGGTTTCTGCTGTGCCGTAGTGTTTTGTTTTCTTTGTGAGTCACTTTCTGCTGTGCTGCTCTCCTGCATTGTGCCACTTCATATTCCATTCCGATTTTTGTACTGTGTTTTTATTTTTCCCCTTTGTGCTCCGTTGGCCTTTGGCTTCCTCTCGTTTCCTGCCTAATCCCCCGACCACCCCTGCTCCTGCCTCCCAGCTGCTCGTCCCCTCCAAATGGCGGCCGCTGCATGGTCGCCCAGCTGGCGCACCAGCGGCATGCCTAAGGGAAGCCATCTACACCCGTCCATGACCCAACTGCAACCAGCACCAGAAACCCTGGATCTCCAACTATCCATCGTTACGACACAAGCAACCCTCCTCGTACTCAACCCCAGAAGACACACAGAATGCCAGCAGCCCTCACCACAACCCACGGCCAGTTCTCCTGTCTCTCCTGCCTCCGGACCTTCACCACCTCCGTGACCCTCAACACCACCAACACCAGCACTGACAACACCCTTGGCTGCATCCTCCTCAATGTGCGCTCCGTACACAAACACGCCATGGAAATCTGGAACCTATTCGACTCCCTCTCGCCTGATGTTGCCTTCTTCACAGAGACCTGGGCCAACGCCGCCTCCGACCCCGACATCAACACCGCCATTCCGGACGGCTACAAGATCGAGAAAAAGGACGGCCCCAACCACCTGGGAGAATGCCTCGCCATAGTTCACAAAAGCTCACCACCTCCAGCAAAACATTCCCATCCGCCAAATACCTGCATTTCCAGATCAAGACCAGCCCTAAGACCACGCTCCACGGGATACTCATCTACAGACCCCCGGCCCCAGACACCCTTCGCCACAGCCATCACCGTCTTCATCGCACCCCACTCCATCACATCAACGAACTACATACTCATTGGAGACCTCAACTTCCACCTCGACAACCCCAGCGACCCCAACTCCACCATCCTTCATGACAACCTCACCAGCATTGGACTTACCCAACTCGTCAACACATCGACACACAGGACAGGGCACACCCTCGACCCCATCTTCGCCATAGGAAACAGCATCCACTTCAGCCACACAATGCAACCACCTTGGACCAACCACCACTGCATCCACTTCAATGTAGATAAACTCATAGCATCTAAACCAGCCCCAGGCCTGCCTCGAAGGAACTGGAGCAAGGTCACCGACAAGCAACTGAACTCCACCCTCTCCCGAGACAACCACACATGGGCATCCGACGCAAACACCGCAGTCAGAGAACCCCACACTTGGATCTCCAACTGCGCAGACAAGCTCCCCACCCTTCGCCGCCCCTGCAAGCAATGCCCTTGAAAAGCATACTGGTTCACCACTGACCTCCAAGAAGCCAGGCACACCTGCAGATGCCTGGAAAAGAACTGGAGGAATACCAAGACAACCAATAGCTACTCCACCTACAAGAATACCATGACGGACTCCTACAAACAAACAGAACGACCAAAGGGAATTTAATCCGCAACAAAATCCTCACCAACTCCACCAACTCCAAGGAACTCTTCAACGTCATCAATGAATTCACCAACCCATGCAGCAAAGCCACAGACATCACCTTTGCGACAAGCTCGGAACCTACTTCCACCTCAAGATCAGAACACTCTATGACAACTTCACCGACCACCTAAAAGATACCTCAACCAGTCCCCCGCCTCCCCAAGACACCAGCCAGCCACCATCTTCCACTGGACTGTCAAGTTCCGCCTGGCGGGGTGTTCTACAACCCGCATCCCGCGCTCCTAGCGCATCAGAACGACGGCGAACTACAACTCCCGTCATGCTGAGGGGCAGTCACGCATGGGACGCACGGAGCGAGCACAGTGCGTCATCAAAAGGAGCCCCGGGGAACAGGTTGCTGCTGATAATTCCTTGTGCATCCTGGAGAACGGTTAGAGTGCGTGAAGTAGCGGTAAGAAAGCGGATTCTTCCCGCATCTGTTCTGTGTTACCAGCGCTTCATATTGACTGCCGTGTTTACCACTCTGGGGCGTGGAGCTCTGATTTTGACTCGGTTTTCCTCTCGGCTGAGGGGGAAGCAACCTACCCACGGTTGTGCTGTGTAAGCAGCATTTCGTCTTGACTTGTTGTGTAAACCACGCTGGGGCGTGAACTCTTGTTTCTGATTTGGTTTTCCTCTCGGCTGAGGGGGAAGCAAGACACTGATTCCTTTGTTTGCGGTGCGAGGGGATTACCTCATAAAAGCCACGCAGCGAGCGTGGCAACAGGATGAACAACAGAGTCTCTCTCGGCTGACGGAGAAAGGGACTTCCAAGTGCGAGTAACAGTGGCGCATAGTCAGAGAACCGAGGCTCAAATAACCCCTGTGAATTAGTCTGACAAACTGCTACTGGGTTCTTCTCAGTTCAGGGTGCGGTATTTCAAACACCCATATTCAGCTGAGAACCCTTTCCATTTATATTTGCTCTTTGCATTGTGTTTTCCATTACATCACTTGTTTATCATTTTGCTTGCTGTAGGAGACACCAAGAGGGGTATTATTACAGAGGGATTTATCCCACCCATTGAGGATGATATTCTATATATGTTAGGTAGGTGGGGCAAGCAAACAGGTACATAGTAAAGCCCTCAGAAATTAGGGTTTTTTCCTGACAACGTGTTTGTTCTTTGTCATCCTTACAGCTGGGTGGAGTGCCTGGTACCTCCTCCCTGAGTGTCTACCACAGAACTGGTTACGTGTATTTTTCTTTACAGGTACGAGCGGGTGTTACAGTGTAAGCTCCTTTGAGGTAAAAGAGGTTTAGAGAAGTGGGTGGGTTAGCCTTCACGAATGGGGGAGTTTTCCTAAACAAGTTGTTCTTTGTCATTTCAGGTCTCCCTCCCTTCTGTCCCCTTCCTTTCCCTCCCTGGTTGGACACCCGTAGCAGTCTGTGTTATCCGATTCAGACTCTAAGGCGGTTCATAGGGGAGGTTATAGGCCTAGCAACACAGCCCCGAAGAGGCCAGAAAGCAGTGCCTGACATGGACACCAATCACAACCATGGACACCGCCGCAACCATGAAAGGCATCCACTCAGGAGCCCCCACCAACCACTGCCCCCTGCACATCTACCACAAAGCTACCGACACCATCGCCCCCCAACTGCAACACACAATCAACACCACCTTCAAAACAAGCACTTTCCCAGATGACTGGAAACAGGGTGAAGTCAGGCCCCTGCTCAAGAAGCCTACGGCTGACCCCACCGACCTCAAAAACTACCAGCGCATCTCACTTAGCCTCTTCGCAGCCAAAGTGGTAGAGAAAACAGCCAACAGGGACCTGACACATTTCTTCGAAGAGCACCTCACCCTCGACCCGTCTCAATCCGGTTTCTGAGTCAACCACAGCACCGAGACTGCCCTACTCACCGCCACAGATGACATCCCCACACTCCTGGACCAGGGCCACTCCGCTGCCCTCATCCTCCTTGACCTGTCTGCAGCCTTTGTCAACGTCTCTGATCGCACACTAATCACTAGAATACACGATGCCGGCATACAAGGAACTGCCCTAGACTGGATCCCCTCGTTCGTCAGTGGAAGAAGCCAAAGGCTCAGACTACCGTCCTTCCTCTGCGCCCCAATGGACCTCACCTGCAGAGCCCGCAGGGGGCATCTCTGAGCCCAATCCTCTTCAACATCTACAGGGCCACCCTCGCAGATATCGTCCGACAACACGGCCTCAACATCGTATCCTACACCGATGACACCCAACTCATCTTCTCCCCCACCAAAGACCCCACCACTGCAAAACTCAACTTCCAGAGAGGAATGCAAGAAGTGGCAGTCTGGATGACCAACAGCTGCCTAAAACTCAACATAGAGGAGACAGAAGTCCTCTTCCTGTGAACCACCCCTTCAGCATGGGACAACACCTGGTGGCCCACTGCCCTCAGAACCCCATCTATCCCATCAGACCACACCAAGAACCTCTGCATTGTACTCGATTCTTCACTCACTATGAACCGACAAGTCAACGCCGTCATCTTCAGCTGCTTCAACACCATCTGCATTCTCCGAAAGACCTCCAAATGGATCTCCCCAATTCAAGAAAAACAGTCACCCAGGCACTCATCACCAGCAGACTCGACTATGGCAACGCACTTGTTAGACTTGGGCCTTAGGGCAGGTTCACCCCTAATCTTTTTGCCTTTATTTGTGACCCTGTGTAGTGATTTTTGGGTCTTGGCGCACTTTTTCCCTGTGTCCCAGAGTGAAAGTGCGTGCGTGTAGTATGGCTGGCCTGCCCTCCCATAGGAATGCATGGGGAATGTGTGTGCCCTGGTAGTTCCTGATGTGTGGGGAGTGCAGGCTCGAGTTTAGTATGTATGAACTCGTGAGAATGAATGCTGCGCAATGGTATGTGCGGCTTGTATGTGTCTAGAAGGGAAGTGCTACTTCTGGACATTGATGTATGTGTGCAGTGAGGATAGTGGAGCGTGATTGGCTGGAGCTGGCTGGCATGCCAGGCTCCAGGAAGTCTGGATGGGTCTGCCCGGTGGTGAGTGTGAGATCAGCATGAGTGATGTGTGGGAGGAGTAGATCTGTGTCCTGGATGGGCTGGGTTTTCCCCACACAATGCTGGCTCCGCCCCCCTGTGGTTTGTCTAATGACCCTAGCCTCCCCAGTGAATGAAAGGGGTGGTTGGGCCATCAAGGGTACTCCCAAGCCAGCTGCAACTGGTTTCCCCCCACCCTGCACCTCCTAACAAAGGAATTCTCTGTATAAATATGGGGCTGTGTCCCCACAGAAATTGTTCTATTTTCGGATCCTTGCCAGAGGGGGCTGTTGCTGCTGCTGGGGCCAAGAGGACCGCCACTTGGCTTGTCTCCCTGCCTGGAGACCCAGTGTGCTGGCTCTGGCCCTGCCCTGCCCCTCTGCCTGCCTCCAGTCCCTGCTGGAGCTTTTGCTTTGACTTAGAGTGCCTGGAGGCGCTCTTATTTGATTTATAGCGCTAGGAGCGCTTTCCTGGTGCCCCAGCGCTCAATAGCGCTTTGCTGATATTTCTAGCGCTAGGAGCGCTTTTCTTTAGCCCCCAGGCGCTGGGTGCGCTTTATTTCTATTATAGCGCTTTGGAGCGCTTTTGCCGCTTTTTGGCATAGCGAGTGCCTACCTCGCTGTATCTTTATTTTTGAAGGCCGGTGCCTACCCGGCATTGCCCCGTACTTGAATTTGTAAATACCTCGAGGGAGCCCACTCCTCGGGTACTGGGAGCCCGCCTGCCTACCTGGAACGGGCCGCCGCGCTGCCCGCGACGACCCGGAAGTGTTCTGGCCGACCGGCCAATCGCAGCGCGGCCCCTGAGAGGCCGACCGGAAGTCCCGCCCCCGGAGCCGAGCAGCGAGGAGAAGGGCTGCCGGCCGTGTCCCCGAGGCTCCCCGAGTGGAGAGAGGAGCCCCGGGAGAAAGAGAAGAGCGGCGCGAGAGGAGCCGGCAGTGTCTGCCCCCGCAGCACCAGCGAAGGACCGGTGAGTGCGGGGACAGGGTCCTTTGTCTTGATTAAGAGCGGCCCCGGTTGGCAGCGGGCCGCTCCCACGAGTCCCCCCTGATTGATTTACGAGCCCCGAGGCTCGAGGGGGCATTTGTTTGTTTAGGGCCACGAGGCTCACAGCGCCTTCTGGTTTCCCGAGCCCTGAGAGGCTCGTGCGCCCATAGTAACTTTGCAAGCCCACAGGAAGCTCTGGGGCATTGTCGATTATTAATTTAGAGCGCTGGAGCTCTAATTTGCACATTTTGCTTTGTGAGCCCCTGAGAGGCTCTAGGGGGACACAGGCAGCTAGTTGGTTGTAGCCCCGAGGCTCCCACGCTGTGTCTCCCCACTGTGTTCTTGAGCCCTCCTGGCTCCAACGTTGCCTACCATATTTACAACTGTCCAGCACTTAGTGGACAAGTTGCTACGTTTAGGCTTTTGTGCTGTGCTGCCTGCGCAGCCTTCCCTGACTTTGAGACTCAGGGCATTTCAGCCCCTTTCGAGGCCAGTTGGCCTGAGGGACCTTTCTAGTGTTGTGCCATGTGCACCCTGCGCAATTTATGATTCCTGCTAATTTGATTTCTGCGCAAATGTTCTAACCTGCACCTCTGAATGTGTATTAATGTTTCATGTGCAATTCTTGTTTGTTATTACCTTTGCTAAAAGTGACCTGCTTAGGTGATTCTTTATGTGTTTATCCCCTTTGCTAAAAGTGACCTGCTTAGAGGATTGTTTGTGTCATTACCTTTGCTAAAAGTGACCTGCTTAGGTAATGCCTTGTTCTTTTATTTCCCTTTGCTAAAAGTGACCTGCTTAGAGGAATGTTGATGTTTGATTGCCTTTGCTAAATGTTACTTGCCTAGGTGATTATTTTAGGTTTCCTTCCCCCTGCGTGATTTCCCTACAGAGACTAGGGTGGCGTAGGAGGTGATAGGTTTTCCTTCCATAGGTCCTGATGATAAGGTCCTAGCTCCCTGCGTGATTTCCCTACAGAGACTAGGGTGGCGTAGTAGGTGATAGGTTTTCCTTCCATAGGTCCTAGCTCCCTGCGTGATTTCCCTACAGAGACTAGGGTGGCGTAGGAGGTATTTTCCCTTTACCAGTAGTTACTGGTTGTATGCTACATTTTCTATTTCTGTGTTACAGTCATTATATGTTTATGTGCTAAAGTGTTATACCTACAAGTATTATTTCTAACAAGTGCATACCCCTGACAGTGGTCCAGGTGGCCCTGTCCTGTACATAATCCCTTGTAAATCTTGCCCGTGCCTGTTGGCACATTGTAAAGTGTGTGTGTTATCTAATGTGTTTTTATTATTATAATACAAAGGCTATTTTTGATATAACCTTGTGTGGAGTTTCCTTTGTGGTGGGCCTTTGGTTGTTGTCGCTGGGGTGCGCGCGCAAACGCTTTACACATCGCCTCTGAGATTAGCCTTGCTGCTCGCGCCACGTTACCTAGAGGGTGAGCGGGGGTTATCTTGGTGTGTGACTCCCTGGCCCTGACCTTAGAAATGATGATCCCTGACTGACCTCGACGCGAGTCTTGGCCGGCCAGGGTCCCGTTTCTAACATTGGTGGCAGCGGTGGGATTGGACTTGCGTTTGCGTTGTACCACAGTGGCGACAGGCCACACTTCAAAACTCTGCAATTTTAGATAACCACATTTTGGGATTATTGTTTTTTAGGGAAGTTCAGTTTTGCTTCTCCTGAAAGGTGTCATTTGTATTTTGTCCAGTACCTTGTTCCCCGCCCTGCTCCCAGAGTTTGGTACCTGTGTCGCTAGTGGTCAGGTTGAGATAATCAGGGGTGGTAGAAACTGCCTTACCAGTCCGAGGGGAGGGTTGTGTGTGAATGAGTGTGTGTTACGCTGGACAGTGGAGTGCAAGTTCTGAGATAGGAATCTTGCTGAATTGTGTTAATTGTGTACTCCTGTTTAGCTCAGACCCCCAGGTTCCCTGTGTGATCTCGTCTCTAGAACGTCTGCCAAAATGGAGCCTGTTTTTGATCTCAGTGATCTAGTTTGGTACAGTATGCAGGAGTTGGAAAGGTTCTGTAGAGAGAGAGACATAGGGGTGGATGAGTCAGATACTGAGAACCAACTTAGGAACCACCTGATCCAATGGTATAAGGATCAAAGGGATCTTGAGCGCAGCGAGGAAAGGGACCAGGCCACATGCCATGAGGGTGGTGAGTCTGTGGGGAGCCCTGAAGATTCTGATGAAGAATGTAAGTTGGATGATGACAGTGGTTGGGCCCCAGCAGATAGTGAGGACCCCATAGGTAGGGAGTCCCTTGCTGGGCCCAGTGTCAGTACCAGCGCCCCATCCCTTGTCCTGTCCCCAGAAGAGTGGGAAGATAGGGAGAAAGAAAGGGAGCACCAGTTAGCGATGGAACAGCTCATGTTAGAGCATGCCCAGGCTATGGCGCAGCTAGAGATCGAAAGACTCTTAGCGCAGGAGAGGATAGAGGTGGAGAGAAGGGCCATCATCCGTGAGAGAGCAGCCCTAGAGGATAGACTCTCCCCTGCGCACAGTTGTAATTGTCTGGATTCCCCAGAGAGGGTGGAGTCCAGTGGTGGCAGCTTTTTAAATATAAGTGTAGACAGTCCCACTCTCAGTTCCCCGAGTATGCCTGTTTTCCCAGAAGAGGAGTTAAGGTTGAGATTCAGGAATCTTAGAAAACTGCCTCACCAGTCTTGGGAAGATTTTGAGGACGAATGTTGTGGGACACTGTTTGATTGGGTAAAGGTTCACACGGAAGATGATTTTGACATCTTTTTTGATTTGATTGTCAAAGAGCACCTGCTCAGTTGTTGTTCCCCAGGGTTGCGCACACACCTGTTGGGGTGTGGATTGTCTGGCGCATGTGAGCTGGCAGCGGAAGCAGAGCGATGGGACAGTGCGAGAGGTTCTTTTAAGTCACTAGTGAGTGATTCCAACAATAGTGGGTCAGGTGTCTTCCAGCCCAGTGTGGTGGAGGAGGGTGAGAGTAGCCCCGCTAGGTCCTTGGTTAGTGAGAAGAGTGTAGGGGCTGACTGCCTGTCTCAGTGGAGCGGGAGTGAGTGTGTGACAGAGAGTCCCCAGACGCCCGAAGCCTTGTCACAGAGCCTGGATGGTTCCTTTAGGGAACACCAGGAAGGGAACCTAGACTTGCCTGTTAGTTCACTTGAGGGAGATCTCCTAGTGGGTAGAGAACCTGGAGCATCTGTAAGCGGAGCTTCCATGGTTATAGAGTCTGGCAGTACTGCTCCAGTAGGGAGAGTACCGGAGTCCAGCGTGAGGAGTGATTGGGGGAGTTCCCCAGTGGAAGAACCAGTGGGTCAGGGACTACCCAGTGGGGCTAGGATCCCGTGTAGTGACCATGGTGACACCACTTCTGTGCTGGGGGATCTTTGCGCACTGTCAGGTGGACAGGAGGCGGGAGATCTGCGCCAGGCAGACAGTCACCCAACATATGTGTCATTTGCTAGCCTCAGGGGGATGGTGTGTGAGTCCCCAGAAGTCCTGGAATGCCAGGCATTGGTTCCACCAAAGGTTTTAGACCAGAGGTTGGATGGCCAGGTTCAGGATCCGCCTGACCTGAAGGGTGGGACTACTGTAATCAGTGTCCTGACCAGTTCTTTTTCCAGATGTACCGCCCCGGTTGGGAGGGAGCAGGACTCTGGAAGGGGGTGCAGAGGGTGGGAGAGCCCACCTCTGACCCCGTTACCACCTGAGAGGTTAAACCCTAGGTTGGGAGAATGTTGTTTAGAGGGTACCTCTCGCAGGAGGAGGAGGAACCCTAGGAGAAGAGGTAAGGGGAGGAGAGCCTTCCCTGAGACTCCTGGTCTGCCTGAGGTTGTAGACCCTAGGCTGGAGAACCAGTGGCAGTCTAGCCCTGTCTTGCAGACAGGAAGAGTGGAAAATGGCTGTTATGTGCCAGGGGTTACTACCCCCCACTTTGTGAGTAGGCAGGATCCAGTGGTACCTGGATGGCCTAGGGCCTGGTCCTGGCCGAGGGCAGCTGGAGAGTACCAGTGGGGTACCCCAGTTAGTCCCTACAGTAGTTTAAGAAGGAACCCTAGGGGTTCACCGTGGCGTAAAACAGGAGGGTGTCCCTGCAGTTGTGGGCCCGCGTCCTTGTTTTATCGCCCCAAGCAGGGAAGCCCCTCACGGTGGTGATTGGTCTGCCCTGCGTTTTGGCTGGAAGGGGGTCGTGTTAGACTTGGGCCTTAGGGCAGGTTCACCCCTAATCTTTTTGCCTTTATTTGTGACCCTGTGTAGTGATTTTTGGGTCTTGGCGCACTTTTTCCCTGTGTCCCAGAGTGAAAGTGCGTGCGTGTAGTATGGCTGGCCTGCCCTCCCATAGGAATGCATGGGGAATGTGTGTGCCCTGGTAGTTCCTGATGTGTGGGGAGTGCAGGCTCGAGTTTAGTATGTATGAACTCGTGAGAATGAATGCTGCGCAATGGTATGTGCGGCTTGTATGTGTCTAGAAGGGAAGTGCTACTTCTGGACATTGATGTATGTGTGCAGTGAGGATAGTGGAGCGTGATTGGCTGGAGCTGGCTGGCATGCCAGGCTCCAGGAAGTCTGGATGGGTCTGCCCGGTGGTGAGTGTGAGATCAGCATGAGTGATGTGTGGGAGGAGTAGATCTGTGTCCTGGATGGGCTGGGTTTTCCCCACACAATGCTGGCTCCGCCCCCCTGTGGTTTGTCTAATGACCCTAGCCTCCCCAGTGAATGAAAGGGGTGGTTGGGCCATCAAGGGTACTCCCAAGCCAGCTGCAACTGGTTTCCCCCCACCCTGCACCTCCTAACAAAGGAATTCTCTGTATAAATATGGGGCTGTGTCCCCACAGAAATTGTTCTATTTTCGGATCCTTGCCAGAGGGGGCTGTTGCTGCTGCTGGGGCCAAGAGGACCGCCACTTGGCTTGTCTCCCTGCCTGGAGACCCAGTGTGCTGGCTCTGGCCCTGCCCTGCCCCTCTGCCTGCCTCCAGTCCCTGCTGGAGCTTTTGCTTTGACTTAGAGTGCCTGGAGGCGCTCTTATTTGATTTATAGCGCTAGGAGCGCTTTCCTGGTGCCCCAGCGCTCAATAGCGCTTTGCTGATATTTCTAGCGCTAGGAGCGCTTTTCTTTAGCCCCCAGGCGCTGGGTGCGCTTTATTTCTATTATAGCGCTTTGGAGCGCTTTTGCCGCTTTTTGGCATAGCGAGTGCCTACCTCGCTGTATCTTTATTTTTGAAGGCCGGTGCCTACCCGGCATTGCCCCGTACTTGAATTTGTAAATACCTCGAGGGAGCCCACTCCTCGGGTACTGGGAGCCCGCCTGCCTACCTGGAACGGGCCGCCGCGCTGCCCGCGACGACCCGGAAGTGTTCTGGCCGACCGGCCAATCGCAGCGCGGCCCCTGAGAGGCCGACCGGAAGTCCCGCCCCCGGAGCCGAGCAGCGAGGAGAAGGGCTGCCGGCCGTGTCCCCGAGGCTCCCCGAGTGGAGAGAGGAGCCCCGGGAGAAAGAGAAGAGCGGCGCGAGAGGAGCCGGCAGTGTCTGCCCCCGCAGCACCAGCGAAGGACCGGTGAGTGCGGGGACAGGGTCCTTTGTCTTGATTAAGAGCGGCCCCGGTTGGCAGCGGGCCGCTCCCACGAGTCCCCCCTGATTGATTTACGAGCCCCGAGGCTCGAGGGGGCATTTGTTTGTTTAGGGCCACGAGGCTCACAGCGCCTTCTGGTTTCCCGAGCCCTGAGAGGCTCGTGCGCCCATAGTAACTTTGCAAGCCCACAGGAAGCTCTGGGGCATTGTCGATTATTAATTTAGAGCGCTGGAGCTCTAATTTGCACATTTTGCTTTGTGAGCCCCTGAGAGGCTCTAGGGGGACACAGGCAGCTAGTTGGTTGTAGCCCCGAGGCTCCCACGCTGTGTCTCCCCACTGTGTTCTTGAGCCCTCCTGGCTCCAACGTTGCCTACCATATTTACAACTGTCCAGCACTTAGTGGACAAGTTGCTACGTTTAGGCTTTTGTGCTGTGCTGCCTGCGCAGCCTTCCCTGACTTTGAGACTCAGGGCATTTCAGCCCCTTTCGAGGCCAGTTGGCCTGAGGGACCTTTCTAGTGTTGTGCCATGTGCACCCTGCGCAATTTATGATTCCTGCTAATTTGATTTCTGCGCAAATGTTCTAACCTGCACCTCTGAATGTGTATTAATGTTTCATGTGCAATTCTTGTTTGTTATTACCTTTGCTAAAAGTGACCTGCTTAGGTGATTCTTTATGTGTTTATCCCCTTTGCTAAAAGTGACCTGCTTAGAGGATTGTTTGTGTCATTACCTTTGCTAAAAGTGACCTGCTTAGGTAATGCCTTGTTCTTTTATTTCCCTTTGCTAAAAGTGACCTGCTTAGAGGAATGTTGATGTTTGATTGCCTTTGCTAAATGTTACTTGCCTAGGTGATTATTTTAGGTTTCCTTCCCCCTGCGTGATTTCCCTACAGAGACTAGGGTGGCGTAGGAGGTGATAGGTTTTCCTTCCATAGGTCCTGATGATAAGGTCCTAGCTCCCTGCGTGATTTCCCTACAGAGACTAGGGTGGCGTAGTAGGTGATAGGTTTTCCTTCCATAGGTCCTAGCTCCCTGCGTGATTTCCCTACAGAGACTAGGGTGGCGTAGGAGGTATTTTCCCTTTACCAGTAGTTACTGGTTGTATGCTACATTTTCTATTTCTGTGTTACAGTCATTATATGTTTATGTGCTAAAGTGTTATACCTACAAGTATTATTTCTAACAAGTGCATACCCCTGACAGTGGTCCAGGTGGCCCTGTCCTGTACATAATCCCTTGTAAATCTTGCCCGTGCCTGTTGGCACATTGTAAAGTGTGTGTGTTATCTAATGTGTTTTTATTATTATAATACAAAGGCTATTTTTGATATAACCTTGTGTGGAGTTTCCTTTGTGGTGGGCCTTTGGTTGTTGTCGCTGGGGTGCGCGCGCAAACGCTTTACACATCGCCTCTGAGATTAGCCTTGCTGCTCGCGCCACGTTACCTAGAGGGTGAGCGGGGGTTATCTTGGTGTGTGACTCCCTGGCCCTGACCTTAGAAATGATGATCCCTGACTGACCTCGACGCGAGTCTTGGCCGGCCAGGGTCCCGTTTCTAACAGCACTCTACACCGGCATCAACAAAACCCTACTCCGCGAACTACAAACAATGCAGAACACCGCGGCCAAACTCATCCTCGGCATACCCCGGCACAAACGTATCAGCCAACACCTGCGGGGACTCCACTGGCTCCCCGTGGAAAAGTGAGTCACCTTCAAAATCCTCACTCCTGCCTTCAAATGCCTGCAAAACAACGGACCCAAACACCTCAACCACAGAATAAACTTCCACGTACCCAAAAGAAACCTGCGATCGTCCAACCTCGTGCTGGCGGAAACCCTGTGCTTCTACAGAACCAGAGCAGGCAGAAGATAGTTCTCCCACATCGCAGCCAAGACTTGGAATGAGCTACCGGCAGACATAAGACTCTCCCTCTCCCTGAACACCTTCAGGAAGATCCTCAAGACATGGCTCTTCGGCTGAACAAAGCAGCATATCACTCTCCCCCCCAGCGCCTTGAGATCCTCATGGGTGAGTAGCGCGCTTACAATTCCCTGATTGATTGATTGAACAGTACTTCTTCTGCCCCTTGCCGGAAAGAAAGAAAAGTGATTTGTCTCCATTGATCTGATCAAACCACTCCATGTGGCTGATACTGAATAGCAGGCCATGAGGGCTCCTGGGTAGCTGCTGATCTCCGCTTGTTACTATACAGGAATTAATAACTTTTGAAGATTCTATTCTATGAAGTAATAGAGTTGCCAAAGTAATAGAGGGGCATATTATCAAGGAGGTTTATCTCCGCTTTTTTGGCTTTAAAAGCCAAGAAAGCGGAGATAAAATTATCTCCCTATTACCAAGCTGTCGCTAACACCAGTTAGCGACAGCTAATAGGAGATAGCGACCATCTTGGGCCCCGCTTTGCATGTCAGTGATATTTATCACTAATGACATGCAAAGTGGGCGTGCCAAGATGTTAGCGACTGGAAACAGTCGCTAACATCGCTATCTCCTATTACCAACTTTTGGAGATATTCGCGCTAAGCGCGAATATCTCCAAAAGCTAACACCTGCCCTGAGCAGTTCTTAGCCATGTTAACCAATGGGAGGTGGATAACATGGCTAAGAGCATTTGCTCGATAATGCATGAATATCGCTGACTTTTCAGCGATATTCAAGCATTGCGGCCGTTTTTTATCGCATTTGCGATAAACCTTGCTATTAGCAAGGTTTATCTGCGATAAAAATCGCCGATGTGCGGCGATAATTTTTGTCTCTAAACAAGTTAGAGACAAAAATTATCTCTATTGGTTGGTAATATGCCCCAGAGTTGCCAAAGATAGATCGAAATGTGTCTGGTTACTTAATCAAATTTGATACCTTCTCTCTGAATAAGAGTGAACCTGAGTCAATGCCAGCTTCTGTTTCGCACAAAGAAAAAGTAGATAACATCTACCTTTGGAAGAAAAAGACTTACTTTGTTTCTCCATGGCTGCAGCTCTGGATTGCAATTTGTCTACTGTTCCTAGACCTCTATATAGGTGTAGTGACTTTCTTTTTCCCGCTTCTGAATGGACATCTCCCAGAAGGCTCCGCAGTACAGCATGTGAACTAGGTCCTGAAACTTCATACGTCATCTCATGGAATAGTTTAGGACAGGGTTTCCTACAATGTATTTGGTCCCCCTAAACTTTGAACAACATGTATTAAAAAGAATGTGAATGATATCATCACCTCCAGTACATTCTCTGTTAATTGGGACTTTGAAACTGTGAATAGCATGCTATCTGATTTAGAACAATGGGCTGCATTTTCAAAAAAAGAATTGTATGCTGACACCATGTATTGTTACCAACACTATGGACATCGTTTCTTGCACAAGACAAGCATTCCACTCAATGTTTTTACTTATCATCAATGGGAACATTGCTCTACAGCACTAAAACGTGGTTCACAAACATTTGCACAAAAGTTTGCATATTTTCTGTGTTTAACTCTTCAGACCCGACCTCATATTAATATATGGTTGCACCTACATCTGCGAAGAAAAATATGCTCACCAACACTTCCTTTATTTCACAAAAGATACACAGGTGCTAGACGGAATACAGAGCAACATTCACCCCCAGTTAATAGATCTGGGTTTAATCCATTGTTCTTTTGATCACCATGCCACCCCAGTGTAGACCCAACCATATCCAAATCAATCTTTACCCTGTGCCTCGTGGGAACATTCCAGACCGAACTGCCAAGCCAGGTCCTCCCTTGACGAGAAACAAGCATCCCGGGGCCAGTTTCAGGTCATCACCCCTCATCAGCCAGGCTAGCTTGAATCCAGTGGCATGGTGAGCAAAAAATATGGCTTTAGGCCCATCTCTCTGTACTGGGGTGAATGTTTGACATTGTTCTGCATTCTGTCCATCAATTGTTGTTTTTTAATTTGTCACCCCAAGTGGAACGGGTATGCCCAGATGTGGGCCCAGTGCTCTTGATGCCACTGGAGTCAAGCTATCCTGGCTGATGAGGGGTGTAACCCCGAAACTGGTCCTAGGATGCTTGTTTCCAGTCCAGGCAGGACCTGCCCTGGCAGTTCGGGCTGGACTGTTCCCATTGGGCACAGGGTCAAGATTGATTTGCATATGGCTGGGTTCAAACTGGAGTGGCATGGCGAGCAAAAAATCAATGGATTTAGTCCCAGATCTCTGTACTGGGGTGAATGTATGACATTGTTCTGAATTCTGTACATAAGTTGTTGTTTTTTCCTTCATTTCCCAGCTGTCTTTACAAGGTGTTAGCTTTTGGAGGGACACTATAGACACACAATCTTTCTGGGGGACGAAAGATTGGCAAGTGCAGGGAAATGAGGTGTTATTTAGAGCATGCCTCATACCACAGCAAGTTATCTTCCTGAACGAAACAGTGCAACAAACTTCCTGTCTAGGACTTGCCAAGATTAAGGACTTCATCTCACCTCGAATTCCCTCACCTACACACTTTGAGGGTTGGCAGAATTATACATCATGTAGTGAGGATACACTGAATGACATTATACATGAAGGTTTACACACTTCTTCAGACCCCAATCGGGTGGGATGGTTAGTTTGGCCTATCAACACAAATGGGTGTCAATCAAGATTCAAGGGTACCGCCGAAGTGTTTAGTATCCATAGGCCAGACCACTGCTATGTACAACGAGAACATCCAGGGGTGGTGACATCCTGCAGTGTTGGGAAGTTATGCCTAGAGTGACTGAAAACCTCAACACTGTCCCAGGTAAAACAACACTTTCCTAACTCCGTATGACATGGATATAAGGTATTTTTTGCTAGGTCCCAGAAAACATTGTTGCAAATGCATCTTATACGCTATTTACAACTAAGGGCCCCATTAGGATAGCGGGTGGAAAATCACCCCGACCGCCATGGAGGCGGAAAACGACTGTCCGCCGGGACCGCGGATATACCGGCGGTCAAATTAGGATCAACTGGCAAAAAAGACCGACCGCAGCAGTAGTGCGCTAAAAAAAACTGCCAGACGCGCGCGGTGATGTCCTAAAACCGACCACTGTTGTCGGAAACGCAGCGGAAAAGCTACACCACGCTGCAAGCAAAGCAGAGACACCGTACGAGAAATTAGGATTTCTCCGTTGGTCCCACGGTACGACACGCTGTTTCCGACCGCCGCGGTCGCACACTGCAGTGAATGGGAGAGCCAGCAGAAGAGCTGCAGCATAGCCCCCGCACCCGACGGTACATAAAAAACATGGCGGACGAAGCCAAAACATCGCAACAATGCCTAACTGAGCACAACTTAAAGTAGCCATGCCCCACAAATACACAAAACACATACCAATGAAAAAACAAATGCAAAAAAAAATATATACAATTTCCAGGACCACACCCACAATACACCTCACAGCAAAAGCCCATTTGGACACACCCACACAGCTGAGTATAAAAACAGCCCTTTTACTGACCACAATCCTTTGCAATGCTCCAGAAGAGAAAAGCAAACACCACATCTGACAGGAGAGGCAAAACAACACAACACACACTCCACCAACACCACCACCATCACCATCACTAGTCACTACCACCATCACACCAGCACCAACAATGCCCCAGGACACAACACACCTCACACCTCAACACCACACCCACCACACCCTGCACCCACAAAGACTACAAACACCCACCACCATGGCAGCACAGAAAATGCCAAAATTCACAGAGGGTAAGTTGACTGTCATGGTCAATGAGACAGTGAGAGTGGAACCACAACTGTTTGGTAGCCTGATCCAACAGACACCATTAGCCACAAGGACACAAATGTGGGAAAGGATAGTCCAAAGGCTTAATTCAGTAGGGACCACCCCATGATCCAAGAAGGAGATCATGAAGCGTTGGCATGAGCTCAAGAGGGTTGTCAAGGAGAAGAGGAGCAAGAACTGAGAGCTGGGGAACCGGACTGGCATTAGCCCTCCCATCCCACATAAAATATTCACACCCTGGGAGGAGAAGGTGCTTTCCATACTGCATCCTGAGAGTCTCACAGGAGTAGCCGGGGGAACGGAGGCTGGTAAGTACAAACAAATGGAAACCAACACACTGATAAGTACTTCCATGCACAACCCAAACACCATTGCACTGTTCACCCTCACCTAACAGGTAGGCAGCCATCTTCACTGGGAGGTGTGTTTGGTGGTGGGAGGCCTGCACTATCACTTCCACCATGCCCCCTGTCCCACACCTGAGCAGCATGGAAGCCTCCCCCACCCAGGAACATTTGTCAGCGATTGCACTGTTCACCCTCACCTAACAGGTAGGCAGCCATTTTGTATTGGAGGACTGTTTGGGGGTGAGAGGCCTGTATCACGACTTTCACCATGCCCCCTGTTCCACACTCCAGCAGCATGGATGCCTCCCCTCCCAGGAGCATGTGTCAGCCATTGCACGGTTCACTCCCACATGCCCCCTGTCCCACACCTGAGCAGGATGGAGGCCTCCCCCACCCAGGAGCATGTGTCAGCCATTGCATTGTTCACCCTCACCTAACAGGTAGGTAGCCATCTTGTATTGGAGGATTGTTTGGGGGTGGGAGGCCTGCACTACGACTCCCACTATGCCACCTGTTCCACACTCCAGCAGCATGGATGCCTCCCCCACCCAGGAGCATGTGTCAGCCATTGCACTGTTCACCTTCACCTAACAGGTAGGCAGCCATCTTCACAGGGAGACTGTTTGGGGGTGGGTGGCCTGTATCACGACTCCCACCATGCCCCCTGTTCCACACTCCAGCAGCATGGATGCCTCTCCTCCCAGGAGCATGTGTCAGCCATTGCACGGTTCACTCCCACATGCCCCCTGTCCCACACCTGAGCAGGATGGAGGCCTCCCCCACCCAGGAGCATGTGTCAGCCATTGCATTGTTCACCCTCACCTAACAGGTAGGTAGCCATCTTGTATTGGAGGATTGTTTGGGGGTGGGAGGCCTGCACTACGACTCCCACTATGCCACCTGTTCCACACTCCAGCAGCATGGATGCCTCCCCCACCCAGGAGCATGTGTCAGCCATTGCACTGTTCACCTTCACCTAACAGGTAGGCAGCCATCTTCACAGGGAGACTGTTTGGGGGTGGGTGGCCTGTATCACGACTCCCACCATGCCCCCTGTCCCACACTCCAGCAGCATGGAGGCCTCCCCCACCCAGGAGCATGTGTCAGCCACTGCACTGTTCACCCTCACCTAACAGGTAGGCAGCCATCTTCACTGGGAGGACTGTTTGGGGTTGTGAAGCCTGTATCATGACTCTCATCATGCCCCCTGTCCCACACTCCAGCATCATGGAGGCCTCCCCCACCCAGGAGCACTGTTCACCCTCACTTAACAGGTAGGTAGCCATCTTCACTGGGAGGCCTGCATAATCACTCCCACCATGCCCCCTGTCCCACACCTGAGCAGGATGGAGGCCTCCCCCACCCAGGAGCACGTGTCAGCCGTTGCACTGTTCCCCTCACCTAACAGGTAGGCAGCCATCTTCACTGGGAGGACTGTTTGGGGGTGGGAGGCCTGCATCACGACTCCCACCATGCCCTCTGTCCTACACTCCAGCAGCATGGAGGCCTACCCCACCCAGGTGCATGTGTCAGCCATTGCATTGTTCACCCTCAGCTAACAGGTAGGTAGCCATCTTCCCTGTACTGGCTGTTTGGTTGTGGGAGGGGTGTACCACGACTCCCACCATGCACCTTGTCCCACAACCCAGCAGCATGGAGGCCTCCCCCACCCAGGAGCATGTGTCAGCCATTGCACTGTTCACCCTCACCTAACAGGTAGGTAGCCATCGACAGAGGTCTGGCTGTTTGTGTTTGGACCTGCAACACTACACACGGCACCAATTGCATGCAATCCATCGATACAGGACATGTATGATTATTTGATGTTTCCCTGCACCATGTGATAACAGCCAGTATTGCATTTAACAATAATACTAAAGTTGTCTCAATTGTGTAGTGTACAGACAGCAGATGACATGCAGCTAAAAGAATATTTGCACATTGCACAACACTGACCATTCCCCATCTAATCCACAGGTGATGAAGATCTTGCTGCTGAGGACAACAACGACCAGCAAAGCCAGTCTCCACCCCCGGTACATGGACTCTCAGATGTTGACTCCCAGGAAAGTTTGGACAATGAGCTCCGGGCTGGCCCATCTGCTGTGCCAAGGCCCAACCGGTCCCAGAGCCCCATCCTCCCCACCACCGCATCTGCTGCACCAACAACTGCACAGCAGACCCCTGAAGTCACGGCCTGTGCCTCCACCGCTGCCACCTTGGCCACCACCACCACCAGCACCCTCCCTGTCCCAGGGGATGACTAGGACATACCACCAACTGTGGAGGGCAGGGAGAGTGTGCGATGACCCACCGTGGTGAGGTAACAGGTCCGCGGCAGTAGGGCAGGTGGGAGGGCCAGGGTCCCCCCCCCAGACCTCAGGAGGTTGGCACACCATCCCTGGACCACTTCACCAGAGTTATCGGTGCATATGAACAGGTCCAGGGACAAATTGGCTGGTCGGACAAACCATTACGTGAGCTCATCCAGCTGATGAGGTCCATCGACACACGCATTGGTCAAATGGTGGACCTCATGGCCCAGCAAGTGACGTTGCTGAGGAACAGGCCTGTGTCACAACCAACACCTCTGCCCTCTTCTGTTGTGCTGCAGGATGGAAGTGCACCATCCTCCCCTGCGCCAACAGAGAGGGGTGAGTCCTCAGACGCTGCTGGCCATTCAGCAGGCCCCCCCGCCAAAAAGATCAAGGGGTGACCAAAGAAGAGCCTGGGAGTCTCCGGAGGCAAAGCACCAGCCACATGCCATTCACAGAGCCAGCTCTGATGGCAACCCTCTTCCCCACTGCATTGACTGTTTGGACTGTCCTTCCAAACACTGCCTTGGCAATGGCACTTGTCTGTTGGACTAGGTCACCACATCCATGTAGTACCTACTCTTGCATCTCATCTACGATGACTGTCAACTCACTGCTCCTTCACCACCTTCATGTAAATATTCCCGCACCCCTCACATGTCCACTTTGCACATAAAAACCTGACGCACCAGATTTTGTGCTGTATTGTTTTTATTGCAATATTTACAGTTTAGAAAACGTCCATGATGTGTCCAAATGATGTACAGTATGTAGGGCTGGACTAATCGAAGCACCTAGGGAGACACTACAGAACAACAGTCACTGGTGATATTGTGGCATCACAGACATAACACTACGCAAAACATACACATGAGTCTACAGGCATACAAGACAATGTGCGTCAGCTGTCAACCAATGGCCACATATGCAATGTCAATGCCACCTTTCCTACACACAGGTGACTCAACATGTGCCTGTCTGTACCATCCGCCCATAGCCATTTACAACAACAACAACCACAACAGACAATGTACAAGTCGTACATCTTCACACACCTTCAAGTGAATTAGCGGTTGACGAGCTGTTGACGTATGTCAACTCCTGTCCTCATCACTGGACTCAGGTCCTTGGGCAGGCGTGGGCCTTGGTTCCTCTCCGTCATCCAGGAGCAGGGGAAACCCCTTGTGAATGGCCATGTTGTGCAGCAAGTTTCAAAGAAAAGGGAGTTACCCCAAAAGTAGAAACTTTAGGGACGGGGTGTGGAACAAAGGCAATAAAAACAAGTCCCTATAATGCTAAGTGAAGGGCTGCCTGTTGTATCCTATACCAAGTACAATTCTTTATAGGCCGATATTGCCTCAAAAGACCTATGATCACATATTATACCAAAACATGCACTAAGAACCAAAAATTATTTGTAGTAAACACTTGTAACCAATCTAAAATATTATATACAATATAGAAAATGAAGTTAAATCATTTTTTTATTTCAGTTTAAAAAGATAAAGGTTTTGATAGGCAGTTGTCATTCCTCCCAAAATAAGTTACAATCTAATCACAAAATAAGTCGACGCAGCGTTTCGGTGATCTTTTAAATGGTTCCACCTTCTTCAGGACTAAAATGATTTCATGAAATCTAAAGTTAAAAAAAGTTCATATCAATTTTTCAACAGATATAGTGCACGCATCCTAAAACAACATATTGAAAACACATATTTACACAATCTTCTACTAACAGTGTATTCTGTCTTTCATTTGATATGTCATACATTAGTTATTAGCATTCCTATTGCCCCCCATAGTTACCATATTAAGGTTGGGGTATTGACTAGCACTTGGTCCAATAGTTCATTTCTAAAAGCCTCACATTGCAGGCTTCCCTACTATCTGTTTTAATCTGGATAGTATCTTTGCTGTTATCAACGTCATAACATCATATCTTTCTACTGTGTATCTTATGTATTGACATTTGGTCTATTTACCACTGTTCTATATATCTGTTTTTCTATAGGAAAACCTTTCTCCTATTAGCTATCCCCATATGAACCTATTAACATACCTTTTGAAATCGTATCAAATAAAATACACATATTCAATCTCTGGGGGTTTGAGATCCCTCTTGGAATTCAAAAAGGAGACGGCTTGTGAATGAGCCTAATGAAAAAAAAAAGCATCCTTACTGCTACTGTTATTAATGCTGACATTCTATCCAGAATAAGGGGGTTTATGTCGCATACCTTTTCATGAGTTGTAATGGCTTTGTGATACGCAAGAGCCACCGTACTCATATCAGGTTAGTTGATGAAAAAGCCACTGCAATCAATTCAGGACTTTATCTATATTGGAAGACAAATTATAAGGGGGGGGGGGTTTGATTGCTATACATACAATCAATTTCATGTGTTTTCCGGGCTCTAAAGGATTGTGCGCTTACCTCAAGATTAAAAAGGCGGTGAGAGATGTATTTTCATTTCAATTAGGAAAAGCAGGTATTTTTCAATTACCCGTGGAGTTAGAAAATCTGTGATTCTTTTATTATTCCTCCCTTCCTCGTGACCTGTATTTAGGAGTAAGATATGTGATAGCGTATACTCCTGCTTTCTGCAATATAACTTTATTCAAATTGGGCACTATTTATTGTAATGCATGCTATTTTATATATGAATGGCAACAAGTAACAGGAGTATCAGTCCCAAGTTGGTAAATAAGTAAAGACATCTTTATTCTAGGAAAGACACATCACTACGTTAACCCTTTTTTTAAAATATGGTATGATCTTTACTAATCTCCTGCTTATTCGGGCAAACAGTTCAGGACTATCTCACCGCAATCCATTTGTTTTATTTTTGTCGGTAAGTTGCGGCCATGACACCAAAAGGGTGTGTATTAATGTTTATATTATTAAAAATACAGCCATATGTTTAATGTCCACATATATTCACAAACGGCTGCCAAGATTGCATTGCTTACATGCGTCTTGCGCTTATCAGTTAAGAAACGAACTTAACTCGTTTAAACCAGAAAGTATATTCAAAAATGTCTTTTTACAAACATAGGCGCCTCGTAGCATGCTGCAGTTGTATTCAGCTCAGAGGTTCTATTTGGCTCTAAAACTCCATGCGTCTGTAAACTATAAATAGCTACGCTTAAGCGTTTTCTCTGTCTCCGTTCTGACTCTTACCGATTAAAAAGTTATCGGCCTCCCTGCTCCTGCGGACTCATCTCGAACAGCATCTATTTTTTACGGAAGAAAGTCCTTCCTTTATATCCTGTTAAAGGGATAGGTCAGAGCTCTTCATTGCCATGACGTAAGAGCGGAAGTATAGAGATAGAGTGAGGACGGGTCCGTTGGGCAGAGTTCCGTCATATTGTAATGGCTGACAGTAATTCAGTAATTCTCGAGCAGTTTTCACATCTATCATAATGCTCGAAAAGAGGCCATATATTCATATTAATAAAATGAGATATCTGTGACTGTTTATTTTATAGTTATTATTTTTTAATAAAAAAATCGGCACATTTGCCACACCGTATGTTATTTGTTTTTTTATTTTTTATAATTATTTAATAATTTTACATAGAAGCACAATTAGTCGAAAGGTCAGCGCAAAAGATGTTTTTGGTTTACGTACTCTAGGTTGTCATGTCTACTTTTCCATGCGTTGTTTATTTATAATAAGACCATTGGAGATTCTATGTTTACAGCGGCCAGCTTGAGATGGTACATCTTTCATTGTGGAATGTATGTCTACATACACAATTGCCCTATGAGGTTTCTTAATAGAAAAATAATAAGCAGCATAATACAGCATGTCACAACGATCTTGCGCACCTTCCCAGGCGAGTATGCCAATGCACCTCCAGTCCTGTCAAAGCAGCGGAATCTTGACTTGAGTAGGCCAAAAGTCCGCTCAATGACACGTTGGGTTCTGCCATGGGCCTCATTGTACCTGACGTCAGACGGGGTCATGGGATTCCTTAGTGTGCTCATCAGCCATGGACGACTGGGATATGCAGAGTCACCTAGGAATAACAAACACACATTGCAATGTTGCACAGGCAGAGGGCAGCAGGGCACAAACACACATCACGCCATATCACTAGGCATACTCACCTACAATCCAAGCATGATCGGGATGCAGGTTAGCCATCATCTGGGGCACCATGCTGTTCCTCATGACGTATGAATCATGGGCTGAGCCGGGGAATCTTGCACACACATGTGAAATGTTCATGTCCGCAAGGCACACCACCTGCACATTTATTGAATGATAATGTTTGCGATTTCTAAAAATGTGCTCCGTGGCCTGTGGTGGCACCAGACCGACATGGGTGCAATCGATGGTACCAACAACATGGGGGATGTGCCCAAGGGCATAGTAGTCACCCTTCACACCGGGCAATTCTGCTCCCCTGGGGAAACGTATGTAGTGATCCTTATATCTCATCATGGCTGCAAGAGCATCCCTCAGCACCATGCTGAACATAGGTTATGACATCCCTGCACGCCTACCACGGTCTCCTGGAAGGTACCAGTTCCAAAAGAGTAGAGGACTGCCATCACTTTGTATGTGGGTGTGAAGGCTGTTGGGTAGTGGTGACGAGGCTGCAGGTGGGGCTCCAACAGATCACAAAGGGTCTTCATGGTTGCTCTGTCGAGGCGGATTTTTCAGATGATCGCTATATCCTCCATGTCCTCCAGCACTGTCATGTGACGTATGAGATTTTGCCTCCTCCTAGTTGAGATGTACATGGACACATATCAATGACAACCATCATGAGGTGTACTCAGCACACAAGGTCACATGTGTTTAAATTTGAGACACACAGAGGACACACCAAACCATTTACAATACACAGGTGCTGCAAACAAAACAGAATGTAAATGTAAATGCCCAGTTTCTGAACACCACATTCCACATGTGCACGCCTCATACCGTACCATCAACAAAAGTGTGTAACATGACCATGAATGCCTCACACACATCTGCTGTACCTGTCACACCTCAATGCATCATGTGAAGCTGGCACACATCAAGAGCCCAACGATCACAGTAGATGGTAAACTTGTGTGCATGGGCTGATATGGTAGCACAAGTATGAAAGAACACCATACAGTGAGACAAGCCTTGTCAAGGTCAGCACTGACCTACGACACATCGATTTGTGACACATCATTGACAACATCTTAACACTGTCAGGCATCATTAACCATCAAATGAATCAGTGACATTGCAGGGACAACAGACCAATGTGCGTCACACATATCGTGCGACCACCTGTGCTTTAAATCAATTAATGGCCATGTGTTCACAATGATGTGCCATTAAACATGTTGCTGCTGTGTACTGATGCAAAGTTCATGATGGAATTTGGCATTGCATGTGACCAAATTCGCTGTAGCTACCGCCTGTCCACAGCGGTGTGACACAAGCACCACTCCCCTTTTAGAAAAACAAAAACTTAACACCGGGTTTTGTGCATAATTCTAATCATCAACTAGACGTTAAACAATTGTATAATTTGTACCACATGATAACATGATATATGATTTCACTTTCTTTTTTTATTGCATTATTTTTTTTGTTTTTTCATGAATTCATACTTTTTTCCTCTATAAATATCAAATACATAAACTTATATACAATTATTGTATTACACATACATAGGATACAAAAACCAGCATAATACAGATTTCCTTAGATTACAATACAGTAGTCCATGATTGTATACAGAACCAAAATTCCATTCAACCCGTTTCAGCTATGCCTACCTCAGGAATTCTGTATATTTCTCATGAGCGTTAACTATAAAATGAAACATTGTATCAATTGGTTTATTGGTCCTACAACTGTCAATGTCAAACAGATTGCATTAATTTTCTTTATTTATCTATATATTCACTTTTTACTTCTAGGACAACCTACCCATCAAGGGGGCCTGGACTAGCACTACCACATACCGATACCACCCAATTGCCAATACATTGCTATACATTATTACAGTGCATTATCATCTTTAAAAAACATTCTTCTGTGCATTGTATCTGTTTGCTATACATTATCAACAGATATATTCTTATCTACAAAAAATATACATCTGTACAGTATCTACAATCAATTCTCAGTTGCTATTTTACATTTGGCCATCGGCATACACAGCTAGAGCACCTCTCCTTAGCCAGTTTATGATCATAGATATTCCTTCTAGATAGCTTATCTATGATCATTATCTAGAACTTTTGTTTAAAGCACCACTCCCTACAAACGTGCGGTAGACATTGGCATGGTTTGCTGGCAGTGGGCATGCTGCCCCACACAAATGGCGGTTGCTACAGCCTGTCCACAGCGGTGTGACACAAGCACCACCCCCTACACAAGTGCGGTAGACATTGGCATGGAGGCATGGGTTGCTGGCGGTGGGCATGCTGCGCCACACAAATGGCGGTTGCTACCGCCTGTCCACGGCGGTGTGACACAAGCACCACCCCCTACACAAGTGCGTTAGACAATGCATGGGTTGCTGGCGGTGGGCATGCTGCGCCACACAAATGGCGGTTGCTACCGCCTGTCCACGGCGGTGTGACACAAGTACCACCCCCTACACAAGTGCGGTAGACATTGGCATTGAGGAATGGGTTGTTGGCGGTGGGCATGCTGCGGCACACAAATTGTAGTTGCTACCGCCTGTCCACGGCGGTGTGACAAAAGTACCACCCCCAACACAAGTGCGGTAGACATTGGCATTGAGGCATGGGTTGCTGGCGGTGGGCATGCTGCGGCACACAAATGGCGGTTGCTACCGCCTGTCCACGGTGGTGTGACATAAGCACCACCACCTACACAAGTGCGGTAGACATTGGCATGGAGGTATGGGTTGCTGTCGGTGGGCATGCTGCACCACACAAATGGTGGTTGCTACCGCCTGTCCACGGCGGTGTGACACAAGCACCACCCCCTACAAAAGTGGGGTAGACATTGTCATGGGTTGCTTGCGGTGGGCACGCTGTGCCACACAAAAAGCGGTTGCTACCGCCTGTCCACGGCGGTGTGACACAAGCACCACCCCCTACACAAGTGCAGTAGACATTGGCATGGTTTGCTGGCGGTGGGCATGCTGTGCCACAGAAATGGTGGTTGCTACCCCCTGTCCACGGTGGTATGACATAAGCACCACCCCATACACAAGTGCAGTAGACATTGGCATGGAGGCATGGGTTGCTGGCGGTGGGCATGCTGCACCACACAAATGGCAGTTGCTACCACCTGTCCACGGCGGTGTGACACGAGCACCACCCCTACACAAGTGTGGTAGACATTGGCATGGGTTGCTGGTGGTGGGCATGCTGCGCCACACAAATGGCCATTGCTACCACCTATCCACGGCGGTGTGATACAAGTACCACCCCATACACAAGAGCGGTAGACATTGGCATGGGTTGCTTGCAGTGGGCACAGTGCGCCACACAAATGGCGGTTGCTAACGCCTGTCCACGGCGGTGTGATACAAGCACCACCCCCTACACAAGGGCGGTAGACATTGGCATGGGTTGCTGGCGGTGGGCATGCTGCGCCTCACAAATGGCGGTTGCTACCACCTGTCGACGGCGGTGTGACACAAGTACCACCCCCTACACAAGTGCGGTAGACATTGGCATTGAGGCATGGGTTGCTGGAGGTGGGCATGCTGCGGCACACAAATTGCGGTTGCTACCGCCTGTCCACGGTGGTGTGACATAAGCACCACCCCCTACACAAGTGTGGTAGACATTGGCATGGAGGCATGGGTTGCTGGCAGTGGACATGCTGCTCCACACAAATGGCGGTTGCTACCGCCTGTCCACGGCGGTGTGACACAAGCACCACCCCTACACAAGTGCGGTAGACATTGGCATGGGTTGCTGGCGGTGGGCATGCTGCGCCACACAAATGGCGGTTGCTACCGCCTGTCCACGGCGGTGGGACACAAGTACCACCCCCTAAACAAGTGCGGTAGACATTGGCATTGAGGAATGGGTTGCTGGCGGTGGGCATGCTGCGGCACACAAATTGTAGTTGCTACCGCCTGTCCACGGCGGTGTGACACAAGTACCACCCCCTACACAAGTGCGGTAGACATTGGCATTGAGGCATGGGTTGCTGGCGGTGGGCATGCTGCGGCACACAAATGGCAGTTGCTACCGCCTGTCCACGGTGGTGTGACATAAGCACCACCCCCTACACAAGTACGGTAGACATTGGCATGGAGGTATGGGTTGCTGTCGGTGGGCATGCTGCACCACACAAATGGTGGTTGCTACCGCCTGTCCACGGCGGTGTGACACAAGCACCACCCCCTACAAAAGTGCGGTAGACATTGTCATGGGTTGCTTGCGGTGGGCACGCTGCGCCACACAAATAGCGGTTGCTACCGCCTGTCCACGGCGGCGTGATACAAGCACCACCCCCTACACAAGTGCAGTAGACATTGGCATGGTTTGCTGGTGGTGCGCATGCTGTGCCACAGAATTTGCGGTTGCTACCCCCTGTCCACGGTGGTGTGACACAAGCACCACCCCATACACAAGTGCAGTAGACATTGGCATGGAGGCATGGGTTGCTGGCGGTGGGCATGCTGCACCACACAAATGGCAGTTGCTACCACCTGTCCACAGCGGTGTGACACGAGCACCACCCCTACACAAGTGTGGTAGACATTGGCATGGGTTGCTGGTGGTGGGCATGCTGCGCCACACAAATGGCAGTTGCTACTGCCTGTCCACGGCGGTGTGATACAAGTACCACCCCATACACAAGAGCGGTAGACATTGGCATGGGTTGCTTGCAGTGGGCACAGTGAGCCACACAAATGGCGGTTGCTACCGCCTGTCCACGGCGGTGTGATACAAGCACCACCCCCTACACAAGTGCGATAGACATTGGTATGGGTTGCTAGCGTTGGGCATGATGCGCCTCAAAAATGCCGGTTGCCACCACCTGTCGACGGCGGTGTGACACAAGTACCACCCCCTACACAAGTGCGGTAGACATTGGCATTGAGGCATGGGTTGCTGGAGGTGGGCATGCTGCGGCACACAAATTGCGGTTGCTACTGCCTGTTCACGGTGGTGTGACATAGGCACCACCCCCTACACAAGTGCGGTAGACATTGGCATGGAGGCATGGGTTGCTGGCGGTGGGCATGGTGCGCCACACAAATGGCGGTTGCTACCGCCTGTCCACGGCGGTGTGACACAAGTACCACCCCCTACACAAGTGCAGTAGACATTGGCATTGAGGCATGGGTTGCTGGCGGTGGGCATGCTGGGGCACACAAACGGAAGTTGCTACCGCCTGTCCACAGTAGTGTGACATAAGCACCACCCCCTACACAAGTGCGGTAGACATTGGCATGGAGGCATGGGTTGCTGGCGGTGGGCATGCTGCACCACACAAATGGTGGTTGCTACTGCCTGTCCAAGGCGGTGTGACACAAGCACCACCCCCTACAAAAGTGCGGTAGACATTGTCATGGGTTGCTTGCGGTGGGCACGCTGCGCCACACAAATAGCGGTTGCTACAGCCTGTCCATGGCGGTGTGACACAAGCACCACCCCTACACAAGTGCAGTAGACATTGGCATGGTTTGCTGGTGGTGGGCATGCTGTGCCACACAAATGGCAGTTGCTACCGCCTGTCCACGGCGGTGTGCCACAAGCACCACCCCTACACAAGTGCAGTAGACATTGGCATTGAGGCATGGGTTGCTGGCGGTGGGCATGCTGCGGCACACAAATGGCGGCTGCTACCGCCTGTCTACGGTGGTGTGACATAAGCACAACCCCCTACACAAGTGCGGTAGACATTGTCATGGAGGCATGGGTTGCTGGTGGTGGGCATGCTGCACCACACAAGTGGTGGTTGCTACCGCCTGTCCAAGGCGGTGTGACACAAGCACCACCCTCTACAAAAGTGCGGTAGACATTGTCATGGGTTGCTTGCGGTGGGCACGCTGCGCCACACAAATAGCGGTTGCTACAGCCTGTCCACGGCGGTGTGACACAAGCACCACCCCCTACACAAGTGCAGTAGATATTGGCATGGGTTGCTTGTGGTGGGCACACTGCGCCACACAAATAGTGGTGCATCCTGTTGTTGTGTTGCATGTCTGTGTGTTGGCTGTGGTGTAGCTTCAATACCTGGGTGTGCTGTTCCTTTTGTGCTGTGCTGATTTGTGGTGTGTGTGTTGAGGTTGTGTCAGTCATGTCTGTGTGTAGCTGTTGTGCTTGTTGTGCACACATTGCTTGTTGTACATACAGTGCTGTGGGTATGTGGGCTTGGCATTGCCTGATGTGCATTCCCTGATGTCTTGTGGTGTTTGTTGATGTGTGCTTTCATGTGCATCTGTGGTTTGTTTGATGTGGCAGTGTAGTTCTGTGCAGGTGCAATTTTGTGTGATTTGTGTTATGTTGTGAGTGTGTTTAGTTCGTGAGTGATGATGTTGTGCACTCATGTTGTGTTTGTACTCACATTGCCTTTTCACAGTTTGGTTGGCAGGGTATGTCTGCTTCTGTTGGGGGGGTGGGTGTTCCTGTGCTGTTTGTGTGTAGTTTGGGTAAGTTATCTGTTCAGGCTACCCTGTGTGTGTTTTCTGTTTGTGGATACACCCAGGGTGTGTGTATGTGCTGGGAAGTATTGTCAGCCTTGAGTGTGTGTGTCACAGGTGTTGTGTGTTCCTTGTTAGCCACTCATGCAGTGGCTGTATCCCTGGTTGTCTGTTGTGTGGTGCCGGGTGTGTATTATGCTTGCCTGTTGCTGTGCTTGTTGGTGTGCAAGGCGGTGCACAGGATGGGCACCTGGCCTGTGACTTGCTGGTGTGTGTTGATGTGTAGTTGGGGGTGGTGTGTCCCTGTGGTCTCTTTGCCCTGCCCATGTCTTGTAGTGGCCCTGCTTTCTGCATTGTGCGCATGTGTTGACCGCTGCGGTGACGTGACCGGGAGTGGGACGTTGCTGCTAGTTCGCGGTCGATGTGTGTCCCGGATGCATAGGGGGAACTTATTGGCAGGTGGGTGATGTAGGGGTGCCCTTGTGGATGTGTTGTGACCCCAAGCAGAGTGTCTGTGGTGGACTTGGACCCTGTGTCAGCCCGTGTGTTGTGTGTTATATTTGTGTATTTGCGTACCTGCGGCATCGTCCGCGGGGGCCCAGTTGATGGTGGTGCAGTAGCGGGTACATGACCGGATGCATATGTAGGGCTGGGTCCATGGGGTTTATGACCGGGTGGTGACGACAGGCTCTGTGCTATGGCGCTCCGCTATCGAGTTACCGCCGTCTGTGGTTGGGCGGTGTCTCCGCTGTGGTGGCTCTGCCCGTTTGGGCCATCCTAATTTGAGGAGCGGGGTGGACGTAATTCAGCATGGCGGTCAGTCTACATTGGCTACCACCGCCGCGGTGGCGGCCGTACTTTGATGGCGGTGCGCGTCGCTCCGTGGCGGACGGGAAATGACCTATGTTTTGCTATACTAATATGGCAGACGTGAGTTCCGCTGCTCACAGGCGGAAAATGGCATTTTTCCACTCCGCCAGCACCGTTTGGAAAATCTCTCAACAAGAAGCTGCGGAGAGGTTGAGTGATATAGACACGGTTAACCTAGAAAATGCTTTGGCAATGGTCGACAGTGGCATGACCACACTAAAATCCAGGATTTATTTACTGGTTAACATTGAGTCTTCTGCTATAGATATAATCGAACAGGATATGTCTATCTTACAAGATGGACAATCACAGTTACTATTCATTCTATTATTAAGGTGGATGCTACAGTCATTGCATTCCGGTCACATGCCCTGGCGTCATATTAACAGTACGTCTCTGTTTTCTTCCTTTAATTTAACAATCAGGCAGACAGTAATCGAGATGCGAAATATACAAAGCTGAACATTGAAAAATTGGGCCAATTACTTTTCACCTTGGCTGAGTCACCATCCTCAGAATGGTTAATTTATGGCCATATAACATCGTCAGGGAACAGCATTCCAATTTCAATATTACCTAGAGTACTACCATGAAGGCAGGTATGAAGCGTTAGGGAAGGAATGCATCCATGAATCTTGGAACTTACCATACAGATGTAGATGCAGGAATGGGGACACGGAATTATTTCTCAGAGGTTCAGTCTGTGAGAATTTGTTAAGTGGGTCTCTAATTTGTCAGGATATTATGCTTCACCGAGCTTGCAACACTTTGGTTGCCACTTAAAAGGATCCCCAGCTGCCGGTATTCATCCAGTGTTTACACTGTTCTCGAATGGGAGCTACTTAATGATCAAGGTTGTTGTGGGATGCTACCGGGCATTGCATATCTGGTCACAGTAAGTTCCAGGGTTACTTGTTGTATGTAAGTATTGTTTCCACTAATCCACATAGTCAGGGAGGTGCTGTTATGGCCTTTGGTGAATGTTTCCCTTATACGGTTTGACTCTCTGAGCAGACTAAAACCCTTAGTTTTGAAAGAAGGAGGTGGCCATAACCTCAGCTCGAGAGACATTTGATCTCCATGTTGCAAGGTTTTTGGCTGAGATACAGGCCCTAGTCCAAACTAACTACCTGCTTAGTTTCAGAGAAATGGTACATAGTATCTATAACTTGTCCGATAGAAGTGGGATAGTACACCTATTTAAGAGCATAGGTTCTGGTCTGTTAAGCACCTTTCAGACGTTTTTCCGAATTATTTAATCTTTAATACATCCCATATTTGGAAGCATTTTTGGAGGGCTTCTGCTGATCCTGCTACTGGTAGTGGGCACCTGATTTTAATCTTTCGGCTAAGCAATGGACGTCCCCAATTCCAAGAAGATGGAAAAAGTGCTCTTGGAGCGACGTTGCCGTGAATGCATGGTATTCCATCTGGGCACACTCCAGCTTCGTGAGCTAAGCTAGCATTGTTTTTTATTGGCCGTTCAGCTTACGTGTTTGCGTGTTTGACATCTGTTTGACTCTTCCATCGGCTGCGCCTCCGGATGTGGATGTACTGCTGGATCCGCTAAAGGCCCATGTACTACAGTGTCCTCAGGGTATTCCAATCCTGATGTCAGAACTCCTAGAGTCACCATGGGATGCTTCAGCTTATTTTGGAATGGACACCGGCTCTGTACCAGGCTTACAGGCATCAAGTGCCTCCTCAGCAATGGCTGTGGGAAACCGGAGATCACCTTTGACCTATTGACCTGATCCAAGATGTGTTACAGGGACTGTCGTCTGTGAAGGCAGGCAACAGTAATGTTGTGTCTCTCACACAGGGCACATACATATTTGGCTCTCCGTGTGCTGGGAGTAATTTGGCCTTTTTCTCAAAAACAACTAAAACTGAAATTCGAAAACAGAATTTTTTGTTTTATTTTTCTTCTTCTGCTCTCACTGAGCGCTATGGCTTTGGGCGTGCTCAATTGGTCTCACATTATTTTGACTTCCTAGAGGACGCATAGGGCTTTGTTAGAGTTACATCCTTTACTTTTTCATATAACATGTTTTTTAGATGTTTTTATACTCATATTAGAACAATGTTTTTTAAGCTTTCTTAAACAGGCATATTTTAGCATTTATTTTTATGTCGTCCAGTCGGATGAGGAGTGGGTGTTATGAACCCCAATGTACCCAAATTTAGGCCTAGGTCGTTACACGACCTTTTACCTACAACTGTCCTAGCATTGTTCTACATAACGGGTCTGGCGCTGACATTTTACCTAGTTAGGTGCTACATGACTTCATGAGACTTTCTCCGAAAATTCGCCTCATGTATTATGCATGAGGATTCTCAGTATCACACCAGGATTACCAACTTCTGCATAATAACTTTGTATAAGGGTCCCCTCAATCATCATCCTTGCCCATTGAATGCTTCTAGGTAGAACCCTTGAGGGTACATTTCGGGTACATAAGCACTACATCTTCGCTGGGCAAACCAAACTTCGATGTTTACACACTGACGCGAGACGCTCAGGATCCTGCACACAGACACTTCAGCATGCAGTGGTCTGATATCCCTCGTGGGGTGTCCTTCTTGAGACCAAAACGGGGTCCTTCGCTCTCCTACATCAGGTAATGGGGTTTATCCTAAGGGGATTCCTGGCTTTACACCTACATAAACGCTAGGTACACTAAGGTACATCTACTTAGGGTTTGCATTGTAAGAGTATGCATTATTATTATCATGTATCTATATGCCTGCATATATTCATTGTTATAGCACTATTGGTAGAATTCTACCTTTTCTTTACTCAGCTGGTGCTCATAACCGTGTATATCAGGTTCTGTCTCATCGTTATTGCAGCACACATATTTTATACTAGATTGATGCTTGTGCAATAAATCCTTATTGAAAACGTCCCCATCATTTATTCTGTGTATCTCTCTGAGACAAAGTGAGCATGAGTGACTGAGTGAAAAGCAACATACTGTTTCCACGATCTCTGAGGGGATATATGATAGTTGTCAGAAATTATTCGCTCCTTAGTAAGGGGGGTTCACAGTGGCACTGTGAACTAGCTGGTCTAGACATAATGGGCCTCATTTATGAAGGTGTGCGTCACTTTTACGCAGCTGGTGCGCCACTACTAGGACTCAAATGAGTCAAAATCGTACGCATGCCTCACAGCAGGCGTAAGACTGACGCAAGCCCTTTCATTTGGGGCTTGCCCCATGCGAAAGGACACATTGCTGGAGTTGCGTCACTTTTGTGACACACTTCAGCAATGCATCACTTTTGCGCCTACAGATACGTCAGAAATACTGATGTATCTGTAACTCCTTGCGACATGATGCGTCATACTGTAAATATGACACATCAATGGTGTCGCAAGGAGGGCGCAATGAAAAGTGATGCATCGCTGTTTTCACACAGCGATGCATTACTTTTCATAAATGAGGCGCTACATTTCCATTGAGGGTATCTGGAATCAAGGACGACATTGCAGTTTTTAGTTCGAGCTGGGAAGAACACTTGCAGCACCTCTGGGAAGTATTGAAGGCTCTGCAGAGGTCAGGCCTCACGGTCAAATCCAGTAAGTGCTAGATTGGGCAGGGCTCTGTGTTGTATTTAGGGCACCGGTAGGAAGCGGTCAGGTGGTGCCCCTACAGGCAAATATTGACACCATTTTGACTTGGGAACCCCCCACAACTCTGACAGAGGTGAAGGCCTTTTTAGGTCTCACCAGCTACTATATGAGGTTTGCCAAGGGCTATGGCACCATTATTGCTCCCTTGCCAGAGCTGACTTTACGTAAGCAGCCCAGGAATGTGATCTGGACTGATGACTGCCAGAGAGTTTTGATGCCCTGAAGGCAGCCATGTGCACAGCGCCAATGCTCAAGGTACCCAACTTCTCCAATAAATTCGTAGTGCCGACTGACGCTTCAGAGCATGGTGTGGGAGCGGTGCTCTCACAACTGAATGATGAGGGCCTAGACAAGCCTGTAGTCTTCCTTAGCAGGAGACTACTCCCCAGGCAACAGAGGTGGAGTGCCATAGAGCGAGAAGCTTTTGCTGTGGTCTGGGCACTGAAGAAGCTAAGACCCTACCTGTTTGTGACTCTCTTCCGAATTCAGACATATCACAGCTGTCTCAGATGGTGATGCAAATAAGGGGTAAGAACCCAAAGCTCTTGAGGTGGTCCATCTGCCTCCAGAGAATGGACTTTGCGGTGGTACACCGCTCTGGCACAGAACACGCCAATGATGATGGCCTGTCCAGGTTCTTCTGCCTTAGTGAAGAGAACTCCAAGGCGGTTGGGCAGTTCTCCCTACTTTCAGCTGAAGGGGACATGTGTTAGACCTGGCATCATTAGGCGTGTTTCCCCTGTCTTTTTGCTATCTAACCTTCCGGTTTTTACTCTGTTTTTGCTGGTTTACTGTCTCTGTGCACCTTCTCACTGCTGTTCAGTGTTAAAGTGGAAGTGCTTCTATTATAAATTGCATTATGGATTGGCGTTTCCATAATTGACATATCTGATTTACTGTTAAGTGTGAGTAAAGTGCACTGAGAGTACCAGGACCTGTAAATCAATTGCTGCTAGTGGGACTGCAGCACTGATTGTGCCACCCACACTAGCAGCCTTTCAAAAGGTTCTCAGACCTCCAACTGCAGTGTTTGCATGCAGTTTTTACCACCATGTCGACTTGGAAATGCACCCACTTGCCGAGACCTAACCTTCCCTTTAATTACATGTGAGTCACCCCTAGAATAGGCCCAGGGTACCCCCATGGGCAGAGAGCAGTATATGTGAAAGGTGGGACATGTCCTGGTGTGTGTGACAAGTCCTGATACTGAACTACAGCGTAATTAGTTTTTCACTGTCGAAAGGCTATCTGTCCCATTGGATAGAATGGGAAATACTTTGTAAAAATTTTACAAGTATATCTTCCTATTGGGACAAGATAGCGAAATGAAGTTGAGTATACCTGAACTCAGAATGCCTAAATGCATCTTTTAGTAAAGATGATTTTTATGTTCTATGTTTTAAAATACCTCTTTTAGAAAGTAGGTATTTTCTTGCTTCGCCATCCTATATGCCTCTGCTGAGTTGTGGCTCGACTGTCTGGCTTTGGAGTGACAGGGGTTGGGGATGTGCATTCTCTTCAGATAGCCACTGGTGGGGTTGCGGTCTGTCCTGCTTTTCCTGGATGTATCAGGACTGGGCTGAATAGACCTGGGCTGTATTTAGAGTAGTGGGAGGAGGTTTCCTTGCACCTGAATGAGCCTGGTCTGGTTGGGACAATGCTGTTTCCACCCCCTGCCGGAAAGCTGGCAGGTGAGGACCAAACTAGTTTGGACTGAGCACAGATACTCTTTGCCCAAGGAAATAAAGAGGAACTGTATATCCATATTACTTTTTTTTTTTTTTTTTTTAATTTTTATTGACAGGATTCAAAAAATACAGTGGTAATACATTCATACATTGTCCATTACTCTGGTAAAAATAAAATAGAGTTAAAGGTGAAGGGGAGAAAAAAAGAAGTTACAAAACTGATAAATAAAAATTATACAAACGATTCAAAAATGGCATAAACTAGAACTTTAAGCAAAAACAAATAATTTCATGCACAGAATGGCTTTAGCAGGTAATCTCCACTGCTGGTATTTCAAAAAAGTGTTTCCAGATCTTTTCTTTTCTAGCAAGGGTTTTCGGACCACGATATTTAGCTAGTGCTAGTTCCAAAGTTCTAATTTCACTAACCAATGCCAGCCATTCCGCTACATTTGGGGGATCCTTAGAAATCCAGACCCTTGCTATAGTTAATCTTGCACAAGAAAGCAGAATCGTAGTAAGGTCCCTATTCGGAGAATTGGGCTCTTGTATATCAAGTAAAACCAGATGCGCTGTAATTTCAGGTATCGTTACCGCATATTACAAAGCACAGATCTAGAAACTTTAGCGAGGTGCCCCTCTTTTGCTGTGGCTTTTATTGTATATGAATTGTTTTAAACTTGTATAGTTTTTAAGGAATTTTTTACATTTTGTGTAACCTGTTTTAATCAAGTCGCACCCTGTTTTGTACTGTTTGTATGACAAAGCGATATTATTTCCTCTTACAATATTGGTTGTTCTAAAAGGATGAATTGAATGTGTACACTTTTATGATATTTGTATATCGAATAAAGTCATACAACAACAACAACATATTGGGGCCCACACCCCACAACTTTAGAACTCACTTGGATCAAGGAACCTGGCAAGAAGAAGAGCTGGAAGAACTGCCAGAAGGCATACTGCCCCCTTGCTGTGTTGTTGCTTTGCTGGGTTGGCCTGCAGTTGCTGCTTCTGTCTTGGGCAGTGAAAGGACTGGACTAAACGTTCTTCACTTGTCACTGAGTAACTCAAAGGGCTTAAATAGAGACAGCAAAGACTTCACTTACCTCTGGCTACTGCCTCTGGCATGTGGGTTTCAGTTGCCCCAGAGGGGAAAAGCAGCCGACACTGTCACCGAGACTTCTGTTGGCTCAGTGTCCTGAAGGCACACCAAGCGGCACAGCTGCACTTTGCACTGCAACCCTGCTCTCACCGACGAACCCACTGAGCTGCTGCTTGCACAGCAACCTGTGGGCACCGCACTCTGCATTGCCTCACTTCACTCTACCACCTGGTTTCACTGACGACATCGCTGCCCGCTGACCTGTGACTGCACTGTAGTTTGGGGGCACCGCTCATGAGACACATGATGCACCATCCCGTCCCACACCACAGTTTGGGCCAACCGATGCCAGCTTTCATCAACCGGCACTGCTGCTTGCACTGTGATCTGTCAGCACTGCCACGAGCACCGCCTCACTGAAGCTGCTGGATGACGGTCACTGAGCAGCTGCCAGCACCGCGACTTGAGGGCACTACTCCACTTCACATCTCAATCACAATGGTTGCCTCGAATGGCCTGCACTGACGCGGTCGGCCAGAACTAAAGGTACTGTTTATGAGTCTGCTGACACTAAAGCTGGTCCGCACTGACGCGACCGGATGGAACTTTTGGATTCTGTTGTTTTCAGCACTGTGGTAGCACCAGACAGAGCTACCGGCTTCAAAGAACTGCATTTTAAAGTTATTCTTATAAAATGCATATTTTAGATTACTGTATGTTGGTCTTTTATCATTTTGGTCTTGTTTGCACGGATAAATATTGGTTATTTTTCTAAAACTGGTGTGGTGTCCATTTGTAGTGTTTTTACTGTATTACTGCTGGTTATGTGCAAATGCTTCACACACTGCCTCTGAGATAAGCTTGATTATTCATGCCAAGCCACCAAGGTGGTGAGTAGGGGTTATTTTAATAGTGTATCTCCCTTATCCTGACTAGAAGGAAGGGTTGCTATTTTGACAATTTGCCAAGACATTGCCAACTAGAGACCCCCATTACTAACATCCCTCCAGTGGGAGCCCCTGCGCTTACCTTTAGGACCTCCTGTGCAGTGCCTTTCCAGGTGGCCCCCTGCGTTGTAGCGTACCATCTACCAATACCTTCATCACCCTGCTCCCAGCTGAATCTAGGATGCTCCTGATCTTCTGCACCAGAAACATTAGATCTGGTCCTGCTGACAACCTAAAACAAGAAGGTTTACTCTGGTAAAGCATTGCCTGATTTTATATGCATTTTTCTTTTTCCCCATTGACTTCAGTGATATATTTTCCAGACTCTCAAAAATCATAACTCCTAGAGTACTTACTGTAGATCAAACTTCTTGGGCTTAAAAAATATATAGAAATCAATATTGTTTTTATAAATTGGTCTCAGATTTATTCTTGAGCATGTGTCTCATGTATTGCCTCTGTGAGTACAACAGATGCTTAGCACAACCCTCTGATAAGCCTAACTGCTTGTCCACACTACCACAAAAAGAGCACTAGTATTTTCTACTTTAACATCTGTGTACCAGTAAGCGATCCTCTGGACTCTCTGCACAGTGTACTTCTTTTTAGTACACCATATAGAGAGCCAGCCTCCTACATGCACTATTTAGAATTTTGAAGTTTCTTATTAATATGTGTCCTACATGTGTGTCACACAATTAAAATTCCCCAATATTTGGGTTGCTCAGGCAGTGCTCAATCTCCTAGAGCCAGGCAAACGCAGGCCTCACAGTCATCTCTCGCCACTCCTCTCGTGCCAGGCTAGAACCCTGATGGTAGAGGCCAGTGTTGCCACTGGCATCCATGCACTACAGCACAAGACAAAAGCCAATAAAAATACACAAGAAAATGTTTTGAAGCAAACATGGTCCTAAAAAGCACACATTAACCATTTGCTCTGCACTATTTGTTTGGAAATTGGGCCTGGTCCCAACAAAAAAACTGGCCTGCGGAAGCAAAGCTGCCCCCACCAGCCCAGCTCACCAGGGAAATGCCAGGTCCCCAATAGGGCCAGTCCAGCAGTGGTCAAGTAACAAAGGCCCCAGCAGCCCCTTAGGTGTGGGAGGATCCGAGCTGCAGGGGGCCTCCTCAGCACAATAGTTTGGCCTGACTGATTCCGGAGGGGGGGCCAGAAAGTGTAAAGAAAGCCTACAACTACTCAGAAAAGGACTCTTTCCCCCTCATTAGGCATCTGAGAATGCTGGAGAGTAATTTTGCATAGTATATCTGCTCCTCTGATCACTCTACTGACTGCGGACCTTATTTGTTAACTTATTTGGGCTCCTACATTCTGAGTACCTAATATACCCATTTTGTAGTGAGTGCTGGCGCATCACTAGCCTGACCTGAGGTTTAAATAGATATTCATGAGTCACGCCTGGAGTACCCCTAGCAGCTCCCTATAGTGCAAGTCCAGCCACTCACTAAAGTAGCAAGAATCAGAGTTTCAAGAAGAACCTGCTGTAATAGGTACAAATCAAGAGTGTCCAAAATTAACTTGTCCTGACAAATATAGACATGTGATTCGGCAAAGGTCAGTTTTACCTATTGTTATATCTAAAATTCTAAAAACAGTTCTCTTTAAGATACATTAAGTTTGACTTTCAAATTGCAGGCCACAAATAATGCAGTTACTTCATATATATGGAGAGACAGATAGATAGATAGATAGATAGATAGATAGATAGATAGATAGATAGATAGATAGATAGATAGATAGATAGATAGATAGATAGAAAGTCATTATTTTTTTTTATTTAAGAGTTTTATGTAGCACTAGCCAGACCCGAAGGTATCGGAGTGCTTTACAGCATTATCAATCGTAAGATACATTAATATAGTCATATGCACAGTGGGTCCTTACGCACCATATAATATCCTTGTAACAAGCACAAAGTCACTTGTAAGATATTTTAACACACTTGTATGTGCAATGTCTCAAGACACCTTCGAGTGGTGTCGTAGTAGAAGGCACCATGTCTCTTGATGGGATTTGGTCAGGGATGTTGGTTATAACATCCTTATAAGCACAGAGTCGCTTGTAAGAAATGTTCAGACAGTTGTGTGTACAATGTCTCAGGACGCTCCAATGAAAACATTGTAGATAGCACCATGTCTCCTGATTGGGTTTGATCAGGGATGTGGGGATCAATGAAGTGGTCCTGGGAAGAGTGAGGTAGAGGTCGTAAAGACAAAGTGACCGTGTACTGATGTAGGCAGGCTTCGGAGGTTGGCTGTAGCTGACCCTTCGGGAGAGAACTGTTGACGAGGAGCTCTTTGAGCTGCCTTTTGAATTTTAAGTAGGAGGGCTTAGTCCTGATGTGGACTGGGATGGAGTTCCAGATTTTTGGCACACTTCCTGCAAAGTATCAAGATGCAGTTTTTTGTTTGCAAGTTTTAGGAGAGATAAGGAGTAGAGTGTTCGTGCTGCTTAGGCTTCTTGTGTCTGACCTGCCTTCTGGAGTTTGAAGGCCAGGTAGGCGGGTTTCCCTGTATGCAGCGCTTTGAGCGTGAGGCATGTGGTTCTGAAGTTGGCACACATGTTGACTGGGAGCCATTTTAGTTTTCTGAGTGCCAGCGAGATGTGTTCATATTTCTTTACCCCGGTGACTATTCTGGCTGCTGCATTCAAGGTTGATCTGAGGGGAGCTAGGTGTGATTTTGTTGATCCTGTGAGGGTTGCACTTCCGTAGTCCAGTCTTGACAGCCCCGGGGATTGAGTGGCTTTCTTGAGGTCATTAGGCGGGATGAAGGGTTTTATTTTGTTGAGTAGTGTAAAGTTGAGGAAGGCCCTCGTTGTGGTGTTCTTGATGTGTTTGCTCATGTCTAATTTACGGTCCAGAGTGATTCCCAGCAATTTTACAAAATCAGCTAGGGTAGGGTTATAGTTGAGAGCATCTATGGCTTTCAGCCATTCTGTGAAGTGGGGGTTCTTCCCCATATTGGAGATGAGGAGGATTTCCATCTTGTTTTGGTTTAGTTTCAGGTGATTGTGTGATAACTAGTGTTGGACTTCTCTAAGAGTGTCCTTCAGTCTCTAAATGTCTTCAATGGAGGACGTTTTTAGTGTGGCGGTAAGGGGTTCCATATAGATGTTGAAGAGTTGCGGCGAGAGTACTGACCCTTGGGGGACCCCTCTGCCAACGGGGAGTAGGTCCGATGAGAAGTTTTTGATTTTTATTCTTTGGGTGCGGTTCTATAGAACGGAGGTGAACCACTGTAAGACCACCTCTTCTGCTCCAACCCTTTCTTGAATTGTAATAAGGAGTAGTTTGTGGTTAACTGTGTAGAAGGCTGCCGATAGGTCCAGCAGTACGAGTAGGCAGCAATGGCCTGTATCGAGAGATTTGTGCATATCGTCAATAACATTTAGGATCGCTATCTCTGTGCTGCAGCCTTTTCTGAAACCCAATTGGTGAGGGTCAAGAAGGTTGGTGTTGGCCAGGTGTTGGGTGAGTTGGAGGAGAACACACCTTTCCGGGATTTTTGCTAGGAGTGGGAGGTGGCAGACGGGTCTGAAGTTGTTCAGGTCGTTTGTGTCAGAACCTGTTTTTTTAGTAGAGGTGTGACTTGGCCAAATGTCATTACTCTCTTAATGCTCTTCACCGTGGCATTGTTTGATGAATCTGCACAAACAAAGTAACGTTTTATGAAAACCTGTCAAGCAAGGACCAAGAAAAAGGGGGCACTCAAAACAATGATTTCCTGTGTTATTTCTCACAAGAAATATATATATATATATATATTCACTGAAAAAACCATAGGTTATAGACCATATATAGTTAGGAATTAGCATTTAAAAAACCTTATTTTACTCACACAAAACCATTGAAATTCCATATATAGTTAGTTGCACTAACTATATATCGCGCACCCGCAATCCACTGCTGATCATGTCACATATTACACTCTGTACACCTCTATCCCCCAGCAAGAAACACTAGACTGCATTAGAACCCTCTTAGAGGCCAAACCTATGGACACAATAACACCAGTTGCCTTCATAATGGAGTGCGCAAGAATCGCTATGATGGAGAATTTTTTTCAATACCAGAATGAGCTGTATCTCCAGGTCTCAGGGACCTCGATGGGGAGCGTCTTTGCCCCCAGTTTGGCGAATCTGTACATGCACCAATTTGAGGTAGACCATGTTCTGAACCACAGTAACCCCTTTTTCCACCAGGTGGTACTGTGGAAAAGATATATTGACGACATCCTGGTGATATGGAGAGGATCGTCCCTGGAAGTGTCGTCTTTTCACACATGGCTCAACTCAAGGAATCGGTTCCTCAAGTTCACTATGGAGAGCAGCAAAGAAGAACTTGCGTACTTGGACCTCCGCATTTTTCCATCAGAGGGAGGTCTGCAAAGTGAACTTTTCAAAAAGCCAATGTCACGGAACTCGCTACTGTCATTCCAGAGTTTCCACCCGCAATCATTGCGTGAAAATCTACCTGTAGGCCAATTTTTAAGGTTGAGACGGAATTGTTCCTCTAATAGGCTCTACAACTACCATGCTCAAGAACTGTCTACCAATTTGAGAGAGCGACAATACCCGAACCATCTTGTACGCCGTGCTCGCAAGAGGGCTTTCAACAACAACCGTGAGGCACTCTTGCAGCACAAGAGGTCTACTGACACCAATGATCGGATGACCATGGTGCAGACTTTCACCACATCTTCCAATGCAGTGAAGAAGACCATACTGAAACACTGGAAGATTTTGAACGTAGGTGAGGCTACTATACCTCGCCCCCTGTTTGCCTATAAGAGAGGACCATCGATTCGGGACAGTCTGGTTCATACCAGACCACGGGGTGAGAACAGACAAACTCCGAACACCCTGTGGAATACTAACCCGGTCCAGGGCCACTACCCATGTGGCAGTTGCGCAGCCTGCCCACAGACACGCAAGACCCTGACAATCGACATCGGGACAAGCAGACCCTGGAAGCTCATGCGACACACTAACTGTAATTCGGAGAAACTGATCTACCTTATCACCTGTCCCTGTAAGAAGCAGTATGTGGGCCACACAACGAGAATGATCAAGTCCCGCATCAGCGAACATAAAAGCACGATCCGTTGCAAGAAACAGGCGACAGGGCTCACGAACCATTTCCTTGAGGCAAAACATAAAGCAGAGGAACTCATGTGGGTGGTTCTAGAAAAGCCTTACATCCCACCACATATCTCGGATGTTTCGCACTTTCTGTTTGTGAGAGAACAGCGATGGATCTTTAAGCTGAAATCTGATATTAATGGGCTGAATGACAACATTTCATGGATATCGATCTGAGTGCTGCATTTGCCATCTTGTGCTCCTCTGCCGCATCCGGATGTAATGAGGCCTCCAGGGGCTCCCTAGCAGATAATCTCTGGCTTGGTCCAGAGGGCATCCTTTGGATGTTTCCATTTCCACAGATCATCACTGTGGGTTTATTAACAATGGGACCTGTTGCCTCCCTCCATCACTTGGGTCAGATATCACTTCCATACGCAGTATTCAGTTACTGTACTCTACTCCACGACATGATGATCTTCTTGATGGGGTTTAGTGCAGATGAAAGGGAGGTATTTCCCCAATATTTGCTAAGTCCTTAGTTTAGGTGGGCACATTCGTTCTATTTGACACTTACTGGGTTTATATCCTCCATCACAAGACACCTTGGTGTAGGATGCGGACTGTGCTGACATTGACAGCCTTGCTTGAATAGTATTTATACAGACACTGCAGTTCGCTGTGGGCCAGGTACAATTCTCCTAATTGCATAAATTAAATTGCGTTAAGTAAATAGATTAGTGTGCAGGCATGACCCTGAACGACATATTTCACTGCTGTTCTTCATTATTATGTAAATATTTGGCTAACCGGCAAGGGTCGTTCAACTGTGATCACGAATGATGTCAACGCGCGTTCCGGTCTTTGCGCATGCGCACAGCTAAGCGTGAGTCCAAGACGCCTGATGCGCATGCGTGGGTGTGTTTGGCAGCGCCTGCGTCACCGGGCATGCGCGTTTACACTTGGGGAGTGTGACGCTTAGCCGCTTCCTTGTCTAATGATAACGCATGCGCCGCAGTTAAGTGGCCGTCGGTAATGTTTGTGCAGAGGGTCTCTTTGACTGCATTGCGCAGGCGCGAGGGATAGCGTGTGCGAGACGCGCACGCGCTGCTGAGTATGCTTGAGCACAGCTGAGTCGATTCAGACTCGTTACTGGATATACAACGGGAGTATAAAAGCGTGCTTGATCTGTCCGTCGGTGCCTCCCCTTCGGCTCGAGTTCCCGCCGTGAGGTACCGACGGACAGGTAAGGTAGGAGCAGGGGCCTTGGTTGAGTCATGGTTGGGTGTCCAGACCACTGGGGCTTTGCTGGCTGCTCATGTACAGTCGAACTGGGAATCCAAGGGCAGATAGGTATTAAGGTAGTTCCTTGTCCTATGTTTGCCAACTAGTGAGTTCGTTTTTACTAGTGTATTTGAGAACAGTACCCTTGATTTAGACTACTACCTAACATTATGGACTAACCACATGCATAAAATGGTGGCCAAGGTCAGCATAGCACTATGGGTTAGTATTTACATTTATATACATCATAATTGAGCATATGTCTCCAAGGGTTGGATGTGTCGGTCGCCCTATGCGTCCACCGGTTCTGCCTTGGTGGGGGACCTTTTTCAGACAGAAAAGAATATGACTGGGTTTTAACAGGATGTAGAAGTAACATCTTAGCGACAGATATCTAACCTGGAACTGTCTCTATTTACATGTTTAGAGCGGGGCCTTATCATTCCGAGCAGTTGCCGGGTGAGGTGAGGCTCACTTCCCAAAAATTGTTGGGTAAGTGTTCATACTTATGTCAAATGACACACAGATTATCTGTTGGTGCCGCCAGGTTGCGCACCCCCTATGGGGCCATCGCTAAATGGTGATGGACGTGTTTCAGTGTTTAGTGAGCTGGCATTGGTTTCTGCACAGAAGCAGCACTTATTTCCTAAGTGCTGATTAGAGTGACAGCAATATTTATGTTTTGTGCAGACAGTACCTGTGTATAGTATTTACATGGTTTCTCCTTTTATATATTGTTTTCAGGGAAGACCAACTGCATCTTGTGGAGTACATAAGAAGATGCGGTAGGACGGTCTTGTATGACCAATTTGATTTGATTTTGGTAGAAAAATTTTCTTTTACACAATTACTTAGAACACAATTAGTAGTGTACTTGCAGTAGCATTCCAGCTTGGCCCTGAAGAATGCCAGTGGACTTTCACGTTATGGCAGAAACATGTTGGCCCTAATTTTTGATCTTTACCAAGCAAGTTAGACAGTGATTTTGTCACACTGTCACCTCACTAATTTTTAACCTGACGTTCAGGCAAACGCCAATAAAGTTTATTTGTTTGCTTGTTCAGCCATTTTATACACACCACTTGATTTTTTGCACTGCACATGTCAGACACACCATCCACATGAACAACTTTGGTGACTAGACCATGGCTGAGTGATGCAATGCCAAAATACGTCCGGGCACTTGCACACAAACCAAGGTCTAGGAGTCCTACGTGATGAGGCTCCGCCATTTGGGTGGTCTGATAGGACTTTAACAGCTTTTGTTGATAGTTAGTTTAATTCACTCCCTCTGTGCAATTCTTCCAATGCCAGCGTATCTTTCTCTGTACTTTTCGACTTACAGGTTTCTTGTTGTTTGTGCATTCATACTGGGGGTATTTACCTGTTTTGTCGTTAAATAATTTCCCTCTGACCCTCCCCTACGAGTAGTTGTTATAACATATTACATCATTCATGACATGGTCAGTGACATCACTGATGACATCACTGATGACATCTCAAATGACATCACTGATGACATCACTGATGACAACATCCAGTGACTATGTTTCTGTAAAGTTAAAATATGTCTTACATATTGAAGAATGAGTGGATGTATAAGTGTCTGGATGAAGGATTTAGTAGGTGCATGCCTGACTGTATGAGTGAGTGATTAAATGTGTCTCACTGAGTGCATGGGTTAGTGACTAAACTGTCTTAATTTGTGCATCATTATGTCTGTTGTTCTGTAAACTGCTGCATGTGTTGATCAGTAGCTATATGAGTAACTATATGGGTTATTGATTGGTTGCCCAAGTATTTGTATGGGAGACTGAGTGTGTGTGTGGGTGGCTGGGAGGTGTATGACTCTGTGCATAGATGTGTGAGCAGTTGATTCACTAGATGTATGGGTTCAAAAGTGCATGTGGAAACAGCTGTATGGGCGGTTGACTGTGTGCATGAGTGTATTGGTGAGTGAATGGATATCTCAGTGCTGCATGTCAAAGTAAGTACATATGTAAAACACAGTACATGTGAGAGTTGACATATATAAATAACTGTGCATAAGAGCCAGTGAATGTGTGAGTGGCTGTATGGATCACTGTGAACTTGTATCAGGGATTGTATAATATAGTAAATATGTGTTAGTATATGTTTGAATAAGTAAGGTGTGTATAACTGTATAGTTGAGGAAATGGAGGTGTGATTGATTCTTTGCATGACTGACTAGGTGTGTGAGTAACTCCATGGATGAGTGACAGTCTGTGAGTGTCTGTTTACACTGAGTGTATCTAAGGTTATATTAGAGTCTGAAGAGGTTCATCGTATTATCACATGAATGATGTCATCAGTGATGTGATCAGTAATGTCAAATGAGATGTCATCAGTGATGTCATCAGTGATGTCATTTGAGATGTCATCAGTGATGTCATCAGTGATGTCATTTGAGATGTCATCAGTGATGTCATCAGTGATGTCATTTGAGATGTCATCAGTGATGTCATCAGTGATGTCATTTGAGATGTCATCAGTGATGTCATCAGTGATGTCACTGACCATGTCATGAATGATGTAATATGTGACATGATCAGCAGTGGATTGCGGGTGCGCGATATATAGTTAGTGCAACTAACTATATATGGAATTTCAATGGTTTAGTGTGAGTAAAATAAGGTTTTTTAAATGCTAATTCCTAACTATATATGGTCTATAACCTATGGTTTTTTCAGTGAATTTTCAAGGTTTTGTAAATGCTAATTCCTAACTATATATGGTCTATAACCTATGGTTTTTTCAGTGAATTTCAATGTTTTTTTAATAGCAAATATCATAAGCTGTCGAATGTCAAGTACGTGGTAAGTGAAAACATTTTCGTATTTATGCACACTGATCTGCTTTGAATGGTGCCCCCCCCCCCTCATTTCTATTAGGAGTACTCTCTCTTTGCAGATAGTGAAAGGTAGTTAACGCAGGCCTTTGCCCCCGTTGTAATCCGTCGTGCCTGCTTCTCTCTCCATTTGATTGATTGTTATCCAAGTATTTACTGTTTTAGAATTAGTTCTCTTTGGTTCATTCTCTATTTACAAACAAACACAGAGTCGCAATACTCTGTTTAGTCTTTGCAGATAACGAAAAATCGTGTAAAAAAAAAGAAAAGGAATCGAGTAAAATCAGTAGGCCACTAATGGGATCTCTTTTTGACCTCGCTAAAATAGAAACATTAGGAACAACCCCTCATGACAAATACAAAACTAGTGAGATGAACTGAACTCCACACAATGATGGCTGCAAAACAGCTCGGCTCCGCCACCCACCCCGCCCAAAATAACGATAAAGAGCGGCTGCCATGATTGGTTGCGGAATGGCCACAACGGAGCTACGAAATGGTGCTGCTCTCATGCTAACCCCAGCTTCAGTCTGAAACATCCAGAAACACTGTAGACTACCAATTCGATCAGTTCCGGTAGCGCCCCAATGTAACCCGGTAGAGAAGAACTAGCCCTCCCCTCTTTGACTGATGGTTCTTGTTGCCTGTCCCTTCTGTTGTCATTTAACAGAACTATTTAGCCTGCTGAAAGGGGTTGTGTTCCGACCGCTGGTTGGTGGAGACATTTTGACTATATTCTGGACCTGCGTTGTCGCGTAATGCATCATATGACGCGCCGCGTTAGCGCATCCGGAAGTCATCCGGGGCGCGCAGCGCGTAACGTAAGCATAACAAGTCATGTGACTTGTTAATAAAACTTTTCATTGGTTCATTTTACTTTTCTTATTGTAATGATGAAAGGCTTGGTCATATCACCTAAAAATTACGCTTTTCATTACTTCCGAACATTATTTTTTCTTAAATATATGTTATAATGTTCCAGGCTAATGTACTTTCCCGGAAATTTTACAACTGTCCTGCAAGTAAAATATATTCTTTTTTCGAGAAAAAGAGCGTTTCTTCGTCCCATGACGGAGCCGTTGAGCAAAAGAGGGTCGACCTGCTGTCTTAGTCGCCGATACGCCTGAATATGAGATTCTTATCGATCACTTTATGTTGCAGGAATAGAAAACACAACAGCCCTTGACCATTTATCTTTACTGCGTTCCTTCGTATTATACCTTTTACCCTTCATGTAATTGGTCTGCTTTATTTCACTTGCCTTTTAATGATTCTAAAACAGTGACTATTATTAAAAACTTTACCAATGTATATACTACTACCATGTTTTCTTTTAAAAACCTTTATTGTGAAAATTTCATTATACAAATACGAGCCTATAACCACGTGGGCCTTCCACGGAGCAAACTGTAATCGTATATGATGAATAGACATTTACACTGTAGAGGAACGTAACGGGCGGGCCATTAGGTTGCAAGAACTAAGGTGTCTAACAGTTACGGAATCGGTGGACGTACATTGTATGATTAAAATACGACAGGGCCAGTTACAATAAAATTATCTAGATATACATTTGCGGGCAAGTACCATGGGTGACGTTAATTCGAACTTTCAACAGTACAGTAATCAATAACACATCAGAACTTAATATCAATAGGGATGTCGAAATATTCAATCAATTCTCGTCCCCGCCCGCCATGTGCTTCAAAACTGCATACGTATCTCGTGATTTCAAGGTTCTGCAACCAGTACACAACAAGGAGTTACGAGTCCCATTTATTCCGGCGCCATTTTGGGCGAGGACGGGCAGGTCCAGGATATAGTCAAAATGTCTCTACCAACCATCGACTATGATGATGTTCATATGCTGTATTTATTAGAGTAACACTCATCTGTCCACATGAAATTAATTTACCACAATCTAAACATGTCATTTTAATCTTTCCAAAGTTCTTCTAAATATTTGGGACCGTTTCCCTTGCCTCTGAAGCTCTCAGTGCCACTTCTTTGATGAATGTACTAGCAGGTCAGGGGTTCTCCTCCAAATCTCTCTTTTATGCAGCACTATAATTAATTGGTGCCACCTCTCCATATGACGATGCATGGTATAGTTACCACAACTATATTTTTTTTCGGTTCCTCTGGAGAGTTCATCGTGGCAGATGAAGCGTGTAACGTACCGGGCATTTACCTTTTTTTGCATGTAAAGGAAAGGAAAAAAAAATCGAGCGTCCGAGTTCTAAGGTGTCCCAGGGCCATTTTAGTGGACCAGGCCCAAATCCAAAGAACAGGCCGCCATTTTGAGAGTCCTCTTGCAGCCGCCTGTCGCTGTAGCATCAACAGCAGCCGAAACTCAGCTGAATGGCAACTGAAACGGTAAAGGGGCGCCCCACTACAGCAGACGAGCCTCCACCTAGGAAGGCCCATTCACGCCGGCTCCCCCCCCCCCCTTCGGGCACCCCACGCCGTTATTCAGAGCAGTATTGTAGGATGGCCACACCAGTGCGGCAACTTGCTAGACATCACCCCGGTGGTAACCGAATCTCAACGCCTTGTGGTGTCTTCTATTCAGAAAACATTGTTATGCTGCCTTCGACCTATTCACCGCAAGTGCGCACACAACTCAACTGCATAGCTTGCTAGACACCACCTCGGTGCCATCCGGATCTTGGAATGTCAGCGCCTTTTGGTGTCTTCTCTTCAGAAAATATTGTTGCGCTGCCTTTGGCCCCATTCGCACATCGGTCCGCAACTTAGACATCACCTCGGTGCCATCCGGATCTTGGCATCTCAGCGCCTTGTGGTGTCAGTCAGAAAATATTGTTGCGCTGCCTTTGGCCCCATTCGCACATCAGTCCGCTACTGACACCATCTCACAGGCCAACAGGGCGCCCCACGCCGACTTTTACCATTGTAGGATGGCCACACTAGTGCCACAACTTGCTAGACACCACCTCGGTGCCATCTGGAACTTGGCATCTCAGCGCCTTGTGATGTCTTCAATTCAGAATATATTGTTGCGCTGCCTTTGGCCCCATTCGCACATCGGTCCGCTACTGACGCCATCTCACAGGCCAACGGGGCGCCCCACGCCGACTATCAGCATTGTAGGATAGCCACACCAGTACAGCAACTTGCTAGACATCACCTCGGTGCCATCCGGATCTCGGCGCCCCACTGCAGATGAAGTGCCTCTCAACTATGAAACCACCGCGGTGACATCCGGATCTTGGCGCGTTGTGCTGCCTTCGGCCTATTCGCACATCGGTCCGCTACTGACGCCATCTCACAGGCTAATGGGGCGACCCACGCCGAGTTTCAGCATTGTAGGATGACCACACCAGTACAGCAACTTGCTAGACATCACCTCGGTGCCATCCGAATCTTGGCATCTCAACGCCTACTGGTATCTTCCATACAGAAAATATTGTTACGCTGCCTTTGGCCAATTCGCACATCGGTCCGCAACTTAGACATCACCTCGGTGCCATCCGGATCTTGGCATCTCAGCGCCTTGTGGTGTATTCTCTTCAGAAAATATTGTTGCGCTGCCTTTGGCCCCATTTGCACATCGGTCCGCAACTTAGACATCACCTCGGTGCCATCCGGATCTTGGCATCTCAGCGCCTTGTGGTGTCTTCAAATCAGAAAATATTGTTGCGCTGCCTTTGGCCCCATTCGCACATCAGTCCGCTACTGACACCATCTCACAGGCCAACAGGGCGCCCCACGCCGACTTTTACCATTGTAGGATGGCCACACCAGTGCCACAACTTGCTAGACACCACCTCGGTGCCATCCGGATCTTGGCATCTCAGCGCCTTGTGGTGTCTTCAAATCAGAAAATATTGTTGCGCTGCCTTTGGCCCCATTCGCACATCGGTCCGCTACTGACGCCATCTCACAGGCCAACGGGGCGCCCCACGCCGACTTTCAACATTGTAGGATGGCCACAGAAGTGCGACAACTTACTAGACACCACCTCGGTGCCATCCGGATCTTGGCGCGTTGTGCTGCCTTCGGCCTATTCGCACTTCGGTCCGCTACTGACGCAAACTCACAGGCCAACGGGGCGCCCCACGCCGACTTTCAGCATTGTAGGATGGCCACACCAGTGCGGCAACTTGCTACACACCACCTCGGTGCCATCCGGATCTTGGCATCTCAGCGCCTAGTGGTGTCTTCTATTCCGAAAATATTGTTGCGCTGCCTTCGGCCCCATTCACACATCGGTCCGCTACTGACGCCATCTCACAGGCCAACGGGGCGCCCCACGCCGACTTTCAGCATTGTAGGATGGCCACACCAGTGCGGCAACTTACTAGACACCACCTCGGTGCCATCCGGATCTTGGCGCGTTGTGCTGCCTTCGGCCTATTCGCACATCGGTCCGCTACTGACGCAAACTCACAGGCCAACGGGGCGCCCCACGCCGACTTTCAGCATTGTTGGATGGCCACACCAGTGCGGCAACTTACTAGACACCACCTCGGTGCCATCCGGATCTTGGCGCGTTGTGCTGCCTTCGGCCTATTCGCACATCGGTCCGCTACTGACGCAAACTCACAGGCCAACGGGGCGCCCCACGCCGACTTTCAGCAATGTAGGATGGCCACACCAGTGCACCTTACTAGACACCACCTCGGTGCCATCCGGATCTTGGCGCGTAGTGAAGCTGCAGCAGCTGCAAATAAGCTTCAGACAGTGTTACAACCGCTGCTCAGAACTCTCAACTATGACACCACCTCGGTGCCATCCGGATCTTGGCGCGTTGTATTGCCTTCGGCCTATTCGCACATCGGTCCGCTACTGACGCCGCCTCACGTGCCAACGTATTTTCTCCGCATTTTATACCCTATGCCGCATAACAGGTCATGTGACTTGTTTATAAAACTTTTCATTGGTTCATTTTACTTTTGGTTTCCTAATGATGGAAGGCTTGATCATATGACCTAAAAACAACACTTTTCATTGGATGAAAACTTTTTTTTTTTCCCAAACGATGAAAGCCCCACCTTGTTTCTGGATGTTTCAGACTGAAGCTGGCGTCAGCATGAGAGCACCACCATCTCGTAGCTCAGTCGTGGTCATTCCGCGAGCAATCATGGCAGCCGCTCCCCACCAGAAGCCTGCAGGAGTCGGGGCCCCCAAAACTTTTGATGAATTCTCAAGGCGGAGGGGACGCTTTCGAGAATGGGGTCCAAGACCTAGCAGACAAGCGTCCGATTTCCAAGGTGTCCCAGGGCCATTTCAGTGGACCAGGCCCAAAAAGGAAACAGCCTGCCGCCATTTTGAGAGTCCTGTGACAGCCGCCTATCGCTGCACCGCAAGAGTGGGCGCAACTCAGCTGAATTGCGGCTTTTGACACAGTGGACCAAAAACGGACGGAATGGCAACTGAAACGGTAAAGGGGCGCCCCACTACAACAGATGACACTCCACCTGGAGAGGCCCGTTCACGCCGCCTCCCCCGGGGCGCCCCACGCCGTTATTCGGAGCAGCATTGTAGGATACCAAAACCAGTGCGGCAACTTACTGGACATCACCTTGGTGCCATCGTTCTGCTGCCTTGGAACTATTCGCACAACAGTTTGCTACTGATGACCCACCCCCCGCGACGCCCCACGCCGTTATTTGCTGGGTGGCAACTTACTAGACATCACTTTCGTGTCATCTAGATTTCAGCGCGTTCTGCTGCCTTGGAACTATTCGCACAACAGTTTGCTACTGATGACCCACCCCCCGCGACGCCCCACGCCGGAAATCTGGACGTTGTGCTGCGTTGGGACTATTCGCACAGCCGACCGCTACTTCGTTGTTTTTCCCTAAAAATGTTTATATGTTATTACTATTTTTGTTTTCTTGTATATATTTATAAATTATTAAAGTTTTATAATCTTACTACTTTGTCGGAGTGCTATATATTTTTAATGTGACACATAATTGTAAAAACTTTGATGTACAAAGAGTCATCCCTGGAATCTTCCGCTTCAGGCTCGGTCCCCTCCCCAATCACAATACAGGATGGTTTTCAGATAATAGCAACGCTTCTGCTGTGACGGATCTCATCGAGTGTGGGCCTTGATCTACTATAACTCCTTTGAAGAGGGGGGAATCTTTACCGCTGTGTCCATAAACTACATCTGCAGGGCTAGCTGATACCCTAGGACCAGCCTGGACAATCGGACACAGAGGAAAAGGAGTGTCAGAGGGTGTGGTAGTGAATAGGGCGAAAGGGAGGTGTCGGGCGGGCACAGGGTGTGATTCTCAGGGAAGAGCAGCGCAGATGGGGGGAGGTTTATTACCCATGCATAAGACAGAGAGCGGGGGTGACCACTGCCTGGGGGAGATGCTTGCGAGGGTGGGGAGCCATGCTAAGGATCGACAGCGTGCACAGAGTGGGTCTGGTCAAGGCATCTAAAATGGCTGCCGTGCACGACAAAAGTGTGGCATTTGAAAAAAGACAAGATGCCGCAGACAATGTTTTTCAACACTTCCTGATTTCCTTCGAATCGAACGTTAACAGACGTTGGGGCATATTACCAAAGTTAAGCGATATTTATCCCTAACGATGCTTAGCAACGATTTTTTTACCGTCAGAAATTATCGCAGATAAACCTTGCTATTATCAAGGTTTATCGCAAATACGATAAAAAACGACCGCAATGCATTAATATCGCTGAAAACTCAGCGATATTCATTCATTACCGAGCTAATGCTCTTAGCCATGTTATCCACCTCCCATTGGATAACATGGCTAAGAACTGCTCAGGGCAGGTGGTAGCTTTTGGAGATATTCGCGCTTATCTCGAATATTTCCAAAAGTTGATAATAGCAGATAGCGATGTTAGCGACTGTTTCCAGTCGCTAACATCTTGGCATGCCCACTTTGCATGTCATTAGTGATAAATATCACTCACATGCAAAGTGGGGCCCAAGATGGTCGCTATCTTCTACTAGCCGTCGCTAACTGGTGTTAGCAACAGCTAGGTAATACACATATAATTTTATCTCCGCGAAGCGGAGCGCTGTTACAGATATATATCTTGTTTTTGAACGTTAATTTCTCAAAATGCACTGAAGCACATATATTGAGACCTAGCAAAGGCACATCGGGCTACCAGTCCCTACAATTTTGCCAAGTTTCGTGCAAATCCATTCAGCTGTTCGATCCTACCGAGAGACAAGATGGCGGCCGCTACGGACTGTTTGGAATGTTTACAGACACCGGAGAGCCAATCAGCTTCGCTTCGCAAAGCTCCGTAACGCGAAAAGTACGCGAAGCGGTGCGCTGTTACAGATATATATCTTTTTTGAACGTTAATTTCTCAAAATCCACTGGAGCACATATATTGAGATCTAGCAAAGGCACATCGGGCTACCAGTCCCTACAATTTTGCCAAGTTTCGTGCAAATCCATTCAGCTGTTCGATTATTATTATTATTTTTTTTTTTTGCCCCGCGGGGCCCTTTTAAAACTTCCACATCAAACCTAAACGGTCAGGGAGGATCTACTATGCCTCCTTATGGTCATTTGCCCCTTCGGTTTGGCCTCCGCTTGTCTCTCGATCCTACCGAGAGACAAGATGGCGGCCGCTACGGACTGTTTGGAATGTTTACAGACGCTGGAGAACCAATCAGCTTCGCTTCACAAAGCTCCGTTATGCGAAAAGTACGCGTTCTGGAGCACTGCCCGGTCCGCTGTTACAGATATATATCTTTTTTTAAACGTTAATTTCTCAAAATCCACTGTAGCACATATATTGAGACCTACAAAAGGCACATCGGGCAACCAGTCCCTACAATTTTGCCAAGTTTCGCCTTTTTTCTCGGCCCCCCCTTGACGAACCCCCCCCGAATTTTCAAGGGCTACTCAGAAACAAAATGTGCCATTTTCCTGAAAATTTCAGCCAATTCCGTCCACAAACGCCAAAGTTATTAGACATAGAATTTTCAAAAATCCCATAGAGAAAAAATCCTAACTATATATACCTACTGGCGACCGCCAGTAGGTAATATATATATATATATATATATATTCACTGAAAAAACCATAGGTTATAGACCATATATAGTTAGGAATTAGCATTTACAAAACCTTGAAAATTCACTGAAAAAACCATAGGTTATAGACCATATATAGTTAGGAATTAGCATTTAAAAAACCTTATTTTACTCACACAAAACCATTGAAATTCCATATATAGTTAGTTGTACTAACTATATATCGCGCACCCGCAATCCACTGCTGATGATGTCACATATTACATCATTCATGACATGGCCAGTGACATCACTGATGACATCACTGATGACATCTCAAATGACATCACTGATGACATCACTGATGACAACATCCAGTGACTGTATTTTTCTGTAAAGTTAAAATATGTCTTACATATTGAAGAATGAGTGGATGTATAAGTGTCTTGATGAAGGATTTAGTAGGGGCATGACTGACTGTATGAGTGACTGATTAAATGTGTCTCACTGAGTGCATGGGTTAGTGACTAAACTGTCTTAATTTGTGCATCATTATGTCTGTTGTTCTGTAAACTGCTGCATGTGTTGATCAGTAGCTATATGATTAACTATATGGGTTATTGATTGGTTGCCCAAGCATTTGTATGGGAGACTGAGTTTGTGTGTGGGTGGCTGGGAGGTGTATGACTCTCTGCATAGATGTGTGAGCAGTTGATTCACTAGATGTATGGGTTCAAAAGTGCATGTGGAAACAGCTGTATGGGCAGTTGACTGTGTGCATGAGTGTATTGGTGAGTGAATGGATATCTCAGTGCTACATGTTAAAGTAAGTACATATGTAAAATACAGTACATGTGAGAGTTGACATATATAAATAACTGTGCATAAGAGTCAGTGAATGTGTGAGTGGCTGTATGGATCATTGTGAACTTGTATCCAGGATTGTATAAGTGAGTAAATATGTTTTAGTATATGTTTGAATAAGTAAGGTGTGTATAGCTGTATAGTTGAGGAAATGGAGGTGTGATTGATTCTTTGCATGACTGACTAAGTGTCTGAGTAACTCCATGGATGAGTGACAGTCTATGAGTGTCTGTTTACACTGAGTGTATCTAAGGTTATATTAGAGTCTGAAGAGGTTCATCGTATTATCACTTGAATGATGTCATCAGTGATGTGATCAGTAATGTCAAATGAGATGTCATCAGTGATGTCATTTGAGATGTCATCAGTGATGTCATCAGTGATGTCATTTGAGATGTTATCAGTGATGTCATCAGTGATGTCATTTGAGATGTCATCAGTGATGTCATCAGTGATGTCACTGACCATGTCATGAATGATGTAAGATGTGACATCATCAGCAGTGGATTGCGGGTGCGCGATATATAGTTAGTACAACTAACTATATATGGAATTTCAATGGTTTTGTGTGAGTAAAATAAGGTTTTTTAAATGCTAATTCCTAACTATATATGGTCTATAACCTATGGTTTTTTCAGTGAATTTTCAAGGTTTTGTAAATGCTAATTCCTAACTATATATGGTCTATAACCTATGGTTTTTTCAGTGAATTTCATTGGTTTTTTAAAAGCTAATATCTGTAGCTGTAAAATGTATTCTTCTTTAAATCCAAAAATATATTTTATATGTTTATTAATAATTTTTTTTTTTAATACTTTTTTTTTGTTCGCTCCCGGTTCGCGAACCGGGAAGCTTCCCGTTAGCTCATCTTGATGCCGCGACCCAGTCCGCGAACCGGTAAACGTTCCGTTAGCGCAACTGCCGCGTTAGAAATCAACATCGTGACGCGTCGCGGAAGCGCGACGTATCACGTTGTCGCGTAATGCGTCTTATGACGCGCTGCGTTAGCGCACCCGGAAGTGCTCCGGTACGCGAACTGAGACGCGAAGCGCAGCTCCCCGGAAGCGATCCGCGGCGCGTCGCGAAAGCGCGACGTATCGCGTTGCCGCGTAATGCGTCTTATGACGCGCCGCGTTAGCGCACCCGGAAGCGCTCCGGAGCGCGAACCGAGGCGCGAAGCGCAGCGACCCGGAAGCGATCCGGGGCGCGTTCTGCAGCGCGTAACTTAAGCGTAAGAGGTCATGTGACTTGTTAATAAAACTTTTCATTGGTTCATTTCACTTTTAGTTTCATAATGATGTAAGGCTAGGTCAGGTGACCTAAAAATAACACTTTTCATTGGTTTAGAACTATTGTTTTTCCCAAATGATGAAAACCCCTCCTTCTTTCCTCACTCTGACTTTCATCTTTGTGAGAGGAAGACCATTTTTGATAGTTGAGCAATGGCTTCTTTAGTTGCTTCAGCTGGTGCACCCCCACCACCACCTCCACCTCCTCATGGGAAGAGAGGACCACCTCCCCAGTTCATCAGCCAGACAGAGGAGGAAGAGGATGAACTAGAGGAAGAGGAGACCGAAGGACCACAGTTCTTACAAGAGGTGCCCCGGGTTTCCCATCGGAAAGCCAGCTTTATTTGGCAGTTTTTTTCACTCCCTCGAGGGCAAAAGAAAGTAAATGCTAGGTATGTCACCTGCCTGATTTGTAAAGACCGGTTATCTAGAGGGACTGATAAAAAGTATAGCTACGGAAACTATACAATGCATCGTCACATGAGCAGGTGGCATCCATTGAACTACAGCCAGGCGGAGATACGTGACATGCAAGATAACCCAACAACAACTCCTGTGGCCAGGTCAACATCACTGATATCGTTGACAGGAGCAGAGGCACGGGAAACCGTGCCAAACATTCAGGAGAACTTTGCTCATATGAAATTTACTTGTATGTACTGCGGTGCATTGCTGTCATGTGGTAACATGAGCATTACGTTAATCAACCTAGCTTATGTAAATCACAATTGCCCTAACCGCCCCAGACAGTAATTTTTTTTTTGCTCCTGTTGAGCCCTTTTCAATGCCTGTTTTTTGTTGTTTCCCCTCCATCAAAAACAAAAAAAAAACATAAAACTGTTCAAAAAATACAAAAAAACCAAAAGAAATTCCAAAAAAAAATATATAAAACAACAAAAACATTAAAAAAAAAGTTATTTTCAGAACTACCTCCCCTTTCAAAAAAAAATTGCTAGAATGTTTAGCACTCTGGCAAGCTCTATTTCTTTTAGTTCGCTTCCCCGTTCGCTTCCCGGTTCGCGAACCGGGAGCGAACCCAAATTTTTTATTTTTTTTTTAAAAAGAAGAGTAAGTATAAGGGAAGTAAACAGAGAGTAATGTTAAAAGAAAGACAGCTATAGGGAGTAAACCAGAGATACTGTTTAATAGATCTATTTACCGAAGAAAAGATGGAAGAGGGTATAATTGTGAAAAACAAAATAGATAAGGAAGTGAAAGAAAAAAAAGAGAGTAGAACAATAACAAAGAAGAGTTTCTTGGAGAATGTGAGTGAATGTTCAAAATCAGATTAAAACATGTGGAATAACAGAGAGAAAAAACAGAAAACAGAAAAGAAAAAATAACAGAAAAAGATTAATTGAAACAGCAAAGAAATGTAAATAACATAGAGCCATATCATCAACATAGGCAATAAAAGTTTTGCAGCTTTTATTGGCAGAAGTGTGTCGCTAAAGCCGCTTTTGCAGCGGAAAACTGCCGCTAAAACCACTTTTGCAACAGTTTTCTGCCAATAAAAACAGCAATAATTTTATTGGCTGTGTTCATAATATGCCCCTTAGTGTGCTTCAACTACACAGAAGAAGCATAATGAACAAGTAGTGAAAGAGTGATCAGTCAAAGACACTAAGAGTAATAGAGACGGAGTGAGTGAACAAGAGTGAGGAACTATGAGAAGAGAGGGACTGAGAAAAGGAGTGGAAGGAGTAGAGTAAGTAGGTAATAGAGAAAGGAATGAGGGAAGTAGCAAAGGCAGGAAACTGAGGGTTAAAGAAATGAAGCTGTCGAACTACTAGTAGGTGAATGTGATAGAAATGTAACGAAAAGAGTACAAAACATTTACCTTATAATTGTCGTTAACTTACTCACTTTTTGTTTTTATACTTTCAATCTGTGAAAGAGAGAACAAACATTTGAAAAATATTAAAACATGTATTTAAAAATTAGAAAAGACAAGGGAAATGATTGAAGGACAAACAGTTTTTCAACAACTTTGACACTTACAGAAGCTTCTGCTTCTCCAGGCCCCCTACACAGTCCTAAAGATATACATTTTAAACTAACAGTATCTTGATGCAGATGAAGTGAGGCCTATCTTAAAACATGGTGCATCTTTTGCACTGCTGTTGTCTCACAAAAGTGTCGCAAGACACTAACATTTTAAATGTTTGTTTCAGGATGCCAATAAGATGTGTCCTATCCAGAGGTTTGTTTGAGGTGAGGCCTACTCAGGGTTCCAAATGAAATTTCGAGTTCTTGAAGAGAACAGAGGACATAATACATGTGAAGGCCTACCAATGAAGTAAGTCATGTCCACTTCACTCTTGAATAAAGGCCAGACCTCTTCTGTGTCCGTGGACAAACCTAAACTTCATCTGCACAATGTCATTCGTAAACTTAGGAAACACAGGTGATGTAATTGAAAAATGTGGAGTTTCTTTTCCTCATTTCACAATCACATCACCTGTGTTGCCTAGGCTTAGGTATCTCATAGTGCAGATGTAGTGCAGCATATTAAACAGTACCCAGAAGTGCAGCACTGCATGCAACAACTTTGACACTTACAAAAGCTTCAGCTTCTGCATGCCCCCTACACAGTGCTAATTATATACATTTTAAACTGATGGTATCTTGCTGGAGATGAACTGAAACCTATCTTGCAACATGGTGCATCTTTTACACAAAAGTGACCCACAATGGAGCAAAAGAGGCACACGGCCACCATAAATCTGACCCTAACATTTTAAATGATTGTTTCAAGATGCCAATAAGGTGTAACCTATGCACAGATTTGTTTCAGGTAAGTTCTACTCAGGGTTGCAGATGGAATTTAGGTTTGTTGAAGAATAGAGAGGAGATAATACATGTGGAGGCCTACCAACGAAGTGAGTCATGTCCACTGCACTCTTGAACAAATGTCAGACCTCCTCTGTCTCCAGGAACAGGCCTAAACCTCATCTACACAATGTGATGTGTAATGTTAGGAAACACAGGTAATATAATTGAAAAACGTGCAATTTTTTTTGCTCATTCCACAATCATATCACCTGTGTTTCCTTTGCTTAGGTATCTCATTGTGGAAATGTAGTCTATCATATGAAAGACTACGTAGAATATGAGCACTGTATGCAACAACTTTGACACTTACAGAAGCCTCTCCTTCTCCATGCCTCCTACACAGTTCTAAATGTACATCATAAATGCAAACAGTACAGAATTAATTATACGTTTATTTTTGCTGTTCTCAGAATGTATCAAATTTCACTAAAAACAGTGACTTGAAGGTATTCATCATATAACAGCGGGGTAAAAAAACACAATCAAAATGATTGTGTTTAAAAAACCCATACAACATAACAAATCAGAATTCAGAACTCCTTAAAGTTAACTTACTTTCCATGACGTCGAAGGATGTCCTATGAACAGCTTACACTCTGTTGTGCTGTTATTACTTTCAGACCGCCACTTTCTGAAAGAAAACCTCCATCGTTTTGAAAAACATGTTACATACAATAAATGACTTCTTGCTCTCTACCACACGTTTCCACAAGGCCAAATCATGTCTGAGCCATTTATAACTCTTAGAATTCTTGTAAGCCAATCCCGTCATGTTGTATTTCCGCAACTTTCATAATTAAAATGTTGAAGATCATTTTCACAATCCTGGACTAGTAATATCTTCCCCTTCTTGCTCAGTCATGTTCTACATTTCCTATGACACTGATACTGCTTACTATGAAGCAGACTTACACTATCTCTATGACTACTACAATTATTTAATTCTCTACATCACTTTTAATCACAAAGCAATGTAAAACAGTAGACAGCATTGCAGACTTACATTCCCTCTACTCCATGTTTTGATTGGCTTCTTCAATTAGCTTATAAAAAGAAACAGTTTTTCTGAACTCATTCAAAGTGCACTTATTTCTCCATGACGTCCAGTGTTATGGTAAGAAGTTATGTCTCTGTACTACACTTATCCTCAAGGCCAAATCGTGTAGGAGCCATTAGAACTTCTTGAAATTCCTCAGAGCACATTCCGAGATTCTTTCCCTAAAATTTTGGTTTTAAAAACACCAGGTAAGAGTTTTTAAGGTAAAGTCCACATTTGTAAAGCGCACAATCACCCGTAAGGGTCATACGGCATTTTTTTTGTGAAAATTAAAACAGAATCATTGCAGAATGACTGGCCATTTCTAGACTTTAAATAAGCTGTGTAATGTCCTGATGTTATTGAAGGACCGTCATGATATATAATTGCTGCAGTTACAAAAGTCCTTCCTGATATTGACAGCTGTGAAGCCACAACATTTTTAATTAAAGTTGTCAATTTTGTTCCATCAGGCCTACATCGTTGGAACATTAAAATAACATACTGGCCATATGTTCGTATAAATAATGTGGACATCATTTCAGATTTACATTGGCTACACTCCATGTTGTGATCAGCTGCTTTTACTAGTTTATTAAAAGAGACTGATTTACTGTCTGGCAAAGTTAAATATATAAATCTTTCTGAGTCTACACTAGTAGTACTTGATACCCTACAGTTCTCGCAGTCATGCTGCCATTGATAAGAAAGCCCAAACAGGTGATCTACATCTACACCTTCAGCATGCAATACATCAAGCATATACATTAAAAACTCCTGACAATCTTGCTGAATATTTTGAGAGAATTGTGTTTGGCCTGAACATCTGTCTAACAGATTTCGAATTTCAGACACACTTTCTATTTTTGTTCTATCAGTGCTACATTTCTCTAACACAGAATTTAACAAACTGCAAAATCTTTGATCAGAATTGACCACAATCTCTTCTTTTACATTTTCTAGAGAAAACAAAACATTAACCACTACATTAGCATAGCAGTTAACACCAGAACTGTTTTCAAATTGAAAACCAACAACATCTTCAACAGAATCCTTTTTGTTTCTGCTTATAATTTCAGGTTCATCGACTTTTCGTCTTTTTGCTACAACCTCCCCAGTATTGGTCACATTTCTTCGTTTCCGGCCTACCACACGTTTCTCAAACAAAGGATATTGAGGCAAATGTGGCGCATACTCTCTTCTTAACCTATTGTATTCCTTAACACAATCTAGATCCGCACAAATGTTTGTGACATCACACTCAATCAAGTACAATCCCGATAAAGTTCTAACTCGTGACAATGCCACATATGCCATACCCTCCTTGAACACAGAACTGCCAATATTCACCAATGCACTGTCTACACTTAAACCTTGCGATTTATGGATTGTCACCGCATATGCCAAGCAAACAGGAAACTGCTTACGGCGAACATATAAGTCTTTTACAAGCAAAAATCTAGCAGAACAACGACCAATTAGCTGTACTTCCTCAATGCCATCAAATTTAATTTTTAAAAATTCAATTCCATCTCTATTTCTGTATTTTACAAAATCAACAACATTACCCATTGATCCATTTACCAGACCTCTTTCAACATGTAAATTCCTTCTTAAAATTATACGGCAGTTCAAGCACACATTCAGAGTCTTTTCAAAACCTGCAGTTTTAGATATAGTCTTTTCTAATGAATCCAATTTTGTTTTCAAATTCTCAGACAAAATAATTGTTGATCCCATATGCTCTACTCTGTCAATAGCTTCCAGTTTCACAATCTCTTGCTTTTCTAAATGCAACATTTTGTTGTTGAATTTGGCACATTCTGCAAGAGTTGGCATCAAACATATTCCAGATTTCTTCTCAGTAATTTTCTGAAAAATATTCTCAGGCACAACATCTTGTTCTGGATATAAATTTGACAGTAATCGTGCATGTAAAGCTTCTTTCCCATGCTCGGTCACTTTTCCAATTCTAACATCTTGTAGAATAGTCTTGTAAACTTCATCCTTCGCCTGACGCATATTTTCATGCAGTTCAGCATAATTGAAGTTTAACCATATATTGACGTTGCCAATGCTCCCTAGGCACTTCCTGGTATCTTCACGCGTGAGCATTTTGAACACAGGTTGCCCTTTCACTGGTGTCAGCTGCAGAAGATCTCCGAAAACAATGATGTGTTTGCCACCAAATAACACATCATACTCTGTTTTGAGAACTTCTTGCATTCTCAAATGCACAAAGGCAAGCATGACATTGGAAACCATGCTTACTTCGTCAATGATAAGAAGTTTCATTTTCCTCAAGATTCTTGAAACTTCACAACAAGCATCTCCAGATAGCTTGTGATATTGTAATTTGTTGTCATGCTCCACTGGCAGCATCAGTAAACGATGTAAAGTAATCCCTTTAATGTTATGTGCTGCCAGTCCAGTTGGAGCGGTGACAACACAAGACAGCGATGACTCTGTCCTTTCCTGCAAATAACATGAAATTGCTTTAATAAGGAAACTTTTTCCAGTTCCCGCTTCTCCACTCACGTACAGTCGGACAGGCTTCAACGACTGGGTAAGAGTGGTCTGCTTAATTCAGACACTCTGTTCATCACCACCCCCTTTTCTGAATCGTTTTTGGCCACTATAGGTGTGGCAGGGTATACTCAGACATGAGTCCCTTTCTCACTGCTCCATCAGGATTCAAGCAAGCCGGGCCGAAGAGGCTGAAATGCCAGAAACCGGTCCCCGGTAGCTTGTCTCCTTTCTGGTGAAGAATTGGCTTGGTAGTTTGGTCTGCCCTGTTCCCATGATGCACTGGGCCAGGGACAGACTAATTTGCATATAGCCAGGTTCTGAGCTGGGATGGGGCAGTGAGATAAATAACGGTGATGGATCAAGCCCTGATCTTTGGACTGGGTAAGAGTGGTCTGCTTAATTCAGACACTCTGTTCATCACCACCCCCTTTTCTGAATCGTTTTTGGCCACTATAGGTGTGGCAGGGTATACTCAGACATGAGTCCCTTTCTCACTGCTCCATCAGGATTCAAGCAAGCCGGGCCGAAGAGGCTGAAATGCCAGAAACCGGTCCCTGGCAGCTTGTCTCCTTTCTGGTGAAGAATTGGCTTGGTAGTTTGGTCTGCCCTGTTCCCATGATGCACTGGGCCAGGGACAGACTAATTTGCATATAGCCAGGTTCTGAGCTGGGATGGGGCAGTGAGATAAATAACGGTGATGGATCAAGCCCTGATCTTTGGACTGGGTAAGAGTGGTCTGCTTAATTCAGACACTCTGTTCATCACCACCCCCTTTTCTGAATCGTTTTTGGCCACTATAGGTGTGGCAGGGTATACTCAGACATGAGTCCCTTTCTCACTGCTCCATCAGGATTCAAGCAAGCCGGGCCGAAGAGGCTGAAATGCCAGAAACCGGTCCCCGGTAGCTTGTCTCCTTTCTGGTGAAGAATTGGCTTGGTAGTTTGGTCTGCCCTGTTCCCATGATGCACTGGGCCAGGGACAGACTAATTTGCATATAGCCAGGTTCTGAGCTGGGATGGGGCAGTGAGATAAATAACGGTGATGGATCAAGCCCTGATCTTTGGACTGGGTAAGAGTGGTCTGCTTAATTCAGACACTCTGTTCATCACCACCCCCTTTTCTGAATCGTTTTTGGCCACTATAGGTGTGGCAGGGTATACTCAGACATGAGTCCCTTTCTCACTGCTCCATCAGGATTCAAGCAAGCCGGGCCGAAGAGGCTGAAATGCCAGAAACCGGTCCCCGGTAGCTTGTCTCCTTTCTGGTGAAGAATTGGCTTGGTAGTTTGGTCTGCCCTGTTCCCATGATGCACTGGGCCAGGGACAGACTAATTTGCATATAGCCAGGTTCTGAGCTGGGATGGGGCAGTGAGATAAATAACGGTGATGGATCAAGCCCTGATCTTTGGACTGGGTAAGAGTGGTCTGCTTAATTCAGACACTCTGTTCATCACCACCCCCTTTTCTGAATCGTTTTTGGCCACTATAGGTGTGGCAGGGTATACTCAGACATGAGTCCCTTTCTCACTGCTCCATCAGGATTCAAGCAAGCCGGGCCGAAGAGGCTGAAATGCCAGAAACCGGTCCCCGGTAGCTTGTCTCCTTTCTGGTGAAGAATTGGCTTGGTAGTTTGGTCTGCCCTGTTCCCATGATGCACTGGGCCAGGGACAGACTAATTTGCATATAGCCAGGTTCTGAGCTGGGATGGGGCAGTGAGATAAATAACGGTGATGGATCAAGCCCTGATCTTTGGACTGGGTAAGAGTGGTCTGCTTAATTCAGACACTCTGTTCATCACCACCCCCTTTTCTGAATCGTTTTTGGCCACTATAGGTGTGGCAGGGTATACTCAGACATGAGTCCCTTTCTCACTGCTCCATCAGGATTCAAGCAAGCCGGGCCGAAGAGGCTGAAATGCCAGAAACCGGTCCCCGGTAGCTTGTCTCCTTTCTGGTGAAGAATTGGCTTGGTAGTTTGGTCTGCCCTGTTCCCATGATGCACTGGGCCAGGGACAGACTAATTTGCATATAGCCAGGTTCTGAGCTGGGATGGGGCAGTGAGATAAATAACGGTGATGGATCAAGCCCTGATCTTTGGACTGGGTAAGAGTGGTCTGCTTAATTCAGACACTCTGTTCATCACCACCCCCTTTTCTGAATCGTCAACGACGTACATGAGCACTCTTTCTTGTCATGACTTAATCCATGATCAATTTGCATGGTAACTTCGTCATATATTTTCCTCTGCTCAACGTTGAGTTGTCTTTCCAACTCCTCTAAGTTAACCGCATCCTCCTGAGCATGTGCCATGGCTCTTTCCACTTCATTCATAGCAGTGGCAGCTTCATTTTCGATAACAGGTCCTCCTAGTGGATCCTGACTCAATGAAGCAGAACTCTGACTGTCCTGAGAACTGTCTCTGGCAATCTCGGCTGCAATCGTTGCTTCCTGCTCAATTTCCGCATTCAACATTTCTACATATTTGGGAAAAGCAGGACATTCTATGGTCTCCTTGGCAGTATTGAAAGAGTCTTCGTAACAGAGGAAATCTCCAAGCAGTTCCTCTTCTGCACGCCAAGGCTTGAAAAGTTGCAAAAGTGCTAAATAGAAAAACTCCTTTTTTTCAGGAGATTCGCCACTCAATTTTCGATGGTTTACCAAGTGGCATTTTCTTTGCTTGACCAGACATCCCTCACTTCCTATTACAGCATACACTCCTTTCTCAGTATCTTCTTTGATGTTCCTCTTGAATATGTAATTTTGAAGAACCTCATACAGACAAACATTCTCGAGGTGACTGCTTCGATTTGGATAATATGTATCCAACATGTTGGTCTTCAAAATGTCGGTACTGTTTGGCTCCTTTTCCGCCAAATACTCAATTTCCCGCACAGGTTTCAGAACTCGATTACGTGTTGCAGCAAGACCAAGACTCGCCCAAACGATACTCCTGGACTTGGCATAGAGACTTGCTGAAGACAACCGGTCAGAACATTCGTAAGCTCCGATTTCTCGATGCGACAACATCTTCAGACTGAAACTGTACAACTTCTTGCTGAGGCTCTTTTCATGGGAAATGTCCTCCCACATATCCTTCAATTCTGTCTTCTCTTTTTTGGTGATGTAAGATGTCACATACCGAGCCACAGCCATACAGTTATCAGCCACAAACTGTATATCCATGTTAGCATTCCACATGGACAAAATCACCAGGTTGTAGTCGTTGATGTACTTAGACTCTTCGTTCCTCTTCAAATTGTATGTGTTTTTAGGTGATTTCTTCATCACATTATGTCGCAGCGAAGACATCAAACTGTTTACTCTTCCTTTAGAAATCACCGGTCGTGGAAAGCCGAAACGACATTTGGTGTAGAACTTGTCCTTGTTTCGGAATTTACGACGACAGTACTTTCCACATCGATGGCTTTGGAAACGTAGAACTTTTTCTCTTAGGCTTTTCTTCTCCTTTGCGTTTGGAACAGCACACGTAGAATACTGTTGTATGAAACTCATCACTGAGTCTTCTGGATCCGTTCCAAATTTAGGTGCATCCTTGATCCACAGCAACATATGTATATGAGGAGCACCTCTTGCTTGGTACTCCTTTCTCCAGAAGAAATCCAACACCTCTCCAAGAGGTGGATTCTTCTTATTCATGATGAAAGACATCATAGCTTCAAATCTATGATTGAAGTACCTGCATACATTGACTGGATCCAAAGAGCACAGTTCTCCGGGTGTCTTGAATTCGATGTTTTCGATGTTTCCATTTGCCTCTCGTAGAAATTCAAGTAAGTCTTCCCAGCCATACTCGGCACAGCTCAGAGTGAGGAACCATGTGGGAGTTCCTAAGTTCCTCAGCATACATTTTAAATCACCATGACGACGGTACCAGTACTCAGTAGTACCACGCTGACACGCCATGAGATTAATCAGGTGAGAATCCAAAATACTGTCTTGGACATTGACTTTATCCATAAAGTCACTTGCCGAGATGTTTTGCATGTGTATACCACTTTTCAAGATGTGGTTCACTGCATATGACAGTCCAGACAGATCGCTTTCAAACAGGAGATGAAACAAATAGGGAATGCATTGTCGAAACCTAGCATCTCCTGCATACAATCGCAAAGTCCGGTATTCAGAAGCAGGAATTTGATGAGGTCGCTCATCATATCTTCCTCCCTGACCTGTTGGAAAAAGCTGTGGGAAACACCGAGCTTCCAAACTTTCCTCCCAAACACTAATGGGACTCCCTTTGGCTTGTTTCATTTGAAACAACTCAATAGCATTCCCCATGACTTCCTTGGAATGCAAAGGATGAACACTATAATGTTCATATATTTCTTCACTAGTAGAGGGTTCTACTTTCTCAATTTGACCAGCACACAAATCGCTATCCTCTTCCTCACTTACTTCCTCTTCTGCAACATATACATTCTTATAGTATATATTTTTTTCAAATACAATGTTGCCTTTTTAACTTTCCTAACATCCACTAAATCTTGCCATATTTTCTTATTCTTTGTCGGAACCCCATTAACTAAGATAACCAGAGGTTCCTCTTCCACTTTTTCTACTCCAATTGTGTTAATGTTTTTCTTCAAATCTAGAGGCAAATAAACAACTCTTCCCTTTAATCCTCTCTGTAAATCTGATGGAGGCAATTTCCCTGTCTTTGGCTCCATTCTTACAATAGCCTGAAAGGGATGGATACTTTGAATCAAAATAGATTCATAAGTATTTAAATCCTTCAATTCAGAAGGAATCTCAACCAATTCCAGATTATTATGAACTGCTCTAGCAGGCATCTGGTTTTGATTTAATTTGTTACAACAATAAGTACACACACGTTGATCCAATCCCAAATCAAAACAATTTTCTACCATCAACTATGTTGTGAAATCCTTCCATTCACTATTATTTTCCCTTTCACTTTTTGCATATAAATCCACTAACTTAGTCTGATTCTTATAATAAGTGCGTCGACAACACACACAAGTGAAATTTGGCCTCTCACTTGATTTCACCTCAAACGTCGCAATTTCCCTCTGGAAATTATCTGTACTGGAAACCTGTACACTATCTTCCACATTATCCGCTTCTTCTTGGTCAATTTCAACATTCTCCTCTTTACTTCCAAAGTAACAAAACTCAATTTCTTCACATATATTCTTCACATCTATTTCAGAACCATGCAAAAGAGCAGCGCATAATTGTTTAAGCATAATTGCTGGACTCTTAGCATAATACAACATTCTAACTAATTTCCTCACTTTATTATGATGCACTGCTAGCATCCTAAAATGATGAAAAACACTCTGGCATACTCTCCTGGAAAGACAAGCCAGTGAATGACCATGCAAACCTGTCACTTCTCTCACTCTGCAAGGATCTAATTCTTGCAACAACTTCATTTTCTGCTTCAAACTTTTCTTATTAAATGACCGTACAAAATCACAAAGCAAATTGATGGAATCCTGTCGCACACTGCAAATACTACTACACTTCCAGGTGTACACAGGACCCTTAGGACGTCTTCCTAAAACCTAATTACCTAACACCTCTTCTGCCTCTGTTGTCACAAGTTTTTCTTTTTCAACTGGACAACCATCTTTCACTTCATAAGCTCGACCACTGGTGTCAACTGCATGCACCAAATCATTATCCTGGAAATAACTCTCCTCATTAAAAAATGCCTCACAGCTTGAACTATGCATCCATTCTCCAGAAAAAACTTCACAAAAATTACTACGATTAACTATTCTCTTCCATCTACTATTTCTTTTGAAATCATAAATTGCCTTGTTTAGCTTCCTAATTCTATTGATTATCAAAATAAATAACTTACGTTTAATTTCAAATGCCTGATCAATAACTTTCTCAACTATTTTTTTCTCTTATAAAAAAACACTTTCTGTTGACCTTTCTTAATATTTTTTAACAAATTGCCAATTATCCTGTTGCGGAACATTCGTTTACGAATGTCCCTAAACTGTTGTTTCCTTCTACTATCATGCACAGAGTTATCTCTTGCTCTAGCAGTAACATTTTTCATTGGCCTTTCCTTTCCGTTTGAATTGCTTCTCTTTTTCTGGACTGAAACATTTTCTGTAGTAATATTTTTTTTACTACAGATATTTCTTATGAATGTTTTTGTACTCTTACCCGGTGCTTTCTTGGTGACTTGACAAATCTTTTTGTTAGAGGACTGCTGCTTTTTTTCATTGACCTGCTGTCTTTGACGTTTTGCAGCCTTTCTCAGTCTTTCTTTGGTTGGCATGCTGAAATCTTGAAATGATCTGCAGTTGAATCTGTGGTAAAATATAATAAAAAATGTTATTAACCACTATTACCCAACAGTAAATCAATAACAGTAATCAAAAACTTAAAACACTACTTGACATTTTTACATAGAAGATTTTTTAGTGCTTGGAAAATTTAGAATACAGAAATAGCAGAAAAGAAATGGAATTTATATTCATTTTACCTGTGCTGTTTTATATGTGAATCTGATCTAATTTTATGAGCATATTTTAATATTTTATTGAAGACACTACACATAACCTGTTTTTGAAGGTGTCTTTATTTTTAAATTAAACGGTTTACATTTTTACTTTTTATTTATTATAAATTTTTAAAATAAATGTTTATAGTTCCATAGGCTCAAGCACGTCAGCTTCCCATCCTATGTCATACAATTCTGACAAAGCTGCATCCTCATCACGTTCTTCTTCATCCACAGGATTTAAATCATCCAAGGGATCAACATCCACTGATGTTTCAATTACGAGTTCAATGATGAGGTCGAAATCAACTGATTGCTGATTGTCGCTCATGTTGATGTTGTCTTTATCTTTAAAGAAAGATAACAACAATGAGATGTTGCAGAGTAAGAGACAAATCTCAGAGATTATAATAGTAAAATTGTTTAACAAGAGTAACATTTTGCAGCTATTATTTAGCCATGTCCAGCGATGCTGAGGAGGTGAAGCCTATGTCCAATTTTTCAGTGAATAGGACTCATCTCTTCTTAACCTTGGATAAGCCTCACCGACTCTGTGTCCCCTGCTCATACTTAAATGTAAAGGGGCAGATTTATGTTAACTGGCACATCCCCAGGGATGCACCAGTTAACGTGCACCGCTGCTCTGCCACCCATGGTGTGCCGCATTTACAATCAGATAGGACAAAGCTGCGTCAAAACCCTGCGCCTGCTTGAAGCAGGCATAGGTCTTGACGCAGCATTGTGGAGATGGGGCACCCCTGAGCCTTGCTGGAGCTGCATCGCACTTGCGATACAACTCCAGCAATGCACCACCTTTACGGCACAGATGCGTCACGCATCTGTGCCGTTTTTGCCCCATGGGGCGCCGCATTGTAAATGCAGCACACCATGGGTGGCGGAACAGCGGCGCAGGATGACTGGCACATCCCTGGTGATGCGCCAGTCATCATAAATCTATCCCTAAGCTTCTTATCTTGTTAGAGATGAACTGCCATATGTATCATCAAACTATTTTGCATTTCCTAAATAGCGAATTTTAAGGAATAAATAGCGATTCTTTACCATTCCTAATTTGCGATGAGCAAATTGCTAATTGCAAATTACCCATTCATTTCCATGGGCCAGGAGGCCCATAGGAATGAAGGTGCAATTTGCGATTAGCAATTAGCTCATCGCAAATTAGGAATTTTTCCAAGGGTGCAGGGGTGTCTCAAGAACACCCTGCTGCACCCCTGAAAAAGAAATTTGGGGGCATATGGCGCACATACATGCCCTAAGGGCATGTATGGGCGTCATATGGCACCTTTTGTTTTTTTGAAAAAAAGCTTTTTGAAAAGAATTCGCAAATTACCACCAACTAGAAGTTGGTGGTAATTTGCAAATCCTTAATGGCATTTTTTGCATATTTTTTGTTTGATACATTGCATTTAAGAAATCGCAAAATTTGCAAATCCTTCAGTGCAATCGCAAAATAAGGAATAGCAAATTTTGCTATTCCTTATTTTGCATCAAACTTGTTTGATACATACCATTTGTCTAATTAGCATTCGCAAAGGCCGAAATTCGCAGAATTTTGGCCTTTGAGAATGCTAATTAGCTTGATACATATGGCCCCAAGTGAGGCCTGTCTTGCAACATGGTGCATCTTTTGCATCACTGCTGCATCGGTTTCATGTGGCACGTTTTTTTAACAGAATGACACATCTGCCTAAATGCATCAATTTGTAATTTTGTCGCCTCATAGCAAATCTTTTGCACCGCCGCTGCATCACAAAAGTGACGCACAGTGGCGCAAAAGAGGCATACACCTATCATAAATCTGTCCCTAGCATTTTAAATGATTAATTCAGGATGACGATAAGCTGTGGCCTATCCAGAGGTTTGTTTAAGGTGAGGCCTACTCAGGGTTGCAGATCAAAGTTACGCTTGTTGAAGAATACAGAGGAGATAATACATGTAAAGGCCTACCAATGAAGTAAGTGATGTCCACCTCATTGCGCCAGTCATCATAAATCTATCCCTAAGCTTCTTATCTTGTTAGAGATGAACCGCCATATGTATCATCAAACTATTTTGCATTTCCTAAATAGCAAATTTTAAGGAATAAATAGCGATTCTTTACCATTCCTAATTTGCGATGAGCAAATTGCTAATTGCAAATTACCCATTCATTTCCATGGGCCAGGAGGCCCATAGCAATGAAGGTGCAATTTGCGATTAGCAATTAGCTCATCGCAAATTAGGAATTTTTCCAAGGGTGCAGGGGTGTCTCAAGAACACCCTGCTGCACCCCTGAAAAAGAAATTTGGGGGCATATGGCGCCCATACATGCCATAAGGGCATGTATGGGCGTCATATGGCACCTTTTGTTTTTTGGAAAAAAGCTTTTTGAAAAGAATTTGCAAATTACCACCAACTAGAAGTTGGTGGTAATTTGCAAATCCTTAATGGCATTTTTTGCATATTTTTTGTTTGATACATTGCATTTAAGGAATCGCAAAATTTGCAAATCCTTAAGTGCAATCGCAAAATAAGGAATAGCAAATTTTGCTATTCCTTATTTTGCATCAAACTTGTTTGATACATACCATTTGTCTAATTAGCATTCGCAAAGGCCGAAATTCGCAGAATTTCGGCCTTTGCAAATGCTAATTAGCTTGATACATATGGCCCCAAGTGAGGCCTCTCTTGCAACATGGTGCATCTTTTGCATCACTGCTGCATCGGTTTCATGTGGCACAGTTTTTTTACAGCATGACACATCTGCCTAAATGCATCAATTTGTAATTTTGTCGTCTCATAGCAAATCTTTTGCACCGCCGCTGCATCACAAAAGTGACGCACAGTGGCGCAAAAGAGGCATACACCTATCATAAATCTGTCCCTAGCATTTTAAATGATTAATTCAGGATGACGATAAGGTGTGGCCTATCCAGAGGTTTGTTTAAGGTGAGGCCTACTCAGGATTGCAGATCAAAGTTACGCTTGATGAAGAATACAGAGGAGATAATACATGTAAAGGCCTACCAATGAAGTAAGTGATGTCCACTTCATTGCGCCAGTCATCATAAATCTATCCCTAAGCTTCTTATCTTGTTAGAGATGAACCGCCATATGTATCATCAAACTATTTTGCATTTCCTAAATAGCGAATTTTAAGGAATAAATAGCGATTCTTTACCATTCCTAATTTGCGATGAGCAAATTGCTAATTGCAAATTACCCATTCATTTCCATGGGCCAGGAGGCCCATAGGAATGAAGGTGCAATTTGCGATTAGCAATTAGCTCATCGCAAATTAAGAATTTTTCCAAGGGTGCAGGGGTGTCTCAAGAACACCCTGCTGCACCCCTTGAAAAAGAAATTTGGGGGCATATGGCGCACATAAATTTTAAAAACATTCCTTTACCTCAAAAACGATTTTCAAGTCATAATTTGAAAACACTGCCCATGGGGAAATTACTTAAAATGTCCTTAAGACACATGAAAGTGTTTTTTTAAAGCCTTTGCAACTTTTTTGGGTCACTTTTAACATGGCTATGTAACTCAAACAGTCAAAATCTAAATTTACCATGCACAGGTGGGAGCATATTTACAAGGAATTTGCTCCACGGGGAAAGGTCTTTTAATTTAATATGGGAAAAATAACATCAGAGATACTGAAATGCCTTATAAAGAAGCATACACCATTATGTCCTTGTCATAAATTTTAAAACCATTCCTTTTCCCCAAAAACGATTTTCAAGTCATAATTTGAAAACACTCCACATGGGGAAATGACTTAAAATGTCCTTAAGACACATGAAAGCGTTTTTTGATTGCCTTTGCAGCATGTTTGGGTCACTTTTAACATGGCTATGTAACGCAAACATTCAAAATCTAAATTTGCCATGCACAGGTGGGAGCATATTTACAAGCAATTTGCTCCACAGGGAAAGGTCTTACATTAAAATGGGAAAAATAACATCAGAGACACTCAATTGCCTTATAAAGAAGCATACACCATTATGTCCTTGTCATAAACTTTACAACCATTCCTTTTCCTCAAAAACGATTTTCAAGTCATAATTTGAAAACACTCCACAGCTCCTATGCACAAAAAAACCCTGTCAGTACTAATACTTCACATTTTCTCCAATTACAATTTCTCAAAGAAACAAAATCTATTTGTAAAACACTTGAGACAAAGCAACATTTGAAAAACACAACTTTCTTCATAATTTTCTCCTTAAAGCACACTATTCTCTATCTAAATTAAAGAAATCTTTCCTCACCTTAGCAAATACTTTATGAGTTTCAAAACAGTCTCAGAAACACACCAATTTGTCTTCAGCAGAGCAAAAGGTATGCGCTCCAGAGTCTGCAGCTATCAAAAGCACAGAAATGCTGTAATTCTTCACACATATCTCTCATGTCACCCAATCAAAACCATTCCCTCAGTTTTTTCAAATCAAAACCCTTCCCCCCTCTGCCCTCTCTGCTTTTTTTGCATAGCAACCACCTCTTGGAAGACCTCTGGTGTTTGCAAGTTCACACAACAATGTTTCAATTGAACTCTGAACTCTCAGTGCACCTGCATATCCAGTGCATTCTTTCATTTAATGATATTTTCTTGACCACTCAAAATACATCTTTCAAAGAACTCATCCATGCACCCTAACTTTCTGTTTTCAGCAATCAAAATCCACCAATCACTGTTACTGCTTCATTAACACAGAAACTCCACAGTTTTTTTCATTTTAAACTCTTATTTTTTCAACTGCCATTTCATTGCCACACTTCATCTGACTGCAGGAGAACCTTCTCTCACCATGTTTTCTGTCTGGATTGTTGGACATAGTTACATCTATTGGGCTCAGAGGTATGCTGAGAACAGAAATTTACCTAACCTCAATTTACAAGATGTGGAAATTAAGTGGTTTGGCCACAGAGGATTAAAATGTCACCAATTGATACCATTGGTGAAAACCTTTATGCATTTGCCAAAACCTGACCTGTTAATTGTGCACTGTGGAGGTAATGATTTGGGCACTTTGACTGGGGTAGGTCTGGAAATGCTTTTAAAGGACACCTTTGAGCAATTAATGGCACTTTTTCCTCAGACTGCCTTGGTATATTCAAATATATGCCAAAGACAGAAATGGAGGTGGTCAAACCAATTTTGTCCACAAATTGAGAAGTCGAGGAAGCATGTAAACAAATCTGTTTCAGCTTACATGAGAGACCATGGAATGGGCTCCGTGTACAACAATAACTTGCGTTACTACATGCAAGATATCTACAGAGGAGATGGAGTTCACTTCTCAGATGAGGGCAACAGAATTTTCATTCTGAATTTAAGACTGTGCATTGGTACCTACTTATAAGTACCTAAATGTACCATAAACCCAAAAGCTCTTCTCAGAGCTACCCTACATCTGATCACTCACAATTATTATTTTTCTCGATCTTTTTTCACTAATTTTCAACAAAGTACGCTCCCCGGGGCGCTACCCGGTACGCGAACCGGAAGCTAACCTCGCGAAATTTTTTAAAAAAATGTTTTTTTTCGCACATATAAGCCTCCTCAGCCACCCTCAGAAAACCTAGGGGGTCAAAATAAGTCTACCGTGCCCCCTTCTACCCATTCTGAACATTATTTGCCCTCCATCTTGTATCTTAAGTCGACCGAAACACAAAATGGTGGACTCCCGTAACGCTTAAGGTTCGCGTACCGGGGCGCTCGCCAGTTCGCGTACCGGGGCGCTCCCCGGGAAGCGCACCATCAAAAAAGGTGGGAAAGTAATTTACAGAAAAACGACTGGAGACACTCTCACCAAATATAGATTAGCTCATACTACATGCCAATCCCTATAATTTTCACAAATTTGATTGAAATTCCATTTAGCCATTTAGCCTGTAGACCTCTCTAAATACCGTGAGGTAAATTACTTCTCAAAACACATCTGAAGTGTTGGAATTGACAACCAATGAAAATGTTACTTTCATTTTCTACTTTTATTACCTGACATTTGATTGGTTATATACCTGAATATATATAAAGGAAGAGAAGGAAACACAGCCATTTTGACTACTACTTCTTGTTGTACATTTCAATTGGATTTTCACCAATCACTTCAACTTCTTTGTAAAGGTAAGTTGTTATTTTTAAAACTGAAGTATATTGTGCACCAAAAGTTAATATGGTAAACTTTTTCTGATAGTTATATACTATCCCTCTGTAGTAGTTATAGATTTAGATAGACTTCTCTGTTATAGTTATGGATGGAGTTAGGTTTCTCTTGTATAATTATGAAATTACTTACGTTAAATCACATACACTTTTTTATATTCCTACTTCCACTCTGATACTATACACTGCCCAAAGATAAATTCACCGATAAAAACTGCCTATCTAAAATTAATCCCAACAGTGCCCTATCTCTACTAATATATATTTTTTTTATCCAAATTTCAGGCAACATGGAAGGCGAACAGAAATTTTCATTTCAAATTGTCCTGCAAGAGAGCAGCCAAGAATTAATTGATCCAAATTATATAGAATTTATGGATGAAACTTGGGACCAAGAACTACTGCAATGTGTGCAAGCAGTAGATGACCTCCTTCAAAATGAGGACATTTTACACCCTCAGAGATTACAAACTATGTTCAATGAAAATGACGACATTTCAGACAGTGAAATGTTAGAAATGTTATTAAATTTTGAAACACAATCACAATAATAAATAATTGCTTAAAAAATAAAGAAATTAAAAAATAATCAACAAAACCAACAATCAATTAACATACAGTATTTGAAAAGTCTATCATTCTTTTTTCCTTATAGTACGCTCCCCAGTACACTTCCCGGTTCGCGAACCGGGCGCTCCCCACGCAAAAAAAAAAAAATATATATTTTTTTTTTTTGCCCTGCGGGGCCCTTTTAAAGCCTCCACATCAAACCTAGGGGGTCAGGGAGGATCTACTATGCCCCCTTATGGTCATTTCCCCCTTTGTTTTGGCCTCCTCTTGTCTCTCGATCCTACCGAGAGACAAGATGGCGGCCGCTCCGGACTGTTTAGAATGTTGACAGACACCGGAGAGCCAATCAGCTTCGCTTCGCGAAGTTCCGTTACGCGTAAAGTACGCGAACCGGAGCGCTGCCCAGAGCGCGCTTACAGATATATATCTTTTTTTGAACGTTAATTTCTCAAAATCCACTGGAGCACATATATTGAGACCTAGCAAAGGCACATCGGGCTAACAGTCCCTACAATTTTGCCAAGTTTCGTGCAAATCCATTCAGCCGTTCGGGCTAAAAGTGAGGCCAACCGCCCTATGGAAATTAACATTAGAAAAACACGTTTTGGGACCCCCCTTTTTTCTCGGCCCCCCCTTGACAAACCCCCCCCATATTTTCAGGGGCTGCTCAGAAACGAAATGTTCCATTTTCCTGAAAATTTCAGCCAATTCCGTCCACAAACGCCAAAGTTATTAGACATAGAATTTTCAAAAATCCCATAGGGAAAAAATCCTAACTA